>NC_139353.1:61131288-62331288 GCF_055883805.1 Amblyomma maculatum
TCAAAGCCAAGGCCAGCTGCGCAGCCCCTAAATTTAGAGAAAGGCTGAGCATTGCTAGTTCGCTTTTACTATAAGGAGTGGGCTTTAATGCTGAAACACGCTTCTATTTATTTTCTCAACGCGTTCTGAGTTTGAGTCTTTATTTGGAGTATTTATTTTTGAGTCTTCATTGATTTGGAAGACGGACGTTTTAATGCAGGAGTATATTTAACGGCTAGATTATTTACGGACTCTACGAATCAAAGAAACGAGGCAAAGTGGCCGCAGTCATTATTCTAGAACTGTAAGCATCCACAATAGTGTGCTTGTAATAAATACCTATTGGGTTTTATCCAATGTTAAGTATTTTCAATTTTCACTAAAGATTCCGTTTCTTTCGGAATCTAGGAGAGTGAACCCCCCTCCCTCTCCCCCCCCCCCCCCCCGCCCCCAGCACAAGCAAAATAAAATTTTGCCTTTCACCCCCTTTAATGAACCGACTTCCGAATTCCTTAAAAATAAGAGGAAACTTTCTGCGAAGCTCTGCGAGTCAGAAGTTATCACATTAGTTGTAAAGCCCTGCGCTATCTACCCACATCGTGGTAAGACAGCAACCATTTACTCATGCGCCGTAAATCAGTCTCCCGTAGTTACTCGAATAAAGACAGCCAGAGATGCTAACAATCGTTTCGCTTTCCTAGCCAGCAAAGGGAAAATGAAGTGGTTAAATTATTTCATGTGCTACATTTAAAGCAAATGAAGTGCAGTCGCGAATGTCGCTGTAAAATAATAACTGCATGTGCTTGCGCTAAAAGGGAATAATTATGTGTAGCGCATGAACGAGACGAAAGTGCATACTCGATCGCTGTGAGCGAAAAAAATAACAAAGCCCGCTCTAATTGTCTGTGGTTTATTTTTACAGAGACAAAGTACTCAGTGACATCGGTCAGCAAGAATGTATTATTATCATCTTATGCCCAGTGGAGAATCAGAGATTGCATTTTAAGAGATACTCTGGCCACAAAAATCGCGATACAGACAGCCTGCTGGCTTCAAAGTATGTTTTGCCTTTTCTCTTCTGTTGGAGAAAAGTTATTTCAGTGCATAGGAAATGTACAATTATCCAACGAGGCGTACATGCACTGTCAATGTCATGCCTATGCCGGCGCTTGGTGACCATTTTAGCGAAGTTTTGTAGCTCGCATTATTTGATGTTGAATGCGACATCACCCAAAACTGTCCTTAACCGTAACATTCTTGCTATTTTGAAGTATAACTCCATCTTGCGTACTAAACGTTTCCCCTTTTCATGCCATCTAAAATAAACAGAGGCTATACATGAAAACACGCAAAACATAATTGCCTTAGGAATGTTCTCATTCCTATTTAATCATGGTGTGAAATACATTATTGCAATGATGCCGGCAGAACAAATATTACAAGACGCTTAGGTTCGTATCTGCTCTCTGGCAACAAGGACACAATTCTGACCACTGCCAGCACTTTAAAAAAAAACACCCCTGACAGCCTGTTACTGGTGTTTGTTTTACTCTCATCGAATTATTTGAGCACGTCAGCTTCTCACAGCATTACTGCCCACATCGTAGCCTAATTATTATAGCTTGTATAAAAATAAGGAGAATAAACAATTCAGGCGTTCAGAATAAGCATTATGCTACAAGAGAAGAAAGAGAATATAACACTAGCAGGTTGGCGAATGTGGAAGGATAGAGGAGGGATCGATATCTAATAACCGCGATGGAGGACCTCTTGATGAATTTATGGATCGTTGCTCACATTATACCTTCGAGAGTGACGAGTGCATCACAATGCCTGGGTGGACAGCGATCTTTGTTGTCACGTCTCTGGGAAAGCTTTAGGAGGTGCGTACTACTTTGGCACGGAGTATAGCAGCCTTCAGGGGTCCTGTATTTTGATAGCCTCTCATTCTCTGCAGTAAAAGAGCAAGGCAACTCAAATACATGTTTGAAGTATGCATGAATGTTCATGCTGAGAAAAACTAGGGAAGAAATACTCTGCCTACACGACGAGGTTTGAAGCCCAGCTTCACAGCCACTTAGAGCTGCATTTTTTCTTGTGCGTTATTTTTCTTTTCTCTGTAACTCTAACTCCATACAAACTTTTATACCACTTTCAAATGCAAATTCATTTTCTTTATAAAAATGAAAACATCTGGCCATTAGAAGTTTTGTTCAAAACTGTGGTAAATGCAAAGCTGATAGCACGTTGAAGTCTGCATGCTTTGCTTAAATAAGCTACGAATCCTTGTGCACTCGAACCAACTTCCACGCGGAAAGCTCTTGATTCATAGGCGAGTGAATCAAGAAATGATCTAGAAGGGCTTACATGTCTTTTATTGACAGGAATCAGTGAGAATCAGCCTACTATCACACGTAGAGCACGTGTGGGGTGGCAAGGTTTTATGCTTGAGTAGAGTACAGCCACATTGCAGAGGTCCGCCTAGCCAAATCCTTTCCGCATATAGTTTACTTACAAAAAATAGCTAATCGCTTGATATAGCTTTTATAACGGCGGAAAATATTTCACCACCACTCGAAAGTTTGAGCAATAAAACTTGCATAGGTTTGTCCCGTTTAACGATGTGGAAAACACACTTCAGGGCATGTTCTCAGAGTGGCGAATCTGCGTTAAGTGTAAACAATAGCAAATTTATATATCCTTATTATTAACAATGCGTTTGCATTTCATTTTGGCGCAAATATTGTTGTTCTCTACCTCGTGGGCATTTTGTTCTGAATTCTGGGTGTGCGGACCCAGTTCAGTGTAAAAGTGGTTGAAGTGTCAGTCTCACAGGTGGATGATGGTGCCAACTGGACGACGCTTCGTCCTGCGCCCGTATTCTGAGTTAGCGTCGTTACCGAAAGTGTTACTATATCACGTGACATCGAGTCACCTCATTGGTGGAAACGTCGGAACATGATGTTATCGCCTCTTCCGGTTCCGTATTGGCAACACCCGGTTCCGGCGTTTTGACCAATCACATGACTCGAGGTGACGTGAGATAGCGACACTTCGATAAGGACGCGAACTCAGAATACGGGCCCTTAAAATAATTTTAAAGGATGAACTCCTCAGTGAAAAGGACTTGAAGATATTTAAAAAAAAAACAAAGCCACTCTGTTCAACATTGTGACCAGTTGGGTTAGTTGGTGCGCCAACATAATGAACCAGAGAAAGACACAGAAACACAAGTGCCGTGTACTTTTCTTGTGTTTGTGCGTCTTTCGTTCAATATTTGAAAGCTGATTTGCTTTAGCTGCAAAATTATCAAACTTATTATTTACTGCTCTGAAATGAGAATTAACCAGCCCCCGGTAGGAATTGGGCTATTACCTGTGAGTGGTTTTTAAGATGTATGATAGCACGCTGAGGAAAAGAACCAGAAACCTGGCGAGAATGTTTCGGTAGTCAGTGGAGCCACGAGTCTACTGCTTAACATTGCTGACGGAGGCGGCTATGCGTTCGTTTCGGCTTGGGCTTGCGAGAGATATGGCGCCAGGATCGCGTGCAGTAAGAACAGCAGGCTGCCACGGCTGCCACTGTCATCAGCAAATCGCAGAGATCTGAAGTATGCTCCATCTACCCTTATCCCTAACTGTTCCCAATCCAAGTCTCTGAATACTTCCTCTAAGCAAACATCATCCTCATTCATAAGAAAGGGGACGCTAAGGACCTTAAAAAGTACAGACCAATCAGCTTACTGTCTATTACGTATAAGCTATTTACTAAGGTAATCGCTAATAGAATCAGGCCATCCTGAGACTGCAATCAAGCAAAGGATCAAGCAAGGTTTCGGAAGTGGTACTCTACTATCGATCATATCCATACCATGAACCAGGTAATAGAAAAATGCGCGGAATGTAACCAGCCCTTATACATAGCATTCATTAATTATGAAAAAGCATTTGACTCAGTAGAAATCTCGGCGATGATGCAGGCATTGCGAAGTCAGGGGATAGACGAGTCGTACGTGAAAGTCCTGGAAGATATATATACTCGCTGCACAGCAACCATAGTTCTGCGTAAAGAAAGTAACAAAATTTTCATAAAGAAAGGTGTTAGGCAAAAAGACACGATCTCCCCAGTATTATTCACAGCTTGCTTAGAGGAAGGCAGATATCATAATAATGCAAAAATATTTCTTGTCTCAAGGGTGGCCGAACAGCATGTGCGACCACGGGATAATTACATAACGAAGGTATCAAGACAAGGGGAAAACGGTAATTGTGTCTTCTGCTGGACTAGAATCACCTTCCTTCCTTTCTTTCTCGAGTCCGGTGCGTGAACCGCTACTATGTACAGACTTTGTGAGAAGTTCATTCTCTATGCTGCTTAGCGAAAGGAGGCGGGAGGGTGGTGATGAAAAGTACACAGGAGCAGAAAGAAAAGAAAAAATAACAATTAAAGATTTGAAAACAAAACTGCAAGTTGAGAGGAAAAGGAAACCAAAACAGTGAAAAAACAATGCAATGAGAAAATTATTGGAAATAAATAATGAATAACACCAAAAAAGAAAAAGATGCATAAAACGTTCGATGCGTGAATTAAAGAAGTTGCCGAAAAGCAATGAAAGATACGGCGAGCTGATAATGGAACTATGCATAGAGAGCTCCCAATAGTGTCGCATATTCGCAGGTAAGACGTCTCTCATGCACCGCTATAAATTTCTGGAATACCCTGTAGGGAACAAGCTATTTAATGTGTATTTTGTTTTGTAACAAACTATGTAAAACCTTTTGCCATCATTTTTCAGTATTATGCACAGCAGCAAGCATACTGCTTTACATCAATGAGCATGATGTGTACCGCTGACTGTTGTCAGCACATGCCGAACTCTTTCGACGGTTAGTTGAATCAACGAAGGAATTTTTAGAGGTGCCATTGTTAATAGTAAGGCAGCAAGAAAGCAAAGTTGCAATTTTTCATTTGCAGCCCATTCTGCGGGTTGACAGACGAGCACATATATATCGACGGCATTCAAATTAATTGTCTGTCAGTATTTATACGGAATAAATCCATCAGTCTGCACTGCAGTTGAATAAAGTTACTCCGAAAAATACTGCCGCCAAAGAAGCATTACTTTTTTGTTGACAGTATGAAACATTAGGTTTTTCTTTGTGGAAGTCTGCTCATATAATAAGAAACGAAAGGCAAGAAGTGTGCGCACACTCTAACGCCGCTTTGTAACCCAATAAGAATAAAAACTTTATAAGCAACCTCCTTTAAAGGTTTCTGGGTGTGCTTCCTGGATTAAAGGGCCTTTTTTCTGTTGGGGTAGAAAAGTGCGATATGCGCCTATTTGTATATTGTCGCACAATGGTGACAATGCCGTTGTAAACAAATGAGGAAGCTTGAACGTCACTTGGGTGAACTCTTCCAAATGCAAGCATGAATTCCGATTGGCTAGAAAACTCAAAAAGGACATTCCACTGAGGGGCTTGAAACAAACGTCCTTGTACAGCCACTCACCTTAAGGAACAACCACATTATTTGTATATAAGTTCATTTTACAATCCTATCTTTCGCATGTCGAACAATCTCTCATATAATGGACACGCTTGGTCGGGCAGCACTGCCGTATTTTTAAAGTATGAAATAGAATCTGTCAAAAAACTTTAGAATTTTTCATGTCTTCGTCTCTGTTTTATTATATAAACAAGTACAAATGGTAAGAGACGAGACCTCCTTTGCCAAAGCTGCTGTTTACATTAAAAGTTCCAATGGACCTCGCATGCTAAGCCATCCCTCGGTGCTCCAGGGCGGTTCCTAGGAGCCCAGCGTATGCGATTCCTGTCTGAAGAGCCACATTGGGAAGCTGTGTTGTGATGCCCTTCTATGCTACGTGTTTACAGACCACAACTTACAAACCTTTGTGTCCCTCTGCTTCTAACGGGAGCAAGTTCGCTTCCTACATAATAAGCCTCCTGAATTATTCATAAGAGGCGGAAAAACTGGACGCGGCATGGTAGCGGTTATGTTTCAGGCTGTTATTTCTTCTTTTAGCTCAGCTCACTCTATACTTCAGCACATAGCGTTCTTGGCGTGCCGTACAAGAAGCGACTTCCACAAGTTGGGACTCTCGCGCATTCAAGAGCCAGACAAAGAGCTCCGGTTGCCGTCGCCTAACTGTGTTATCTTCTTCAATACGGAAAACGAAATTTAAGGCTGGATATCTATGCAGTGCTTCAAAACTGCTGTTCCAATTGGCAAATAGGAATGAAGCTTAGGATGCAAGAGCGGATGTTCTCTTTGAAATTTTGTCATGGCACTGATGAAGAGCTAGACTACTGCATGCTTTCCCTCTTAGACCTTGTTCAGCTGATCTCAACTAAACGGGCATGGTTGCATTCGTATTTGGTCCACCCTTATTCAGGTTTGTGCAGGTGGCATGGGATTCTGTCTAGACTAGGTTACTTTGATTTGTATATAGCGGTTTTGATGTTTTGAAAGTTGCATGGACACTTTTCATAATTATGACAGATGAAAGAGAGCAGCCTGAGTATCGGTCTGGACACTGATGTAATTGCACCTAGAAGTTTTATATAGTGTGCAAAACATGAAGCTATATCTTAAGAGAGGCATCTAATGACACACATTAATGTGTCTTCAAATTCAGGCTCTCGCATGTTCGTTGCACTACAAGCAATAGTGGCACAGTTTGAAATTGCAGCGTTGGTCGTCAAAGTGATAATTCTTCCACCTCACAAAGCACCGACCACCAGTCAATCTGCTGCTGCACAACCTGACTAGAGTGCTGCCAAAGACAACCGTACAAAAATTTTAAAGTACCATCACTGAGGACATGTGAAGGCCCTTTCGCAAAATTGTGGCATCACATTTCTCACCCACTTTGTTCTCCGCCTTTATTGAACATCGCAAACACAGTATTTGTTGTAAAAATGCAAATCAATAGTAACTTTTATTCTTGGATCCACAAAAGTGGATATTACCATGATATATTTAGAAGCGATTTGTACAATTTTATTTTTCGAGCTTGAAAACCTCCTGAGCTGACAATGCTCTTCTTCATTTGATTACAGTCTCAGCGGGTTCGCAACACTGTCGAATAGAAGCGTGGGTTTCATCAAGCCGAAATGAAGAGTCAACATTGGTTCGACTTTACCGTGGTTGGTAGGTTAGATATTTAAACTGTGAAAATTGTAAGAAATAGTCGCGTGCTGCTAAGATACTCTGAAGAAGTGAGTGCTAGGACATATACGGCCATGTAGCAATTTTCGTTGTTTAAATCTAGTCTCTTTAAAATGAAGCTTTTCATGTTCTATACCACCAAATATACGTTACCAGTAATATAGTTTACACTAGCCTCAAGATGTAATTATAACACGAATACCGAAAGATTGACTTCTCGCTAAAAACTGCCATATAAGTTATAAGTGGAGGTATTTATTCTCAATTTATATATTCGTGGGGACTTTTCAGGCACTTGACCGGCCCTTCTCGGGGCCCATGACATTGTAGCGTCTGATTAATTTATGACATTGGACGAATGGGTAGTCTCGTGGCAAGAATCAGGTACCAATAATTCTGAAAATGAAAACGTCTGAGATCGTAAGATTACTATCCGGTAAAACAGTCTACCCTGATTCAGTCATTTATCCTATAGAAATGACGTTTAAAAGCAGCAATTTAGATTGTCGAGTTTTATAATAAAGAAGAATACAGTGCTCTTTGAAAGACTTATTAACGCAAGCAAACCCGCGGGTGTCCTAAATTTATGTTCAGCCCTGAACTATATGAATCTCATAGCTAATGTTGCTCTCTAACTTTGAATGACAACGCATATAATACAAGCGCGATGCTGTGACATTAATTCAAGATGGTGCAGCAGCGCAAGGCAGAGAAGGTATTTTGTGCCAACACTGTTTGTTGAAAAGTCTTTGCAATTTGCGGTAACCAATTAAACTTCTAAATTTCATGGCGACTGCAACTAATGCTTGGACTCCTCTTCCTGCGATTAGGCAGTAATTTGGCGTACAACGCATGGAATCAGAGCTTCGCAATCAATTCCGAAGTACAATAAACCTTATTCGTATTGAATGGCTTAAAGACATGTGTTAAGGCACTAATTTTGTCAAAACATGCCGATGTGCTCGAAGTATAGCTTTGATCAGTGTACTGGTATTGTTCAGAGGACAGGCTGTTAGGGCTTTTGTCGATATTGCTAATTCACTAGCCGAACTATGGGATATGTATCAAAGGAATCATTTACTTCCAACTGCAACGGGAACAACGCAAACATGAGCTTTACAAATAGCAATAAAAACATGACCTTCATCAAATTGATCTTGACAAAAAATGGTAGACATAAGTCACTGGGACAGATGATAGGAAGAAGCTTGAAATGCTTATCAGAATTTATTACATTGCTTTGGTTTTCAAAATTTCAATCTCTTTTCTTCCGAAAGAGCTCCTAACGCTGCTCTGAAAATAACCTCTTGGAAACGCGGATACTCGTTGGGAAAGCGGAACTTCAGAGATGAACATAAAAAAATGGATTTTAGAAAATTGTTTAGCTTCGTTGGGATAATTCACTACATAAAATAAAACAATAATTGCAAGATTTTTAAATTTTATTTTTAAGGAGAATAAAGACAGCTCTATATCATGAAACATATTACCTATAGCGCACTGTTTATTTTATAGCAGAGTTTTCTCCCATTTCGGGAAAATGGTACGAATATGATATAACTGTAAAAATCTGGTATCATGTAATAAAGAACCATTTTCAAATAATATTTCAACTGCTGGTCGTAGGCGTCACTTGAAGTAAATTTGTACCGCCTGGTTTCAATTCATCAATGATACCGAATATCTTACAATAAATGTATTTCAGCCTCACACTGCATTCTATATACACTCTTTTCAGTGCTTTTCCAATCCGGCTTGTAACTATTTTCATATGACTCAGTATTATACCGCAAAACAAATGTGCTGACGAGATACGAAAACGAAGCCCGTACGACAAAGTTGGTCGTCAACAGGTATAGTGCTGTAGTAAAGGCAGGTTTACAGTGACAGTACCAAAGATCGGCATGTTTAAGTGCATATTTCAGGTTACTATATCTGTACTCGCGTTGAATAGCATCCTGAGTAAGAGACAGGTGCAGATTTTAGTGTACTTCACAATGAGATAGAGATGTGACCTATCGCAAATTTTTCTGAGTAGAAGACCCTTTTTCTTTACCATTGGAATGAGTATGGATTGGAGAAAATATTTTCAAAGTTTGAATAATAATCAAATGAATCACATGTATATGGTTTCATCTTGGCTTTTCGCCTTCGATAAGTCAGCAGTGTTGAAAGTGAGAATTCTCTTCTTTGAACATTTCTTTTTCCATGGAGTGATGCACTACACTCGAGTGGTTTCAAAGAGAACCAGGAAATGCATGATACTTGTTGTTTAGCTTCATGAGGCTCTACAAAGCGCTTCACAAAACTTTTTCGAAGGAGAATAGTTCAGGTTGCTCATTGAAAATGCCATTGATTGCTCTTTCTGTAAAATAAAAGAAAAAGATAAATACTCCAATGTACTGGTTTGAAAAATACGCTATTTCTGGCAGATGTCCTCTCAGGTCCAATCCAGAGTTTACAATCTTCCAGTAGTTTTCCTATGAGCAGCGTATGCCATTATTATGTATTTTTCCTTTTCACTGCAGGAGAAACAGCAGCTTCTCAAAACATACAAATACCTTCAAATATAGAAAGGCCTTTCAAATCTAGAGCATTCTACAAAACATTGAGCCAATGTTCAGTGGTAGGACCCTGCGGGACACTTTTGTAATGAGGAGCAAGTATGAGGAATTTATTGACTGCCATGTTTGACAGAAATAGTTTTCTTTATGCGGATACTGTTCTGGTTTCAAGGGATATTGAAAACTATTTGCTTGGAAAACATTGTCTAATATTCTGCACATGAAACCATTTTTGAACGTTTCGTATTTGGGCGCAGATTTGAGCATCTCCACAATTAGAAGCCTTACATTGAATTACATCTTTACGCGGAAAAAAAAGTTATGTTTCCGCACCTTCAAAGCAGTTCAAAACCGTCCGCGAGGTTTTCTATAAGTTGTTAAATACTAATTTTCTATCTTTCACACCAAGTGGTCAGTTCGCATTTTACTTTAAGTAGGCATTCAAATACGAAGTGCCATCTCTGTAAAGCCCCTAACACTTATTATTGTCGGTTTGGCTCGATTTGTTTTGCAACTGGACAGTTGGCACCAAATGAATTGAATTACGGGAATACCAGCCGGTTGCTGCTGTACTGACTGATGTGTGCGTGTTGGTACCCGTGTTTACTCACCGGCATCCCTTTCTGAGAACTGTTTTGTCGTGCCCCCGTGTTTCCGGTGGCAGCCTGTTTCCCCCTCCTTTGCGGTCCAGAGGCCGCCTCCGCACCCTCTACGGTCTGGAAGCGGTAGAGCAAACGCCGCAGCCTCCTCCTTAGCGATTAGGGGACACTGCTCGCTAACCTCTTCCCTGAGAAACTGGCTGCGTGAACAGAAGAGGGGGAACAGAACCGGGAGGGGGGATTGGGGGGGAGGGGGGGGGGGAAGTGCATAAATACGCAGTCGGCTAAGATGCGGCCGTTTGCACATTCGAGTTCACACAAGTCTGACAGTGGGCCGACAGCGAACGGGCATACTTCACCTCTGTCTGCTCGGAAGGATGTTCCATGGAGCGATGGTGTAAATCAATCGACCAGCGTCACGGTGGGAGAACCAGCGAAAGTGTGAAGGCGCCGCCTTATGGTGGGCGGGTTTCTTCAACGAATGCGATTGGTGATCAGCCAGCGACCAAGTTTCCTCAAACAGGTACCAGGGTGATTCGGAAGCCTTAAAACATGGCCTCAAGGGATTCTTCGATCATCTTGATCTCGATTGTGATATTGACTCACTCTTTGTAATAAATTGTCTATCGTTTCTAATTTCAACCAGCTGCATTTTATTTGGCATTTCTTTGGGGAACCGAGACACTTCGGGGACCATCCTGAAGGTCAAACCTTCATATCCCATTTGCGTCAAATCTGATTTGCTTGTGAAGAGGACGTGTGACAGTGATAGGCATTAATACATATTTCTGTATATGTCTGTTAGGAAGTTGTATTCACCATCGACGTATCTGTGGAGGAATGGGAGCAAGTTTTGGCAGAGAGGAAAAGGGTAGAAGATCGTGCGCTCGTGAAAGTTACGCCGGAAAAAGGTGGAAACTAGAGATATTGTCCATGTATATGATATATATGTTTGTTCAGCAGGTGCTGATATACATGCAGTGTATTTCCTACCCTTTTCATTTACCCCAATGTATTTAATGCGCATTTGGCTTGTTGCTAAATACAGTAAATTCATAGCCAAGAAACGCTTTCGTCTAGCCCTTCATGACTAAGCAAGTATGAAAGAGATTCAACACTTTAAAATAAGCGTCACCGACGTTGACTGCACCAGCTTTTCCCTTTGCTGGTGCAATATCTAGGTTTTCTATCGGCACTGTTGTCTTAGCATTGTGCTTCAATCTGAACAGGTGTCACTGTACTAGTAGACATTACGTGCTTTGGATTATAATCACTCACTTTTCTCAAAGATGAATAACAAATAAAGAAGAATACCTTACCGAAAATCACTGTATTAAATACAGAATGGAAATATGGCGCTTAAAAAGAATATAATGGCTTCTAATTTGTTTTATACCACACGAGGAATCGTAATATATATGGAAATATTACCGTCAAAACAAATTTCAAAGCGTAAAAAGAGATTATAAACGAATCAGGACATAACGGTGCGATACATGCGACGCACCCTTCAACCAAGTCCGCGAGCAAAGGGGAAGCTGCATGGAATAACTGTATGGAAGGAACGTTGCGCGGCGAGGAGACTAATGCCACAAGCTGCAGACGAGAAGAAAGAACCTTCGCAAATATTTTAAACTGACTTGAAAACGCTGCAGCCAAAGTTAGCAAGCGTCTCATCGAATTTCTAGCAGTACGTTTTAAAGGAAGATTAAGGCAAGCCAGATCCCGGCCAGGCCTTCCTCGAAAGACAAGGAACGATTGGCTAGAGATCCGCACTATCAAACTAGCTGCATATACGCAAAATATATCAAAATATGATACTGTTCTCTGTGATCTGTGAATTCTCGGTTACTACACATGTTACCCTGCAGTTCAGTGTGGGCGCTCGCATTATTTATTGAATATTATACTTGCAGTTTGTACTATGTGTGGTCACGTCTTGCAATTTAGCTCTGACGCGCGCCTTTCATAATTAGGTCAAAGGATAGGAAAGGCGCAGTATCTGTCACACTTGTTTCTGTTGACACCTTAAACGTGCACAGGAATGGAATGCTCACTATCTGTCACGCTTGTTTTGGTGGACACCTGAATCACGCCGTAAGGGAATGAAGGAAGGAGGGAGTGAAAGTGGAGCTGGGAGACGAGGGGGAATGAAGGAAGGTGGGAGTGAAAGTGGAGCTGTTTACGAGGGACAACGGCGACGGCGATGCGAAACCCAGGAACGGGCGCCAAAGAGCTGCGCTCTCAAACGTAAGGTAATAATATACCCCGAATACAAGCTAAGAAACCGTGACATACCGCAGGAAAAGATCGCGAAGATGGCATCTAACAATTGCCGTGATTGCATCATTTGAGAGCTCAATAGTAATTTTATGAGCAAACGTCATTAGTATCGGCGTAATCTGTCGCAATCCATAGAAGTGCAGTGATTTGACGAAACCATACTGACCTCCAGAGTGGAAGTTCTTTTCCGCGTGGCCGACGACTACATGTGAAATCTTCCGTGTGTTTTCTTGATTAGTTATTTACATTTACAAGGCAGCGTTTTTATTCGGCAATGAATCACTTTCGTCCTAGATAGGCCGAAACACAGACTCAGAATGACTGTGCGGCTTTTGAGTGTATGTTGCAGATTCCTTTCCTTTGAGCTCTTTCTTTCCTTTTTTTTCCTTTGTTCCGCTCCCGGCGTGTAGGATAGCCTACTGGGCATCGCCTTGTTATCATTCCTGCGTTTCTATTTCATTGTTTCTCTCCCCTTCGTCGGATGCGTCATAAGGACAGCTGCGGTGCATAACAATGAATATCAGTAGAGTAAAAAAAGAGAAGCTGAAGCAGGGTGACAGGTGAAAACTGCTTCTTTCAGACGTCCTATTCTCTTTTTTTGTTACTGAAGTCTTAAAAGAGTGCGTACAGAAGTTGCTTGTCTTTCCCATTTGGCTGCTTTCACTAGTCTTTGGAGCCCCTTTCCAGCTGTCACTTCCTTAAAGGCCTTGAACACCCGTAGTTGTTCTTTTTTATACATTTCCTTGCACGTTGAATAAATGACATAGAGTAACGAGCCCGCATGGTTAAGATGCGATCAAATAAGCATCCCTGCTTAAAAATAGAGACAAAAATAAAAAAGGCAGGTAAATAACTAACTTAGTAATAGAATTGAATTCCTTACTCATTTAGGTTCTTCGCTTAGAGCCTAGCCCCAAAGTACTGTCAAGAACGGTTATATGTCTGTGTGACCGCAGGCCTATACCTAATCTCCAGGGTCCTATTCAACGCTTCGCTGGCATAATGATCAAAGCAAGCCGCCGCTATTTTTTTTTTACCTCTTCCAAACCATCGGTTTGGAAGACGCCTTGGGAATACATTCTCTACACATGGCAATAGAAACTCCGGCGCCACTTATAACGCATTCCGTTGCAGCGGCCCAGGTCTGGTTGGAGTGTTTTGCAATTTTTCTTTTGAAACAATTATATAGAAAAAGTCAACAAAGTAATTCCTTCATTTCAGCCGTTTATGGAGTTCCATATCTTATACCATGTTAGACGTGAAAAAGTTCAATCTCGGATCAAACATTTTATTTTGTCGCCATCACACGCAACTGAACTTTGCACGTTTTTTTTTTCTACTGGGAACAAGACTCGTTTCTTTAATACCGCTCGTCACATTAAGACGAGTCACAAAATAAAAGAAATGTTAACATCTGCCCTGTGCCGAAAACGCAAACAGCTGTGAGCGCCGCATTTTATATCGGCTTTGTGAAACGTTTGTATAATGGCCCGAGCGTGTTTAATTCACTCTAGGTTTCGGAAATGCATGCAATAGAAAATGGGATTCTTTATATCTTATGAAAATGGCGACGCCTAAGAAATGTTATTATGGATTTTTTTTCCTCCTATTGCGCATCTCAGCTTCGTATACATATATGGACTATTTGCCGTTGAGATGGGTCTTAATTGTGAGACAAATCTGAAGATTGGTGACTCGAATGGAAGCGCTCATATGCAACAGAATTGTGAAGCCACGGTATCTTCCAGGTCTTCCATAAAGTTATAGCGAAACCTAGCAGTAAACATTTACAAAAATATTGGTGAAAACTGCTCCGAATTTATCGAAAAAGAAGACTATAAATTTAACCATTCAATTGCAGGATATTCGTTCCATATGTAAAATATAATCATACTGGTTTTCGACACGAATTGAAGCCTTCTCGCATAACCGCAACAGCCTGGAAGAATGGTATTGACAATCACATCTTCAGACACAGCTGGGAACAAGAAAAATCGAAACGAGCATGACTTAAGCGGGCATCACTCAGGATGGCGAATACTGGCACTGTCTAGTGGAAGAAAATAGCCTATAGAATAAATCTAGGATCATTGCAACGCTTGAGGGTTAGCTAGCGTTGCTGTTTTTGGTGCGATTTTTTTTATTAGCAGAAGCGGCTTCTTATTCTTATGTTCGCCTTAGTAAGAAAAAAAACTGTGTAGGTATTATGAGCACTGCATAACGATTTGCCCTGTCACTAACGTGTGCATTCGTGAGAATTTGGCACAGGCCAGAAAATCTTCTTGCGGCATTCCAGTTTTCTTTGGTGAAAAGGAGCATTGCTACTTCATTACGAATGTTGTACTCTGTAACGTACTGATACAATACCAGCATGCTTCCGGGACACTGATAAACATTTTGCCTAAATGTAATTTTCGAAGTGTTCGCAAGGCACCTGACGCCAGAAAATGAGATCTGAATGAATGCCTTCCTTTTACACAAAATAGACTAATTTGATTACGTAGAAACCTGGAGGTCATGGCCTAAGAGATTGCCTCCTTCGTTACTCCCGCAGTAAAACTGAGCGAAGGTAAAAATCTTAGGCCATGGTTTAGGTTTGCCAGACAAGGATATATTTTCTGAAGTGCTCTTTAGCACTCATTACGCTTAATTTTTCCTTAACTTACTAGTATCAGAGGATGCGAAGGTAGGGTAGGCGAAGACGTGAGTTGAATAGAGTGAAATAAATGCAGGTTAGCACGTGAAAAATCCTGCTACCGACATGTTACAGTAGACTTACGCATTTGCCAGCAAAGCACATCTCCCTACTTCTTCCGGGTTCGAAACGTACTGGCGTCGAGATTTTTTCAGTCGCGGCTTGTAGGAAGCTTTACAGCTACCTCGGCAAATTCTGAGATTGCTGACAGTAATATTTCTGTATTTAATAATGATTGCGGTGGCTGACTAATCTGCGAAGATTTCTATTTATTGCTCGTTTATTTTCATTAATGTACTGAAATAAATGTTGTAATATTTGTTTTGTAACCCAAGGCACTGCAAATCTTATTGCAAATAGTCCCTAGGCCAGTTGAGTACGTGTTACGCTTGGCGCCCTAGCTCTAGCGTTCTTTGTGAACTTTAAGCTCAGCACTAACTGCAGTGACCGGCAGCCTGTTTTATGATTGCCGAGCACGATCAGAACCTTCACATTTGCCAGATAACTCATTTTCTTTTATGATTAGAAATTAGGCTAATGAAATATTTCTTGAGGAGGCTGTGCCCCTCTGTCTTCGCTATTCTTGGACCGCCCCACTACTTCATAACGTTACGTGCCTTAAGTTTAAGGGATCGAATTGTTGAACCACTTTTCATTGCAGTTATTTACCATATATGCTACAGGTATGTCTCTTTTTTTAGTTCACTGTTTCACACCTCGAAATAACAGCTGTATGATTATTTGGCATACAAATGCTGCTTTATTAAACAATGTATATGCGGCTAACCTCTAGCCAGAGCCCTGAGCAACATGATCGCAACCTCTCCAGGCATAATGTCGTGCTGCCCATTCGACTACGCGCAATATGTGCAATCAAGCGCGCTGAGCGAAGGTGGCCCGCCATTTTCGTTATTGCATATCGATCCGTCCCGCAACCCCCGTTCTATAAGTACAGCGCGCTGTGTGATATTCTTGTGTGTCTCTCACGGCGTACTGTTTGTATTCATCGGCCCTATTCTCATCCTTATATCTGAAGTCCAAGTTCATTACTAGATTAGCGCTGCTGTAAGCGCTTCAGTGGTTTGATTACGTACGAAGTCAACGCAAGTACAGAGTAACGAGTGTTAATGCTTGCATTTGGCAGGTTTACGAGTTTGGTGATCCAACATAATAAACAGCTGCGGTAACCACACCGTCGCCTAATTGGTGCAGCGGCTTGCTATATTATGCTAAGATATATTTGCAAAATGATAAGGACAATTAGATATCACAAATAAAACACATATTATTTTACTCGCCGATTTCAAACTCACTTGAAGCCGTGGTAATGAAGTTGCGGCAGCCTAACTCGAGTTCAGGTAAATTCAAAAATTCGTTTTAAACGCATACAAGAGATGGGTTAGTTGTCATTGTTTCTTGAAATACGTATCTATCATAAAAAATATTTACAGAAAACACTAATTACTATCTTGTTTTTGGTTGTAAAGAAGCTATTTTTTTAATAAGATTATCACTTTGTGTTCCTGCCATTTCCGCTTGTACTGTACGTTTGCCAGTTAAGAAAATATTTTTAATATTGCCCAATTAAAAGGCAATCTTCTGTACGAAACGCTTATTTTTTTGTTTTTGTTTTCTACTGCGATAACTCATATTTTTCATTACGGAATTGCAGATTTGTTAAAAAATCTAAGAACATGTTCACAAAAAAAGATTTCGATCTGAAATATCGCTGAACCTAAGTAATTTAGAAAACAGCATATGACCTAGAATTTTTGCTCGCCTTCTGTAACAAGTGGAAATACTTGCAAAATTTCATTTATTGAGAAAACAATGAAATAGTTTCCGCTTCACATCTTTGAAAGTTGGCAAAATGCATGCAGTGTTGTGCATGTCTCTGCCATTATGACATATTGGGGAGTAATATACTAAACTGAGTCTGTTCCAAACCTACGACGCACCACCACTTGTAGATTGCAAGCAGATTGAGCAGGCAGAAGGAATTGTAGATTATTACACTAGGTAGCGCTGCACAGTGAGATCACACTATGGCGTTACGGTAAACCCATGTTCCTTATTATTTGGAGCCTTCATGAGGAACAACTGACCTCTGCAGCTGTGAAGATGTAATCCTGACTTTGTGCAACACTCAACCACTCTGGAAAGAGAGCCCGAATTTTGTATTTTCTTTGAAGTGCCTGAGAGTGATCGGATTCTGGACAGTGCTTACCTACAAGCTCGGAGTTTGCAGCGCTTTTCCGCTGTAGGTGTTTTATGACGGATATTGCAATTTCGCTTTCTGCTCACAATTTCAAGTAACGCTTTGAAGCGGCCATGCTTGTTCAATTTCCGGCAAATAAACCACCCCATTCCTTTCGGCAGCGCCATTGTGTCTGAATCCAGTTTTATTGATTGTTGCCTCCCGGAAAAATCCAGAACAGGGGTGCGGGAGGACTTAGCGAGGTGCGTAAGCTCCGCCGTTAAAGGTATTACGCGACACATTTTGCTGCTCTTGTCAATTGGTTTTTTTTTTTTTTTTGACGCTTGTTGGCGAACTTGCAAAATGACGCTCCCTAAACCACTTTATGAAAATTTTATTTGTGTCTCTATTAACACGCACATACTGAATAGTAAACGAATAATATAGTTTACAGGGCTGAAAAACACGAAGAAGCTTAGGCTACCAAGGAAACCACCTAGAGTATGCCTAGAATTCCGACCGGTTGCATTCTTTTAACCCAACATGAATATCAAACACTATACAGGTGCACTGTTTTTCGTCTTCGTTACAAAACGGCCGCCGTGTCTGGTATTAAAACTCTATTCTTTGAAATTACCATCTAGATGCACTAACTCCTAAGCCATTCTGGCGATTCCATTAGGCCTCGCCGCGGTGGCGCAGTGTTAAGACGCCCTAATTCTGTGCTCTGATGGTTCATTTCAATGGAGGCGAAACGAAGTGGCGTCCATGTGCTGTGCGATGTTGTTGCTGTTGTCGTTGCGACTGTAGTAAGAAGGAATGCCTAATGCTCCTTGACAAGTTCCGTGCTACGCCACATAGCAGCCGCGCAATAAAGGAAGCCTCAGAGCGGAAGAGGCAGAATATGCTCCAGACTTCGTGGCGCCTCTGCCCGGAGCCGGCGCCTTCGCGGCGCCCACCTCCACCTCTAGCCGCTCAAGATCCAAAGCGCGAGACCTGCGCGCTCGCTATTGGACATTTTCGGCAGCCGAAAATTGCTGCCTCCGGATCGGACAATTCAAGTGTCAGCAGTTCCCTGGCCTATGTAAGAAGTAGCGCTGCCGCTCGGAGAGGGAGAGACCTTCCAGAACGCCCGTCGAGTGCAGAGCTGCTCGAGTGGAGAGGATTTGGCGGAATCTCCTTCGCCGTCGGTGTACGAAGACAGTTGAGTGTAGCCTGCAGCTTTAGTCCCCGTGCAGATGTTTCTGGTTTCTACCGTGACTGTAAATAATATATAAAGAAGCCTTTTGTACGCCTAATCTTGTGTACTCCGAGCCTTGACGCCTTCAACGGGACCCGAATCGCGACAAGGGTCAAAATGTTCCGAATCAAAAAGCATTGCTTGCATATAAATTAAAAAAATTTAGACTCGGTAATTGATTAAATAATTGAATTCATGAAATGAATGAAAAGCCATCAATTGCTAAGGCGAAGTATTGGTATATAAATGTTTCAAAATAAAAAAATTAAAATGAACGTGAGAACCAGCCTTTATGTGCGTGCAACGCTTTTACGCAGTACCGTTAATGGCGGAGTTGAAGTGTTCCCCTACTATTTCGGGCTTCTTATGTGTTTGTTTAAAACGGGAATGACTTCAGCGCGATAAAAAGCGGAGCATATTTTCTAAATATTAGTTTCAAATCCGCCAATTAAAAAATGAGATATGTAGATGAAGTGGGGAAGAAATAAACGAACAGTATTACTCCTTTTCGGCTAGACTATCTGAGTGACTTTATGGACATTATGTTAGCACTAGGCCTAACTCAATAGCCTTGTCTTGGAATAAAATCTCAGTCAGCTCGAGAGAACTCCTTAGTTCTGTGTATAACTAACACACGTGGCGAAAAGCGGGAACAAAATACCTCAAATTTAAAGCAGTTAGAAACGCTAATAAAATAATTACAACTATGGGCATACGCAACATCTTATTTTAGTTGTTTTGAAATTTTAATTATTCCTGAAATGAAGCTCTACCAATAGAAAAGCTAGAACGTTAAAAGGAAATACAAGCTTCCGGAAAATTGCGACAGCTTAATGAGCTCCACATTTACCTTCCTTCGGAGGGGGATGAAATTCCAACACATGCTTTCAGCAATGGCACGAGGCGAGCGAGATTAATTCTCGAAGATATTTTTGTTGGCCACGTACTCAGGGAGTTATGGCCCCGGTGACAGGTAGGAGACAAAAGAAAAAAAAAGACACTAATAAAAGCCGACCCATTCTAAATAGTGTAACATGAGGTAATCCCAAGCCCTCGCGGCTCACCTAAGTGGGGCGATAGTTCATGACATTGAGCTTATGCTCACTTCCGTTTTTATTGAAAGAAGTGGAAGTTTGCCCACTACGATCAGCTCTCCAATTTCCTGAATGACATCCTTTATGTTTTACGGTTGCGTAGAACTCGTGAAAAGTCGAGTGCTTTCATGGAGGCGATGAACAAATCGTAAGAGGAGTCTGAAAGTAACTATTCAGTTGCATTTTTTCCTTCTCGCCTGAAAAAAGCTCAAACACCTTAACTGAACACGAGTGCTGTATTTAACCTGTCTATAAGCTCTTCCTTGGTTTTACAACAGTGTTAAAAATGATCGCTTTTTTTTTATTGTTGGAAGAAATTCTGCTGTTTGGAAAATATTGTCTTATTTTTGTTAAACGCCGGATCAGGCGCGAAAGATGAAAAGGAACATGTTATAACGTTCTTCGCAGCCCATCACAATACAACTATAACCTTCAAGAGTTTCGGTCATTTAATGCACATATTATAACAAATAAGTAAAATTCATTTGGTGCAACTTTATTAATGTTTATAGTTGTGTAAAAAAGCACGTTTTAGCCCTCCCAGCGCACAATCTTAAAAATATCTTTAATGCCATCTAATGAAGTCAACATTTCGAAACAAATCTGGATATGCAAATGTAGCCGTCTACCTTCAAAAGACCACATCATACTCATACGTTTTTTTTTTTTCGCGATTTCCTTCCCAGTGCACAATGTAGAACTGTTAAAATGCGGAAGTTATCCTAAAATTAGCAGTAGAGTAGATTCTTCTAAGTCATCCTAATGTTAGCAGTGTAGTAGAAACTCCTAAATTGAAAATAAATGTTATGAAAATGATGTTTGGTAACAATTAAAAACAATTTACGAAATTGCAGTGGCGCAAAGTTCTGAAATGGACAACGTGAGGCGACGGTTGGTACTAAGCTCGTCTCATTACCCTTTGCGGTCCGTGTTAATATTTTACGCTTCTTTCTTCTTGCTGATTACACCTCAACAAATTCAGCGGCCACCTCCCCTGCCCTTTCCTATGCACTTTTCCTAATAGTATACGGGGAGTATTGTAAAAATTTGTCAGAAAAAAACATATTACTTGACATCTTTTTTCCTTTCAGTATATAATGCATATATGACAGATGTTTATGGGAATTTTATAGAATGCGGAAAATCGGTCGTTCCATCAGACGACCTTGCGTTAAGTACAAAGAAGTACAGAAGCTTCTTAATTCAAGGTAGTTGACATGTGTACTCTCATTGACATTAATACGCAGCAAGGACTCCTGGCCACGATCAAATCGGCCTCATTCGGTAACTGATTTTAGTTCTTTTATACTGAAGCACATGGTGTACGTACAGTAAACAGTGATGTGTTAAGGAACGGCCTAATACATCGTCCAGTATTACGTCGCCCATTGTGCGCTCTCCTGCGTTTCTTTTTGTGCGGAATGCATAGTAAAAATATGTGCATCACTCCAATCACTAATTCTAATAGGGTTTTCTGTCGATGTACGAAGTGGTTGTAGTGGAGGCGAGTGTATTATTGATCGAAAAAGGAAGAGAATTTTTATCATTCAGATTTGTCAGTCGTAAAGCCAAGGAAGATTATTCGAGCGTTATCAACTACCATGTGGCACATATAATGCAGCATGTCGTTTTCCGCCATGAGAAGACTCGAAATGTGACACCAGTCAGAAGTGGGAAGTTTTATTATTGTCATAAGATCTATATTCTACGAGCCCCACGTTATGCATTGATGCCTCCCTCCAGGAACCTTTAATTCCTATTCCAGGAAGCCATCCAGGAACCTTGAATTCCTATTTAGGCAGGCTGCCCTTTAGCGCATGCATGCCCATTGTATGCGTTGGTTAATGAGCACGTTTTCTCTTTGTCGGGCTGTCTTTCACATAATATTCCTCTCAGTATATGTTAATGATTATATGAGGATGATGGAGGCATAAATAAAAAGATTATTAAGCAATCCAGTAACAAAATGAATGGACGTGACTGAATGTCCACAAGTTTAGACGACAAACGGAAGCCAATAACACTGTCAGTCTGTGATTTAAATGCGGAGGTTGGAGTTACCATCATTTTAACTTGCCCTTGACGCTTCTCTTCGAAATCTGTTTTGGAGTTCATCATCTGCTTCAACTTCCGTTCTCTTTGCAAGCGGTATTGTGTTTGGTTTGTTTTGTGCTGTGTCCTGTGCCTTGGTTTGAGTTATGGTGTCTAATGACCCAATGAAACTCAGGCTAAAAAGGTAGCCGCTGTGAAGGGCCCTAAATAGTTTCGACCATCTGTAATTCTTAAGCGTGTACTGATATCGTTCAGCACCAAGGCGGCTTGCGTTTCGCCTCCAACGAAAGGCCATCACTGCAGCTGATGAATTCCCAGGACTGAGGTGCAGTAGTCTTAGCGGTACATTAGCTGAGTCATCGTGATAAGGTGGCAAATAGTGTGTTAGGCACGCAAGAACGAAGACACTTTCAGTTATTAATGTAGGCTCTGATGTTACCTCCCCAGCGAAAGGCAATCTACATGAAGACGTTGGACACTTTCTGCCCCTTGTGTTCACTATGGCGCGTATTCAGTTCGGTAGACTGCACTATCTCACTATACCAGTTTCAAATTGCTCTACCTGCCGTTCAGAAATGATGAAACAAAGCAGGTTCACTCCAAAAAAGGCAAAGGCGAACTTGCTGTGGAAACATCGATGCACAGAATGTAGCTTGATTTGCTAGAGGTGGGCTAAATGGTTTAAAATATCCACCTGTGCTTTGGTGACCAAATAGAGCTGGGAAACGGATCTTCATTGCCAGTGCGCTCCTGACAGGATGCCTGATTAGAATCGTTGCAATGAGGACTAGGCGCAATGAGCTATACAATCTAGCGCCCGCCTTAGATCGAGGCTATACCCACCAAGCCTCCAACAGCCGATCACAATCCCTTTCTAACCAATAGGTATATGCTGCATGGAAAGAGAGACTTTCCTATGGTTGAATGATCGAAGACAGGTGCCGGTGGTAGGTCGACTGTAGAGCCTGTGAGGAAAAGCATCTCCAGCAAGCTCACTGGGTGTCTTTTCCATGGCCTTCACTGATGTCTGCTTTAGGACGACTAAGCATATACAATATTGGAGGTAAAAACCTTTATTTTATGCGATATAGAATACTGAAAAGTTTAAGCTGTAGAATGTGCGGCATTGCGGTTCTTTTTCTAGTTATTCTGCTGCAGAATTCATTCCTGAAGCTGCAAAATGCATGTTAGAAAATTTATAATTTTTGTTTTACACAACTTTTGCTGCTTCATGCTTTTTGGCTCAAGCGACCATGCTTGCATACCCATATGGATTGTGGTGATGACGTCACATCACTATCAGACAAATTTTATGTTGGCATTGACGGACACCACAGCTTTATCCGATACAGCATGCAATCTCATAGCATTTAAATATGTTATTTTCCCACATCTTGCTGTAATTTTAGTTTTGTAGCAAATATATGAAATTATCAAGTGCCATTTGTCAATGATGGGGTTTTTGGTCGTCTCTTGTTTGGTTAAAAGAGTTGCGAAATCTGAGACAGCGTAAAGAACTTATGGGAGCACAAACATTGCTCGCTTCAATTTTTGTTTTGTTTTCTAGTTTGGAGCATAATGACCACAGTTGCTTATGCGCCATAAAGCTACAAATAAGTAACTATTTTGGCGCGAGCTGCCACGCAAAAAGCGCCATCGGTTTTTGGCGCACGCGCATTGGATGTCTCGCTCGCGGCGGTCAAACGACACCCTTCGTTAGCCTCGGAGCATTTTGCATACGCATCTGGGAAATTTGGCGCCCTCACGTTGCCGTTTTTGTTTGGGATGTTTATCAGCGTTGAGATTTAATAGGATATTTAGAATGAATATGGGACCCCGTCAGTGATGCCTGGGTGCAGTGCGGTATAAGAGCGGGGAGTGAGTAGAGGGGGTCGCTTTCTTGAAACTAGACGAAAATGGGAATTTAGCTGGAAAATTGGAGAAGTTCGGGGAAGCGAGAATGACGGTTGAACGCACTTGCTGGTAATTTCATAATATCTAGACCAGGAACTCAGCGAAGATGAAATCCATGAATGCGACAAAAGAATGCGGTGGAGTGCATTTGAAAGGTACTCTTAAGTAATGAATAGAAAAATTGCAGAATCCCTGAAAAAAAAAATTTGCCCCAGCTGTACCGTGCCTGAAATGTGGACATAATGCAATGCCCTCACCTTGAATTAAACACAATGGAGCTCGATATGCGAAAGAAAATGTTACGCACCACCTTTAGGAAAAATAAAATAAACGGTGTAGGTTAGGTAACACGCCCATATGTTAAGCAGGTTCTAGTAGAAATTAAGCAGCAATTGCACTGGCCCGAGAACGTAATGCAAAAGTAACAGAGTAGTTAGTAGCACTGAATTGTTTTAGTTGACAGCAAAGTAATGGGTGGAGGAGATATTTAGGTGGGCAGGCAATGTAACGCTATGCGGGCTAAGGGGACCGGAGCTGCAACACGAAGCATTTGCAGTTGGAGCAGACGCATAATGCAATTCGGGCAGTCAGGCTGACTGATATAATTCATTTTTTTCGTGGAATGGGGTCCATGCAACAGGTATCTGGCTTTCAAGGATGCCTAAACATCAGTGGGGTTTCGCTCATGGTTATCAGCTGTGTTCAATCCCAGGGCTTTCGGTTTGCAGGCCAGCATACATGGAAACACTATCTCTGGTCCGGTCTGTGACAATAAGCAGCTACGCTCCTGTTTTCATCCCTTCTTGCGTATGCACCGAGATCGGCTTCCAACGTGTCCGTCGCTCCATTCACACCAAATGCAGGTGATGCTCTCGCATATTAATGCACCTGAATTATTCATACGAGGCTCACATTTCGGACGGCCAACCGCACCGGCCCTTCTCCGGTGCATTATCCGTCCTCGGCCTACCGCTTGCTCCGTATACCTTCACATCATAAGCTGCTCCCAGCGAATTCGATGGATGCACGCATGAACAAACGTTTTTTCTGCACTCTGGAGCCAACGACATTGGTGCGGTAGTCTTCTCATTGCATTCCCAGCTTCTTCGTCACTATTACAGAAACGTAATATGATGTATAATCCAGTCGTTTAAGCTGCTATGTTTACTAGGGGAAGTGGCAAAGTAGATGGTAGATGCACACCTGCGGGATTTCATGCATAACACTGAAGCTGAGAAAGCATACTGCTTTACTCCCTTTTCCTTCTCGTACAATGAGATTGTCATTTCCCAAACTGGGTGTCGTGTGGAAGTGCGCTGTCGCATCGTATTTTGTTTTCTGCTCAGTCCGAACAGAGACGGACTATTTTTGTTCTTATGGAGAAGGGTAGATGAATACATACTATCGCATGAGATTGAGCTTCCATGCATATGCATTCATCAGTGCTCATTGCGACGTTTATATTGGGACCTAGAGACTGATATGTTCAGAACATTATCCTCGGATACGTTCAGAGGAGGCCACTAGCATCTTTCGATCACCTACTGTAGTTACGTAAGGATTAACAGTATTTGTTCCTACTAGTGCAAAAAGAACTCATCCGTTCTACACCACCGACCAATAATCTTGCCTGATCTCGTTTCTGCCGTGCTGTTTCGAGAGCTCACAATCACGCAGCCTGGCGTGGGTAATTCAAAATAAGGGAATTATAGAAGCTCAATTGCAAGAGTCTTCCCGACAGGTCATTCAAATTCCCCAGCCAACAGAGAGCGATCGGGCCTATGACTGAACACTGACTGATCTTGACCTCTGGAAGAAGCTTCACACTAAAAATAAATCGAAGAGGATTGCAACCTACCCAGTTTTAAAGCAGGGCACCAGGTTTCAGTACTCGATCTTCTTTGCCTCTGTTTAAATACCTGTCATTCGATGGGGCGGCTCTCACACGGCACCATAGGCAGTGCAGAACACTTTGTCAACGAAAGCAAGCGAACCGCTGCGCCGGAGCAGATGGCGGAGACAACGGCTAAACCTCCGCGATTTGATGCGGTTGCTCCCAAATGCAACTCCTGCACAGTTGAAACCGCAACTTCCCGAGTCTTCACATTGCAATTGGTTAACAGGGATAACACTGCAAATTTTTAACAACGCGACAACATTTCTCGCCCCGTAAGTATCGTGGACACTGCGTGTCACCAGAGTGTGTCGACAGAACGTGCCCGCACGCGCTGTCAATCAATGATATAAAGTAATGCGTCCACGCCACGATTAGAAACACCATCCTTCTTTTCACAAGCCCAAGGTGCGAGTCACTATACTCTACACGGGCATTTTCTCTTCAATGCGTACGAAAGCGTTCGACGAGCAGCAACAAAAACAGCTAATAAAGCCTCAAATCGTTGGGCTACATAATGCAAGCCTGCTTAAGACCAGTAATTTCCCACCATAACAAATGAAGCAATTCAGGGAGGCACGCTTAGCACAAGTATAGAGATGCTGTAGCCAACTAGATGACTCTTCCCGGGCCGCATACACTCCCCTCAGCAAAACGCACTGCTCTCGGAATAAAGGTTTCTTTAATCGTGGTGGTTCAGGATGACGGCCTATCGTTCAGCTTTTCCATAAACTTAATAGCCTCATCAGTATCAACAAATCATAAGGCACATTACACGTTTCCCGAATGGGCAAGAAACATACTATATGCCGGGATTACGATTCCCTTATTTACGGTTGGCTCACGTGCTGAGAACGAGTCTGTAATTCCCTTGTCTAGCATCAGGATGCGGGAAGGCTTTGAAGGAGAGGACAACCACGGTACTATCACAAACAAAAAATGAACAGAGAAATATTATTTTAAAAAGCTGTTCCCGAGTATCGCGGCTATGTGGGGAAACGAAAGCATGTGAAAATTTGTCCAAGCAGAAATCCAAATGAAATAAACAAGTAACTAGTGTCCCGTTAGACAGATGCATGCCGCCTTCGATCGAGGTTTGCACAAAACACCACAACACTGCTGTCTTGTGGGGATATCGCCAGTGAGCCACAAATGATTCTCGAGCCTCGATTAGCCTTGATTTTTTTGGCATAGAGGCTGCGCACTTTAGTTCGAATACATTAATTAATAGTGCCAATATATTAGCGGACAGTTGGAAAAGCAAAGAAATGCACAACGTGCGGAAAACGAAACTAGTGCCGATTGTGTGCGTAACGACAGACGTGTGACCCAGAGCAGTGTGAGGAAGGTCGAAGGCAGAAGTGAAGTTCTGTAGAAGAGCAGCGAGTTGATCACGTTGTGCGGGTGGAAGACCTGCGTCAATAGCTTGTTGAAGAACATCGGGTGGTGCCGAAGCGGTCCCTATATCGCAAGAGCTGAGAACATTAGCGTCTAATGAAGTAGGCGTGGCAGGAAGAGTATTTACAAGCGCGGGATCAAGTTCTTCAATACGACCGAGACACTCGCCGCGTAGCAGGATCGACGGGCACGAAAATAAATTTGAAACGTACATTGCACTAAGGCCATCTTCGAACTTGAGAACAGCAAATGGAAGCAGGAGGTAGGGATGGCGTGAAGCGGTGTCGGAAGGTGTGAAGAAGACAGTCGAAGTAGTAACGCTTTCACAGGAGAGTGGAACGAGAGCAGCAGAAAATGGAGGAATTGCAAGACTGTACCAGCCACAGCAGGCGACGAACTGCATATTTTGAGCGCTTGTCATATAAAGGGGTGCGCTGTATCGGCAGTTAAACTATTACTGCAAGTTCAATGGTAAACAGTCGCTTTCGGGGAGACTCCATTGTGCATGGCAAGCTTTGGTATCACAATGAAATAGATCACTTTGCTTTGGCCATGTTCATACAGGGCAGTGTGACAAGGGTCGAGCATGCAATGTGCATCTTGTGTATGAGCACTTAATTGCGTCATGTACTAATGCCGACCAGTTGTGACAGGTACTACGAATAGAATACTTTACAGCCTATCGCATGCGATCCACAAAAAAACTTAACTTCCTTATCAAACTTATATACGATTCATCCCAGATACCGACTGAAACTCATTTTTGCGCGTCATTTCACATGAAATTCATCTTCCTTTTCTTCAGCTGATGTCTCAGGCAGGATCTCAACGTAAACTTGAAGCAATGTATTGACGAATTCAAGCATGAAGCATTCCGGCCAGAGAGAAGACGTAAAAGTTCTCAACTGGAACACATTTTCGGCAGTACGCCCACAACCCTTAATTGCTTCCACTGCGATGAATTCCTTTTATGGCACAGACATAAAATGGAAAACAGGCTGAAGGAGTTTCTGGGCGGGTAGAAAAGAAAATGAAAAAGCACGATGTGGTGCCTAATCAGAAAAGATCTGAGTAGTCAGGGCATTCAAAATAACTACTTTAGAAAGACAGCTTTTATGGATTGCGACAAAGTTGATTTTGTTTGGTGTTAGCTCATGGATAATCCTGATGGAGAGTCGAGTAGGAGAGAGCAGTTCTCTCGATGAACAGGGCCCAAAGGACAAGCGAGTACTTTGAATGCTTGGTCTCCTCTGCGCAGCACTAAAGTGAAGCACTAATTTCCATGGAGACTGGGGCTCATCTGGACCCCCTCTAGAGAGGCTTGGTTACTTGTAAGAAGAGCAAACTAAGAGAGCAGGTGCCTTCATTTAACACTGAAATGTATCCCACACCTTTCAGCTCATTGTGTTTAGAAAGGAAGGAACTTAGAAAAAAAAAATGTGGTGCTATTCCCAGCATTTCGCATTCTTAGATATTCGTTCTCAAACAACTCTTAGCACAATCTCGCGGTCAGCCAGCATAAATTCACATGCTATCACCCAGATTTTGGTGAAAGAAATATTTCTTTTTGGTTCTGTAGCTGTAAACTGTCTGGTTCTGCTGTTCTGGCACATGATGATTTTTCTCACCTCCTAGCATGTGAGAAAGAAAGAAAAGAATATGGCTGATATTTGTTATGTAAACATAGTAAAGAAACATGTTTTATCCCAGCTCGGAGTTGAAATGAGAGCGAATGAAGAAGGAAAGTATGAAAAAGAGTTACGTTGTTTTCTTTTTTCAGAGCGGCAGAAGGAGACCATATTTGCAGAGTACCATTTGTAAGCCTTTTTGTAATTTTGAAAGAATTTTATTTTGCCAAATATCTGCTTAATTAAAAAAAAAGCACACCAAAACTTATGCATTTAAAGCCACGAGTATAACTTCTCTTCTGTTCTCTCTGGACGAAAGAAATACATTTAGAAGCACCTCAAAATTAAACCAATTCCGGCCCAACGTCACGGCGTCGGGTTATATATTATGTCAACTCTCAAAGTTTGGGGCTAGGTGGAGCTCTGAAATGACTAAGGAAATGTGCACAATATCGTTGGTCGCCATTCTGTGCTCTGTATTATCTTTATGCCGGGCCAATGCAACCATCCCTCCCTTAGCCTTTTTTTTTTGTTTTGCATCCGAAAGAGGTGTGCCTCAAAAACTGAAGTTGAACGAAGTTTCCCGGAAAACTATTTTTTAGGCAGTCTAAAGCTTTATTCACCCTTGCTTTCTCTAAAATGGCTGTGTGTAAGCATTGTCAGCCAACCATCATCAGAAAATAGAATTCTCAAAAGAAACATTGCTCCACTGAACAGCTCATAAAAGGGCCCACTGGACTTGCTTTAACGTGCTGGTTTGATAAAACTAGGTTTTCTTTTATTTTGGCTTCGGGTTCCCAGAAGCTATTGCAACAATGTTTTATCAGCCTAAATCCTCTACTATACACTCAAACGAAAAATTGAAGCAGTGCATCCAACAATGTAAGAACATTATATATATGAATGATCAGCCTTTCTGCAAACTCCTTTCGGCTAATAGGCTTTCGCGGCCGTTTTACCCGTCCAAAATAATGTACAGTCGTGAGCAAAAGTGGTATACAACACTCAGCCGGTGACCATGCTCAGGAAAACCGCATTGCAATGCCGTCTAGCGACAGCATCAGGGATAGTGATAGCGACACGTGCATGTAGATAAAATGGGGCACCACCACTATTGCCTCAATCTCAGATAACTGTTGCTAGAATACGTTGGCATGCAGCTTTCTGGAGATCCGTCACCGGCTGAGTGTTGTATACCACTTTTGCTCATGACTGTACATACCACTGTTCCACGCCTGGCTTCCTGTTCACAAAAAAGAAAACAAACATGCGCGCTGTTTACGGATTTATGTGTTAGAAGGGAATAGCCAATAATATTATGAACTAAGGATAGAAACAGCTCTTTGTTTCATTGCAAGCGCCGACTAGAGTTTAAGCACAATGTCATTCAGAACAGGTGTCATCTACTGTCTAAGACGAAAAGGTACCTAGGTTTAGTGATTGATATTGAATATGTTTACCTGGACTGTATAGTCAAAAGTCTGATCAACTTTTCTCTTACAATGTGCGGTGCGGAACCGTATCTCGAAACATCACTGGAAAATATGAAAGCAGTGACAGCTGGCCTGCTGGGAAAACGCTTGCTAAATTATGCGCTGTTATATTATTTTTTTAATCTGCTATTTTAATGGAGAGTAATAGGATAGGAATAGGTCGAGTAATTAAATGACAAAACGAATGAAAACGCTAAATGCACTGACGTTTGGGCCAATAGTGTCTTTTTCTGTCCCGAAATGAAATTATGTTTTCCAGCTTCATTTTTGTGTCTATTTCAAAACTTTCATTTTAGTGCTGAGGTCCTGAAATATAATTTGTTGAAGGTTTCCAGTGTTGCTAAACTCTAATTCGTAGGGAACGAAAACACCGAGCTTGGAGTCAAGGTAGCAGTACCGCACAGTAGAAAGCTAATGCGAAAGGACGCATGCGGCGCCATAATTACGACATTGTGAAATACGTGTGATTCTGAGAAACGCTGCATTTTTATTAGAGCAACGAAGTTGGATTAAAAAATCAGTGGAGGCTTTGCCCTGTTCCGCCAATGGTAGTGTGCCGAAAAGAGCAATGAAAGGCCCGGTGCGAAGTCTCAGTTACGACATTGTGAAATACGGGTGGTAATGAAGAACACTGCGTCGTTATTTGAGCACCAGAACAAGCACTAAAAACTAGAAGCTTTGGCCAGTTACTCCAATGGTAGTGGGCTGATATGTAATGGTTTCGCAAATGGTGTACATAAAAGTGAAAGGTTTAATCAAAGGCCAATCCTTGCCCAGCCATTGGCTAGTAATATATAATTAGGCCTTAGTTTCAATGCAAGGGGCTGTGATTATCAAGCTGCGAGACAGCTAGCCAATCAGAGCAACAGCTTACATTTTTCAATAGAGTTCGCTTTTCTCTTCTTATTTTCTATGGCAAATGGCCTGCTGAACTGGCAGCCAATATTGCCGCGAACCACTGAGAGCTTAATTTCTTTTTTTCACCAGCCGCCAGCACGGGGTGTTATCACTGTGATTGTAGCCCATGGCGCTATCTTGTTCGTCGTTACCACGAAACACGGGTTGATCACCTTCTTTGTCGCGGGAGATGCGCCGAGAGCTTAAAGTGAAAGCTTTTTTTTTTTGTTGCTAGCCTTATCACGTGACAACCGGTCACAGGCGTGTGGACTCGATGGTTTGCCAAAAGTTGTGAGAGCACTGCAGATTCTGCGGAGGAGAAATGCGAAAGCCTGAGCGTTACTCCGGCACACGGTGCTTCGCGTGCCCTTTGTCGAACACAACCAGTGTTCCGTTGAACACATCAAAGTTCACCGACATTCTATAGTTGATTTACAGGAAAGCAGAGGCTTAGCATCAGTCACTCACTCACATTCGCCTTAGAACGACGGAGTATTCACGCACACGGCTCGCATCGCTCGGGGGGGGGGGGGGGGAGCGCACCGGAGGAGTAGTTGATACTGACGTCTTGGCGCGCCGAAGCGTAACTGGGGGGGGGGGGGGGGGGCAAACTTTCTTGGTTTTAGGTAGGTAACGCACCACGTGGCGTCGCTGGTGCAGGAAATGGTATGTTGTCGGCGGGGTCGCTCAATCCCTCGGCCATATCAGTCGTATGCAGATTGCCCGCTTTCGCATTTTCACACGAGAGCGCATGCTAACTGTCCCTGCCAATTTTAGAGTGCACTTTGGCGCCCGTTCCTGCGTTTCGCATCACCGTGGCCGTCGACGTCGCCGTTGTCCCTCGTAACCAGCTACGCAGCCGGGGCAGCACGCGCTCCTGCCGCTGCCCTGAACACAAAGTCCGACGTTTAAGGCAGTCCTTTGGGATCTCTCGCGGCCTGCCGCGGCGAAGTTTCTTACACAGCCGTCACAGAATATCACTGCTCAGGTTGTCGCACACACGAACCGTACAGACAAAGAATTCGAAACCATTCCGGTGCTCTCTGAAATGCCCCGCCTCGCGCACCTCAGTCGCTTTAGCTAGCCAAAGTACTATACCGAGGAGGGATGCGCAAAACGCATCTGCTGCGCTTTGCATCAACCACGCGGATTTATCATTCGTCTATGAAAGCGAAGCAGAGGCATCTGGAAAAGTAATAATGTCATCGTTCAGCTGTTATTGTGCGTGTTCATTACAAATTTACTGTACTGGCGCGCAGCTGAAAAGTAGACTTATAACGTTGTTTCACTGCCTTCTCCAATTATAACAAGGCGCCTCCGCTTACTTCCCCACCGAGAGTAAGTATTACTAAACTGCGGTGAGCTATTAGCCCCCTATATTGCATGTCGAATACACTATGTTCTTTATGGCTCGTCCCTCAGTGTGGTCCCAAATGTGGTGCCCAATGTTTGTCATTTACTGCAAAGGCAGCACTTCCTTGACGTCATCAAACTTGATTTAGACATCAGCGTTTGATATGTAAGAGGAATTTCCTCCCACACAAAATGCAGCCAATCATATTTCAGAAAACGCCCCTGACAGCACGCAGTTCTATCACCCCATTTTTAGTGCAGTCTTAAATGTTGTTTCTCCACCGTCTGTACTTTCTTTCCCCTATATAATTACATATATTTACCATCCAGCACATGAATAACTCTGCTTAAAATTTGTTTTCAAGGTCCCGACGTTACTTTTACGTCAGCGCAAAAAGATATTTCGAGAACTTACAACTTCGCGCCACAAACTGAAAAAATATAGCTACTTTTAGAACCAATCTGAGAAACAATATGGCTTCGAACAGCAACCATGCGTGTCGACAAAAGGGCCTCAGTTAACTAACACCTGATAGATGCTTGCTCGTAAATTTTTGGGCTGTGATCATGAAACGCGGAATCACTGAGTCGCAATAAAGGCCGCCTTAGGAACTGCTATGCTATTAACGTTATTGGCATTCATGGAATTGCGAACCCGCTAGCTAATCAGAGTGACAAGATATCCAGTACCGATGCTCGGCTTAAGAGATGCTATCAATTTACTTGTCAGCATGCTGTGTCATTTTATAGACGAAGTTACGCATGAGGAAAAATGAATTCTCTGTCTTCGTTACTCCCACAATGCAGTTTCGAGCCACCAAACTGCTTGGAGCTGAAATAAAAGCACTCCCAGCTTTAGCGGAAGTGTCAATTAACTTATACTTCATGCGTAAGCACAACAATATATTATACACATTGAGCGTACATGGCAAAATGCAAAATGTGTTCCCCAGCATGTCACATAATGTTTCATTTTCGTTTTGTGGCCACGATTTCAAGTTCAGAATTCACGCAACTATCGGCGAATCGGCGACTATAGAAGTTTATTTTGGACCGCACTATTATACTTTCTAATCGCTCAGTTCATCTTAAACTGGCAGTGCGATGGAGGTTTGTTCTGGTTACAATGAGCAGGAATGAAAGTTGAAGAAGACCACAACATACGATGCACAGCGTAAGAGTGGCAGATAAACAACATTTTTGCTGCGGCGATGTCTTAAGCGAATCTAATCGATTCGTGCCGGCGTGGGAACAACCGTCCTTCGCAGTGCAGTCTGCAGTTTACTTATTTTATAGTCCAATGGGCAGCAGAAACTGACAGCGAACCACTTTACGACTGAGTTAAAATGTGTTAGAGCTACTGGTAGTAGGCGGCCATAATTTAGAGTGGGAAAATAGAGGGTCTTTAGATTGAAAATTTTAAGCTTTCCGTGAAAAATATAATTGGTGCATTATCTACATTCTTCAGCAAGAAATATACTGTAATCTATGAAGCAGGAAACCCTTTTTTTGAGCAACTACAGCAGACCCTCGGTCCAAGGTCCGATTAGCCTTCGCCGCTTTATAGGCCCTCTCGACCAGGTTTTTCTTATTGTCAAGGTTCATGCTGGGAGGGAGAGCTTCCACCGCTCCCGTATCAGCTTGTTGATTTTTCGAACTGTCACATTTTAAGGCGAAAACCTTTCTAGGCTCATGGAATGAAATCCTGTACGCGAGAGTTGCGCGCGAAATTTATGCGCGAGATCTGTCATAATCTGCGAGATTCCCCGAGATGTGCTCTGGTTTAGCGCTCCTGCTATCTCCAATCCCACACTTAAACGCGCGCAAAGGAACGCCACGTGACTGGAGCGATGTACCATCCAAACACACTTGCCAGAGAAAGTGTGATGATACTACACCTTCCCTTTCCTGTAAACCAAATGTAATTATATGTAGCACTGCAACAAATGGCGATAAGAAGCAAACGATGAGAAGCAAATAATAAAAGAGGAAGGGTAGGCCTTCGCCATTCTCTTCCTAAGAAACATCTAAGAGACCCCCAATTTTTTTATAGAAGGCCATGCCATAGCGTATTGTGTCACGTATTGCCCGCAGTAGCGAAAGCTGCTGTTGAAACCTGCCGAGTGCAGCTTGTTTAGTAGGCTAGGATTCGGAATATATTGGACAGCATATCTTTTAAAAAAGCAGACTGCTCATTGTTTCCTCCATATAGAGTAGCTTGTTTCCTCTTCCTTGCGTCATGTGTGCTGTGAAATCTTCATATGAGGTGCAAGAATAATAGTGATTCAACAATGGAAATATACGGTGTCTGTATGCATCAAAAAATGTTTACAACCAGAGAATGCGCGCACAGCCCTTGCTACGCGGTAATTCAAGGCCAGTGCCGTGCCACCTCAGGGCCGTAAAATTTCGTTTCTCTTTCAAGGTTATAAAAGTTCTCCCACAGACAACGGCTTGGCAACTGAGTGAAAGCTGAAGTCGTAGTGCACTAAATGTACTGATTCGGTCATAACGAAACTGAGTACGCTATTCTCTTCTAAATACATTGACGTTTTCCTATCGATATTTTTGAAAGTGTATTATTCCTTCAGAAAGCGCACTGGCGTAGCCTATCAGCCCGTACTTACAGTAGCTCTTGTTTCAATTTCGCAAGGCTTGAAAACTTCTTGAAGGAAATGGCCGGCTCTGTTACCTTTAGTACGCGCATGTACATCGACAGAAATGCACAGCAGATGCGGTTGATGTGTTGGTGCCTGTATTTTCTCACATCTTCATTTTAACCAACACAAACGGCTGCTTTTATTGGCACCTGGACTCAACGTGAAGAGTATTTGGAAACAGTATCCTCACTGACAGCAAGGTCTACGGCATCTCCCCTTAAGTAGCGCGTATTGCCATTCCCCGAAACCTGCAGCAGCGGAAGTTCCGGGTGCGCCACTAAAATAACACACAACAAAAAGCAAGTCAATAAAACCATGCGTTTTGTTGAGTACACAGTGCACTAGATAAACTAAAATACATGCGCATGCAAATGGTCTGCTGAATTAAAATTGCTTGCAGTAATCCGCTGATCAGTTGCGTCCATCATGCCATCTTATGTACGGGGAATTAAAACAATTAAGAGCGCATTTAAAGCCCGCAATATCCGTCTCTTTAGAGTACCAATAGATTAGCACTATTTATCTCAGCACTAAAAATGATTCAAATAATGTGGTGCAATTTATTTATATATTTGTTTCATTCACAACATTCAAATAAATTACTAACATTTTTTCTGGGGTGCGTTCCCCTCTCGGTTGCATAATCTGAGGCTTTCAATCTGTATAGCCGCAAAAACTTGCCGTGAACACAGCCAGGAGGTGACGGTATGACAACGGTTACACAGTGCAATTACCTTCACCGTAATCAATTCCTGCCTTCAGTGAGTGTATGTTACCTTTAGGTTGCGTTCACAAACACCTCTAAGCAGCAATAGCCGTTTAACTCGCTGAGAGACAACCAGTGAGGATAAATAAGTTGCGGGGCCCTACCGTTCAGAAAACGGAATTACGCCGCCCCGATATCCAAGTGAATTTATTCAGCATAGCAAAGATGGCGCGACGGACGCAACTGAAGTATTAAGGTCTCTACAGTAAGTAATTTTAATTCAGACACCTATTTATTAGTAATGCATTTCAGTTTCCGTAGGCTCCAACAAAGCCTATTGACTTGCTTCTTGTTCTGTCTTATTTTTTACTGGCGTACCAGCACTTCAGTTGCTGCAGTTTTCGGGGAACGGCCACACGCATCGGCAGCCTACGCAATATGGAGAAATTTACGATTATACAGAATATTCTTAAAGACTTCTTCATATCTTAGAGAGTGTCGAGTACAACCTCTTTTTGGCAAAGCACCGATGCCTTTACCACCTGATATAGATCCGATATACACTTACGTAATTAGAAACCTGTTAAAGAAATTAAATCTTCATAGCCCTTTTGCTGTTCCTGGCGCTTGTGATACAGATCATTGCTCTCAACAAGTTACTGATAAAACGAAAACCAGAAAGGTCTGCCTGAAGTATTGCGATCCTAAACGCTACTTTGCACCACGGTCGCAGAAGATCACAGAGAAGAGTTAGCAATGGTGCATATTTGACCCCTCACTGCGACTAAAATTCTGAGCATTTGATTATTTGCAAGGTTGCGGTCTAACAAAATGACAAACGAATGTAATCAATTCAGAGGGACAGTTTTGTTGGACATTGAAGTGTCGTTACAGACACTTCAAAAACTGTGAAGTATTCGCTGGTGCAGCTTCTTCAGCTTGACTTTATAACAAGGCGTATATTATTTTGCATTGCAAAGGAAAGTGAAATAAAATTAAATTCTAAATCCTATATTTTACAGCTTCGAATATAACATTATGTAGGGATATTTATTGTTCTCGGTGTTGAAGAGGTGTCCGCGTCACAAGAACTTCTGAACTGGTTTTATGGTTCCAATATCCAATTGTATCCTCTAAAATATAGTTTCTAGTAATACGATGAGCTGCAAGTAATATTCGCATGCAAGAAAGTTTGCTGTTGTCACAAAGCTGAATTGCGCCCTGCGTGGGGTATCAACACGGGAAATAAGGAAACGTCTATTACGTCCTATAGCACATGATCTGTGTTTTAATCTCATTCATGCGGCCCCATTTTATCAATGCGTAGCGTAGAGAAACCAAGCCTCATGAGCTTGCGAAGCGGCTTTACAGAACGTATATGCGACAGTTGGCAGACCTGCTGTACGGCAGAGGATCATATATGGGCAAATAATTGTGTGCCTATGCTCATCTGCAGCCGTTAGCGGGAGCAACTATTGCAGGAGCACTATATTTTAGGTATAGTGCTCTAGAAGATTCTAGAGCACTATATTTTAGGTAGCGAAACCATAATTCTTTCATATCGCCCTTAACATTCGGAGTGCTGCAAACGACTGGTGAGAAGAGGTGCAATAACTTGACTTGAACGCGCACACCCGTGAAATGGCTCTTTCAAGAATTTATCGAACTATAGAAAGGCGGACCCGAAACTACACGAACCCTATCGACTCCAGCGGCTACTGGCCTCTAAAAAAATAAATTGCCGTCTTGAGGTTTTCCCCAAAGTTCGATAATTTAAAGCTTGGAAGTGAACACTGCAGTGAAGCGTGCCTCTTGGAATCCTCATTTTGCGCGTCTCCTAGCATCAACAGCGCAAGTAGCCTCGTTCTGCATATCTGCAATTTCATTTATGTATTCGACAAATCATTATGTGCCATCGCAGAAAACGGAAGCCCACCTTGAGTCTGTGAAAAAATAAGGAACCGTCGCAATATTCTGCCTCATGGAAGTTCGAAACGAAATCCTGTCACGTAGCAGTGCAGACATGGAAAGAAAAGGTCCTTTAAAATAAAGTTTGTCAAAATTTCAAAGCTAAATATGTATTGATAACAGGAAAAGGCTTCAATTCTTTTGAGTTCACGCCAAGAAACTTTTTCCTCTTAAAACGGGCATATTTCACTCAAGTGAAGCTCGGTGAAGAAAGAATTCTGCGCCCTTCCTGTGTCCGTTTCTCAAATCCGCGCGCTGCAGCGTGTTTTGCTTTAGTACAGCTTGGGGAACAAAGGCAGAGTGTGTAGGGAACTTGACATTCTACCAATGCCTTCTCAGCGAGGAGAGTCAACTGGAAAATTGTTCTTTCAGATATGGCTTGTGCAAATACGGCATCGTTCAAAACATTCCTAAAGGAAAGGATCCTTTTTGTGTTCGGTTGTAGATATCAGTTTAGAGTCAGGAGATTCCTAACATATAAGCAAACTGTCCGCATGTTCAGGAAAGCGAATTCCGAATCGGGAAAGTTATTCCGCGCATACTTGAGGGCTTGCAGAACGTAGCTGGGGAAACACGGATGTGTATATCTCAAATCATTTAGTTTTTTATTGCTCTCATAGCTCTCTTTAATATTCATAATGCAATGAAGAAAAAATATAAACACTATTTGAAAAGTTTTCCTGGGTCCGATAATAGCAAATTATTATTCTTTAGAGTACTGATCTATGTGTGATTGATATTTAAAAAGACGATTTAAGTCAGTCATTCTCAAAATGTCGCGCAGGAGCAGGACGTTTTACAGGCTTGTGTTTGCTATGTCTCGATTAATAAACATAATTGCGCTGTGTTAATTAGATGTCCATGCTTCCGGACCATGCATTGCATGGGCTCCAGAGAGGCGGTCTTCTTAAAATAATGCTTTTATTGGCGATGGCGTTCGATACGAATCACAATTTGTAACATAGCTGGGCAAACACAATGCAATGGTCATTGAAGCAGGCCAACCGGAGGTGATATGTTATTACTTAATAATTGGTATTGTGGAACCGAAAGGCGCAATATCTGTCCGACTTGCAGTGGTGTCCTGAAATCGCCTTCAGACATCGGGATTTTTGTGAGAATGCCTGTAGTAATGCTGCAGCACCGAAACACGAAGCTGCGACATTGATTCTCTTAGGCATAGAATATTGCAAGGTCTTTTGAAAGCAGTTTGTCAATTAGATGCGAACCTGTGCTTTCTGTCAACCAAACAAATAAAGAACGTGATCTTTGACGTCCATCTCTCTATAGAGAAATACCCAGTGTTGTAGGGCCATGTTCTGGAAGCAGCATTTCCTAGTCACACAGTGTGGTTAAAAACCTACGGATCAGAGGGGAATTCCGGGCAGCATCTGCAAATTAAAGAACCAATACGTGGAAGGCGGCAACTACCACGCCCACAAAAGGGAAACAAATTACTCGGGTATATAACGAAAGCCACCTCTTCTGCAACATTGTTCCTGCTCAACAGTCGCAGTTCTTTAAGGCTAAATGTTAGCATCCCACCAGAAAGTTGTAGTGGCATACTGACGTTAATACAAGGGGAAGTGCGTGCCCGCGATATGGATGCTTTCCTTCTCTGTGCATATGGAAACTTTTTGAGGCAAGTTAGCTTGAAAACGTATTCCTCTGTGACCAAACTATATTGAAGCCGCAGCAAAGAGTGAGATGTGTAGGAAATAATGGAAATGGAGGAGTTTTCAATTCTATTTACATCCAATGTTACCTTTCACTGTAATTGAATGAAAGGTGTGAATCGGACCAAGAAACTCTCTTACGTTATCAGGATACAGGGGGTAATAATAAGAAATAACATCCGAAAGTCACAGGTTAGACATGCTCGCTATCCCGGCCCGGCATCCGCAACCTCGGATTCTCAGTTTGCTTCGTCTTTAATGGTAGCCGATATGCCACTAGCACTGCCCTCGTTAAAAGGAACCTCCACAGGATGTACAACGAAGTTTGAGGGCGTGGCATGGAGCACTTAATTCACGAGGGATGCTGTTCTAACTGCTGTGTTGTTGAACTGAATAAATTTAATAATCATTGTTGCAGAAACAAAGCGCCAACCAAAAATGTATATATATATATATATATATATATATATATATATATATATATATATATATATATATATATATATATATATATATATATATATATATATATATATATATCGTGCTGTGTTTATTGTGCGTAGATTCCATTGTGAAGAAGCATCTATGTACACACGTTTCCTATTAGTTGCAATACGTTGCAAAATTATAGTATACTCTTGAAATATAAACACATCGTAAGTATCTGGCAAGTTCTTAACAACGAGGCCAAGACCCCTTGGCAAGACTCGAGGAGCCGAAATTGACCTCAAATGAATTAAACTAAGTTTATTTCTTTACAAAAATCCTAAACAGCGATGACGAAGGGTTAGTGCCAAAGATACTTCCAAATTTCCAAAGTGTCTACACTCAGTATTACCTTAAGTTACGTCGCACCGCGCACAGGACGCAGTGTGTCATACACGTTTTCATGCGCACAATATAAGGGTATATCCCTACGTGAAAGCAGGGAGCGTAAACTATTATTATACCCGTCTCTTATATGCCTTATATGCTTTGAAAAGTTAAACCCCATAAAAGCAACTAAAAAGTACAATATGATTCTGCGAACGTACCTAGATCTTGGGAATGATGGGCTCAGATGCTGAAGATTGACGAACCCCTCATGTCAGTGGAATGTGTAACACATCCAAAAAGCAACACGGTGCCTTCACAGACTCCAGTGGTAGGAATTTCAAGTTCAACACGTATGTAAGACGTGAATTATAAAATGTTTCGATGATGAAATACTGCACTCGGATTGTGATTTTTTTTAAACTTGAAAACGGGGAGTTTCCTCACCCCTATTTTGTGCTATAGAACACATCCTGTAAGATGTATGTAAATCTCTAACAATTATATTAGTTTTTTCATCGTGATAGCTTTCTGAGGCCATTTTCTGGAAATATCTATAACATGGCTTTACTTTTGGCCCTCATTTATTCGTTTTATTGTTTACTATTGCTCATTCACGAAGCAAGGGCTTTCAAGCTTCCATACATAGCGCGACGATTATCGGGTAATTGTGTTTCGTGTTACTTTTCAAAGCATATACGCAGCTATAACAATCATGCGAAAATCCCATGACCATCTGCTAATTGGCGAGAAGTCAAAATAACACAGCAATGAGCAGGCGGTTGTTTCTTTCGCGAAGCATGCAGTCGGTGTGGCAATCCGCTGACATGCAATCATCAGACGCTGCCTTCTTAATGGAACCAAATGAAATTAGAAACGTGATAACAGTTCGTGTAGATTGTGGTTCCTGGTTTCATTACAAGACTATCTTTTATTACTGTATTTTATGTGCTCCAAATTCATTTATGGTTTCTTGTTTTTAACTGCTTAAAGAAAACGTGGCGAAACACTTTAAAGCAGAGAGAAAAGCGTTAGGCTTGTGTGCTGTCACTTTTTAAAGTTATCATAGTGAAATTGTTTATCTTTAAAAATCAGCAGCTGTGCACTGAGTAGGTTTTATTTATATTTCGAAGCACTAACATCTTCGCTACGTGATGCAATATATCTCCTAAAGATGTTATTTTACACATCGGTTTGGAAAACAAACGCGGAGGAGAAGGCGTGCAAGGAAATTGTATTTCCTAACCAGCAAGGGGGAGCAGCGCAGTCTACACACGGACAAAAGGGGAGGACGAGATACACACAGCGCTAACTAGACATCGTAATTCTGCAAAACCGTTTCGCTCTGATTTTCCCCTGTGGCATTTTCGCTGGCAGTAAACGGTTTCCGCGCTTTCAAATGTTGTACCAAAAGCGGCATGCGCAATTTTGATTGTGATTTCTTTACAGAGACAGAGTTACCAAACTTTAGCGCTGGCCGGCGGTTTGAAAGTTTCTGCGCAAACACGCCTCACTCTTTGTCAAATGTTTCATGGCTCAAAACCCTCATTAAAATCTAGAAAGGGAAACGCTGCTAAGCCGTGTCCTCCTTCGGAAAGCTCTATGGCTTGCTACTGCAGTAAACCAATTTCACAGTAGGATTATTTTGCGCCCGAGATCAAATTCTGCACAGGTGTGCAGATTTTATAGTAAACATCCAGCCTTGAATCTGGCTGTCAGGATAGATTTCGGATACTATGCGCAAAAAATTGATTTGCCGAGTGTTTGGAAAGACGAGAAAACGTCACGTGGCACTTGCATAATAATTTCCAACATTTTAATTTTCAGTATGAATAGAATTTTTGCTTCACAACTTCATGCTTCGGCATAATGAGAAAACCAATTTGCCCAAACGAGAACTAGAATTTTTTCATGAATTAGCGCGAAGTTTTTTTACAGCAAAAGAACCGACAACGCAGTTCACCTGAAAGCTTAAATCAACAAAATATCTTGCGATCGAGTCGTTTCAGTTTAAATGTTCAGTCGCGTTATCGGATAGGATCACTTGTTAAGCAGTTACATGATGAGGAAACGAGTGAAACATTATTTCCTTTCGAAGTAGTCAGTGAGGTTTTGGGTTCAAATATTATCTTTTTTTTTTCGGGCATATTTTTTGGCCGCTCAATATCAACAGCAGTTAATTAGAAAGTGTGTCGATTACGCATAACAAGGCATTTACTTTCCAGAGAGTAATATAAATATTTTCCTTCGGGATACCTCATTTCGCTCGTGCCTAAAGAAACGCTGCCCCCTATTTAAACAATTTCCTCGTTCCTGAAGTATCCCGACAGACAAACAACAAGATGCTTCTTTCTAGCAAGCAGCCAAAGGAGTGGTTTTGTTGCGAAAGCAACATTGCGCCAGGTGTCAGCCCGTTGCGTAGTCCGTGGCTGCAGTCATCTGGTCGCATTCACCTGAGGATCCGAGTGATGGAGGTGCGATTGCCGGTGGAGACAATTTTTTTCATGAGGAGACTGTAGCTACGCCTCTTCATGTGCTCGGGGTAATTTTTTTTTTTTCATGAGGGGACCGTAGCTACGCCTCTTCATGTGCTCGGCGTAGCTGCTCCCCTGATGGAACGAACACGGCCCTTCCCCCTAGGTACCAGGGGAACGCCGCAAGGCGCAGTGCTTTCTCCCCTACTATTCAATTTTGCCATGATGCGCCTTCCGGCCCAGCTGGGTGCTGTCGAGGGAGTGCAGCATGCTCTGTACGCCGACGACACCGGCGTACAGAGCATGCTGTGGGCCACACAGGGCTCGCTTCGAGACATTGAGGCCAGCCTGCAGCAGGCGGCGACTATAGTAGACCGCTATGCTAGCCGCTGCGGCCTTCAATGCTCCCCACAGAAATCGGAATGTGTGCACATACGCCCCTCTCCCAAATGGACTACTAAAATTCAACTTACTCTTCAATCAGGCCCAATTCCAGAAACACAAGACGTCCGAGTACTGAGACTCTTCATTCACCAACACCGCAAGCCAGACACCACATTGGCTAAACTCCGCAAGGTGGGGGACAAGGTGGGCCGCATGGTCCGCCGGGTTTCCAATAAACGCGGGGGTAGGAAGCAAGTATGCCTTGCGGCTGGAAAACGCCTTCGTAACCAGTCGAATCCTGTATTCGACTCCATATCTCCACCTGCGGAAGCAAGATGAGGATGCCCTCGAGGTCATTCTCCGCAAAATCATTAAGCGGGCCCTCGATATTCCGGTGAATACCTCAAACCAGCGCCTCATAGCGCTGGGGATGGAGAACACCTTCGGGGAATTGAGGGAAGCGCACCTCACAAATCAGTATACGCGTTTGTCGCACACGCAGTTGGGCCGCCGCCTTCTTGCCCGGCTCCACATCAAACATCCCACACTTATGGAAGAACGGGCACGCATTCTAGAGCCGTGGAGATGCGCCCTCCGCGTACGCCCTCTTCCCGCCAAAATGGCACGCGAAGGCCATGATGGCAGACGCATGGCGCGGGTGGAAGCCCTGGCACGCCATTATGGTTCTAAACCCGACGTTTTTTATGTGGACGCCTCTGGCCCGCACCATGGGAGGTGGTACACGGCCGCAGTCGTCCACGAGGCGAAAACAGTCAACGGTCTTAGCTTCAGGGCCCGCAACATAACTCATGCGGAGGAGGTCGCCATAGCATTGGCTGCTTCCCACTCTGACTCGAAATATATAATTTCCGAATCACGAGGAGCCTGTCGGAACGTCGAACAGGGCTGGACACCTTATCTAGCCTACCGAATACTTCAACATAGCTCCTACATTGGGGACCCCGCTACCCGATATATTATTTGGGCTCCTGCTCAATAGGGGCTGGCTGGAAACGAGGCTGCCGACGCCGCCGTCCGCGCGCTCTCTCTTCGGGAAGTTTCCTCTTCCTCCCCCTCCGACCAAGACGCTAATCCTAATCCGGCTTATACATTCAAAGATATCGTAAATTACTACCAATCTAGCCACAGCCTTTAACCCGCCCATGTAAAGGCCTTTCAAAGGCGGATGAGCGGCTCTTACTCCGCCTCTATACCAACACACTGCTGTGCCCGGCAGCTCTAAAACACTTCGACCCTGCCTTCTCTGGCAGCTGCCCGCACTGTGGGGTGTTGTCTTCGGACGTCTACCACATGGTGTGGGCCTGCCCCTCAAATCCGGCTATCCCCCCTCACCCCAACCCAAACCAGGAGGACTGGGAGGCGACCCTGCTCGGCTGCTCCGACCTGCAGGCCCAACGGGCCTTAGTCGGGCGAGCCCGAGCGGCGGCAGACGCCACTGGGGTCCCGAACTAGGGACCTCCACCTAGTGTTTGTGAGGGTTGGCCCCTTCAGGGTCAGCTCATGCATAACCTCTTGTATTTGTATCCTATATAAATGTTTTCCACCCCCACCACCATCCCCTGATGGGGCTGGGACAGGTAGGTCACCGCCGCTTGCGGCGGTGGCTAGCTTGTCACAGAAATTTTACTTTGTAGCCCGTCATTTCACCCGCCACCGCTTCGGTGGTAGACGAAGGCTGTTGTTGCGGCGCGCGTCTTTCTTTCTCTCTTCCCTTCTGTCCGCACGAGGCAACGAAGGTTGCTCGCCCCGCCGGGGTGGTGCGGTGGTAAGACGCCCGACTACTGTGCCGGAATACCCGGGTTCGAACCCGACTTCAGCGGCTGCGTTTCGATGGAGGCGACACGAAGAAACGTTAGTGTGCTGTGCGATGTCATCGCACGTGATCCCCAGGTGGTCGAAATTATTCCGTAGCCCTCCACTATGGCTCCTCTCTCTATCTCCCTTTCCACTTTCACTCCCACCTTCATCAATTCCTATACGGCGCGGTTGAGGTGTCCACAGAAAACAAGTGAGACAGTTGCCTCGCCTTTCCCTTCCTATAGATCAATCAAAGCGGAGGTGACTCAGCTACAGAGCTAGTAGTAGGCCCGTGCATTTTCTTTTCCTTCTTCCTACAACCACATCAACAACAACTCCACCTCTTCCTTTTCTTTCTTCTGTATTTTCTCTTCTGCCTGCTTGCCCCGCCGGGGTGGTGCAGTGGTAAGACGCCCGACTAATGTGCCGGAGTTCGCGGGTTCGAAGCCGACCACGGCAGCTGCGCTTCGATGGAGGCGAACCGAAGCGGCGTCCGTAGCAGGCCCGGCGTCCGTAGCAGACCCGTGAGTTTTCTTTTCTTTATTACTAAAGCGACAACACCCGAGGTCTCGCTTTGGCTGTCGGACTGTTGCTTTTGCAACAAAACAAGGCACGAACTTTGGCCGGAGCGAGCGGTAGCGGCGCGGCACTGACTTGGGCGCCATCCGGCTGAGTTTGGCTGAAACTGTAAATTGCTAGACAACGGCTGTTCAAAACCATTTGTGCCCAACGCCCCGCCGGGGTGGCGCAGTTGTTACGGCGCTCGACTACTGTTCCCAAGGACGCGGGATCAAATCCCGGCCTCGGCGGCCGCTTTTCCATGGAGGCGAAAAGCAAGGCGCCCGTGGGCTGTGCGATGTCAGTGCACGTTAAAGAACCCCAGGTGGTCGAAATTTCCGGAGTCCTCCACTACGGCGTCTCTCATAGCCTGAGTCGCTTTGGGACGTTAAACCCCACAACCAAACCCCAACTCCATTTGTGCCCAACAGCCACCGGCTACGCGACGAGGCGGAACCTGGCGTAATGTTGCTTTCGCAGCAAAAATACTGGTTCAACACCAGGCATAACCTTTGTTATAACAGCTGACACTCCGTGGTGGCTCAGTTGTTGAGACAGTCTGCTACCAAGCAGCTCGGTTACTGAAACGCAAAAGCGTCCATGATGTGCCATGCCCCCCCCCCCCCCCCCCCCCCCCAGTGCACTCTACAGAGTCTCGTCCACGCTGTTCTTAGTCCCATCTATCTTCCCTCACACAGCGGTTCAAGGTTGCCAACAGGTGCAATAGATAATGTGGGTTATCGTTTTTAGTAAGCCACTGTGAGCGCTTTGAATACCATTTTTATGCGTTACAATGACTGCAATCTGTCTGTAAGGTTTTGTGCGTTACTTGAGATAACTTTCGATCAAGCCATAATGCAATATACAACTTTTCTAGAGCAACTATGGTGAATTTCTAAATGTAGTGGTGATGCTGCTGCTGTGTTGATATTCGTGTATGTTAAGCAGTATCCTTTCAGCTTGTATTCAATCCTATTAGATATAAATGTAGGTGACCTACCAGCCATACGCATGAGCGAATTAGTAGCCGTTCGCTGGCTTTCAGCTGATGAGCAACGAGAGACCGATGTACGCAAATGGCGAGCGTGGGCAGCTTGTCGACTGCCAAATGAAGTGAGATATTTTGACTGGCTTAGGCGCTGGGGCATCCTCCCCACGAGTCAGCGCCTTGCCAGATGGGGTGTTGTACCCAATGACCAGTGTGCAAACTGTGGTGCTCCTGAGAGCCTCGCGCATGTTTTTTTTTTTTTTTTTTTCGAATGTGTAGTTGCGAGAACAATGTGGCGGCTCGCATATAGGATGTTTAATGTCCGCATGAACCCCGGCGTTAGGCGCTGGCGCACCCCTTTTGAACAACTTGTGTTCAGTGTGGTTCTGTTTGTGTTGTGGCGTCGCAGGTGCCTCACTGAGGCGCGCCGAACTCCCGCCCGAGCAATGTACCCAGCCTTGCAGAGGCTGCGCCTCCTCGTCTGGAAGTATCTGTCTGGACAGTTAGAAACGGACGGCGAGACGCGGTTTCTGCGGCGCTGGCACACGCGCTTCTATGTTGTACGGGGGCGCAGACTTGAGATGCCTATCGGCCTTTATTAGAACCCTCTTCGTTTATACTGTTTTCCCCTCTCAAGGGAATCATGTTATATTTAGTTTATTATGCATATGTACCCTATAGTGTTTTGTATAGTGCTTTGTTTTGTGAGTAATGTGTGTTTTTGTATGTATGTATGTACCGAATAAATTCTCTTTGTGTTTGTTACATCTTCAGCTGTATTTGGAGCGCAGCTCAACACGCGGAAAAGTAATGCACTCCCCTTCGGTCAGTCCAGGGACCCTTTAGGAGAAGAAAGAAGAGGAAGAAGAACGCTCGGTCACACGCAGCTAATGCTTTTACTTCGCATTCAGTTCAGCAGCGTTGAACCCTTGTCATTTTTTTATTCAAAACCGGTACTCGTCATATCAAAAAATTGATTATTGCTGCCACAGACGTTTAAAATGCTGCCTAAAAAGCATCTGTGAACAAGGATTTAGAAACAGTCCGCGTCATGGCCCATTTTGTGAATGCAAAGTGTGGACGCAGTTGTAACCAAGGACTGAGTGCTCTATGCTTTCGCATGAACAAGAAAAGGCAAACACAATATAACGCCTAAATATATGACGTGCGCTCACGGCATTTATTAACCTCAAAATCTATATCGCACTAGAGCTTAACGCCTTGATTGGAAAGCATTGAAGCATGGTTCAAGACATGATTAGCACATGGACTTATGCTATGACGCTCAGCAAGAAAACTTGGTGAAGCATTTGCGGTAAGAGAAAACAGGCGCGGAATCACAAAGATTGCTAGAAGGCATCATCGGGCCGGAAAGATATGGTTATTTTATAGCCCGGTTGTATACCATTGTTGCGAAAGAAATAGCACAAGCGCCGTGAATGTTTGCCAGCAGCCGACACAACTCACTCCGTGATCAACCACCACTCTATTTAAGGAAAAAAGTAACTTCCCTTCTGGATCTCTTTGTCATTCATTTAGTGTTTATTTCTTGCTATTTTCAAATTTTCCCCTCAGCATAGTTACATATTGGACTCGCTGTAGCCAATTCTGAAACACTTTTTTTATAAATGTGAATTTCCCGTATCGTAATATTTTATTTTACTCGTTTGATTTACACTTGCTAAAGTTGGTCAACGCCGTTGCTTAATGTCGCATATCTCTGCCAAAGCTCCACCCGGGTGGCGCAGTTGTTACGGCATTCAACTACTGATCCCAAGGATGCGGAATCGAATCCCGGCCTCGGTGGCCGCTTTTCGATGGAAGCGAAAAATAAGGCGCCCATGTGCTGTACGATTTCAGTGCACGTTAAAAAACCTCAGTTGATGTAAGTTTCCGGAGTCCTCCACTACGGCGTCTCGCATCGCCTGAGTCGCTTTGGGACGTAACACCAGAAAGCAAAACAATATCTATGAAAAGCGCCACGTATGATAAAATACTAACTGCTAGTACTCTGTGGAGCATTTGATTTTCTGATTACCAATAAGAGCCAACAACAATTTTCACTTGTATCACATGATCAACCGCAATGGGCGTTTTTTTGCCTAATATTCTTGTGACATTTGTTTAATAGGACATGTTCGTATAGAGAAAAAAGAATCAAAGAGCGTTTTCATTTTTGGAGAAATCATGACGTCCTCATACAGACAATAGACGACCTATGGCATTCAGAAGTCCTTCACGTATCCTGGATTCCATTTACGTTCTTTTTTAGACAGTACCTCGGTAAATATTTCTGAAATCAAACCATCGACGTTGTATGTTCCCGCAACGTTCTTTAACCGATATGCTACAGCATAAGAGAACGGATCTACCACAACCTTTATTCTTTCCCGTTTCGGCTTATCACCATCTTCACCCATGAGAGAAGTGTATCATATGCCCGAGAAATCAAACGGGAGAGGTCACCGCTTCACTCTAATGGGGCAGCGACACATCGCACTCTCATTAATTAATAACGCTCATTTATTTTGCCATCACAAGGTTTAGAAATCGTGAATTTCAGGCAAGAGAAATTTTTATTTACACTATGAATCAATACCAACTCGCCCAAATCGCAGCCTTAATTTGGGATATGTATTCACCCCTTTTTACTTAATGCTTTTCGTATACTGCTGGAAAAAAAATGTTTTCCGAATTTTTTCAAAGTAATCCTAGCCTGATATCGCCAATGGCGCTGGATGCCATAGAATTTCTTTTTCACAACTTTCATCAATCCGAGTTTCGTGCACCGAGTACATCTCTCTTCGATAAAGAAATGTGCTTTTATCGCACTCAACACCCGCTCACCTAATGAATTAATCGCGCTATATATCCTTATCCACCATCTACTGCTAACGATTTTTCTCTAAGATATCAGTATATGCAGCTTCTTTTTCGATAGAATAAAATGCTTAAGCGTGTCGTAAAGGTCTCTGATCCGTCGTCAGAATTTTATGCGCCTATTCTAACCTAATTACGTGCAACTACTTACTTTACTTTTTGCATTTAAACGTTGCTTTGAACAGAGCATCGCGCAGAAGTCAGAAATTGTAATTTACCTTTTTTTGTAGTATATATACGAACACCCAACTAAATTCTATCGCACAAGCTTCTGCAGCCCTACAAAAAGTAAGGGCTATAAGAGAACCGGGATAAGGACAGTTACAGAAATGCATTCCCCCACTCCCCTGACACTGTCGAAGGCACATAATTTTACCCCTATGCTCTCTACAGCAGTAAGCGAGAAGTTCGCCAGTGAATAATCCTTTGCGGCCGTCGAAGACGATTGCAAGATCACAATCGTTTAGCAAGCGCCACCATGATTCTTTATATCGCCCTTACCATTCGTAGCGCTGCAAACAGCTGGTGAAAGTAAGTATAATAACATGCCTGGAACTTTCACACCCTTGAATAGGCTGTTTCAAGAATGTTTCGAGCTTTACAAACACAGGTGCAAAACTATACAAACCCTCTTCTTTCACGCAAAGTGTCCTCTGGAGGTGTCAACAAGTAGTTTTGATAATTTAAATTGTGCAAGTGAAACCTGCAGCGAAGCCTAATTTTTCAAATCCTCACTTTTATTAATCTTACGTCAACAGCGCAAGCAGCCTTTTCTGCATCCCTGTAGGTTCGTTTACGATTTCGACCAACTTTTATATGCCATCGCAGAAAGCTGAAGTAACCTTGATTCTGTGGGGAAAATAAGGAACTGGCGTTATAATTTGCCTCGAGGAAGTTTGAAACGAAGACCTGACACGTAGCCATCCAGACGTGGAATGAAAACGTTTTTTTTTTTTTTCAATTGTTCCATCATACTTTAAAGCCTAATCAATATTGAGAAAGGAAAAGTTTTACCTTTTTCAGTTCACTCCAAGAAATCTTGTCCTATTAACACGGCCTAGATTTCAGTCAACTGAAACAAGGTGAAGAAGGAATTCTGTCCGCTTCCTAAGCCAGTTCTTCAAATCTCTATGCACTGGCACGTGCTTTATATTTAGGATAGCGAGGGGAGAAGGCAGATTGTGTAGGGAGCTTGACATTCTTACAATGCCTTTTCAGCGAGGAACGTCAACTGGAAAAAGGTTCATTCATATTGTTACGGACGAGCAAGAAAGATGAAGCGGGCAGTGGCGCGAGCGCTCCTGCCCGCGCCACTGCCTGCTTCTTCTTTCTTGCTCGGCAAACACGACAGGGTTCGAAACATTTCTAAACAAAAGTATCTATTTTGCAGATATCAATATAAATGCAAGCGATTCCTGGCATATAATAAACTATCCGTGCGTTCAGCAAAGCAAATCTAGAATAGGGAAGTTTTTACTCTGCATACTTGAGTGCTAGCAGAACGTAACTGGCGGAATACGAAATCTAGGTCACAGATCTTTGAGTTATTTATTGCTTTCATAGTTCTTTGTAGGATGCATAAAGAGCAAAGCACAAAAATTTCGCACTGAATGAAATAATTGCATGGTTCAGATGACAATAAATTATTGTTTTTTTAAGGTACTGACTTATGATGCATGATTTTAAAAACTTGCAGCTTCACCATTAGTTAGCCTAGCCATAAAAAAATATTGGAAAGTCTTTTGAAAGCAATTTAGCAACGAGGTGCCCGCCTAATGTGCTAGGACAAACAAATGAACAAAGAACGTGACCTTTGGCGCCCAGCACATTTCAGGGTTTGTCTCATATATAGCAATGTTCTACCGGAGATAAATGCGATGATTAGGAACTGGTATATACCGCACGAGACGGAACAGCGCCATATCAAGGTGGGCGCCTACATTTACCGTGTAGAGGAAATCCAACATCTCTCCTAGCTAGTAATAGAAGGCCTGCAACGCAGTGTTCTCGGGCGCTGCAACATATGACAATGAGAGACAGGGTACAAGCCGCGAGATTAAGTATTGGTTCGGATGGGTGCACGCTCACCTGAAATACGCCGATGACTAGCCTGTGATGATGTAAGGCTGAGCCATGCCTCGGACTATGAATAGCGCATCCTTATTCTTCTCAAGCGTGAGCATGATAGTAGTGATGATGATAGGCTAGTCATCGGCGTATTTCGGGTGAGCGTGTACTCGGCAAGAGTGCTCACTCGAGCCTCTCCTTCAAGTGAGAGTGTGGCATTAGAATCAGCCTGCCATGACATTGAATTCACATTGCCCCTATGTCATGGGCAGGAGCTGCCAACTTTCTTTTTTAAGCTCCAGAGAAATACACTAGAAGTTGAGACTTATTCAAAATGAAGGGTTTTTTGTACCTTGGAGAACCCACTGTTTCATATGCCGCAAACCGGAAACTATTGAACACGTTTTCTTAGAAAGCCTTTTTTTTTCTGGGACATTCCACAACGAACAATTAAAAAAAAAACTACCAGTGGATGCATTCGGAATTCTATTTTTACCCATTGACGATGATGATGAGGTATCGCTGGATATGATCATGATATTGGACCTGCACAGTATCTGGCGATCCAGAATGGCTTTCAGACATGCAGACGTTCATGCGAGGAAAATACTGCAGTATTTTCGCGAGCCGTTGCGAATGGTATTGATGATTTCAAGACGCAAGACGAAGTGGCTGAGTGGCTTCTGAGAATGGAAGTGTTGTTGCAAATGCCTGATTTGTAAAAGATCGCAGAGCCCAAATCGCGGGGTGTTAAACATGTTGTTCTTTATGTTTAAAATCTGAAAATAATTTTGCAGCAAAGAAAAAAAAAGTGGCTCAGCTGACTGAACAGTTGGCTGGGGACCCCAAGATCCCAGAGAATGAGGTTCGGTTCCCGGTGGAGAAAATTTTTTATGAGGAGAAAGAAGCTACGCCTTTTCATGTGCACGGCGTAGCTGCGGCCACCCGAGGTCTCGCTTTGGCTGTCGGAGTGTTGCTTTCGCAACAAAACAAGGCACAGAATATGGCGGGAGCGAGCGGTAGCGGCGCGGCACTGACTTCGGCGCCACCTGGCCGAGCTCGGCTGAAACTGTTGCAAGTCAACAGCTGTTCATAACCATTCGTGCCCGACGGTCACAGGCTACGCGACGAGGCGGAACCTGGCGTATTATTGCTTTCGTACCAAAAAATTGGCAGAGGCTTAGCTTGGTTAAGCCCGGTAAGATTGCGAAACCCATGGCTACGCCCAGGTTCAGCTAATGTTCGGCTGGTGGTGGTGCTTATGGATATGCTTGTTATGGTTAGACTGTGGTGGTTATACAATGATTCACTCTGAATACGACATGGATACGCTATTCCTCCGTCTCTGTAGCTCGCTGCTGTCTCTTACGCTCATTGCGAGGAGCTTCCCTAGCGGTAGGTGGCATCGTCGAAGAAGATGTCAAACCGCCGGCGGAGGCACCGCGGACACCATGTTCGGATTTCGCCCACACAGATCCGCACAGGATGTCCTGCTTCAACTCGACCGCGAAATACTGAACCCCATCACATGCACAAGAAACGACAAAATCGTCCTCGCCCTGGATCTCAAAGGGGCATTCGACAACGTAACACACGAGGTCATACTCACGCACTTGAGTCAAACGCACTGCGGCACGAACACTTTCAACTACATAAAACAATTTCTCACAGACAGACTGTCTTATATCCGAATACAGGATCAAGAGCCCGGACCTTTTTTGCTCGGCACGAGGGGCACTCCGCAAGGCGCAGTGCTTTCCCCTCTGCTATTCAACGTTGCAATGATGCGCTTGCCTGCTCTGTTGGGTGCGGTCGAAGGTGTGCAGCACGCGCTGTACGCCGACGACATCACCCTCTGGACCACGCAAGGGCGTCTGGGGGACATAGAGACAAGCCTGCAAACGGCTGCTAGCATAGTGGACCGCTATGCCCGCGGCTGTGGTCTCCAATGCTCACCGCAGAAATCTGAATTCGTGCATCTGCGCCCCTCGCGCTCATGCTCGACTCAAATCAATCTCACGTTGCAAAGCGGTCCCATTCAAGAATCCAAAGAAATCAGAGTTCTTGGGCTCTTTATACGCAGCCAGAGACGATGCGACACAATACTCGCAAAGCTCCGGCAAATGGCGGACCAGGTGGGCCGCATGGTCCGCCGGGTTTCCAACAAGCGCGGTGGGTTACGATGCAAGGACGCCTTGCGGCTGGCGAACGCATTCGTGACCAGTCGAATCTTGTATTCGACTCCCTACCTCCACCTGCGGAAACAGGAGGAAGATACTCTCGAAGTTATCCTCCGTAAAATCATGAAACGAGCACTGGACCTCCCGGTCTCCACCTCTACCAGCCGTCTCATGGCGCTGGGTGTGGTGAATACTTTCAAGGAGCTTCGGGAGGCCCACCTCACCAATCAGTACACGCGTCTAACAAAGACAGAGTCGGGTCGCCGTCTTTTTGCCCGACTTCACATCCAACACACCCAACTCACAGAGGAGAGATGTCGCATTCCCGAAAAATGGAGACGCGCCCTCCATGTGCGGCCTCTCCCCGCCAACATGTCCAAAGAGGACCATAATGGTCGGCGCCTGGCGCGGGCGGAAGCCTTGGACCGCCATTATGGAAGCAAACCAGGAGTTTTCTATGTGGATGTCTCCGGCCCCAACCCTAGGGGTTGGTACACAGCCGCGGTCATCCACAAGGGCAAAACAGTAGATGGCCTTACGTTCAAGGCCCAGTCACCAACACACGCAGAAGAGGTTGCCATCGCCCTCGCAGCCTCTGACTCCTCCTCTAAATACATCATAACAGACTCGCGAGGGGCTTGTCGGAACGTCCAGCAAGGGTGGACTGCTCCTCTAGCTTACCGAATATACAAAAATTGCAGTCGAGATTCGGATCCCGCGTACCGATCTCTCGTTTGGGCTCCAGGTCACCAAGGTCTCCAAGGGAATGAGGCAGCCGACGCCGCCGCCCGCGCGCTTTCTCTCCGGGCATTTCCCACGGGACCCGACGCGGACCGGGATTTTGATTTCAGCCCAGTGTACAAATTTGAAGAAATATGTGAATATTACAGATCTACGCACCAAACTCTTCCCACCCCGTGCAAAGGTCTGGGGAAGGCTAACGAGCGGGTGCTCCTGCGCCTGCTCACCAATACAATGTTGTGCCCGGCTATTCTAAAACATTTTGATCCGCAATTCGACGGGCTGTGCTCGCACTGTGGGGAGGTGTCTGACATCTACCACATGGTGTGGGCCTGCCAGAAAACCCCATCTTTGCCCCCTATCCCCAACCCCACCCGAGAGAACTGGAGGCGACCCTGTCCGGCTGCTGCACCCTAGAGGCCCAAAAGGTCTTAACGCAGCGCGCCCGGGCTGCGGCAAACGCCAATGGAGTGCCTGTCTAGGCATCCCACCTAGTGTACATACCTATATGTATTATAATAATAAATGTTTTCACCACCACCACCACCACCCACTGCTCGCAGACGGCGCGAGATGGTCGCCCAGCTCTTCGGCGTGACGTCACAACACCTGTGGCGCTCCTGGCGGATAGCGCGGGAGTTAGGCCGCCGGTGGTGGCACCGCCACCACTCGCCGACGGTGAGAGATGGTCGCCCAGTTCTTCGGTGTGACGTCACAACATCTGTTGCGCTCCTGGCGGACAGCGCGGGAGTTAGGGCTCCTATGGTGGCACCACCACTGCTCGCAGACGGCGCGAGATGGTCGCCCAGCTCTTCGCACGACTTCACGCAGAGATCACGCGAAAGGTCAATGGTGGCACCGCCCCGGTACGGCAAAGGCTTGAAAGTGCAAGTATTGCTTTCGCAATAAAATACTGGTTCAACATTAGACATCGCCTTTGTTATAACAGCTGACACTCCGTTGTGGCTCAGTAGTTCAAATGCTCTTATAACAAGCAGATCAACTAGTGAAACGCAAAAGCGTCCATTTGCTGCGCCATGCCAGAGCACTCCACAATATCTCTTCCGTGCTGTTCTTAGTCCCGTCTATCTTCCCTTACAGAGCGGTTCAAGGTGCCGACAGGTGCAATAGATAATGTGGTCTATCGCTTTTAGTAAGCGAATGTGAACACTTTGGATAACACCTCTATTCGTGATAGCTAGTGCCATGTGTCTGTAAGGTTTTGTGTATTACTAGAGATCACTTTCGATTGAGCCATAATGCAATATAAAACTTTCCTGGAGCAACTTTGTGTATTTTTTTTAGGTGGTGATGACTCTGCTGCTGTCTTTTTTCCTCGCGTATGTTATGCAGTCTCAATGTATGGATATGTGTACGTATGTAATCTTATATTTTGAGAATGTGCAGCTGTATATGCAGCGCAGCTCACCACGTGAAAAAGTTATGCACTCCGCTTCGGTCAGTTCAGGGGCCCTTTAGCCCCCGCCGTACCGTTTGTCGACGCAGTGCGTGTACTTGGCTTGCTGTTTGAGTCAAGGGGGTCTCTCCTTGCATCTGGGACATAGTTTCGCGAGCAACGCGTGCCTTTAGACGCAGCGCGTTTCAACCTCACGCTGAATTCTCGGCAAGAGAGGAGCGTGCGCTTTCACCCCTTATGTGGCGTGTATCGCAACCATCGTTTGGGACGGCCGGACAGCGCTAGTCGCTCACCACATCCTACACCTTCCGATGAGCAGGGGAGGCATTTGGCCTGCCGTGCACCCCAACAGTGGCTCGAGTACTCGCGTTAAGGCTGGGGCAGAGGATATTAACTGAGGAGTCATACCCTTGTCGCTCGCTCATCCTATACGGGATGAGCGCGGAGCGTCGTGTGCTTACACCCGAAAATCCCCTCGGCCCACGGGCGGACAGCCCTCTGCCTTTTAAAGCGACAGCGTGAAGGGCCCCGTGTCGCAGAAAGGTCGGTGTCGTCGTCGGTGGCCGCCGTCCCGCGTGGTCCGGCGTTGGCCGTGAGCGAAAAATCCCAAAAGCATTTATAAATAAAAACGAGTAGGAAAACTCGCCGACCTGACGAATCGAACGTGGGCCACCGGGGTGCGAGAGGAGCACGCTAACCTTTCCATCACGTCAGCTAGAGGTTTGAAAAGTACAAAGGCGCGTCTATTGATTGCGGTGTTGTCTCAGAAATATCCCTTAGAGAAGTTTCGTGTGCCGTATAATAATAATTATGAGCGTGAAAATTACAGAATTACAGAACACGCAGTTAAGTGAGTGGCAAATTACTTTCCGCTGTACTTCCTCTTCGCTTGGCGTGCACGTAGTGCCATCATGCGTGTGGCGCAAAGAATAAGATAGATAGAGCATGGCCTCCGAGATCATCGCGCCGGCTCGGATCGGCAACGATGTTGGCGACGACCTACGACTGCAACTTGAGGCCAGCGCGTTTCGGCAAGGTGGCTGGATCGCTTCTATACGTCCTGGAAGGATTAATAAATAAAAATGAGTATAGCAAGTTGCTCGATAACGCTAACGCGTTCCATTCCTGAAAGGCGAAGCTTAACTGCCCTCCAGCCCCGCTGGGGTGGCGCAGTGGTAAGACGCCCGACTACTGTGCCGGAGTTCCCGGGTTCGAACCCGACCACGGCGGCTGCCTTTCGATGGAGGCGAAACGAAGTGGCGTCCGTGTGCTGTGCGATGTCAGCGCACGTTAAAGGTCCCCAGGTGGTCGAAATTACTGCGTAGCCCTCCACTACGGCTCCTCTTTCTCTGTTTCCAGTTTCATTCCTACCCTCCTGCCTTCCCTTACGGCGCGGTTCTGGTGTCCACAGCGCAAGTGTGAAAGCTACTGCGCTTTTCCCTTTCTGTGAACCAATTACATAACTGCCCTCCATTTTTTTACCGTGAGGTTGCCAATAAAAAATAGTAATAATTGCTTCACAGGAAAGGAAATGCGCCGTATCTGTCACATTTGTTTCTGTGGATATGTGAACCACGGTGTAAGGGAACGGAGGGAGGTGGGATTTAAAGTGGAAAGAGAGAGAAAGAGGAGTCGTAGTGGTGGGCTACGGAGTACTTTCGACCACCTGGGGATCTTCAACGTGCGCTGACATCGCACAGCACACGGTGGCCTCTTCGTTTCGCCTCCATCGAAACGCAGGCGACAAATTCGACATTTGATGACTACCTGCCAGGTGTTCATGTAGGCCACCTACCAGCCATATGCATCAGCGAACTAGTTACCGTTTGCAGGCTTTTAGCTGATGAGCGACGGAAGACCACTGTGCTCAAATGCGAGCATGGGCAGTTTGTCGGCTGCCAAATGAAGTGAGATTTTTACTGGCCTAGGTGCCGGGGCGTCCTCTGCACGAGACAGCGCCTTGCCAGGTGGGGTATCGTACCCAAGGACCAGTGCGCCAACTGCGGCGCTCCCGAGAGCCTCTCGCATGTATTTTTTCAAGTGTGTAGTTGCGAGAACAATGTGGCGGCTGGCACATGGGGTGTTGAACGTCCGTATGAACTCCGGCGTCAGGCACAGGCGCAATCCTTCCGAACATCTTGTGTTCACTATGGTTCTGTGTTTGCTGTGGTGTCGCAGGTGCCTCACTGAGGCGCGCCGGACTCCCGCCCGCGCAATGTACCTAGCCTTGCAGAGACTGTGCGTCATCATCTGGAAGTATCTGTCTGGCCAGTTAGAAACGAATGGCGAGGCGCGGTTTCTGCGGAGCTGATACACGCGCTTGTATTTTGTAAGGGAGAGCCGACTTAAGATGCCTTTGGTATTTAATAATGCGAATACAATACTCGCTATGTTCACAGATTTCTGTCCGTAGACCGTGTCCGCAGATCGTGACCGCTGAACGTGTGCGCAAAATCGTGTCCGCTGCAGTTGAGGGTAATTGAGAAGTGGTAGAGGTTAATGAGTGGTGTCAATCGCTCGAGGATGACTTATTGTAGTTGCCGAAAAAATAATTAGGCCTATAAGTTAATTAGGCAATAATTTTAATAACGGGTTCACAGGAAAATGTAGGCGCTGTATCTGCCACGCTTGTTCGGCGGACACATGATCCGCGCGTAAGGAAAGGGATTGACTGATTTATAGGAAGGGAAAGGCACGGGAACTGTCTCACTTGTTTTCTGTGGACACCTCAACCGCGCCTTAAGGGAATGGAGGAAGGTGGGAGTGAATGTGAAAAGTGAGAAAGAGGAGCCGTAGTGGAGGGCTACGCAGTAATTTCGACCATGTGGGGATCTCCAACGTACGCTGACATCGCACAGCACACGGACGCCTCTTCGTTTCACCTCCATCGAAACGCAGCCGCCGAGGTCGGGTTCGAGCCCGGGTACTCGAAAAGTCGGGCGTCTTACCACCGCACAAACCGGCGGGGCGAGTGAAGGGAGGCAGGTGGCAGTGAAAACAGAAAGAGAGAAAGGGGTGCCGTAGTGGATATGACGTCAAGATTGTGACGTCACGCAACCGTAAGTAGAGTCGAAAAAAGGGCCTAGGAAGGGAATGGCGCGCGTTTTCAAAGTACCAAAGACTAAAATTGGTAAACAAGAAGTGAATTATTGTGAGTGTGCGTGAACAACTTTTATTTCCACTAGAATGGAGACCCTCTGCTCCCCGCCCCGGCACACATGGCTAGGGGACGGGGGCCGGGACCTCCGCAATTAGATGCAGGCAAAGAGGTCTTGCTTCCTTGCGGCCACTTCCGCCTGGCGGATGGTTTACTTCTGAAGGAAACCCTTCGCTCCGCCGAAGGGTTTCCCAGGATTCTCTACTGAGTATTTTTGTCCTAGCCCCTGGGGAGCTAGCGCATTCCCAAATTAAGTGGTTGAGGGTCCCTCTCTCCCCATATTGCTTGAATTTATCGTCTTGTCGTCACCTTTCTGGACGTGATAGGCCCAGACTGGGTGGATGTAATTCCCCGCCTGTAGACGCCGCCACGCGATCGCCTCTTCATTGTTCAGACGCTATGTGGTGGTGGCACCAGTTTAATTCTTTGCCTATAATTTTCGACTATTTCTGTGTAATTTATTAGACGTTCGTCCATGTCCTCGCAATCAGGCGGCTCCACGGTTACCCAGAAGCAGAGATCTCCAGCTAACTTGTGTGCCGCCTGGTTACCAGGAACAGACGCGTGCGCTGGAGTCCACATTAAGCCGACTTTTCTATTCAGCTGTTTTCCGATCAGGATTCGCACCACTTCTGGTGCGATCCTGCCATTTGCGTAATTGTAAATGGCTGTTTTGTTGTTAATAATTATGAATTTTGCTTGCGTTCCTACGCAAGCGAGCGCTATCGCAACTTCTTCAGCTGTTTCGGAGTTGCGGCATTTGATAGTGGCTCCGATACTGGGGCGCCTCGGCCATCGACTACCGAGGCTACCGCCGCACCCGACTTCCCACGTCACGCAACCCGAAGTAGTGCCGAAAAAGGGCATAGGAAGGGATTGGCGCGCAATTTGAAAGTACCAAAGACTAAAATGGGCAAACAAGAAGCGAATTAAGCAACTAGAAGCCAACCAAAAGCAACAAACAGCAGCATCCGTGCTTTCGCATTACTCCAAAGCAGATTCTGCAGTGCTCTTTAATTTTTTTATTTTTTTAGAGCCCCCCCCCCCCCCCTTTTTTTTTTCCTCATTGGGAAATCATAAATTTGAGTTTATCATCATCATCATTTATATTCAACATGTCGTTGGGGGTCCATAGACGAAAAACTGTTGAGAAACAGCTTAAGGGTGCCTGGGGCCCGTACAAGGCAGCAGCATACAAAGCATGTCTGTGCATTGGCATTTAAGACAAAAATCACCATTCGTTTAGTGTACATGTCAAGCTCACAAGCAAAACAAACAAAGATCACAAAAATCGCTAAAAAAGAAAAGTAACACAACAAATTCAGCGACAAGAAAATTTCATTATGAACAAAGCAGCATCAAAAAAGAAGCCGTCATCAGTTAGGTAACAAAGAATTAGCGTATTTGTCTCCGGGTAGCAGTCGTGAAATGGACACCTTTGTTTAAACATTTATTAAGTAATTGTATAAGTACCTTTATTGTTTTGTATAGTGCCATTGGTCTGCGAGTAATGTGCGTTTTTGTATGTATATATGTATGTATGTATGTACACAATAAATTCTCTTTGTGTGTTAAATCAAGTTTTTGCACATTTTTTATGTAGCCAAAGTGGCCCGTCCTCCTCGCAAGGTTATGCGGCGGTTGGCTACTGCTTGTAGATTATTCATGCTGCGCTCCTATTTCTGGTCTACGTTAAGCAGACTATTTTACGTTATGCAATGTCAAATCAAGAGCAGTATTGTTGCACCTCTTCTTTACGTAGTCAACGTGGCCCGTCCTCCTCGTAGTGCTGTATTTTTTTCATTATACGCCGTCTGCTTGCGTAACAGGCTCCAGCCAGCAATGTGAAATCGAAATGTAAAAATGTTTAGACAAATGCATAAAAATATAAATGCTCAGTGGGCTCAGTATCAAGAAGAGAAGTTTGCAAAGCAACTTCGGCCCCAAACTACAATATGAACACAAAGCTTACATCAGTAAAAAAGCTTGTGTCCAGTTTGAACCGCAGCTCTCCCGCATAAACCAGCGCTTTATTTTACTTCTGCATATCGCTGAATAAACGCGGATTGCATTCATATGAAGCAAGAAATAAACGGAACCAAAGCTCAGGGGTAAATTAAATGCATTCAATGGCATTACAGAACGTATATGCGACAGTGGGCATACTTGCAGTGCTGCGAAGGATCATATATTGGTAAATAATTTTGCGCCTCTGCTCATCTGAAGCCGCGAGGGGCACAAGCGAACAATTCTCCGTCGGCGATGAACGCAGGAGCACATTCTTTCAGGGGGCGCCATCATGATTATTTCATATCGCCCTTACCCTCGTAGTGCTGCAAACGGCTGGTGAAAATAAGTGTAATAACTTGGCTGGAACTTGCGCACCTCGTGAAAAGGCTCTTTCAAGAATTTCTTAGGCTATTGAAACGCGAATTCTAAACTACATGAACCCTCACGTTTCGAGCGGCTACAGGCCCCTAAAGAAATAAATTGCCGTCTGAAGGTTTTCCCCCAAGTTACATAATTTAAATTTTGGAAGTGAACACTGCAGCGAAGCGTACCTCTTGGAATCCTCATTTTGCGCGTATTCTAGCATCAGCAGCGCAAGCGGCCTCGTTCTGCATATTTGCACTTTCTTTTATGTATTCGACGAACCTTTATGTGCGATCGCAGAAAACGGAAGCCACCTTGAGTATATGAGAAAAAGAGGAACTGTCGCAATATTCTGCCTCATGGAAGTTCGAAACGAAATTCTGTCACGTAGCAGTGCCGACATGGAAAGAAAAGGTCCTTTGAAATAAAGTTTGTGCAAACCTCGAAGCTAAATCAGTATTGATAACAGGAAAAGGCTTCAATTCTTTTGAGTTGACGCTAATAAATTTTGTCCTCTTAAAACGGGCCATATTTCACTGAAGTGAAGCTCGGTGAAGAAAGAATTCCGCGCGCTTCCTGAGTCCGTTTCTGAAATCCGCGCGCTGCAGCGTATTTTGCTTTAGTATAGCTTGGGGAAGAAAGGCAGATTGCGTACAGAACTTGACATTCTACCAATGCCTTCTCAGCGAGGAGAGTCAACTGGAAAATCCTGCTTTCAGATGTCGCTTGTGTAAATACGACATCGTTCAAAACATTCCTAAAGGAAAGGATCCTTTTTGTGTTCGGTTGCAGATATCAGTATAGAGTCAGGAGATTCCTAACATATAAGTAAACTGTCCGCATGTTCAGGAAAGCGAATTCCGAATCGGGAATGTTATTACGCGCATACTTGAGGGCTTGCAGAACTTAGCTGGGGAAACACGGACGTGTATATCTCAAATCATTTAGTTTTTTATTGCTCTCACAGCTCTCTTTAATATTCATTATGCAATGAAGTAAAAAATATAAACACTGTTTGAAAAGTTTCCTGGGTCCGATAATAGCAAATTATTATTCTTTAGGGTACTGATCTATGTGTGATTGATATTTAAAAAGACGATTTAACTCAGTCATTCTCAAAATGTCGCGCAGCAGCAGGACGTTTTACAGGCTTGTGTTTGCTATGTCTCAATTAATAAACATAATTGCGATGTGTTAATTAGATGTCCATGCTTCCGGACCATGCATTGCATGGGCTCCAGAGAGGCGGTCTTCTTAAAATAATGCTTTTATTGGCGATGGCGTTCGATACGAATCAGAATTTGTAACATAGCTGGGCAAGCACAATGGAAGGGTCAGTGAAGAAGGCCAAACAGAGGTGATGTGTTTTTTACTGAATAATTGGTATTGTGAAACCGAAAGGCGCAATTTATGTCCCACTTTCAGTGAAATCGCCTTCAGAAATCAGGTTTTTGCGCGAATGCCTGTAAGAGTGCGGCAGCATTGAAACACGAAGCTGCGACATTGATTCTATTAGGCATAAAATATTGCAAGGTGTTTTGAAAGCAATTTATCAATGAGATGCGAACCTGTGCGCTTTGTCAACCAAACAAATAAAGAACGTGATCTCTTACGTCCAGCCCACTATAGAGAAATACTTAGTACTGTGCTTATAGGGCCATGTTCTGCAAGCAGCATTTACTACTCACACAGAGCCGTTTAAAACGTAAGGATCAGATGGGAGTTCCGGCGAGCATCTGCGAATTAAAGAACCAATACATGGGGAGCGGCAACCATCACGCACACAAAAGGGAAACAATTTACACGGGTATATAACGAAAGCTCCCTTTTCTGGAACATCGTTCCCTTTGAACAGTCGCGATTATTTAAGGCGAAATCTTAACATTCTGACAGAAAGGTTAAATGGCCTGGTGAGGTTAATACAAGGGGGAATGCGTGCCCGCGATACTGATGCTTTCTTTCTCCGTGCATCTCGAATCTTTTTAAGGCAAGCTAGATTGAAAACGTTTCCTCTGTGATCAAATTTATTGAAGCCGCGGCAAAGAGTGAGCTGTAGGATATAATGGAATGAAGGAGTTGTCAATTCTGTTTACGTCCAATGTTACCTCTCATTGTAATTGAATGAAGGATATGAATCGCATCAAGAAACACCCTACGTTACTAGGATAGAGGGGTAATCATAAGAAATAACGTCCGAAAGTGACAGGTTAGACATGCTCGCTATCACGGCTCGGCATCTGTAACCTCGGATTCTCTGTTTGCTTCGTCTTCGATGGATATCGAGATGCCACCAGCATTGGGCTCGTTAAAAGGCACCTTCACAGGATGTACAACGAAGTTTTGAGGGCGTGGCACGGAGCACTTATTTCACAAGTGATGCTTTCCTAACGGCTATGTTGTTGAACTGAATAGATTGAATATTCATTGTTGCAGAAACAAAGCGCCAACCGAAAATGTAAAGATATATTTATTGTGAAGAGGAAGAAGTGCACAAGGAACATGCCAGTCAGTGGCATCGTGATCGCTGCGCGTGCTGGATCTGCCTGTGTTCGCTGCCGCTGTGTTCGAAGCTGATCTGCTCAGTCCTGCTGATCAAGTCCTGTTGATCCGCTGAATAAACCCCCCATTCTTACATTTGGTGGAGGTGCTGGGTAAGATCTATCCTCTCGCCCTGGATCTCCGCAGCCGTACATTACCACCTCCTGCGATGCCTGAGGACGTCAACCACCAAGCCATACAAGTTGGCTCTGCCATCATCTGTCCCGGCTTCCTCCGCCAGCGTGGCCCCGCCATCTTCAGCGGCACTGACGACCACGATGTCGAGGACTGGCTCACATCCTATGAACGAGTGAGCGTTTACAACAAATGGGACGCGGAAACAAAGTTAAGCAACGTCATTTTCTATCTCACCGGCGTAGCAAACCTATGGTTTCGAAACCATGAAGCGGACATTCCATCATGGTCCGCGTTTAAAGCCAGCTTCTCTGAAGTCTTCGGCCGACCAGCTGTGAGGAAACTCCGCGCTGAACAGCGCTTGCGTACGCGGTCTCAGCAAGTTGGCGAAAATTTCACGAGCTATATCGAGGACGTCGTCGACCTGTGCAAGCGCGTTAACCCACACATGTCAGAGGCCGAGAGATCAAGCACATTCTGCAAGGCATCGATGACGATGCCTTTCAGATGCTGTCGGCTCGAGATATCCGCACCGTCGCACAAGTGGTCACACTGTGTCAAAGTTATGATGAACTGCGGAAACAAAGGGCCATAACTCGCGCGAACACCATGCACTCTGAGTCCCTTGCTGGCCTGACAGATGCATGTGAACATTCTGCGCTCCTACCACAAATTAAGAGCTTCATTCGGGAAGAAGTTGCTCGACAGCTCTCCCTTATATCCTGCCATCAAGAACCTTCCTCACACCTAGCTCCCAGTTTGCGCCACATTATTCAAGAACAGGTAGCTGAATCTCTTCCTCCAGCCCCTCAACCCATGCCTGTTATAGCGCCGTTAACATATGCGGCTGTTGCGGCCCGACAGCCACCTGCATATGCTCCACCGCCACCAGCCTACGTTCAGCCGCCACCTGCGCCTGCGCGAGAACTTGCGCAGTTTATGCGACCGGCTCCAAGGCCACGTAATCCCTGGCGCACGACGGATAACCGGCTAATCTGTTACACTTGCGGGCTTGCTGGACACATTTCTCGTTACTGCCCCAACCGTCTCCCGGTGTCGGCACCACCTACTCATGGTTCTGCATACTGGTCTCCGACGCCTCAGTATTCCGCGCCTACTGAGCCTCCAGCTGGCCCTCAGTTCTCCCCAGACCACTCAGCCATGTCCGACCGCCGTTCACCGTCGCCGCGACGCCGCTCTATCTCTCCGATGCGACGTCGACAGAACGCTTCACATGAGGAAAACTAGAGGCCGCAGTTCCTGAGGCGAGAACTGCGACCCAGTCGAACTTCCCAAGTCCTCATCTGTCGCCGACAAACCTAATTGAAGTTTTCGTCGAGGGTGTTGCTGTCATGGCTCTAATTGACACTGGTGCTGCGATTTCGGTAATGGACGCAAAACTATGTCGCACTTTAAAGAAAGTGAGGACGCCAATTGCGGGACTTTCGTTGCGAACGGCCAGCGCTCAGCATATCAAGCCTTTAGCAGCGTGCACCGCTCGAGTAGTTATCCAAAATTCCCTTTATACGATTGAGTTCGTCGTGCTGCCAAGTTGCTCGCACGCTGTAATTTTAGGCTGGGATTTCCTGTCGCGTCATGCTGCTATTATCGATTGTGCTCGAGCTGAAGTGGGGTTCTCGACTATGCCTGATGCCTTACCAGACGCTGATCAGTCAAATTCCGGTGCTAAAGCCCTCGTCGCCGAAGATATCGACCTTCCTCCCTGCTCTTCAGTGCTTGTTCGTGTCGCTTGTGCATCTATTAGCGATGACACCGTTCTCTTCACACCAGCCCATACTTTCCTGCGCCGCAAGTGCCTTCCATTGCCCTACGCAGTGCTCGCTATTTCCGCTGGCTTTTCCATGTTATGGGTCTCTAACCCATTTAACTCCCCTACTGCCTTACGCCATGGCGAATGTCTCGGAAGTATCCAGCCAATCGCATCTCTTCTGATCTCTGAGGAACCTGACGACGCGCCGCACTGTGCCGTGACTGCGCTCAGCCCCCCTTCAATTGCGCCCGCTCCCCCCTCTACAGACTTGTTTCTCCGTTCCATCGATGCCGATCTTCCTCCAGAGCAGCGCACTCAGCTTTTGAACCTACTACATCGCTTTCGCTCCTCCTTCGACTCTCATCAAAGTTCTTTGGGTCAAACTTCTACAGTCACTCATCGCATCGACACCGGCACCCACGCACCATTACGACAGCGCCCCTATCGTGTGTCTGCAACCGAACGCCAGGCTATAGAAGAGCAAGTCGACCTAATGATCCAGAATGGCGTGATTCAGCCCTCAAGCAGCCCTTGGGCCTCACCTGTTGTCCTTGTAAAAAAGAAAGATGGTTCTATCCGCTTCTGTGTCGATTATCGCCGCCTTAATAAGATAACGCGAAAGGACGTCTATCCTCTCCCACGCATCGACGACACGCTCGATTGTTTGCAAGGCGCCGAACTCTTTTCTTCCCTAGATTTACGTTCCGGGTACTGGCAAGTCCCCTTGGAAGCGGCTGATCGCCCCAAAACTGCCTTTGTAACTCCCGACGGCTTGTACGAATTCACAGTTATGCCGTTTGGCCTTTGTAATGCTCCGGCAACATTTGAGCGGATGATGGACACCATTTTGCGTGGCCTAAAGTGGAAGACATGCCTCTGCTACCTCGATGACATTGTCGTCTTTTCTCGTGACTTTGACACACACCTCTACCGTCTGAAGCACGTTTTGACCTGCCTATCTGATGCCGGACTGCAGCTGAATTTGAAAAAATGTCGTTTTGCCGCCCGCCAGCTCAACATTCTCGGCCACGTTGTTTCCAAAGAAGGTGTTTCTCCAGACCCTGCCAAACTTCGTGCTGTAACAGCCTTTCCCAAACCGACTTCCATGAAAGATCTACGTAGCTTCCTCGGGCTGTGCTCTTACTTTCGTCGCTTTATTAAGAATTTTGCTTCCATTGCTGCTCCCTTGACAGAACTTCTGTCCGGCAGTTCCGACCTTTCGTCGTGGTCACCAGCGTGCGACGATGCCTTCAATGCTTTACGACATATCCTCACGGCACCGCCTGTCCTACGTCATTTCGACCCCACAGCGCCTACTGAGGTCCACACAGACGCCAGTGGTATTGGTCTCGGCGCTGTGCTCGCTCAGCGCAAAGCAGGTTATGCTGAATACGTGGTCGCCTATGCTAGCCGTACACTCACGAAGGCTGAATCCAATTACTCTGTCACTGAAAAAGAATGCTTAGCGATTATTTGGGCTCTTACTAAATTCCGCCCTTACCTCTATTGTCTCCCTTTTGACGTCCCCCCCCCCCCCCCCATTCTTACATTATATAAATCGTGCTGTATTCATTGCGCGTAGATCCCATCGTTAAGAACCACCTGTATGCACACGATTCCTATTAGTTGCAATAGGTAGCAAAAATATAGCATACTTTTGCAATATAAACATATCGTAAATATCTCGTATGTTCATAAGAACGAAGCCAAGACCCCTTTGCAAGACAGGAGGAGCCGAAATTGTCCTCAAAAGAATTAAACTAAGTTTATTTCTTTACAAAAATCCTAAACAGCGATGATGAAGGGTTAACGCCGAAGATGCTTCCAAATTCTCAGTGTTCTACACTCAGTATTTCCTTAATCTACCTCGCACAGCGCACAGGACGCAGAGTATCATACAACTTTGAATGCGCACAATATAAGGGTATATCCCTACATGAATGCGAGGAGAGTACGCTATTATTATACCCGTCTCTCATAGCCTTAATCGGTTTTAAACGATAAACCGCATAAACCAAACCAACCAATGCAATACGATTCTGCGAATGTACCTGTATTTTGGGAATGATGTGCTCAGATGCTGAAGATTGACGACCGCCACATGTCAGCTGAGTGTGGACTGAAGAGTAGTTGTGGTCATGAATACATCCAATAAGCAACAAGGTGTCTTCACAGACTCTTGTGATAGGAATTTTAAGTTCAGCAAGTATGTAAGACGTGAATTATAAAATGTTTCGATGCTGAAATACTCTACTCGGATCATGTATTTTTAACGCTTGATAACAGGGTGTTTCCTCACCCTTCTTTCGTGCTATAGAACATATCCTGTATGACGCATGTAAAACTCTAAAAAATATGTTAGTTTTTTCATCGTGATAGCTCCCTGAGGCTATTTTCTAGAAATATCTATAACATGACTTTCCTTTTGGCTCTCATCTCTTCGTTTTATTATTTACTATTGTGCAGTCCCGAAGAAAGGGCTTTCAAGCTTCCATACATAGCGCGACGATTATCGGGTAATTTTGTTTTGTGTTACTTTTTGAGGCATATACGCAGCTATAGCAATCATGCGACAATCCTATAATCATCGGCTAATTGGCGACAAGAAGTCAAAATATCACAGCAATTAGCAGGCGGTTGTTTCTTTTGCGAAGCCTGCAGTCGGCGTGGCAATCCGCTGACATGCACTCATATGACGCTGCCATCTTAATGACATAGGACCAAATGAACTAGGAAACATGATAACAGTCCGTGCATATTGTGATTCCTGGTTTCATTATGAGACTATTTTTATTACTGTATTTTGTGTGCTCCAAATTCATTTCAGGTTTCTTGTTTTTAAGTGGTTAAAGAAAACGTGGCAAAACACTTTAAAGGTGGGAGAAAAGCGTTAGGCATGTGTGCTGCCACTTTTTCAAATTTTCATAGTCGAAATTGTTTATCTTTAAAAATCAGCAGGTGTGCACTGAGTAGATTTTATTTATATTTCGAAACACTAACATCTTCGCAACGTGATGCAATATGTCTACTAAATATGTATTTTAAACATCGGTTCGGAAAACAAAGGCAGAGGAGAAGGCATGCAAGGAAATTGTATTTCCTAACCAGAGTTCGTAATAATCTGCAAGACCGTTTCGCTCAGAATTTTCCCCTGCGGCATTTTCAGTGGCAGTAGGTTTCCACGCTTTCAAATGTTCTACCAAAAGCAGCATGCGCAATTTTGAGTGCGATTTCACTACAGAGACACAGTTACCAAACCATAGCGCTGGCCTGCGGCTTGAAAGTTTCTGCGCAAACACGCTTCACTCTTTGCCAAATGTTCCATGGCTCCAAACTCTCAATAAAGCCTAGGAAGGGAAACGCTGCTATGCCGTGCCCTCCTTCGGTAAATTTTATGGCTTGCTACTGCAGTAAACAAATTTCACAGTAGGATTATTTCATGCCCGACATCAAATTCTACAGAAGTGTCCAGATTTTATGGTAAACATCCAGTCTTGAATCTGGCTGTCAGGATAGATTTCAGATAATATGCGAACAAAAATAGATTTGCCGAGTGTTTAGTAAGACGAGAAAACGTAACGTGGAAATTGCATAATAATTTCGAACATTTTCATTTTCAGTATGAATAAAAATTTTGTTTCACAACTTCATGCTTCGGCGTAATAAAAAACCAATTTGTCCCAACAAGTACTTAACCCGAACTTTTTTGAAGCAAAAGAACCGACAACGCAATTCACCTGACAGCTGAAGTCAACGAAATATCTTGCGATCGAGTCGTTTCTGTCTAAATTTTCAGTCACCCTATTGGATAGGATCACTAACGTGGCGGACGCTTGTAAAACAGTTACATGATGAGGAAACGACTCAAACATTATTTCCTTTCGAAGCAGACAGTGAGGTTTTGGGTTCAACTACTATATTTTTATTTGGGCATATTTTTGGGCCGCTCAATATCAACGGCAGTGAATCAAAAAGCCTGTCGAATACGCATAACAATGCATTTCAACCACCAGAGAGCTAACATAAATATTTGCCTTCGGGATACCTCTATTTGGCTCGTGCCTAAAAAAGCGCTGCCCCCTATTTTGACAATTTGCTCGTTCCTGAAGTATCTATGCAGTTAAAAAACAAGGTACTTCTTTCTAGCATGCAGCCAAAGGAGATGTTTCGTTGCAAAAGCAATATTGCGCCAGGTTTCCGCCCGTCGCGTAGTCCATGGCCGCAGTCAAGAATTGTCTTGAACAGCCGCGAAGAAGACGAAGAAGAAGACAAAGGCGACGAAGAAGAAGCCGATGAAGACGAAGAGGAAGACGAAGAACACTAAGAAGAGCAATACAAATAAGACGAAGAAGAAGACGAAAAAAAGACGAAGAAGGAGAAGAAAAAAGAGGCAGAAGAACGCTCGGTCACCCGCAGCTAATGCTTTCGCTCCACATTCAGTTCAGCAGCGTCGAACCATTCTGATTTTTTATTCAGAACCGCTACGCGTCATATAAAAAAATCGATTAATGCTAGCACAGAATTTTAAAATGCAACCTAAAAAGCATCAGGAAAAAGGATTTAAAAACAGTCCTCATCAAAGCCCATTTTATGAGTGCGAAGTGTGGACGCAGTTGTAACCAAACACAGAGTGCTCTATGCTTCCGTATGAACGAAAAAAGGCAAACACAACATAACGCCTAAATATATGCCGTGAGCTCAAGGCAATTAATAACCTCAAAATCTAGATCGCACTCAAGCTTAATGCATTGATTAAAACACATTGGAGCATGGTTTGGTTTGTGAGGTTTAACGTCCCAAAGCGACTCAGACTATGATAGACGCCGCAGTGGAGGGCTCCGGAAATTTTGACAACCTGGGTTTCTTTAACGTGCACTGATATCGCACATCACACGGGCGCCTCGCTTTTCGCCTCCACCGAAAAGCGGCCGCCGTGGCCGGGATTCGATCCCGCAGCCTTGGGAACAGTAGTCGAACGCCGTAACTACTGCGCCGTCCCGGCGGGGTGCATTGGAGCATGGCTCCAGACATGATTAGCACACGGACTTATGCTATGACGCTCAGCAAGAAAACTTGGTGAAGCATTTGCGGTAAGAGAAAACAGGCGGTGAATCGCAAAGATTACTGGAAGGCATCATCGGGCCTGAAAGATATCTTTATTTGTTGTAGCATATATGGTGCATACCATTGTTACGAAAGAAACAGCATAAGCGCCGTAAATTTTAGTCAGCAGCCAACACAACTCACTCTGTGATCAACCACCACTCTATCTAAGGAAAAAAGTAACTTCGCTTCTGGAGCTCATTGTCATTCACTTAGCGTTGATTGCTTGTTATCTTCAAATTTTCACATCAGCATAATTACATATTAGACTCGCTATCGCCAATTCTAAAACACTTTTGTTATAAATAAGAAGTGCCCGTAACGCAATATGTTATTTTACTCATTTGCTCGCTGAAGTTAGTCAACGCCATTGTTTAATGACACATTTCTTTGCCAAAGCTCCACACGGGTGGCGCAGTTGTTACGGCGCTTGACTACTATTCCCAACGATGCGGGATCGAATCCCGGCCTCGGTGGCCGCTTTTCGATGGCGGCGAAAAGCAAGGCGCCTGTGTGCTGTACGATGTCAGTGCACGTTAAAAAAACCAAGGTTATCTTAATTTCTGGAGCCCTCCACTACGGCATCTCTCCTACTCTGAGTCGCATTGGGACGTTAAACCCCACAAACCAAACCAATATCTCTGTCAAGCGCAACGTAAGATAAAATACTAACCGCAACATGAGTACTCTGTGGAGCTTTTGATTTTACGGATACCAATAAGAGCCAACAACATTTTTCACTTCTTGTATCACATCGTCAACCGCAGAGGGCATTTATTTGCATAATATATTCTTCTGACATTCGTTTAATAGAACATGTTCGTATAGAGAAAAAGAGATCAAAGTACATTTTCATTTTTGGACAAATCATGACGTTCCCATACAGACAATAGACGACCCATGGCATTCAGAACTCCTTCCATTATACTGGATTGCATTTACGTTCTTTTTTAGAAAGTACCTTGATAAATGTTGCTGAAACCACATCAGCGACGTTGTATCTTCCCGTAACGTTCTTTAACCGATGCGCTACACCATGAGTGCACGGATCTACCACAACCTTTATTCTTTCCCTTTTCGGCTTATCACCATCTTCAGCCATGAGAGAAGTTTATCATGTGCCCGAGAAATCAAATGGGAGCGGTCACCGCTTCACGCTAATCAGGCAGCAACACATCACGCTCTCATTAATCAATTACGCTTATTTATTTTGCCATCACAAGTTTTGGAAATCGTGGATTTCAGATAGGAGCAAATTTTATTTACATTATGGATCAATACCAACTCGCCCAAATCGCAGCCTTAATTAAGGGATATGTGTTTCCCCATTTCTCCTTAATGCTTTTTTTACCCTGCTTAAAAAATTGTGTCCCGAACTTTTTCAAAGTAATCCTAGCCTGATATCACCAATTGCTCTGGATGCGATAGAATTTCTTTTTCACGAATTTCATCAGCCCGAGTTTCGTGCACCGAGTACGATAAAGAAATGTACTTTTATCGCACTCAATATTCACTCACCTAATGGATTATAGCGCTATATATCCTTATCCACCATCTACTGCTAACGTTTTTTTTTCTAAGATATCAGAATATGCAGCTTCTTATTCGATAAAAGAAAATGCTTTAGCGTTTCATAATGGTCTCTGATCCGTCGTGAGAATTTTATGCGCTTATTCTAACTTGATTACCTGCCACTATTTACTTTACTTTTTGTATTTAAACGCTGCTTTGAACAGAGCATCGTGCAACAGTCAGAAATTGTAATTTACCTTTGTTGTGGTACATATACGGACACTGAAGTGAATTCTATCGCACAAGCTTCTGCAGTCCTACAGAAAGTGAGGGCAATATGAGAACCGGTATAAGGACAGTTACAGAAATGTATTCCTACACTCCGCTGACACTGTCGAAGGCACATAAGTGTACGAATACGCTCTCTACAGCAGTTGGCGAGAGGTTCGCCAGTGAATACTCCTTTGCGGCAGTCGACGACGATTGCAGGATCACAATCGTTTAGGAAGCGCCACCATGATTCTTTACATCGCCCTTACCATTCGTAGGTCTGCAAACGGCTGGTGAAAGTAAGTATAATATCATGTCCGGAACTTTCACACACGTGGATAGGCTGTTTCAAGAATGTCTGGAGCTTTACAAATGCAGATGCAAAACTATACAAACCCTCTCCTTTCACGCAAAGTGCCCTCTGGAGGTGTCTACAACTAGGTTCGATAATTTAAATTTTGCAGGTGAAACCTGCATCGAGGCCTAAATTTGCAAATCCTTACTTTTGTTATTCTTACGTCAATAGCGCAAGCAGACTTTTTCTACATTCCTGTAGTTTCGTTTATGATTTAGACCAACTTTTATGTGCCATCGCTGAAAGCTGATGTAACCTTGACTCTGCAAAATAAGAAACTGGCGTGATATTCTGCCTCGCGGAAGTTTGAAACGAAATCCTGACACGTAGCCATCCAGACATGAAAGGAAACGTTTTTTTTATATATTCCGGCTGGTGGTTTACATTTAGGATAGCGGGGAGAGAAAGCAGATTGTGTAGGGAGCGTGACCTTCTTCCAATGCCTTTTCAGTGAGGAACGTCAACTAAAAAAGGTTCATTCATATTGTTACGGACGAGCAAGAAAGATGAAGCGGGCAGGGGCGCGAGCACTCCTGCCCGCGCCACTGCCCGCTTCTTCTTTCTTGCTCGGCAAACACGACAGGGTTCGAAACATTCCTAAAGAAAAGTATCTGTTTGTGTTGTGTTCCAGATATCAATATAAATTGAAGCTGTTCCTGACATATAGTAAACTATACGCACGTTCAGTAAAGCAAATTCTGAATAGTGAAATTTGTACTCTGTATACTTGAGTGCTAGCAGGACGTAGGTGTCGGAATACCAAATCTACATTAGGTTTGTATTGCTCTCATAGCTCTTTTGAAGATGCATTATAGAGCAAAGCAAAAAAAAATTCACACGGAACGAAATTATTTCATGGTTCAGACGACAATAAATTATTATTCTTTAGGGTAGTGATTAATAATGCATGATTTTAAAAACGCGCAGCTTCACCATTGGTTAGCCCAGCCATAAAAAATATTAAAACATCTTTTGAAAGCAATTTAACAACGAGATGCCCGCCTAATGTGCTATGTCAAAGAAATGAACAAAGGACGTGACCTCTGGCGCCCATCTGTGTTCAGAGTTGTGCTGATATATAGCCATGTTCTACTGCAGCTAACATGTGATGACTCAGAACGGGTATATACCGCACGAGACGGAGCAGGACCATAACAAGGTGGCCGCCTACTTTGACCGTGTAGAGGAAACCCAACGTCTCTGGCGGCTAGGAATCAAACGCCTGGAACGCAACGTCGCCGAGCGCTACAACATATGTCAACGAGAGATAGGGTACAAGCCACGAGATTACATATGGGTACGGATGCCGATACGCCGTCGCGGATTCGGCGAAAGACTCTTTAGGCGGTACTTCTGTATGTATAAGGTCCTTCAAACCAATAACTTGTAAGTAGAGTTTATATATATATATATACAAAATACAAATGAAAAAACCAATCTTCGAAAACCATGTCATAAAAATCATCTTACCTCCCCATAGTTTGACGACGTCGCAATAAGTCGCATTGCACGTGCATACCAGCAGCATGCAATGTGACGCCTGAAGATTCAATTTGGTTGACCGAGACTTCAGAGTGATAAGCCGACGCTGAAGATGGGAAGACCACCTTGGGCAGGAATTTACCGGTCTGCTCTGAGTAGCATCAGACGTTTGTACAAAGCATAATCCGTAAGTCGATTTCCACTTTTGTCTACTCTCCCTTCTGCCCCAAGCGATGACTGCAACTTTATTTCTCTTGGCAAGTTGAATTATGCCAGGAAAGAAGCCCCGATATTTAAATATGAAGACTGGGGGAGCAAAGTTGAGTGAAAACACTGGTTGCTGCAATAATTCACAAGCTCTATTTGGTGCGCTATCGCTTATGTTCGTACAACTGCGGTGCCGAGAAAGGAATGCGTTTCATCGCTTTTATCCACCATCACTGATAGAATAGATAAGACATTCTATAAAGGAGTCACTGAAAGCTAGAAGTGGACTATGGTGAGAAAACTTAACTAATCAGTAGCCTGGCCGGCGTGTTACACCATATCAGGTAGTCGGGACAAAAACCTAGAAATTCAGTGAGCGACAGGAGATCAAGTTTATCGAAGTAGGCTGCGACTAAGCCCTAAGGAATAAAATACAGAAGAGGGAATTGCAGTAATTGCGCAACCAGGAAAGAACAGCATGAGACCCTCAATACCAGATTGCGTTGAACTGCAAAGACAGGTGCTGAGAAAAACGACAGTCAGTCACCGCATTGTAGAGGCTTCTTAGGATAGTCGGCGGCGAGCAAGTACCACTAAAGGCGGCAGCAGAATTTCCCCTAACAGCTTACAAGCTAAGAATGGCTTGAAGTGTTGCTTATGCAAAGAAAAGAAGGCTGCCTGCAATGACTAAGAGACAAGAAGAGTTCTCAAAATTTACAATTGCAGAACCTGATCTACGCAATTGAAAATGTGCCTAAAATAAGCAGACTCTAACCTTCTGAAATTTTTGAAGGAGGAGGAGAAGTTGGGGATCCCAGACCTGTATTCACTAACTGTAGTAGCGCGGGCTGTTCCATGCACACAAGAGACCATCGAAGACCATTTTCATCGAAACCAGATTAATTCAAAAATCCTCGACAATGCCCTCTTCCTTCGGTGTTTCTATGCTCCCAAACAAAAACGTTGACATCATGATTGAAATAACAAAATATTTGCGTGACCTCACGATGTCCTGTCATGCTTGTTGTCAATTATGCGGCTAAGCATACCAGTCAAGTATTAACATGGCTCTAAATGAAGGTATATAGCGCGCCCATGCATATACCCATGGCGTTCGAGAAGATGGTTGCATCGCTTCGCAGCAACTGGAAAAGAAATTGATTATTCCGGCTCTCGGAAAGGGCGATAATTACTCCAACCCCAAAAAGTGCCTGCGAGGACATTGTACGCTCTTCGGGCTACAAAACACGGCTACCTGTTTTGCCTCCATAAAGATGCAAAATGCAAAGGCGTCCGCGTAGTGTACGATATATAGTGGCACATATGGTATATACATCATTAGCCATGGAGTGTGTGCTAGGTTCGACCTTGATCTCATTTCAAAGACCTTTAGTAAGGTCCAGACGAAACACTGTTGTATATGTTGTAATAGAGGTCTCGCTCTAAAATACCGTTATAGTGAAATATTATTTACCTGAAAAGCGCAGCACGAAGTCGTACTCTCTTTTATTTTTGTCGCGTGACAGCTCTAGTTAGTTATGTCACAATGAAAATAATCATTTTTCCCCATCCTGAAGTAATTGTCGAGCACTCATTATAGTATTTTGCTGCTGTCTGTACAACCAATTGGAGCCCGTGACATCTGTTGACAAAAACAATGTACGGACTACATTAGGAATTTTTAGAATTTATTATAAACTGGAAAAGACAGAAAACTCAGTATTAAAAAATCAGAGTAAAAAAATTCACCAAGAGCTGTTTTTCCCTGAACCCATTCCAACCGGTTCGGGTAGGGTCGAACCGGTTCGAACCGGAATGGAATGGCTCTATCGAGCTGTAACCGAAACCGAACCTAAAAGGCATGAACTCAAACCTGAACCGAACGCAAAAAAAGTGGCTGTGGTTTAGCTCGGTTTAACTCTAGTTGAATTGCGAAAGCAACGGCAGAAGCTTCTCTTCCTTGCTACATTATTGCCCTGTCAAGCCCTCTCAGTGTAAGGTGCTACATTATAGGGCACACTTAAGCTTATCCTTTAAGGTTTTGACGCGAGAGCGTAAGCTACCAGCGCACATATAAAGTGACGCTTCAACCAAGCCGTATGAACGTGTCTGCGTGTAATAGGGATAACAAGAATGCAGTCCCAGGCGGGGCTCAGCTGATTCCCCCTACCGGCTGAGCCACGCCCGGGAATATGAATAGCGCATCTTAATTCTTCTCAAGTGTGAGGATGATAGTAGTGTTGATGATAGGCTAGTCATCGGCGTATTTCGGGCGAACGTGTAGTCTTCAAGAGCGCTCACTCGGGCCTCTTCTTTTATGTGAGAGTGTGGAATTAGAATCAGCCTGCCATGACATTCGAATTCACTTTACCGCTATGCCACGGGCAGGAGCTGCCAACTTTCTTTTTCAAGCTCCAAAGAAACACACTAGAAGTTAAACCGTATTCAGAAATGAAGGGGGAGGGGGGGGGGGGGTTGTACCTTGGGGAAACCATTGTTTCATATTCCGCAAACCGGAAACTATTGAACACTTTTTTTAGAAAGCCTTTTTTTTTCTGGGACATTCCACAACGAACAATTTAAAAAAAAAACTACCCGTTGATGCATTTGGAATTCGATTTTTACCCATTGAAAATGATGATAGGCTACCGCTGGACATGATACTGTTATTGGGCTTCCACAGTGGCTGGCGATCCAGAATGGCTTTCAGGCATGCAGACGTTGATGCAAGAGAAATTCGGCAGTATTATCGCGAAGCCGTGGCGAATGTTATTGCTGATTTCATGACGAAAGACAAAGTGCCTGAGTGGCTTCTGATAATGGAAGTGTTGTTGCAAATGCCTGATTTGTAATATATCGCACAGCCCAAATCGCGGGGTTTTAAAAATGTTCTTTATGTGTAAATTCTGATAATAATTCTGCAGTACAGAAAAAAACAGTGGCTCAGCTGATTAAACCGCTTGGCTGGGGACCCGAGGATCCGAGTGATGGAGGTTCTATTCGCGGTGGAGACAATTTTTTTATGAGGAGGTCGTACCTACGCCTCTTCATGCGCAGGGCGTAGCTGCGGCCACCCGAGTCTCGCTTTGGCTGTTGGCGTGTTGTTTTGGCAACAAACCAAGGCACAAAATCTGGCCGGAGCAAGCGGTAACGGCGCTGCACTGACTGCGGCGCCATCTGGCCGAGCTCGGCTAAAACTGTTGCTAGACAACGGCTGTTCAAAACCATTTGTGCCCGCCGGCCACCGGTTACGCGACGAGGCGGTACCTGGTGTAATATTGTTTTCGCAGCAAAAATACTGGTTCACCACCAGACATGGCCTTTGTTATAACAGCTGACACTCGTGGTGGCTCAATTTCAGATGCTCTACTAACAAGCAGCTCGGTTACTGAAACGCAAAAGCGTCCATGTGCTGTGCCATGCCAGTGCACTCTACAGAATCACTCCCACGCTGTTCTCAGTCCCATTTATCTTCCCTTACACAGCGGTTCAAGGTGCGTGTTATCGCTTGTAGTAAGCCAATGTGACGCTTTGGAAACACCTCTATGAGTGACAACGAGTGCAATGTGCCTCTAAGGTTTTGCGCATTACTAGAGATCACTTTCGATCTAGCCATAATGCGATGTACAGCTTTCCTGGAGCAACTATGTGTTTTTATAAAAGTGTGGTTGGCGCTACTACTGTGTTGCTCTTCGTCTATGCTATGCAGTCTCGATGTACGGTAATATGCAAAGTGTATGTGATTGTTTTTTTTTTACATCTTTTCAGAATACGCAGCTGTATCTGGAGCGCAGCTCAACACGCGAAAAGTCGCGCACTCCGCTTCGGTCAGTTCAGAGGTCCTTTAGCACCCACCGTACCGTGTGTGGACGCAGTGCGTATACATGGCGTGCTGTTTGAGCCAAGGGGGTCTCTCCTCGCATCTGGGACGTACTCTCGCGAGCAACGCGCGCCTTTTATGACGCAGCGCGTTCAAACCTCACGCTCAATGCTCGTCAAGACACGAGCGTGCGCTTTTACCTTTTAATGGCGTGTATCGCAACCATCCCGAGCGTGTGGCGAATCGACTCGCGTCCCTTATAGGGACTTGTTTGGGACGGCAGGACGGCGCTAGTCGTCCGCCACATCCTACACCTTCCGATGAGAAGGGTAGGCCTTGGCCTGCCGTGCATCCCGACAGTGGCTCAAGTACTCGCGTTAATGCTGGTGCAGAGTCTATTAACTGACGAGTCATAAAATTGATTTAAATTGATTTATTTATAGGAAAGGAAAGGCGTGGTAACTGTCTCGCTTGTTTTCTGCGGACACCTTAACCGCGCCGTAAGGGAAGGGAGCAAGGTGGGAGTGAAAGTGGAAAGGGAGAAAGAGGAGCCGTAGTGGAGGGCTTCGGATTAATTTCGACCACCTGGGGATCTTTAACGTGCGCTGACATCGCACAGCACACGGACGCCTCTTCGTTTCGCCTCCATCGAAACGCAGCCGCCGAGGTCGGGTTCGAACCCGGGTACTCCGGCACAGTAGTCGGGCGTCTTACCGCTGCACCACCCCGGCGGGGCTGACGAGTCATACCAATTTCGCTCGCTCAACTTGTATTGGATAAGAACGGAGCGTCGTGTGCTTACACGCGAAAATCGCCTCGGTCCACGGGCGGACAGACCTCTGCCTTTTTACCACGAGGTTGTCAATAATAATAATAATAATTGGTCCACAGGAAAGGAAAGGCGCAGTATCTGTCACACTTATTTCTGTGAATACCTGAACCGCACTGTAAGGGAAGGGAGGAAGGTGGGAGTTAAAGTGGAAAGAGAGAGAAAGAGGAGCCGTAGTGGTGGACTACGGAGTAATTTCGACCACCTGGGGATCTTTAAGGTGCGCTGACATTGCACAGCACACGGAGGCCTCTTCGTTTCACCTCCATCGAAACGCAGGCGACAAATTTGACATTTGATGACGACCTGTCAGATTTTCATGTAGGCCCCCTACCAGCCATATGCATCAGCGAACTAGTTGCCGCTTGCAGGCTTTTAGCTGATGAGCGAAGGAAGACCACTGTGCTCAAATGGCGAGCGTGGGCAGTTTGTCCGCTGCCAAATAAAGTGAGATTTTAACTGGCCTACGCGCTGGAGCATCCTCCGCACGAGACAACGCCTTGCCAGATGGGGTATCTATCGTACCCAACGACCAGTGTGCCAACTGCGGCGCTCCCGAGAGCCTCTCGCATATATTAACGCGGTATCGTTAAGAACCCCGTGTCGCAGAAAAGCCCCGTGTCACAGAAAAGTTGTCCGCCGTTGGCCGTGAGTGAAAAATCCCAGAAGCATTACTAAATAAAAACGAGTAGGAAAAATCGCCGACCTGAGGAATCGAACGTGGGCTTCCGTGGAGCGAGATGAGAACGCTATCCACTCCGCCACGCCAGCTATTTTTTTTTTATTGCCTGACTTCGGCACAATACACAAAACCACTTACAGAGCACAATGAGCATTCATTAATACAACAATCATCCAGGTGGGTTGTGGCGTCGTCATGCTAAAGTTCTCTTAGGATCCCTAATGGCTCCAATCTTCCGAGCCACTCGGGAGCTTCAGGAGCAAGTTTCTGAATTTCAATATATCTGTTCATGCCTTCCCGAAAATAGATCCGTGCTGGCCGTGCGTCAGGATCGCAATGGTATCCTGACATTCTCGAGCGCCAAATACAGTGGAGGGCTATTAGTATAATAAGGTCAAAAGGCACCCCATCCTCATTCTCTACTGGCAAATACCTAATACCATGCGAGTCTAATGGAAATTCCTTTTTTAAAATCCTTTGTAAAATATTCCAAAAGTATACCCCTTCCCAACAATGTAGGAAAACGTCCGCCACGCCAGCTAGAAGGTTTGAAACGGACAAAGGCGCCTCTATTGATTGCAGTTTTGTCTCAGAAATGTCCCTTAGAGAAGTGTATTGTGGCGTATTATATTAATTATGAGCATGTAAATTACAGAATTACAGAACACGCAGTTAAGCCAGTGGCAAATTATTTTTCCGCTGTACTTCCTCTTCCCTTGGAGTGCACGTAGCGCCACCATGCGTGTGGCGCAGGAAATAAGATAGACAGGGCATGGCCTCCGAGAACTCCATCGCGCTGGCTCGGATTGGCGACGATGTTGCCGACGAACTACGACTGCAACTTGAGGCCCGCGCGTTTCGGCAAGTTGGCTGGCAGCGCTTCTACGTCCTGGTAGGATTAATAAATAAAATTGAGGATAGCAAGTTGCTATATGTAGGAATTCGAAACAGAGCCTCCCTTCTCAGGGCACGCCTCAGCCGCATTGTAAGCGAATGAACGCTTAGGATCACGTTTCAGAACAGTAATTACCAAACAGTCATGCTTTAGACAAGTTATTGAGTGTTGTATCATGTAAACTACGTCATAGTGTCACTCAAAAGCGTGACAAGCAAATGAGTAGATGGTGCGAACGGAGGGCGATAACGCTATCGCGTTCCATTCCTAAAGGCGAAGCTTAAGCGTCCTTCAATTTCTTTTTTGTACAGTGGTCGATTGATAGTATCATATATACAAAGGTAGAAACAATTGAACATATCTTTCTAAACTGTCACGATGCGGGTTTTCTTCGGGAAGTCTTTAAACGCACCCTGAAAAAAAGGGCTTGGTTTGTGGGGTTCAACGTCCCAAAGCGACTCAGGCTATGAGAGACGCCGTAGTGGAGGACTCCGGAAATTTAGACCACCTGGGGTTCTTTAACGTGCACTGACATCGCACAGCACACGGGCGCCTTACTTTTCGCCTCCATCGAAAAGCGGCCGTTGAGGCCGGGATTCGATCCCGCGTCCTTGGGCACAGTAGTCGAGCACCGTAACCACTGCACTACCCAGGCGGGGTCGAAAAAGATTTACCTTTGACGCCTTTTGGAACACGTTTCCTACCATACGCAGAACCAGGTGAAGTGCCTTGCGACCTGTTAATGTTGCTCTGCATGCACAGTGTTTGTCGCACGTGAATAGATGTAAGACATGGACGTATGATTGTGCATTCTGCTTATCAATATTTCATTGAAAGCATCGTCTACGCACGGACGTGTTCGGGCAGCAAGATCCTCAACCTGAGTGGCTGCCAGTCATCCACAAACTAAAATAATTTAATCCATTCTATCATCGTGCAGTCCCCAGAAAGTGATTGTTGCTTTTATTGTCATGTAAATGTATTTGTGTCTGTTTGTGCTGCCAAGACGGTAATACAGAAAACAAAAGCCGCGGTTGTGCAGTGGTAAGCCGCCCGACTACTGTGCCGGAGTACCCGGGTTCAATCCCGACCACCGGCTGCTGCGTTTCGATGGAGTCGAAACGAAGTGGCCATCTGTGGCCGACGAAAACTGATCCAATTTGCTGATTCCAGTTTTCGTCGGCTGCAGCTTTAGACGCCACAGATGGCCAAGATTTTTTTGCAAGTTTAAGTTATTGTACCCAAAGTTACTCGAGGTAAAAGGCAATCGGAGTTTATAGGAGAGAGTTTCGAATCCTAGATTACCATTTTGGTGAATTTTACAGCACTCACAACTAAATAACTCAGAATGCCTCTTTAGCGCTCAGATGGAGTATAAAGCGTTAATAACGCTTTAACTTCGATAAGTGTGTATATATATATGCAGATGCAGTAAATGGTATCTATTTAGTTCATCTTCGCAAGGCAACATAGATATAAATTGTATACATGTAAGCCATATATACATATTATATATATATATATATATATATATATATATATATATATATATATATAGAGCTTTAAAGGGGCTGACTGTGTAAGAGTGGAAAGTTGGTATTTGACAAGCATTATTCTTATGGTCATTATCAGGATACAGAATAATAAATGCAAAGCGGAAGGAAAAACAACGCACAGCGGAAGGAAGAACAACGCGAATCGGTGCGTTGTTTTTCCTTCCGCTTTGCATTTAATATTGTGTATCCTGATAATGACCACAAGAATGATTCTTGTCAAATACCAACAACAAAATATTAAAAAAGTAATAATAAAATCCCCAGCGTTTACTTTTCTCTCGTAGACTGTCAGCCCCTTTAAAACTATATATATATATATATATATATATATATATATATATATATATATATATATATATATATATATATATATATATATATATATATATATATATATGCAGGCCATGCCAAACGAAGGTGCCTGCGTTGCGTAAGGGCAACGTGTATAACTCGTTATACAAGGTTCATGGACGACTGGATTCTGTCCTCACCCATTTCTTTCTTATAATGAAGACCGAATAGACGCTGCACACCGAGCCGATTTCATAACGTACCGCATCAAGAGCTCCTTAAGCGTAGTAAAATGGTGTTTACACAAAAAAAAATTATTTTCATGCGATGGGTCCGTTGGCTTCTCAGAGGTGTGTGCAGGAATTGCGGACAGAGCGCGTCGGCCGATAGTGCCGGCGGAGCGTGTCCATTTGAACTGATGACGATTTCCACTGGTCGATCGGAGCTGGGCGCCCGAGCCCGGGCCGAAGGCGCTACAGAGCGAATCAGCCTTGGTCGACCAGCGGAACGTGTAGAGCGCACGGCGGAAGTAAAGCTGAGCCGGTTTCGAAAGTTGTAGCCGCATCTCAGCGCCAAAGTGTCTGCGGTTGATAAATAGTCAGGAGTGCGGCTCTCAACAACTTGCTTTCTCATTTTTTAACGCTGCAGACATTTTTCGATAGACACACTTCAACATATTCGCGCAAAAAAAAAACGGTGATGCCGAGTGTCCTCTGCCGATGTCGCCGGAACGGTCAAAAACAGCCAAAAGGATCCAGCAGCATCCGGAAGTGACCGGGACAGCGACTAGGACTTCCGGCGAGATCCGACTTCGGTCGGCGGATCGAGCTGGAGCGTCCCGAGCTGCCCCAAACGACCAGCGGAATACGCGCAACCTATCTTGGTTGACCAGCGGAATTCGAAATCGTCGTCCCGGAGCAAGAAAACGTGCTCCGTAGCGACCACTGGAAATCGCCATGACACTTAGGAAAAGCACTGCCGTGACTGGGTTTCGAACTGGTGACACAAGGAGCTTATCAACTTCCATGACCCATGCACGCGGGCACTCTAATAACGCCGCAGCCTATCACGCTTCGTTTAAAACTGCAATACAATCCCGCACTTGAAGTAAACGTCATCGTCTTCACAAACTTACGAATGCAAATCACCCTCGCACTGGGCAGTGAATATTATCTTCATGAAGTTCCATCTGCCCCGCTTCTTCATTTAACCTGGGCAGTTACGTCATCCAGGAGGCCATCCGGCTGAATGCTGCGGAGTTCCGCTAGCCTAGTGTCAGTCGGATCGATCATTTGGCGCGGCACAACACTCAATACTTTCGCATTTCCGAGCGTAAGAAGGCCTAAATGCACCGGGATTTTGTATCTGGGCGGCACTGATGAGATTTACACTGCGGAATTAAGAGCGCTTAAAAGGCCCATGAAAAGCTAATTTTGAACATGAGAACACGCACACGACCAATACGCCTCTTATAAGGTGTCACCAGCATGTAAAAATTTTTAAGCTACCATTTTTAGGACTGAAGATATGCTTGATAAAAAATGATGCTCCTCCTCTCGCTCCTCAACACAGCCCGTGCGGGGGCACAAGAAAAGAAATCAACAATCCGCGACGCGGCCCCAACACATCCTCAACACATCCTGCCGCACCTGATTATCTTGGGAGCGTCCAATGAGCAGCTGTCCCTAGCAAGGCCATTTGCCGTCACATTAGAGATTTGCTCATAGTACGGTGAGGATTTGTTGCGACCGGTCGCTTGAAGCAACTTTAAAATTATTTCTAAATTATACGCTCAACGTAAAGCTTTTGAAATTCGACTCGAATACTCATAAGGACCACCTCTATACATGTTTTGTATTAGCATAATAGAGCAGGTAGCATTTCAGCGACCCTTTAATAGCAAACAATGATTGGCAGGTGGGAAACTGACACAAAGAGTACGTTTTCCGCCATCTTGACCCAGACACAGAGCATATTCCAAAGGGTACATAAGACGCGAGAATAGGTACACAGGACACGTGGAAGTAGTAACACATTCTGCTGCACGATATTCCGAAAGAAAAAGGCCTGCCATCCGGAGCAGTTGCCGCAAACTTTTGTGTAAATGCAGGTCTACCTGCAGATGGCAGCTCTGCGAAAGTGGCCTCTCTACTCTGTCGCTGTGCACTTCAGTAACATCGATCGCCTCAGTTGCGTGTATCGGCCGTTAAGTGGGTCAGAAAAGGCTTAAAAGAACCATGTGCCTAAAAAGAAAAGGAAAGACAGGGGGACCGACGGCGTCACAGAAGTCCGGCGAGAAAGTATGTGTCGCGGACATTTGTTCGGCAAGATTAATGAGCCAGTCCGGGAAGAGGGATGACATGTGTTACTTGCTTATTGACGCTGGAATGGTAGCACTCTTCAGCATGGTTAACTGTAAATTAGTCTTTGTCAACTTCAAGTTCAAATTTATACTACTCGCCATCTTTTTCCCTCTCATTATGAAGCACAAACTGCTTATTTACAACCATCGCTGTAGAAATGTAAAAACATATGACAGACATTCCACGCCAGTGTGTCCAAATATGTGCAAAGAGAGATACTCGAAGATTGGCGGTAGAAAGTTTCTGCAAACAGAGAACAACTTGGATAGGCCTTGCGTCCCAATGCTTCCTGTCATCTTCTTAAGTACTGATTTGATATTTTACACGTCGGGAAATAGTTCCTTATTGGCAATTCCTAATGATGTTCGCACATTCCCGAGAAGAGTATAGAAAGTAAAAATATTACACCATATAAAGTGATTGAAAATACCGATACCAAGCATTATTCCTGCGTCGCATTCAGTTACATCTGAGGTAATTAAATATATGTGCACTCCACTGATTATTGTTGCAAGTGCGTTAATACGGAGACTAATAACTTGTCACTGGCTGGGACCCAACTTGAATATCATAGCTATCTGCTTGTTGTATTATTCCTGTTATTTTTAAAGAATATGCCTTATTCATCATCCAGTTTCCGGGAGAGAAAACTTCCTTCAGGGCTTCATCTTCATTTCGTTTAGGTTATTTGTAATCAAAGAGTGAGCGCAATGTTCTTGCTTTTCTTTGTCCTGTGAAAATGTTACTGTATCGCCTCAGCAAGTGTATTGCATAAACTGCAGCCTGACAAAAATAATAAAATTTTCATGCCCTCTATTGTGAAGACCTTCCTTCAGAGTCACGCAGAGAAACCTAGAGTACTGAAAACCAGATTCACCATGCCTTCAAGGTGCACAACATGCAGCTATCAGCTGCCTAGGAGCCATCTGAAGATTTGAAAATAAGAAATTTTACACATCTCATAAAATTAAAGGTGCTTTCACCTTCTCTAAAATAAAGGCTGCTTCGTCATTGCTGCGGCATACATTACTTTCCCCTTCACCCCCTAAGAGTTTTTTCTTAAGAAAAGGTCTAGCTAAGTTTCGAGAGAACACAGCTCAGATAATTTTTTAGAGTAATTTATGAAAGTCTTCCCAACAATGATGATCGCATTGTGGGAAATTCACGTAATCAAGGAAGCAGTTGTTTCAACATATTGAACATTACTTATGTGCAGTGCTGTCCTCTAAAGGCGTTTTAACAAAGAAGGCCTGATTGTTACTTCTGACCTTACTTAATCTTCTAACCTAAGCTAAATTTACCCTAATCTGCACATCTGGGATGCTGTGATTGCACTGTAGCATTTGATTTACATAGAATGTATTTAGCACATTTGTGCTAATTCGATTACCGCCACTGCCTCGATGACTAAGAGATCTGTTGTTACATTGTCAAATAATTTTGTAATGAATAATTTTTCCATACATCGGCTTAAAGCTTAAAACAGCTGCTTCGGTAGAGGCCTGAGGAATATTTACGGATAAACGATTCTTGTTTCGATCTGTGTGGTGACAGTTTTTGTTTTGATTAATAACGGAAGTCGCTCATTTTTCGCATATTTGTTTATTTTGTGCGAGACGTTACCTTTTGCCTTCAGTGTTAACATCTTACTGTAGCTGTCAACGGGAAAACTCATGCGCTCTTCACACCGGCAAAACTCATGCTTTGGTCTCTCTGCACCTTCTTGAAGCAGCGCTAGCATCAAACCGCGAAATTAGAATGTGTAATATTAGGCTACATTAAGTACATGCTACACGTTTTCTTCGCCTTTGTTCCATCTCAGCCTTTTCCATCCTTATTATTAAATGTTAGTGCTTATGACCAGCGAATACCTGTGTGTGGCTAAAGAACTGTATTTATTTTATGATAGTGCAGTACTGTTGGTCTCGCTAATGATGACTCTTAAGTCCTGTAATATCATAATATACCATGAACACTTATTTTTTATAAGGTTGATGGATTAGTTCTTCATTTTTTCATTCTATCCACCTCATCATTTCATTGAGAATGGTCAAAGTGCACGTTTCAAACAGTAGTGCTATGTCCTAAAATGTGTATGCTTTCTCATGTCTTCGATTAGGCGTTTGTAAGATGTAATGGTCAAAAGCGCACAATCTGGTTTCAGATCCCATTTTTCTCAGATCATACAAGGTCCCCTTGAGGTCGGAGAGGAAATAAATTGTAAATAACAATTGTATGAGACACTTGGGACGCCTATGAGCAATAAGGCGAAAGCCTTTGAAGCTAGTTCTAGTGGAGTGTTTATTTGACAGAAGTCTTACTTTTTAGTCACACTTAGTCGTTTAACGCTGACATACCGAATATTGAGCGATAGGTGTGTTGACATAAGAAACAACGCTGGTTTCAATATTCATTTAATTCGTCTATATAATCGGTAACGATTATAGGATCATCAAAAATGGAAAGGTCTTGGTAGACCAGTCGATGCACTGGCTTGCCTCCAGAATTAGAATTCATCTCTATAAACACGTGGCAAAAAAGCGCCACCTTTAGTTATGCGCGTCAATGACATTTATTGAATACCGCGAATGAATGAATGAATGAAAAACTTCATTTAGCCAACGACAATTAGTGGGCCTATGCCGTCTTGCGCGCTCTGTCTATCAATTTGAGCTGGTCATCAGGCGTCGAGCAGGACAGCGCAGCCTCCCACTGCTCCGTTGTTGGAGTGGTGTTTATTGGCGCTACCTGTGTTTCTTGATTTTTTGACACGCCCATGTAACATGGTAGATTGTACGGGGGTTGCCTGCATAGTGGGCATTTATTTTTTGATATGTTGTGGGATTGATTTTATTGAGTAGACTCAGGTTGAGGTATGTATTAGTCTGTAGCTGTCTCCAGGCAGCCGACTGCTCTCTATTAAGGTCTTCGTGGGGAGGTGGGTAGATCCTCTTTAAGGCTCTTTGTTGTTCAAGGATGGCTCCATAGCGTCTAGTGACTTCGTCCAGTTCCCAGTCGATGTGCGCCTCCCGGTTGGCTTATGTTCGGGCATTAGCGTCGGCACATTGGTTACCTTTGACAGTCTCATGGCCTGGTATCCACGTTATGCAGCATCTCGAAAAGGTGACTTTTCTTTCCTTGAGTATGCGGATAGCCACAGTGAATATGCGTCCGCTGCTATACCTTCTGCATGCTTCTTGCTCGATCTAAAGCAACAACATTCTCGAGGCTGAGGAAGCAGCAATCGCTCTCGATATCACCAGCCAGTGCGAGGAGGCTACTACACAAATAATTACCGATCACCTGAGCGGCCTTAACCACCCACATGGGACGCCAGTATTCTCGACAAAAACAGAAATCGATCTTCATTGTGTCAACATTACAGAAACTTCTCGGATACATCCACTTCTAGATACGCCTTTCACTATCCCGCAAAAGCACATTCTCCGGCGCCTACAGCATGCACTCCTTGCTCCTGTTAGGTCATTTCTCTACTACATCAGACATTCTCCCGCATGCCCAAAGTGTTCTGAATACTATTAAGCTTGCTGCATGTTTTCCTGCCCTGTTGTAATACAGTCACCCCTATTTCCACACCCTCTTACCTAAACGTGGCTGGTTTGGCCTCTGACCAACTGAAAGAACAGTTGGCCTAATGACCCAGACCCAGGACATTATCAACGCCTAATACTGCGTTTCAATAAATATTTCCACCTCCTCCTCCTCCTCCTCACCGTATGCCCGGTGAATGAGCGCTCGCTGGTGCTGCGCCCGCTCATGCGAGACGTTTCCATTACCCTCACCTTTTACGTCGTTCACATCTGGGATAGCTCCTTTCCTCCTCTCCATAACGTAGCGATGGCGGTGGAGGATACCATTGCTAAAGAGATCCATTGTGGAGCACGCATGCTTTACGGCGCCTCATACGTTGTCATGGAGACGGCACGCTATACAAGGATGATTACAACCCGTTTTTCGTGCATGAAGCGGGTGCGGCGTAGCGGGTTACGTAATATTTTGGAAATCGGAGAGATAGTGTTTTGATTCCCGGTGGAGATGACAAAATTTTGTTTTCTTAAGTGCCAGTGCGATGGTCATTTTGTGATGACGAATTCAGTACACAGTGCGTATGAACCTTAGAAGAGGAACGAGCTTGCGTACATAGTACTTATGATTAGGCTTATCCGTACTATGCACTGTTAGAAACCAGAAAAAAAAATGATTCTTATTAGCGCCTGCTTGCAGCAGAGTTTTCGGAGAAAACGTATTTACGCGAGTTGTTCGTCGAAGCCCCGTGAACAATTAGCAAATACGGCCATGAAGGCCTGATCGATTAGCTGGCGCCGGAGGGGGACCTCCTGCGTGAGCCATCTTCGCCTCCCAGTCCTTATGGCTGAGCTCCTATAACATGATCGCTTTACATCAGTTGTAGCACCTTCAAACAACGTGCAGGAAGTCGGAAATATCAACACAACCCGAACATGCATTTGTTGTGTGTTTCGTGGGCCGTATCTTAGGTCGCGGAGATTTGGTAGTGTGCGGAGTAGCAGGTTTCGCCATGTAATGGCTTCCTGAGGAGTGAGATCTTTGGGTGGGGGCTGCGTATTTCACGCGACTAAGTCGATAAGTAAATCAGAATTTGGTTTGCTCCAAAATTCATGACCAACCGAACTCACATCTGCATAAGTAGTTTTATTCGGTTCCACCCCAAAAACGCAGACAGTTGAATAAAACAGTGTTATTCGGAATCGTTTCAACGCATTCCTTTTAAGTAATAAATGTTAGGAACTAGCACGACTAAAAATATTGAACGAACTCTTACGAAATAAATAACAGAGAAATAAACATGCACTAAAGTTTTGCAGTTTCACAAGTTGCAATTTAACGCATGCCTGCCGACGCTAGGGGCCATAAAGGCCAAATTTCCGGCACCTGAGAAAGAACGTTTCTGACTTTACATCGACAGAAGACGTAAAGACGTGGCATTAAAATGCTGCGCTAGCCTCCGAAGAATGGGCGCAAGCCTGCGAATAACTGACTTAGAATGTTTCGCAAACTTTCACAATTTGTGTTTTGTCGCCGGTAGTGCTTGGCCTCCTTCGGAAGACGGCATGAGGTTCATTTTTCATAGGAGTGAAAAATGAAAGTCCGAACTCTCGTTATACGTAGGTGCAGGGCTCACAGTCGTCCTTATCTTTCAGGAAAGTTTCGCCATCCGGAAACGCTGGGAAACATTCTCCAGCAACTAAATTGAAGCAACATCATCCGTTACTTTCACATTCCATGAAAGCTTACTCTGGGGAGTTTTCTTTCATATTTTTTCTGCATAAAATACGCGTCTCCCAACACGACGACTACAGACATTCCACTGCGCCCGAACTGTGCTGATAATTTTCTGTTCGCTTTGAAAGCGGGAATTCCTAGAGAATCCTAAATTTTGGAGATCTGGTTGCATATGAAGTTGATATGACATCAATATATCAAAACCGCATAAGTGTGATCATTAAATGAAATGGTACGTCATGGCGGAGTATAGTTTTTGATTGCTTAATCAGGCCCATTTGGTGCTCCTATCCCCTTACAGGAAACATCTGCCAGCATCAAATTTGATTTAGATCCTGACTCATCCTCTAATAAGCATTGTAGTTTTCCTTACTGCTGCCATTTTCTTATTTTATTTTTAGGTTATGGGATCATCGTTTCCAGGTTCATTGAAATTCATATCAAAGGAAACATTCATTAATTGCTTACCCTTCTTCTATTTTTCCCGTCTCTTCGAATGATTCGCTTTTTTTTCTTCGAACCAAGCCCATTTAAACCCCTCCAATGATGATCGCAAACACAAGTGCACTAGCGTGCATGGACGACGGAAAAAAGACCGGCGACGCGAAGATGGAAGGAGTGCCTGCAGAAATTGCCTAGTTGTTAAGTTGTTGCCAAGCGTGAGTTGTTGCCACGCGAAGAGCAATGTCACTTGTGCCGCAGCTAGTGCTTTGGCGCCATCGCTCACCCTGTTCGCGCCGCGGTGTGTTTTATTTGTCGCGGTGAAGCCCTGAGACTCGCTCAGTTTTATCCTGCCAGTGTGTTGTCGTGCTCACCAAGATCATGTCTCCAGCGCAGTTGCGTTTTTTTTTTGTTCCTTTTATTGAATTCGTTGGCGTTTCCGGTGTTCTTAAGAAACTGGAACTAACTGTCACTCTTCGGGCGAGACCATGGTTCGCGAATCCCTTTTCTGAAGGCGAGGCCTTCAATGTTTCTGCTCTCGTTGGAAAGCTGGGTACGGTCTACATTAAACATTTGGATTTCCCCTTTCAGCCTTCATAAGCAAACTTTTAAGCCGATGAGAAAAAAGCGTAAGTGTTATGCTCCAAATACCGCTTTCTTTACCCTCGTCTAAAATTGTAAAAACAAAACGTTCGCTATAGAGCGAATTTCTAGAAATGCTGCAAATATGCAACTGACGCCAGCAATTACATCATTTAATATTTTCCGTATCAAACTTAATTCTTAATTGTATTTTGAAGATATGAGCGGTACAATGAATCAGAATAGCTTCATTATGAATTCTAAATGCCTCACAGCTGAAAAAGGTCTTCGTAAAGACATGTCTTGAGAAAAAATGCCGGAGTAGTAACCCTAATAAAACTTTTGCAACATTGCGGCTCTTCGCACACTTAGTTAAAAAGCTTATTTGCAGTAAAATTTTCAATGCTGAGCTTGAAGGTGACTTCACGTCGTCATACTCACTGCTACAATCGCTACGCTTAAGAAATGCGTGCCTCCCGAGCTCGGTCCGAATACGTGGTCAAAAAGAAGTGTGCCTTGCTTCGATTGGCTTCTTCCCGTTCTTCGTAATATTGCCCCTTTTCCAATTCGCATGATTTCTACTATGGCTACATACTGCAGCTGATCGTATGGCCTTATGCTCAGCATAATAAAGAAATTAAGTTGGGCAAAAACGCTGACGGTAAAAAACAAAAAAAAAAAACATCGCTCAGCTTTTAACTGTCTTTCTGTGAGTTGGTTCTTCTTGCACGGCTGCACCTATTATTTCTCCTGTGCTATTTGAGCCGTGGTGGTTAATGGGAACCAATACTTCCTCGAAGGATTCTAAGCACGCTTATAAAAACACACACCAGAGAAAAAGGTAACAACATCGCACATATGTAATAAATTTCACTAAAATCATCAATGAGCATTGTAAGTCGCGTTGAGTTTCGGAGCATCACATTTAGCACTCTCTGTCCGTCTACCTTGTGTATTGTACATAATCTCTTAATATCTAAGCTCTCCTTTGATAACATCAGTATACTGGCTCCCGAGAAAATATTGTAACGCTTGTAGGCAAATATGATGCAGAAAAATGTTTTACCACAGCCCCGTTTTGTACAAGGAAAAGCTCTCATTCTGTACCTGACGCACTTGCTACTCCTCCATCTCCCTGATTCCCTCTGGGCTATGACGTATTTCCTAATCTGTTGAGACTGTGTAGCGAAAAGCAGCTTTCACCTGTTCCACATACGTATAAAACAGATGAAGCGAAGCAACGGAAGTCAAGCACCGTTTTGCCTGATCGCAAGCCTCCCCTCTGTATTCATTTGAATGCACACCTATGCATCCTGGTTATCTTTTACGTGAGCATTGCCTTCCAGTAAAGCACACCATTTTTTCGTGATGACACACAGGAAGTAAACTTGATAAGCTTTTTGGGGCGAGCTTTTCTTCCAGGTATTTCAGGGCATCCAGAAAGATTCGCTCCGACGTGGAGTGAATATTTTTTCACCTGCTAGCGAAGCAACACAGTACTCTCATCAACCTCAGCTTTCTTTAGATCGCTGCTGCAGGTCCTGCCAGTTTGAGTATGTAGATCAGAGCACGCATTTGGTTGCTCTCTTTCTTTCTAGTGTTGCTCCATCTCATCAGGCGCCATACACTACAGGAGATGCCTTGAGAAGGAAATGCTGTAGCTCCGGCTTATAAAGTGCACGTTGCGAATGTTCCAAGCCTTGCTCGTAATGCTGAGCGCATTACAACAGAAACCTCGTTTGTAGCTTGCTGTAGATCTCTTTTCTTTGTAGAGGTGGGTGGAAGAGGGGAATAAATATTTATTAATTCCACAAGCAACCTACCTGTAACGTGCAGTGCAACCAAAAAAATAAGCGGAGGCTTACTTTGCCGCATTATGCGCACTCTTGCAAGATGTGGGGGGTTTTCTTCATTGACGAATAACCAAATATTTTAGAAGGAGATAGGTTCTTCTAAATCTTCGTAAATATTGATTATTTGGTTCAAAATAAACGGTGTTTTCATGCCGCTCGCCAGTTGTGCGCATGTGTGCGCTCGATTTGAGTTCCCGTAGTTTGAAACATGTCGAGACGCCGCTGTGTTCAATGACCGCTATCGATATACACTGTGGTAAGGAGAAATAAATTGAAGCCATTTACAGTTAGTCAAGTCTGCATAAGCTATTTATGGTCGTATGTCCCGGCGTAGAGTTTCAATCTCTGTCTTCAGTTCTCTACCCATTTAATCGTAGTAATGCAGAAGTCGTTATTTGATGGCTACCATTGAATTAACAAGTCTAGGTTAGTGAACAAAGGAAGAACTTTATTGTATAAATCGGTAATCTCTTGGTGAATATGTAATGCTGATGAAACTGAAGCCCATATTCTGAAATTACACTCTCTTCTAGCTCACTTGCATCGGGTGTTTAAGTGTGCAAGGTGACGTAAAGTCATCAGCACGGCTGTTTAGAGTGCTCGCACACCGACCTGTCGCACAATGAAAATGAAATTTTAGAGAAGGGGCTTGGTTCCAAGGACAATGATGGCACTAGAAAGAAAACACGTTTGCGTACTATATGCACTAACACTTCAACTGCCCTTTATCATTTACGGAGCACCGCAGCAAATGTCTCCCTTCGTTTGCTCAGCAGCACACCACTCCAGCGCTCGAGATGGCCGTGCTGGCGACTGCACTCCCTCCTCTACCACGCGGTACAGGTAGCCTGTTTATGAAAACATTTCTTCTTTATTAGCTATAAATGAATATCGGTTAAGCAGCCGTATTCAGTGCCCTCGAAATCAATTTTTGCGGGGAACAATAACGTGTCCAGCCATGAGGCCTGACACACAAGGCTCTACGCGCCAGTAGTAGCCGGTTGTGTATTCTAGATCTTATCCTAATCCTAACTGCGCAATTCCAGAATCACGAATCGATTACAAGTAGCAGAGGATGGAAACAAAGCTTGCACGAAGATATTGCTTCAATGTCTGGCAAGAATTTAATAGCTGCATATATTGCCTTTTATGAATACTTAACAGCAAAATCAGGAAACGCACTGGAAGACCGTAAAACAGGTGCTTAAGGTCTCCAATAACTCCTGAGCGATGCAGAAAACTGCCGATACTTATTCAGCTGTCGACTTATAAACACCGAAAGGAAGCAAGTTAGATTGTAAGGGAGCCGTGTTTGATTAAATGATGCCGATTTCGTGCACTAGTTAGACACCAAGCACGTTCACCAAAAGAAAATATGAACGCTCGAAAGGAAACCACGGTTAATGTGATAATCTCCATTTTGCGGGACAGTGACGGCGCCGGCTTGGCTATGCAGCGCTTTGTGCACCACACTGACACCAGGTGTTGAAAACCTCCAATTCTGCTTTTTGAGAAAGTGCTCCCATTTTCGCAACACAAATAATAATCGGATTTCAACATTCGTGCAATGCTGACGATAAGACGAACGCCTGTTATTGCTCTTACATAAAATTTCGGAAGCAAACCATTTCCTCGTGTATGTCATATAGAAGCGTCTCTGACTGTTCGACAATGTTAGCGATATATTTGTACTTGCTCCTCATAAAAAACAAGGCGCTGTCCCTGCTGCATTTATGGATATTTTGCACCGAATACGTAAACTACTTCTCTTGGAAAACATCACCGCTAGGAAGCGCTACGGTGGCTACGGTTAACAAACCATAGCGAATCTGTAGGTCTATACAATATACACTAGGAGGAAATCATGAGTATGTGCATAGTTTAAAAAGCGAAAGCATGATGAATCCCGAAACTCAGGAAAGCAGACCTAGGAGGAGTTCCACGCGAAACCCCATTACCTATGGTGAGCCTTTCGAACACCCAACTCTTATATTAGGCACGGCGCCGCATGTGAAATGAAATTAATTAACAGGTGATATGCAATGCGAATTACAAAACGCTGCATCTCTCAAGTGACTCAGCTTAAGAAAAATTGATTGCTTTTACATTAGACATCATAGCAGGTGAAAACTCAACCCAAGCACTATGCATTGAGTGCAACACACATTGAGTGACCTAGGCTTCTTGTACGACTATGTAACAAACGACACTTCCATGTGCTTCGTTTTGTGTGCTATCTTGAAGTTGTATGCTAATCATTACGGGGGTGAATTGAGAGGACCACAGTCAACTATTCATGTAACTTTCCTTGTAATTTTCGGCGGGCGGAGCTCAGGGACCACCTTTATCACGCGCCCTGCAGTCTTATAAAGATATCCAGAGTTTGATTCAAGCTTTTAATAACAAGGTCCCCCCTAGCGGGGTCGAAAAGCCGTTATTATCAAGCACCTGCTCGCCGCTCGTTGCTTCTCCGCCATGAATTGTAAACCAACACCCCCTGACAATCTGTGCTCAGAACAAACATTAAACGTAGAGTTGTGGCCGAAGCCATAATTATAAATAAAACCTTCTGCGGCACTAGGCAGTTTGCTGTCTCTGAAAAGAAATAACACAGCAAAACGCCATCATCTTGACAAATCAGGCGATGCGGAGAAAGTTTCACAAGCAATTACATCAAATGAAGTATGACCGCCAAGAGCGAGCAACGGGCAAACTATCCAAGAAATGAAAGCTAAAAAATTGCAGTTGGGATAACTTTTAGTTAAAGACTAATACCCCTTTCACACGGGTACTTGTAATTTCTTGAGAAATTAAGGCTCTTTGCTCGAAAGGCAGTTGACGCGCAGCTACACGGCAATGACTCGAGGCCTTTTCGAAAATGGCCCGTGACGGGAAAGGCGGCCGTCAGCAGTCATCAAGCTGCGTGGAGGAGCAGCCCACTCGTGGGCGTAAGCGAGCGAACAGAAACGTTGACGCAAATGCAATTTTTATGGTTTGGTTGGCGGAGTTTATTGTCTCAAAGAGGCTCAGGCTATGAGAGACGCCGTAGTGCGGGGCTCCAGAAATATCGACCACTGGTTCCTTAACGTGCATTGACATCGCACAGCATACGGGGCCTAGCTTCTCGCCTCTATCGAAAAGCGGACTCTGCGACCGGGATTCGATCCAACATCATTAGCAAAACGCTAAATGCAATTTTGAATATTATATTTAAGCATATTAATATCAGGGTTAATTTTCCTTCGCAATGAATGTTTTAAATCTGGGATTATAAACGAAGACTTGGAATGTTTTCGGCAGCCGCATCTGCATACACATGATTTGTTTTGATTCTTGTGCGGATATGCTAGTCGATGGTCTTTTTCGCATTTTTGTTGTGTGCGCATTTTTAGTTTTGCAGTGCTTACTCGCTCAGTTACAATGTATTTATTATTGGCACGCTATAGTTCACTTGTATTATACATTTAGTGGGGTTTTGCCTGTCGACAAAAAAGGCTCACGAAGGTTACCTGAACCTTATTTGTCATGTATCTCCTTTGCACTTTCCGTAAAGCTGCACCGCTGTTCATTTTTAGTTTTGCTCATTTACAGCAATGCACTTTCGTTTTCAGTAAGCATATTGCAAAAGTCCCGTCTCAGAGGAATATCAGATTTCCAAGTCGAAGGAAGGGCATACACCTGAAACTGCGAGTAAATCTGCAGCATTGGTGTGTCCTTGTACAAGAAATTCAATGCGTACGTCCAGTGCACGCCAAGAACACACTCACTAGAAAATTCCGACTGATCAAATGTGGTCCGAAGGAATAGACAGTCCAAACGTGTCCGTTTTGAAATAAGCGTCAAAGGAAGCCAGCCTTTCCGCTATACGTACTCCCAAGATGAGTTCTGTAAGTATGCAAGCTATCTCGTTAATGACTAGCATTTGAACTTGAACCTGTACAGAACCGAACATCGCGTTTGATAATTCCCAGTTATCCACTCAACCCAACATAGCTGCCGAAATCCAACTTATCACTACCACTGTTTTCACTTTATGGGAACGCTTCTCGCTTGTTTCTATTTCTCATAATGTTTGATATGAATCCCCTTCCTAAACGGAGGGGCCATCTTTACATATGTGTCAGGCCTCATCGATGACATCCACAAAGTAGGTCTTCTATCCCGCCATCCTGCCGGATTCGCTCCTTCCACTTCGCTCCTGTGCGAAGTAGAATCACCTTCACAATCACGTAGCAAAACCTTATTTGATTCTTTTAGTTCACTGTAAGTAATTTATGTCTTCAGATTTTTTTCTCACTCTTCCTTTTATTTTTTTTTCTCATCCTTGAATAACTCCCAGCCTCAAATGTCTTGATACTATGCATTACGTTGATGGTTTTTTTGTTGTTTTGTCGCCTGAAACCACCTTATTTTTCTTGCCCCACCCTTTATTTCAAATTTTATCGGTTACCACTCCACTAGGCCCATAGTCCTCCGGGACTATATAATATGTTATATATGCAACCCCTTGCATTGTATTAAACGCCTTTTGTTCACTTCCTTTCTACTGTCATATAATGTTAATAGTGGAATGAAGACACGGCTCAATAGTAAATATGTTTGCCGCTGTTCACCCTCGCCCCACCCTATAATTTTATTAATTCATTTTATTTGAAGATACCGTCAGTCCCAACTGAAACCGTTACAGGAGTGTGTTGATATATACAGGATGTGAACACAATAAGACATACGATTGAAGCAAATGAAAAGGAAAATTTCGCCGCAATCTTATACAAACAAAATAAAAAGCACAATAACAAAAACAAAGAAAAATTAAGACAATAGCAAAATCAATTTTGGCAAGTGATAGCACTGCTATCGTAGCGAACTGTTCAAATGTGTCCATTGAAGGCTGTAAATAAATCAGCTTATCAAGACGGTTCCACTCGCGTATTGCACGTGGGAAAAAAGAAAAGTAATATACATTGTTGGCACAAGTGTACCCTTCAAGCGTAAATTCGTGCTTATGCCGTGTTCCCCTGGTGTGGTTGAAATTTGCATATGCAGTAGGATTCATGTTAAAAGCTTGATCAATTAGTCAATATAAAAAATTGAGTCTGTGCAAGGTTGCGCGACTTGCTAGCGTAGCTAAGTCTGCTCGGATAAGCAGTTCTGAGGGAGAGCCTGTGCGCTGGTATCTATACTGTAGATAAAACGAACCGCTTTTCGTTGCACTGACTCGAGCATCACTGCGTAATTTTGTGCGTACGGGAACCAAACAATGTTCGCGTATTCTAAGATTGCTCGCACAAGAGCCTACAGGACCCCAGGACAGTGCAGAGTAGTAAGTGTGACGTCGATGCTTCATTTGAAGCCAAAGCCACGGCAAAAGAGGAGTGATGCTAGATCACCCGGCAAATCACTGAGAAAGAAACAAGGCGGATGTTCAACAACTTCAAGTTCGCAAGTGACGTAGAAATAGAAGACGAGGATCAGCAGACTGAAAAATTTAGAGGCACTACAAACGAGGAATAAATTTAAAAATAAATGAGTTTTTTTTTTTCAGCTCCCGCGTTCAGCATGCGGGCAAATCATTTAAAAAGTTTTTGGTAAAAGTTATGCATCATGCTCGCCTGCGCGAATATGGAGAGCTTGAAGACAGGTTATTGCACAGCCGTTTCATTCCAGATAACGAAAGCAAAGTCTTCAAGCAGAAACTTCTATCAAGGAATTTTTTATACCCCAAACCACGCAAATATAACTAGTTTGAGAGTAAGCGACAAACTGCTTGGGCAAAATTCGAGAGGCGGAAATGAGTAAATAAGGGGAGATAAGCATACATAGTTTAAAATGAAACGTTGGCCTCTGTCCGCGCATTTGTATCACGGAATAGGAAAAATTGGTCCTGCGGGCGCCAAACGCAGTAATTGTGTTTGCGTGTTGTCAACTAGAGTGCAACAAAGAAACATGAGTAAACAAGATTTTTCGGCGCTGAATAACTCGGGTTTAGTTTGTGGTACTTAACAGGTAACTTATGATACTTAATCATTCAACAAACAGCTGAATAAACTAATGTTCGTGACAGAAAAACAATTGAAGTAAATAAGGACGTCGATGGGAAGAAATTTGGTTCCCCTGATGGCAAACTTTATCCTAATCAAAGCAGGAAACTTTTCTTTCGGCGGACTGCGTGTCTGGTGCCTGGGCGAAAATTGGTAGTCTCTCAGCCTAAATCCTGGCTAGTGAATACCGAAAATGCGGTGAATATACCTAACAAAGCCTGCCCTGAAAGCTTGAACCATGGTGTAAGAAGGGAAAGAAAGGTATACAAACGGCGTCGCTTGTCCGGCGCTCCGAACGTTGCGCAATAATCTCGTTATAGCGCTATTTGCCGACAGATGGCAATGCAGAAAAGGGGGCAGCTAGGGTGCATTTTTGCGCCCACCCGATGCAAAGGGAACAGCCACATCATCATCATCATCATCATCATCATTATAAAAGTCGTCGCCGTCTGCTCGCAGTGAATTCATCGTTCAGCTTAAGTTTTTCCCGGCACAGACTTGATACATTAGTGCATTTTGATTGTAGAGGGTATGGTGCTGTCGTCAGGGCTCCGGTACATCGAAGATTGGACGAAAGCGCTTTGCTGCTGCGCAATGCACAACAGACTATATAGTCGTGAAAAAACAAGTCGCTGTTTTCGGCACTAAAGGGCGAATAAAGCTAGAAAGTGTTGATACATCGCATCCCACGTAAATACCGTTTGGTGCAAACTTCGAAATTTTATGTTGTTAGCATTTCGACCCTCTTCTCGCTTCAAAAATGTGACAAGCCATGTAAAAGAACTAAGTTCGTACGTACACCACGGTGACCGTGTCTGTTTGGATTGGATTGGATTGGTAGTGAGGCTTCCCTTTTTTACCAGGTGGACCAGAAAGGTCCTAGCCAAGTCAATTCCCTACTGTGACGGAGTCTGTCCCGCCATGGCGCAACGCCACCAACACTATTTATCTAGTATGCCTTATCCAGTTCTCAAGGCGTCGTTTGGTTGCCTCCAAAGCCACAGCCCTCTCATCCCGCTGTGACGCATCACTGTTCACCGCAGCGTCTCCTTGCGGCTGTCCAGACGTGAACCCCAGCACCTGCGGCAAAGTTGACCCGCTAGGCTGACATGGCATGAGTACTTGGCAAGTCAACATAATACGCTCAATCGTCTCTAAATATGCGCAATATGCGTTGCCAACAAAGTTACCCAGCTGGCCTGCACACTCAAAGTCAGGAAGGAACGAAAAGCGCTTGCTGAAAGACTAAATACTAGAGTTCCAAAAAAAAAAAACGTGTTCTTCACGAGCTGCACGGCGCGTGGCCCTCAAGATGCTGTGATGAATCAAGACCCATACATCTACGGAGGAGGTCAACGACAATGCATGCGTGAGATAGTCAACGACAATGCAAAACAACTTTAAGTTCTAATATTTTAATTTCCGTAATAAAGAACATAGAATCTATTAGATTATTCTCATCTCAGCTCACCATAACAAAAAAATTACGATGCTCACCGCGGTCAGCACCGCTGCTCAGACAATCTACACCCCGACTTAGGCTAAATATCCTGGACGATTTTCGGTTCGACTGGCTAATGGATGACGATCAATGCAGGCTTTCCTTTTTTATGTGCCGGATGACAAGTGAATAGTTGGAATTCCCATTGTTTTTCACACGATGAGAAACCTGAAGGTCACGAGAACGACTTGTAAACACTGAGGATTAAAAGTAAATTTGGGTAAGCTTTAAACTAATTGTTTCCGTTGTCTTTTAGTGTATGTTTCCCCAATATTTCAGCATTTTCTTTCTACCATTTATGGGAGTCCAATTTACTTCGCTGTTTCCAACTCCAAAAGCACCCGCACTCATGTGGCGCTATCTGTCGGGGTGCCGGGAACTGCGAGGTTCTTCTTGCAACGTACGGAGCCCTCATTGAGACACCTATTTATTCTTCTACCGAAGCGTGAACTTAAGACAAGAGTGAAAAAATTTCATTTATGTTTATCTAGATATTGAAGTCAAATTAAATTTAGATAAATTTACGTGATTATTGAACATAGAGAAATTTAGCACAGCAAAACAGCGGTCGAAATCGCTACGCTGGGTGCCCTTTGAGATACATGAAACTGTTTTGCGGCAATCGAAATAAATCTTTACGATGGTAAACTTGCGACTTTATAAGGTTAACATAACCACAAACGACCGCTGCTAATCTGACGAACTAACAGAGCACTAACTTGAACCGAGAATGAAGCTGTCTAGCTAGGATTGCTGGGAGCCGTATTCTCTCAGTGCTGCGGTAATTGCTACGCTTAGCGGATCGATCAATAAGGCAGAGTCAGCTGACGCTGCATGATTTCTCTATCTACACAGGCGTAGTTTCATCGATATAAAAGGGACATTCTCCAGTGACAAACGGTCAACACGGAGACGACTGCATGACGCCATGCGGAGCCCGAGGCCGAACCGACATGGCGTATGTGGCGAGACTTCCTGACCGGAAGTTGTTAGGAGTACGTTGCCCAACCAGCTTACCTGCATCCCTAAGTGCACCAGAAAAACTATGCGAGAGCAAAGGAATCAAGCCTTTCTCGCGTGGTTACTCCAACGAGATATGGCGAGCACCTAAACACACAAATAAAAATTCGTACTATTTTGTAGTCTAACGCAGATAGCGTAAATGAGAGTTGAGCAAGAACATTACAACCACGGTAGGTAGCTCTACCAACTTCACGAACGCAGTTCCGGCGCGTTTTTTCGCACTATTCCTAGGCTGGAAATTTGCTATGGGATGAATGGACTGTGTCCACACGCTTGTTTATACATTTAGGGTTGGTTTACTTCAGTTCTAATTCAAGTAACCTACACCTGAGCGAGAACCCCCCATATATATATATATATATCGTGAAAGAAGGCTAGGTTGAGACGGCAAGGTCGTGACGGCAAGGCCAGCGATGCCTTGTCTAGCATTTTAATCCGATGACAAAAACCCAGGCGCTTGCCGGAGCCGGCGCCACGGGATGATGATGATGGTATGTACAAATGAAAGAGGAAGATCATGGAATGAACAAATTAAAGAACATCCACGGAAGGCTCACACAATCTGCCCGGGGGGTCGGAAGCGGCCAGCCTGGCCGCTCCTAGCTAAGCGATGCATCGCGGCGCACAAACGGTTTCAGGCGAGGCACATGAACAATTTCAGTTCCACGGTGGCGTCGATCAGCTGGGGGATCAACAGGCGTCACTTTGTAGTTCACTGGGGAAGTTTGGCTTATGAACTCATAGGGACCTACGTAGCGGTGGTGGAATTTGTCACCAAGGCCAGGGGAGCGCAATGGTGTATAAAGCAGTACTTCGTCGCCAGGACGAAAAGAGACCACTCGATGTGTAGAATCATAGCGAGTCTTGCGGTCTTCCTGGCACGCTGCCGTGTTGAGGCGGGCAAGATGACGGCATCTGGCCACACGAGATAAAAAAGGGGTAGGTACTGATGTGGAGTAGTCGGGCGTAGAGAAGAAGGAAGCGTCGAGAATTGTATTGGGAGGACGGCCATAAACGAGGAAAAATGAAGAATAACCGGTAGTCCGTTGTACTGCTGTGTTATAGGCGAATGTGACGAATGGTAGAATAGTGTCCCAATTTCGATGATCTGGTGTGATGTACATGGATATCATGTCTGACAAGTTGCGATGAAATCGCTCAGTCAGACCGTTAGTCTGGGGATGGTAGCTTGAGGTTGTCTTATGGAGGGTGGATGACGCGTGAAGAACTTCGGCAACGACTTTCGATAAGAAGGCTGTACAGCGGTCACTTAGGAGCACCCGAGGAGCGCCATGACGCAATACAATTGATCGCAAAAAGAAATTTGCTACTTCTTCAGCGGCGGCATGGGGATGTGGACCGGCGTCTGGATACATGGCTCCCACGAGGCTCAGAGGAAGATACTGGAGGTGGGGAGGATCGTCGAGGTGGGCTTGGAATAGACCGGCGTTTGAATATGAGGTTGAAGGCATGCCAGTTTCGAAGGTGTCGTAACCATGGCGCTCGTTCTGAAGGCGGCGACGACAGAAGCGGGATATATGTCCTCTAATACCACAGTAATAGCAGACTGGTCGGGAGGACGCCAAGGTACGTAATAGGGTGGTGTAGGTTGAGCCATCGCCATTGCATTGACGTGATTGTAAGTTGGTGCCGGTCAAGGCGGGGGAACCAAAGAAGGGGGGGATGCAGTGACGTGCGCGTAGGTCGGCGCTGGACGGTTTGCAGAAGGTTCGGATGTCATGGGGTGGCTGATAGTTGATAACTCTTCTTTAATCACGTTGCGGAGAACGGCGTCATTAGAAGGTGCGGAAGAATGACCGCACCCATGTCGACAAAAAGGATTGAGGGCTTGGAGATCCTCGCGGATGATTACTCGAATCATTGCCCGCCGATCAAGGTCAGCAGAGGTCGGACCAGCTGCGAAGCTGGGCTGTAATCGAGAGGACTGCAGCTGGTCGAGGCGTTGACAGGTCGTTATAACTGAATCAACACTTGAAAGATTCTGGGCAACTAAGGTATGACAAGCCATAGAATTGATCCCTTTTAAGACGTGGTGCACACGTTCAGGTTCTGTCATGGTGGGACTAATGCGCCGACAAAGTGCAAAAACAGCCTCTATGTAAGACGCATATGATTCATCAGGACCTTGAAGGCGGGAAGCGCGCTTGTTTCTCGCGATCTCAGTCCGAACTGCCGGGTCGGCGAAGTATTGTCGGAACTGCTGTTTGAAAGTGGTCCAGTTAGTAGTGTGGGATTCGCGAATAATGAACCAGTTTCTGGCGACCTCAATTAGATAGAGCGAAACGTTGAGGAATTTTAAAGCATCGTCCCACCGGCTATAGGCACCGCAGCGTTCATATGTGTCGAGCCAGTCATCGACGTCTTCGTCGCGACGACCAGCGAACAGCGGCGGGTCACGTTGACGTGGGGGCAGAGTCGGAGGCGTTGGTGCAGCCGAGGTAGAGGGTGCGGCCTGGTCGGGATTGCTCTCGGTGGACATGATTATGGTGGAAGTTGCCAAACGGCGACTGGAACGTAGCTCCAGCAAGAGGCAGTGCCAAAGGCAGCAAGGAGATCGAATTTGACTTCCACCACTTGTGAAAGAAGGCTAGGTTGAGACGGCAAGGTCGCGACGGCAAGGCCAGAGATGCCTTGTCTAGCGTTTTAATCCGATAACAAAAACCCAGGCGCGTGCCGGAGCCGGCGCCACGGGACGATGATGATGGTATGTACAAATGAAAGAGAAAGATCATGGAATGAACAAATTAAAGAACATCCACGGAAGGCTCACAATATATATATATATATATATATATATATATATATATATATATATATATATATATGGAAAGAAAGTAGCAGCGGGAACAACGGCCGATGTAGCTCAGTTGGAAGAGCACCTGACGCGATATTCGGAGGTCATGGGTTCGGTTCCCACCATCGGCACGTTGTTTTTCCTTCTACTTTGTGTTTATTTATTTTTCCTGTAAACAGATTACATTACTAATTTATGTGATTACCGAAGTAAAAATAAAAAAAAGGTATAATCCCCAATGCTTTCCTTGGCCTCGCCGACTGCTGGCTTCTTTCCTTCATGTATTATAACGAACACCCTCATTTCCCCTTCATTTATCTGCTTGTAGCTTACGGAGGTCTCGGTTCTGGCAGTCTTGAAGCTATAGGTTGCGTAAGAGGGTTCTAGCACCGCTTTCGCCCTCGCTCTTGATCACGTTCTACGTGCCGCTGGCGGTACACAGGACGTTCCACGTCCACCGCTATGGCTGAGTATGGCGCTGGTGAACACTCTCAAGAAACAGAGTGTGGAATTATACCGAAAGTGGAAAATGCAGATCAGAAAGGAAGATTTCTTTGATAACTCAAGAGGCAGTGCCCTACTTTTTGAAGCTAAATCAGGGTGCCTTAGAACACGCAGCTACAAAAATAAATTTAACAATGGAGATGGCGCATGTGCTGTATTTGGTAACTCCAGTGAAACAACTGACCATATTATACTCGAATGTAATGGTATCCACCCGGAAGTTGATGCAGGCGCCGTCACTGTTCCTGAAGCTCTGGGGTTTAGAGATACCAGTGACCGGGTGAATAAACCGGCGGTGGAAACTAGCAAAAAACGACTTGAAGATTGGTAGCTTAAAAGCAGAGAAGTGACATATTGTTAGTAATGTAGAAACAAAAATTTAATAAATAGAATGACGGTTTAGTTAACCAATCTAAATAAATTATTAAGATATAGGTAAAAAATGAGCATGACAGCTACTGCTACCACCCCGTTTCAAAGGGGACGCTCCTACATTCCATCCATCCATTCATTAAAAAAAAGTGGGCGGACGGTTTAGCATGGTTAAACGGTAAAAAGCGTTAATTTCGATCTGTGTCTTCGTCGGCCGTCTCACCGTCGGTGGCTAAGCTTGTCATTAATCTGCATCGCTCTTCCGTCTCTTTTTGTGCCGTTCTGCACATTGTTGCTCAGTTTCTCAGCACGTCGTTTCTTCTTTGCTTAGTTCCACCTTCTGAGCCTGATTTTCTTCAAACATCCAGAACTAAACTCGGTATCTTTAACCTTTAAGCCCTTTAACCTCATTTGCAAAGAGAAGGAAGCTATGGATACAACTGTTACGTAAAACACTTAAAGTGGCTCCAGATAAATTCTTGCTTCACAGAAGAGTTTATTGGTACGGGGCCTGAGAGGTGGCCATTTACAATCAGGTGAATCGAACAATTCCTATAGCAAAGTTGCACCATCTTTAGCACTAGAGAACCAACATTCACTCTCCCCAGAAGATGAAGCAAGAATAAATGGCGAACTCGATAAAAAGCTTTTGCGAGGTCGACCTGAAGTAAAGCAACCTGATCATACGAGCAGGAGCAAGATTCGAGGATTGTGCGCGGAATGCGTACATTACTTTAAATGGTACGGCCCCTCAAGCTGCGTGTCTGGTGAGGGCCAATGAAAACCTCCATTGCGAACTTAGGCGAACTGTAGGCCACGCCAGGGATCGTAAAACGCGCATCATAATTGTCCTTGTCCACCATCAGGATGACAGTAGCGATGACAATGACACCGCAGTTAGGAATGATGACAGTCATGACATTAGCAATGGTAATGACAGTGCATTTATTTCATAATGATAATGAGAGTAAACGTGATGCACCGTGTGCAGCAGCAATGCATATTCTTTCGCAGTTCTGCACTGTATATTTTACTGTGCTCTCGGAATTTTATAGCCCAGCTCATTGATGCCCGCTCCTACGTTTCCCGGTAACCTGTAACGTCATAGTCGACGCCACCGTTGTCCCTCTTAACCACCGCCGCAGGAAAAAAAAAGAATTGTACCATAGGATAGAGCGTCACGGAAAGGTGTGCACGTGACAAAATGCTGACGTTGTTTAATTAGATAAATAATTATTCACAAAAATAAAAATAATTGGTTCACAGAAAAGAAATGGCGGAGTGTTTTGCACATCTGTTGGGCAGATACCATACCCGTGCCTTAAAGGAAGGAAGGAAGATGGGAGTAAAAACGGACAGAGTGAAAGGGGTGCCGTAGTGGAGGGCTTCGTAGTAATTTCGAGAACCTGGACATTGTTAACCTGCACTAACCTCCTATGAGTAATCAAACAAACCCCCTGCTCTCAGCACCAGCGGCCGCGAAGCAACTGACCACGGCGGCGGTCACACCTTCAACGCGGCAAAGGGTGCTAAAAATCTCTGGTTCCAGACAAACCTGCATTGGAAACTGACCCCGGCAAGGTTTCACCCTAGAGTCCGAGCTCATGACGCTAGCTTCGTAGTACTGTTAAAGGAATTAGAGGGTATGAAATGTGATGTGATAGGGCTTGTGAGGTTAGGAGGCCAAATGAGGCGTACATGTATTTTGGTATTCAGGTTTACCGAAGAGACAAGGACTAGGATTAGGATTCCTTTTTAATAAGAATATAGCTGGCAATATGGAGGAATTCTATGCATTAATGAGAGGGTGGCAGGCATTGTAATTTATCTTAACAAGCGGTATACACTGAAGAATGTGCAGTCCTACGCGCTACTTGTAGTTATGATTATTAGCCAGTCGAAAGTTTCTACGAAGATGTAGAATTGGCAATGTGAAAAGTAAATACGCAGAATACTTTACTAATGGGTGACTTCAGTTCCAAGGTAGGGAAAAAGTAGACTGGAGGTCAGGCAGGGGATGACTATGGCAGTGGCTGTAGGAATAACAGGGGGGAGTTACTAGTTGAGCTTGCAGAGAGAAATAACTTAAGAATCAGGTATACCTTAATCAGGAAACGGAAGAAACGGAAGTGAACATGGAAAAGCCTAACGAGGCGACTAAAAATCAAATCGATTTCATACTGTTTTCGAAACCCGGCATTGTGCATGATGCCATTGGAAAGGTGCCATGCAGTGACCACAGGATGGTAAGGCCTCGAATTAGCCTAGATCGGAAAAGTTAGCGAAAAAGATGAGTAAGAAAGAAGTTCACAAGCGAATTTCCGGTGAGAGGGAGGGTAGAAGAATTCAAGATCTCGCTATAGAATAGATTTTCAGTTTTAACTTAGGATGACGACCCTTGCCTAGAAGCGATGAGCACTAATTGCAGAGATATCATAACTGAGTGCGCGGTAGAAGTAGGTGGTAGGAGAGTTAGAGAAGATGTCAATAAGCTCTCAAAGGAGACAAAATGTTAAGTTAAGGAACGCCAAAGTATGAAAGCTTCGAACTCTACAGAGAGATAGAACTGGCAAGGATTTGAAAGCTAATCAACAAACGTGAACCGACTAACATAAGGAAGTATAACATGAAGAAAATTGACTACGGGATACAGATTGTACAGGCTTGGACTGAAATTTGAAAGCGATATCTAAAATCAGTTCAATGCATTTTGAGTACTGAGAAAATGTTTTTATTTTACTGAGTGCTGTCGAGCATTTGTAGAAAGAGTGGAAACTTGAAGCTTAAATTATCACAAAATGTCATTCTGGAGTGCTTGCAACTATGTTTCTCATTTTGATAGAAATAGATAATTAAATCCTGCTCAAATAAGGCTATATATTGCAATCAGCTATAGCTAAACTTATTTTCTCAGATCAGAGCAATAAGTATGAAGAAAAATATTTCTAATATTTACTTGTGGTTGATGAGACTGAATGTAGTGTATTTTTTTGCACAATACAAGACTTACTCGAATTGTTTATTATGTTCAATCCAAGAACATTAAGACGTAAAATTAGCCCAAAATGCTCTTGGAATGCGAATTTCTCTTACTGTGAAAAGGTACATTTCATATATATATATATATATATATATATAACTGGACCTAGCGCTCAGAATAAAAAGCAGCACTGCAGTAAACAGGCTCTATAAAGTCACGACAGAATACATAGCTTATCAACATAATTTTCGAAATAGAATGCGCCGCAGGTTTAGAGATATAAAGCAAAAATCAATCATTCTCATTCACCCGACAATATCCCTTAAACGGAGGCTGAAATACACCGTCAAGAATTCGACGAGATTCACGCATTAAAATATATAAAACTTGTAGAAAAAGCTCGCGAAAATGTTTTGTGCTGCCATTTACAGATTACGTGCAAATAACTATTACAGCAGCGAAGGAATTCGAAGAAACTTTGCGATGACGTCATTATCGGTGACGTTTCAAATTTCAACTGCTTTCTCCAGATTCCTTTTGTAGTCGCTCGATACCGCTAAACTACTCCTCTCGTCCTTTGCCTTCATTTTCTTTGGTTTCTTTCTCAATCAAATAGTTAACGCGGTAGAAATGAATTACCTCCTAAAACGACGCCATAACCGGTGTGCCTAGTCTTGACCGTGTGCTGCGGAGAAGTCTAACCGCCGAAATAATTTTATTCGGCGATCGCGGCATCAATTACAATGCTAGCGCAAGACGAGTTGGCATGATTTATCATCAGGCTTCACATATTTGACTCCTTTAAATAGTTTGAATTTTAAAGCACTTTAGTTGCCTTTTAATGCGTATTTCTTTTGTGGATGTCTCCTTGGCTTGCCGCTGCTTACGCGCTAGTTCTTAAACAAAGAAATAGCTGGAAGAACACAGTTTGTAGAGGTCTTGCGCTGGGCGGACACATGAAATATGGCTCGGAAAGAACATATGAGCGTCGGAGAGCGTGAATGCCATATGTAGGCTTCTATATATAGTCCTTTAATAAAATGTTGAGCTCATGTATTCCTATCTGGGCCATACAGAATAGCTCATAGAAGGGCTTTGCTTGACATTAAAAAGCCCATTCGAGGCGGGATTCCCAGAATGCATGAGCTCAGCGCACTCATGTCACAACCAAAAAGCAAGGGTTTTGGAGAGAGAATGAAAGCTGTGCAATCAACGTCATTCTCTTGCGGCGCATACACAAAGAGTGGCTTGAGGGAACGAGAACACATTACCGAGATGCTTGCACACTCACAAAAGTGAATAAGAATATTTCTTTTTTTCTGTAAACGAGTAGGCGGTGTCATTAGTATCGCTTCTCGGTATGCGCAAACAAGAGCATTACCATGAAAGAAAAAAACAAGTCGGAGGTTGGAGCGACGCAAGGGGGAGAAAATAAGGTGAGGTTATAAATTCGACTGCCTGAGGGGAGCAGACAGCATACGGGTGCCTTTTGTCTCCGCATCCCACAGAAACTTTATGTGAAAGGGGGAAGTCGGAATGAATTTTGCAAATAGTACCATGTGCGTCGCCTTAGGGCTTGGCTTAGGGGATGTAAATTTAGGGAGCTGACCCTGAAGAGATGAGTTATTTAGCGGCGGCTATGGGATAATTTTGATGGACGTGAAATGGAAGTCACTTGTTTGAGGCACTATCTTGATGCACCGCAGATATCACCAATAAGCTGGCATTCACTTCTTGCCCGTCTTGCTTCTTTTACTCCCCCTTTCGCTTCAGTCATGCCGAAGAACAGACGGCTGCCAAGAATTTTAACAAGTTGTGAGCCGTTTACTTTTCAGCAACAAATTTTTATTTTTGTGTTGCTTTCCCACTGAAGCCTCTTTCTGTGCAGCATTCAGAATCCGCTTAAATCAATTTAGAGTCCATAAAAGAAGTGCTCGAATTGAAGAACAGAAGAGAAAGGAAATACACAACATAGCTTTCTGTCCGGACTTGTCAACTCTAGCCTCCAGCAGGCTCTGTGGCTGTTAAGGGCTCACTGGGTCTCTTTGCCAGCGAACCCCTTTTTAGGTAATCACGAGAGACTCCTCTTTTAGCGGTCTGTGTTGCTATCAATCCCTGACTTTAATTCGTTCAACAGAAATCTACCTACCAGAAAAAGAAAACAAATAAACTCCCAGCTTGGACTTCAGCCTCTGCTTAGTCCGCTATTGAATAATTCAATTTCAGTAGTCAAGATGCTTGCTATCGCCCAAGTTTTTCGGTGCCTTTTTTAAGTGTTCCTCCTCGTCGTAGAATATAATGAAGCGTTTTCATTACCCAAATTTAGAGTTCTACGAAGGCTTCTTTTGGAAGCAATTCAGACTCACTTGAATTTCAAGCAATCCTACCCGACCGCGAACTCAAAGTGGCCGAACTTTGTGCGGAAGCTCTTGCCTACTGCCACGCATTTTTTGAGTTCGCATGAAGGAATATCTTTTTTTCTGCATTAAGGATGTAGACAAATGACAATTATGCAGACCGGACGCATTACACGATTTCCTCTGAAGAACAATTCAAAGCCTTGAGTGTTTGCAAAGATCCCCTCGAAAAATGATTCTTTTGGTGTGCTTGAAACTCCATAAGCGTGCAAAGCTCGGGAGTTCTGCCGCTTGATTTCTGATTGTCATGTGGATGTCTATTTATTACAGAGAGTAGTGAATTGAGCGTTTTGTGCAGAACGACTATTAGTACTTATTCCTATACATCGGAGGCAAGAAACTGTGCAACGTGACAGACGCCTATAAAAGTGCGCAACGCTTATTCTCTAAGACGTTTTATTGAGTAGTGGCTGATGTAAACCGAACACGACATTAACGATAAAAACGCTCAAGTACAGTAAAATTGCGTGATCGTTTTTGCTAAACTTATAATCACTAGTTTTGTATTCTAGTTAGTGCACGAATTTTGCATGGTGACAAGCAAGGCGTAATACCTTTTCATTTAGTGTAGCCAGCAGCAGGTCAACCCTTCGTTTTCCTAAGTTCTCAATGACGGCACTGTGCGCAAAACATAATGCATAAACATCGACGCTACACAGAAAGTAATCTTGACAGCAGCCGGATTGGGAGACGAGCTTTCCGTCCAAGTATGTCAGGGCATCCTGAAAGCTTCAATATAGCATCGCCTGAATGTGTTTCCGCCATCTAACGAAGCAACTCAACGCTCGGAATAAGACTCAGCTTTCTTTGGACGGCTGATGCAGGTCCTGCAAGTTTGAGCATTGAGATTAGTATTCGCTTTTAGTTGCTCTCTTTCCTTTCAGTGTTGCTGCATCTCATCAGGAGCTATTCAAGACATTTCGTGAGCAGTGAATGCAGGGGCCTCGGCTTCAGATGAAAAGCTAAAAGTGCACTCTGCGTGTGTGCTAAGTCTCGCGAGCAGTGCTGGGCGCATTACATTAGAGACCTGGTTTGTTGCCCGCTGCAGGCCTTTTTTGTAGACTGCTGGAATGATAAAGAAATAATTATCAAGGCACAAATATCAATTGTAGCTTGCAGTACAACCATTGACAAAAGCGTAGGGTTACTTTTCCACATTAGGCGCATTCTTTCGAGATGAAGGACTTCTTTTACAGAAGATTATTCAAATATTTTTACAATGAGACAGTCTCTTCTAAATATTGGTGAATTTTGTTTATTTACTTTAGCATCAATGGCTTGACCCTCACAAGTTGTGCTCATGTTCATTGGCATTTCAGGTTTGGTTTAAGTTCTTGCACTTTAAAACATACCGTGGCATAGCTGTGGTCTGCGTTAATGGCCGTTATTAGTACACTGTGGTAAGGAAGAATAAAATTTCAGTATCTGTAATTATGGTCAAAACTGCACAAACTATTTATGAACGTATATACATGCATAAAGTTTCCAGACCTGTCTATATGGAGCTGCATATTTAGTTGTCATAATGCAGGGAAAGGGTTAATTTCAGGGTGACCATTGCATTTAGAAATCTTTAAATTCTTACGCGAAGGAAGAGGTTTACAGTAGCCACCTTTATGGTCTGCGTGAGAAAGTAAATGTTGATGAACCTGAAGCCCAGATTCTGAAATTGCGCTCTCTTCTGGCTCCAGTTCATGCGGAGTTTTATATGTGCAAGTCTACCCAGTGTCCCTGCAAAATGTAACCAAGGTTTTAAAAGCTACTGTTAGCGACAGTGAAGTCAAATCAATTAAGAGCTGTTCTGAATCGCCTATCTAATCTGCAGTATTTTGCGTTCCCTAAAGTAAATTAATGAGTAACTACTAACAAGCTTCCTCTATTTGTTGGCTCCAGAGAACATGTGTGAATGCAAAAGCTGTAGATCTTTTTGAGAAAAAGCTAGCTACATTGCTTCCATCAAACGAGCGTGTACGTAATGTGATTTTTACCAACCAAAAATCACGCCTCGAGCAATAAGAAAAGTAATTGCTCGTTACTGCGGCGTCATTTTAAAGCTCTGGGAGGCGTCCAGGAGAACAAAATCCGCTTTTCTGAGTCGTGATCTCTACGATGAAGCTGGTTGTACACAGTTGATGAATGATTTAGAATAACGGCCGGTCACGTCACAGCTTTGTTTAAGGCCTGTAAATAGGGTGGCATACGTCTTTGCATGACGGAAACAACGCAGGCAGCCCTTTATCGAGGACATCTCCCACTTTTGTATTGACGCGTTGTATCTGGAGATAATCATCAAAAATAGCTCATTAGAATTTACCAATTCTACAGATTAGCTTTGGTGACACTGAGCAGCTCTGAATTCGTTTCACTGAGCTGGGGCCAAGCAAATGTTTTTAAACCTTAGGTACATTTACCTGGGGACTCCACCCTCTATATACTCCTTCCTATTTCGTGTTGTAGAGGAGATATATTTGGGATAACATTTCACGTTTATTTGCATATAGACGCAGATCGGTCGAGGGACCTTATTTTGTGTCTTAGAAATCTGTTTTGAAAAGAAAAATGAATAGTTTCTCTAGACATGTGACCGGATACACTCGGCTATACGTGGCCAGTAGCAACTGGTTGTAAATTCTCGATCTTAACCAAATCCTACTTGCGTAACTGCAGATGCACTAATTGATTACAGTGAGCAGAGGAAAGAAAAAAAATGCATCCTCTAAGATACTGTTTCAATGTTTAGCAAGAATTTCTTCGCCTTATATATTTCCTTTTATAGATACCTAAAAGCAAAAACAGCAAACCCACTGGAAGACTTTAAAACAGGCGCATATAGGCTATAATGACGGAATGTTTTGTGGACACCTTAATTCCTGAACGCTGCTTACAACTGCCAGGGCTCGGTCAGCTATAGATTTAAAGAACTCAAAGAAAGCAAAAAAAACGTATTTAATTGAATGATGCCGGCTTTTTACAATAATTCGACACTGAGCGCATTTTCTGAAAGGAAAAAAAAAACTGTCGGAGTGGATTAAAACACCGTAAGAGTGATTGGTAAGATTTAGTGACCGCCTTTATTGGACTCCATGCAGTCATGAATATAAGTCCAGGGTTTGCTTCAAGTCCGTATTAATCGGGCCACACACAGGGTCCGAGAAGCCTTTCGTTTCAACAATTTCATGCCTCTCGAGGCTTCGTCGCCATGAACTCTAAACAAACACCCTTTGGAAAGCTGTGCTCAGAACAAAAATTAAACGCGGAAGTGCGGTCAAAAGTATAATTATAGAGGGAATATTTATACAACAATTGCCAATTTGCTGTCTTTGAAAAGAACTACCACCGCAGAAAGCCATCGTCCTGACAAATCAGGCTATTAGCAAAAAAATTCACAACAACTCTAAAATGAAGTATGATGACTAAGAAAGAGAGAGAGAGCAATGGGCACATTACGCAAGAAGCCAAAGCGAGAAATGCTGCCATTGTGAAAAGTTTTGATTGGAAAGTAAAATTTCTAAGCAGGAAAAGGGGTACGAATGCGAAATACTGAGTCATTCAGCAGCATAGGCGTCTTCTCGTACAAGGAATTCAATCAGTGTGCCTTGTACATGCCCAGAACAATGGTCTCAGGACAGTAAGACTGGTCAGGCTCCAGGGTCAAACATTTAGCGCCCAAACGTGTTCGCGTATAAATATGCGTCGAAGGCAGGCAGCCTTCCAGCTGTTCGCACTTCCACTATCACACTGCAAGTATGCGCGTTATCTAAATGTTAACCATTCGAATTCTAACTTGAAATTTACAAAACCGAAAGTCACGTTTCATACTTCTCGGTTATCAGAAAACTCCATTATAACCGCCGAAAACCAACTTATCACAACCACTGCCTTCACTTCATAGGGACGTTTCTCGCTTATATCTATTTCTCATGAAATACCATAAGAATCCACACATTAAGGCCAAGACCCACATCCTCAAAGTAGCTTCTCTCTCCTGTCATCCTGCCACACTAGCCATTGGCGATTTTATTCATTAGCCCCTAGCTCCTGTGGGCGATGACGCCACCTTCTTAGTCACGTAACTGAATTTACTTACTTTAAGTTTTTTATGCACTTGCAAAGAATTTACGTTTATATATATTTTTAACAATGTTCCTTTCACATTTTCTCAGCCTTCTACAACGGCTCGCCTCAAGCCTTGTTAGTGTAAATAACTTTCAGAGCTTCACTTTGTTCTTTTGCCACCTGAAACCATTTTACTTTTCTCGCCACACCCTCTGTTTCACGTTTTATCATGTCCCACACTACGAGGCATAAACTGCCTTCGGTACGTGAGATAATCATATAAACAGATTAACAAAGAAATCTGTTATTTTAGGCACCCCCTTATTAGTAACAGTTAGTGACAGAAAACAGAATAGTTAGTAACATAAAAACTAGTGGAGTAAATACGGATTGCGATGAAAACAAAAAAAAAACGTATTTGATTCCTTTGAGGGAAAACATGATCTCAATCGAAACGGGAACATTTTCTCAGGGCGGACTACATGCCTGGCCCCTTTGCGGAAATTTGTTTTCCCTAAGCCTGAATCCTGGCTAGTGAATAGAGATAATTCGGTAAATATACTTATCAAAGGCTGTCCACACGCGAGATCCGCAAGACTAGCTAGAACTTAGGACCAGGGAGGACACATTTCATTATTAGTAGCACATTCGAATTTGTTATCCAGAATTTGAAATCCTATTAAAGTTAAATAAAATTAAGTAGGCAATGACACTAAGGTGGGGAAATTTGGCACATGATTCATTGCACGAAAGCAGCGGTACAAATTGGTACGCCTTTTGTCCTTCCTTTGAAATATATGATACTGTCTGGCGGTAATCAAAACAAATCCTTACAAAGTTAAACGTACGACTTCATGAAATTAATACAACCTATAGACCGCGTGGCTATACTAGCAAACTAACCTATGACTGAAATGAACCGAGAATCAAGCTGTCTAGCTAGAGGACGCAGGAAGCCGTATTCTCGCGTGCTGTGGTAATTGCTTCGCCAAGCGGCTCGATCAATATGGCAGAGTCAGCTGACGCTGAACGATTTCTCCATGTACACGGACGCGAGCCAGAAGAGATTTATATACATAAAAAGGACATTCTCCAGTGACCACTGGACGACACGGAGACCGTTGCATTACGCCATGAGGAGCCCGAGGCCGAAACGACGTGTTACGAATGAAGCAGACGTGGCAAGAATTCCTGACTGGAATCTGCTCAGAGTTTAGTGTTGCCCAATCAGCTTACGCGCGTTCCTAAGGGCGTCAGAAAAACTGCGAGAGCCTAAGAATCATGCCTTGCTCAGGCGGTTGCTGCGAAGGAAGATGGCCAGCACTCAAACACACCAATGAGAGAAACGCTTAGTTTTTTTTTTCTAAGCTAACGTACACAGCGTAAATGAATTCACATCCCAACCATGGTAGGTAGCTCCACCGTGTTCATGGACGCATTTTCAGTGCGTTCGTTTCTTTCTATTCTTACGATGAAAATTGGCCATTAGGATGAACTGTACTCACAGGCTTGGGGATACACACAAGGCTGGTTTATTGCCATTTTAAATGATGCCGCTAACACAGGAGCGAGAAGGACATCCATATACACTATATTCAGACGCAAAAAAAAACGGCTGCTTGTGTCTATGATCTGCATGGCGCCTAATGAGGATACGTAATGGAAATTGAAAATAGAGAAAACGGTGATAGTGTGCCACCGACATTTAATAGGCACCGTCTGCGCAAATAAGTATTTAGAGCAGAGGTATCAAAATAGTATTCCTTTCAGGCCGAGCTGACAATATTAAATATCTCGTGGGTCCATAGAAACATTTTTAAGAATATCAAAATAAACAGTAAATAAATACAAAAAAAAATTAAACACTACATACCAATGCACTATTTAAAAATAAACCAAGACGTCTCATTGTCAAAAAAGAGTTCCCTACTTTTAGCGGTTAAGAGAAGCGGCGCGTGTTCCATTCTGTCTAAAGGCCGTACGGTCGCCACTTCAGGATGATTCGGAAATGGGGACTGAAAGGCTACAGCGGTTAATACCAGAGGCAATAACCATCAGAAGAAAATAAAATTTATACTAGAGAAATGAAAGAGAGGGCAGTTTCACCTCGAATCACTACTGAAGGCATAGGTAAGGTCGATGCGAATCTCACGAAGATTAAGCGACCAGTGCTCTTTTCATTTCCCCAAAGGCATTTTAGGTGACATTAGTTGTTAAACAAGCTTAGTGGCAAATCTGACTCGCGAAACTAGGCGAGTGCCATTTACGAAAATCCTAAATTTGAATAAAACGCTGAACTGCGGCCAGCGAGGCGCATGCGTCGATAGTTAGTCAAGGAGATGCCGTTCATTGATGCATGCATTTTTACAACTTGCAGCATGAGCTTGAACTCCTCGGAGTTAAAGATGCTCTCCTGGGGTAACCAGTAAGTATCTGAGCCACTGAAGCACTTCATGCCATTCTCTCAAGCACGATCTTGTGTTGTGCGCATGCGCGATGCAATCTACAGCCGCCGCAGCGTTAGCCTTGCGGTGGTATCCGTGGTGCTATCTCGTGTTGCAGCGGGAATTAAGGCGCATCTCACCATTTGACTGCGCCTCCTGGGGCAATCAGAGAAGCCAAGAAATAAAGCCAGAGGAAAAATAGAGAAAAAAAAAATTCGCTGACCTAAACTACTTTGCAGGCGGGAAGTTGATTGCGGATCCGCTTCGCCGCACACGTTCTCCTTCCTCTCACCAAAAACGTGGGGCCCTCTCCCACTTAAAAATGTGCCTCTACTCCCTAAGCAGCGGCCGCAGAGAGAGAGAGGCGGGGCGGAGGGGGGGGGGGGGGGAGGGGGCTCTATGTGCACTCTGCCAAGCGCTGCCTTCCTCCTCCCACCCTTAGCCCCACACCCTGGCTCCTCCAACCACCCCCGGAGAAAGTGATGACCACGTTTTAGCCGCTGCTCAGCATCTTTCACCTTGTCTGCAATCACTTTGTTTACACTTCCAATATACCTGGCTTTCAAATGCGGTTGGGGAAGGAGTGACTTTGCTTGTAGACGAAGAGATGGAATCAATACACCAACACAGCTGCGCTGAACATTACTGTCTCCGTTCTGTGCTTCCCTATGCAGAAGGCCTTAATTAAAAATGGCTGACATCAACTTGCCCAGCAAAATATATCGTACGCAGAATACGTAGACTACATACATACGCCGTGAGTGCAAGTGCCGCGAGGGGGGACCGGTTTTCCTTTCTTTGAGCCGCTTGGGCAGCCGTGGTGCGGCAGCGGGCGCTTAAGGTTGTGTGGTGGGTGCTGTGTCGTTGCTGTGGGTAAGAACGGAATAAAGACAACAAAGCAGCCGTGTTCGCTCCCGCCTAGATGTAAGAAAGCATGGAGTGGTAGTGCCGCAGCCTTCTGAAGATTCAGACATTTCGGCGGAAAATACCAGTTAGCGCGCGCTTATTGATGCGAGAAGGCGCGAAGCTTACCTTTATCATTTGTTTTTCTCAATTCTTTGCATATTTTGTAATGGTATTAATTAGGGTCACAGATAAAAACCACAATTTACTCAATTTGTATATCTAAACCGGAAATAAACAATAAAATGAGCTCATTCATATAGCGCCCTCAAACGGTGAAGAGAGATTGCAGAACGTCAACTATGTAGTTCGATATGTCTTCGGTAATATCTATTTGACACTAAGCTTCCTTTGTCGCCGCTTTATTCAATACGTTTGTCTCAGAAAAAAAGTAAAGCTTTTTAAGAAACTACTATTGTTAATGAGCTGTCAAATATGACAAAATGGTTGGCAATGAAGACGGAAATGATAAGTTCCTATGAGCAGAAAAATACTGCTGCGAAAATGTTTGCACCACTCGCGTAAATTAGGCAAACCTTTCATAAAAATCCAATGTGCAACAATTTTTTTAAACAATTGTTTGGCTACTATAGAATATAGATCCATACTTTTATTGACTTATTGATAGAAATGGACTGAGCTTCATTTAACATGCTGTGTCATCAGCCAAGCAAGAACATAAGACAGATTTACATTGTTTTCTATCTGATAATAAGCACCGGAGTGCACTATTTCGTTTCCTGAGCCGTGCTAAATCTCCTCAGCAAGTAGTCTGGTCTTCATCTGTGGTGCTAAGCCCCAGCGAGGCGGCTGACTTATTAGATAGCGTTGCTCGCGGTCTAGAAATTCGCTTTTGTCGGCATTCCCAAGGCCGCTAGCATTCCCGGTCGCTACGAGAGACTTTTCTAAGGTGACTATGTCGGAATCGGCAACTGTAATTTCCAAAACCACAGCTTCGGCTCCAGGCCCTGATGGCTGGTTGGTTGGTTCGGTTTGTAAGGTTTAACGTCCCAAAGCTACTCAGGCTATGAGAGACGCCGTAGTGGAAGACTCCGGAAATTTCGACCACCTGGGATTCTTTAACGTGCACTGGCATCGCACAGCACACGGGCGCCTTGCTTTTCGCCTCCACCGAAAAGCGGCCGCCGAGGCCGGGATTCGATCCCGCATCCTTGGAAACAGTAGTCGAGCGCCGTAACCGCTGCGCCACCCCGGCGGGGTCAGGCCCTGATGGTATTACTGGTGGTATGTTAACGAACCTGTTGCAAGTTTCTTCACAGGAATTATTCAATATTGTTAACTGTTCGTTAAAGTACTCTTCTATTCAATATTTTCCTTTCTTCAATATCTTTTCGAGACGATGTTCACCTCTACGTCTACGCAGATGATATGGAATTCTTTTCTTCATCCGCAGTTATACATACCTTACATTATACTTACAGAATTACCTAAATACTCTTGAATCCTGGCTAGATAATCTTCACTTTACTCTAAATGTCAATAAATGCTTCATTCTAGTCTTTCCATTTAATAAATCTGTTTCTATTTCTCTGTCATACCATCTAGAGCCTTTAGTTCAGGTGACAACTCTTAAATACTTGAACGTTTCCTATGATTCTTCAATGAGCTGGAGGCCTCATATTTAACATATTAAGCGCAAGGGGACGTGCCGTGCGAAAGTGGCTAGGAGGGCAGCTGTGCGCATAGTTCCTGCTCCATGTCCGCCTTCGTTGCGCTTTTTCTTTGCTCCTTTCTTTCTGTGTGTTTGTTAATGACTTAACGGTCTTGTGATAGGCACTCAGTGCTTACAAGTGAAGAACATCGTGACACCTACTTAACATCTACTTAACTTCTTTATTCTTAAACAAAGGGAATTTGTAAATGTGGTGGATGCTGAGGGGACGGGGCATTTGGAGAGAACTCAGAGGAGAAGAAACTCAGGCAGTACTACAAGCCGAGCTGTCTTTGGGCTTGTACTACCGCCTGAGCTAGCGCCGTCAACCCAGTCTCACAGCAACTTCTATATTTGCAGTTTGCTTTATATCGAGCGTCGTTGCAATACACGTTACATTAACAATGTATTTTCGATACCAATACTCCGATACTTTTATTTTCAGCACACAACTAATACCGATACACAACATGTAACTAAAGATATTATTGAAGATACATGTATCTTCGATACTGCGAATCACTGGTTTGTCGTAAACTAAAATACTCATGGTCTATCTGGGACCCCCCAAAAAATAACATTTCTAGAACACTGGAGTTTGTTCAAAACGCGCCATACAATTCGCATATTCCGATTACTCATATCAGGAGAGCGTAACAACATTGAAAATAAAAGCTAGCCTTGCCAGCCTTGAATCCCATCATAAAATAGCCGGACTTTCGCTTTTCCACAGACTTTATCATTCCCCTCTGAGTCATTCCGTTCTCACCCTTGATCGCCGCGTTTCACTTCGCACCAGACGCCTAAACGCCATCCACACACCTCATCCATCCACTTCTGCGCATCTGAAATTATTTTTTCCCAGACTGCAAGAGATTGGAACGACCTGCTAGCCGAATTGCCCATCCTGAGTATGAATTTTGCCAGTCATTCATCACCGAAATTATGAAATGATTTGGTAGGCCACCCCTCACGTAACGCCCCTAGTGGGCACATGAGGTATTGTAAAAAAAAAAACATATTTGCATTGCGGGATTTGCGCGTTATTTTCAGTGGTTTAGTACTTCAATAGAAGCAGTAAGCAAGGCGTAGAGACGGGTCTATTATCAGTTGAAAAACATTTACCGGAATATAGATCGTGCAAGCTTCGTTTGATGTTTAAAAACGAAAGCTGCAAAACGTTTGATTGTATTTTTGAGCCCCAGGAAAATATTTTATGTTTACTTATCGCTGTTAAATAGTTGCAATAAGACTAAAAACATAAAGCTGCAAACCTAACAGAAAGCCATTCTTGAATTTTCGCAACAATATTTTACGTTCTGTTAGAAATCGATAATTAGATTGTGCACAGACTTTCTAATATAATGTTGCAATCAGCTATAAATAAACTGAACATAATCACTTGCGGATGATGAGAAAGAAAAGCAATATATTTTTTGTCCCTCCAGTTTTTTATTAGTTTCAGTTTAAGACCGCTAAGACGTTGAAATAATTAGAGTGAAATATTTATTTGGAGTACAAATTTTTGCGACTGAGTAAAGGTACATTTCTTATATATAACTTGGCCTAATGTTAAGAGGTGAGTATAAAAATAAATATCCATGCGAGAGTAAATAAACTTTAATAATTCATGACAGAAATCACAGCTAATCAACAAAAACCTTATTATTTGATGTTGTTGTAGGTTAAAGATATAAATTTGAAATTAACAATTCTCATTCTAGTTTTTGTTTTGAGCAAGCCTCCAGCGCTTGCAGCTTCCCGTGAGCGAGTCCGAAAGCAAAGCAATTCGAGGAAGCTAACAGATAGCATCTATCTTACACTGCGCAGACACGTGGACTATGACTTAGGAACAAGGGATCAGCTTTGGAATGCTAGACTTAGGCTTCTGTATATAGTCCTGTAATAATATGGCAAGCTCAGGGCTTTGCATTTGCACCATAGAGACGAGCTCGTAGAATGGCGTTGTGGGGCATTAAGGGGCCCATTCGAGGCGGTATTACCAGAATAAATATCCTCGGAACGTTGAACGCGAACGCAATTCACTGCCAAGAAAAAAACACGGGTTTTGCAGACTAGAAAATGTGCACTCAAGGCCATTCTCCAGTGCGCACACTCAAACCTTGGCTTGAGAGAATGTGAAAACTTCACTGAGAATCCTGCATGCGTAAAGGTGATGGAGAATATCTCTTTCTCTGAAGGAGCAGCCGCCATCATTAGTCTCACCCCTCGGTATACACAAAAACAGTGTCACGGAAAGAAAAATAGTGAGAGAGGCATAGAAAGAAACAAAGGAAAAGGAGGAGCCGTTGTTATTTCGACTACCTGAGGAGATCATACAGCACACGGGCGTCTTTAGCGGGCCTCCCACATTCAAAGCTGCAGGAGAAGAGTGGAAGTCAGGAATGTATTTCGAGAATAATAGCAAATACGCCGCGTGGTTTAAAAGATTGACCATTAGGTAGCTGTTCTTGAAAAGGTGGGTTTTTTAATGGCCTCATGTCGCCTAGTTTTATTGCACTCCAAATGAAAAAGGCAGTTTTCGCGATACAATCCTAACGCACCGCCAAAATCCCAAACAAGCTACACTTATCAGCAATTTCTTCTTCAAGTCACTCATTTCCTTGCCGTCTTGCGTTTTCCCCTCCCATCTTTATTTAAGTCACACCACTAACGAGCAAAATGGCAAAATGTGCGATAGCGGGCCGCTTACTTTTGAACAACCGATTTTTATTTTGTTTTGCTTTTGTATTGTTTTAGATAGTCTGCCTCGTAAAAAGAACAAACCGAGAAGCCTCTTTATGTGCTGTATTCAGAACCAGAAAAAACGAGCGATTCTGTAAAAGAAGCCCTTGCATTGAGAAAAACATTACAACGAAGAGGGATGCTTTCTCCGCGGACTCGGGAACTAGTTCCCGGTAGGCCTTGTGCCAATCTCTGGGCTTGCTGGCTCATTTACCAGCTGACTCCCTTTGAAATAGCCTTGAGAGACTGTTTTCACTGGTCTGTGCTGCTATCAGTCTTTGACAGTAATTCCTTGAGCAGAACACCGCATGCCTCAAAAACAGAAATCAACAAATAGACATACAACTAGCCGGTGAGCCTCTGCTTAGTTCGCTACTCGTTAATTAAATTGCAGCATGTCAGCCAGCTGCTCTGACCAAGCTTCTAGATGCCTTTTCCAAGAAGTCCTCCTCTCCGGAAGGCGTAATGAAGCGTATTCGTTAGCCTAATTTAGAGTTCAACGAAAGATTCTTCTGGACGAATTTGAGAGTGACCTGATTTCCAAGCAATCCCACCCCGCCGACAACTCAAAGTGGCCGAAGTTTGTTCGGAAAGTCTTCTGTACTGCCAAGCACTCTGTAAGTTCGCATGAGGGAGTATCTGGGTTTCTGCACTGATGTTCTGGATAAATCACAATTATACACACTGGGCGGATAACAGCTTTTTTTCGCTCAAGTAAACTTCAGGAAGCCGTGACTGTTTTCACAGTCCCCATAGTTATTGCTCCTCTAATGTAATTACAAAGCCATACGCGTGTAAAGCTCAGGAGCTCAGCGGATTGATTTATTGGTCGGCACATAGATGTCTTTTTATTCCAACGAGTATCGTATTGTGCTTCTAATACGGATCGATCAATAACAGTGATTCCCATCTTTCGTACGCAAGACGTCATAGGCTATGACAGGCGCTTATGAAAGTACGCAGTCTTTATTGCCGCAGACCATTTATTGAGAAGTGACAAGCTAAAATCCAAGACGACATGAACGATAGCAGTACCTCATGCACAATAAAATTTAATGTACACATTTAATAAACTAATGCAACATGTATCATTAATTGATTTCGCCAGCTAGAAGCAAGTGAGCACTTCCTTTTGAAAGGGGGTGAACGACGTCACCGTGCCCAAAAATGAATGCTTAATTGTTGATGTGTTTTAGAGACCTCTTACTTGTTGGTATTCTAATACAGCAATGTTTTTGATTTGCTTCTAAAAGAGTACATCTGGCCACTATTGACAGGCGCCATCACAATACGGCCGTAATTGGGCGTATCTAGGTGAGCGCCTTTTATTTTAGTTGGTCTGCAGCTTACCTCACAATGTCTCACACTTCTAACAATTTGACCGCTCATTTAAGTTTAATTCACTAAATTTGTGGAGCAAGACTTACGCAGATAAAGTATATTTGTCTTCAAATATTACATTTCAGTTTTTCACTGTATATTGCTTTTCAAATGTATTTATAGGACAGCGCCACTTCTGTCATTAGTCGAAATATCACGCAGCGCGTGGGATTTTCACGCCTTATCAACGCGTGTGGGACGTTATTCTTTAATAAAAAAAAAGCAATCAATCTTCACTATACCCGTAGCGGTAGTGCAGTGGTTCGGGCACTGAAGTCCATGCAAAATGATAAAGGATCGAATCACGGCCACGGCGGCCTCTTTTCGACGGAGGCGAAAAGCAAGGCGCCTGTGTGCTGCGAGATGTGAGTGCGCGTTAAAGAATCCCAGGTGGTTGATATCAGGATACCTACACTAAGACACTTTTATAAAGCCTGATTCGCTTTGAGAAGTTGAGCCCCATAAGCCAAACCAAACTATTGCCCCACTACAGGAACTTTCCGTACACTTCCTGTTTCTGGCAAATCGGCCTCTATCACGCAACTACGCAATCTTCTGGGCATACACCTAAATAAATACCTTACTACTGCCCCTTTCACTAGTTAATTTTGTGGTGTATATATCCCTGGACAAAGACAAAGCTTGTGTGTTGTCATCAGTGGATACGTTGAAAACACGTACATTGTTTATAGAAATGGAGCACATTTTGCTAAATTTAATTCCGTTCCTGCCTCTGCAGGCACATAGATGTTTTCCACTAAACTCGTATAATAGCTTTCATGTTGCGATCTGCACAGATAGCTGGTCGAGACAACAATTTTTTCTTTACGATACGGATAATTGTAACTGGTTTAAGGAACCTTGTTCAGTTTCCTGCATAAATAATCCTTCCTCCGAACTGCAGTTTTGATCGCAACCATATCGGTTTGCTTACAGCCGTGCAGCTCAGAACTGTGTAGGCAAACAGAACACCACTCAGTAGAATATTTACCAATCTCTCATGAGTATATATATCAACATTAACTGGCATATACTCAAACATTTGAGAGAGATAAGTTTATAAAAGAAATGGTAAGATGTGGTCCGGAATATGGAACAGCTCTGATTACTTCCTCGCAATGTCAAGTGGGACATCTTTTATAGTTCGTTTCCTACCAAGAATGATGTGAAGAATAAGTTGAAATGATTTAGGAGAATGATAATTTGCTAATTTAATTGAAATTCACCATAGGGACAACAGCTTTTGAATGTACACTAAAAACTGTCGAGAAAGAAAGGATACACAGGCAAGTGTTGAAAACGGGCTACTTGGAACCAGAGCGAAATATATGTACGCGGCGGAAGTGTGTACCCAACACGGCGCGTGAGCCTTCAAGATTAAACGACAGGTAAAGAATACAGGGGCTACAAACTGGAATAATTCAATGGAAAAGAAGACGACCCTAGATAAAAACTCAGATTACGAAGTAAACCTTCTATGACATCTCAATGACATCTCGATGCTAATGTAATCAAACAAATAAATAAATAAAAGGATCTGTTGTTGAGACTTGATAGGAGGTTCCAAATCTTTCAACTGTGGGCTTGCAGAATACCGATCCTATCTATTATTAATTTAATTAATTAGGTGTTTGTAATACAAGATGGTGCTGCCATCAATAGTTAATGCTATTGTGAATAAAGTAAAGGAAACGGAAATAATCTGCCGGCCAAAGAGAGTTGCTGTCTGCGTAAATCGCTTCACAAGCTGGTGGTAGTCGACGACAACTATAGTAAAGACGACGACGACAAGGTCCATCAAAACTATCCTGTTGAACTCTTAATGTGGAGCTTAAGCATTAGCCAAAGTTTTCAACCTTCGTGGCGCCCTGAATGTTTTGTGCATAACCACCTCAATGCGACTGCATTAGATTTGGTAAAGTCAAAATCCTCTAATGCAAATGCCTATTCAGCGAAATATTTTCGTTTCGCGCCAGCTCACCTTAGACAATATAGGTGCGGGTTCCTCACCGACGTGAGCTTACCGACGTGAGCTTACCCGGATGTACCGAGAGGAAAGGTGCAGACTGCCAGAACCGCACCCCAAACTTACCAGGCAACACAGACGATCCTGCGTCGAGCGCAGGCGGGATAGCTTGCGCATCCCGTACTGATGAACCGCATGTACCCTGCGGAACACGATATGCTCTGTCCTTTTTGCAAAAACGAAAAGGGCACCCTGCCGCACATTTTGGCAGAATACACAAAACTTAAGACCCCTTCTCCCCTTCCCGCTAATACCCCCAATCCCCAACCCCTTGTTATTCAGCCCCGCCCTGTCGATTCAGCTCGCAGTGACGGACAGGGGCCAGGAGCTGCTGGGAACATATGGGTCCCAACAGCGTGTTGTAGGCACTGCATACGGGACAGCATTTGGCACGAGGCGTATTGTATGTTCCCCAGCTATGGAGCCTGTCCCCAGGCGCACTTTGGAATATTTACGTACCCTGTCATCAGCAGTCGACAACTCATCCAGAAAATGCCCAATTCCTGGAGCTTTAATAGATGGCAGTCCCAAAATGGGCGTGCGCAAGTTGTGCACGACGTAAATAGTTTGGTATCAACGGCTGTCTTTCCAGCCAATTTCCGCAACAAACTTTGCGATTGTACGGATGCTCGCATTGCTCGGGCTGATAAGATTGCCCCCTTGGTCCAAGGAACGCGGAAGGAAAGGAAAATTTTCACCTACGACTGTCACTTCCGCTCCAGTACCCACTTCCATGGAAACCTCGTGGTCATTTATGAGCACCTTGACGAAGTGCGCAGAAACGCTTTTCTGTGACGGCTTGACCGTGCCGAGAAATTTCTTATCGGGTTCGGAAACGCCGTTGAAATTCCCGTCTGCTTGCTTCTTTTTTCGGCATGCTTTTCAAATTGGCCTAACTTTCGACAGATCCTACACATTTCTTGTTGCGCTGGGCAACAGCTTTCGGATGAGATGGTCTGGCACAGAAACTAAAGCTCTTTTGGCGGTTAGCAGTCTTCTGTCTACGTGTAAACGTGTTTCTACGCGCCATTTTCTTAGACTTTACCGCGGCGACGCAAGCGTCTAGGATCACACTGTCGTCCTCTTTTAGCTCAGCTTGCTGTTTCTTCACCGTTTCTCTCGTACGCGCTTTTGCCAAAGCAATGTTCAGCGTGAGATTCGGATCCATCTGCAGTTCTTCCGATAACGCATGGTCCCGTATACTGACTACGAAATGGTCTCTAATTAGGCGTTCCTTCATGTCCTTAAACTCGCATCTGTCGCTAGCCTGTTAAGCTCGGTTGCGAACTCGTCTACTGTTTCGCCCAGCTGCTGGCTGCGTTGATGAAAGCGAGCACTCTTGTAGACTGTATTCTTGGTGTGGACGAAGTAGCTATGAAGTAGCCTATTATAGCTATGAAGCTTCGACTTTATGAAGCCGAGGTCCTTCATTTCTTCGTCTGTGGCGCTTAACGATCAAAGAATCTCCCATGATTTTCTGCCCATTGTATAGAGAAGAGTCCTTACTTGAACTTCGTCTGGCTTCTCGTGTAGACAGGATGCGAAACTGTAGTCATCAAATTCATCCAGCCAGGCAGGCCAGTCCGCAGCATTATTGAAGTCGAAAGGCCTCGGAGGCTTGATTCCCGCCATTTCGAAGCGTTGATTGTCGCTTGCCTCCGGAACGCTTTGATGCAGTTGTTGTTCGTTCACCGGTTGACAGGGCTGAAGCGGTGCTACGTCGGGGCCGGCTTTGACCCCACGTCTGACATCATGTCAGATAAGCAAACAGACGCTCGTGGTATCCTGACCAAGCATGACCTCGTTTAATGTTTAGCCATCAAATATATATACAGCTCGAACGGTCACGTGACTTCCGTGAGCGCGGGGTGAGGGAAAGGAAAGGAAAAGGACTGGCGCGCACATTGCGTCTCAGGATGACGCCACCGCAACTAGGGAACCACCCCGTCTGGTGCCTGCATGCACCACCGAATTATTTCGGGCCGAATAAATGCTGATTCCTCCTCCTCACTGAAGTTAGGATGATAATGAAAACATTTATTTAGTCCAGCAAGAACTTAGAGTAAGGGAAGGCTGATTGGATTTCTAGTCTGGGACACCGTTGGTAAAAATTCAGAGGCACTTTGACTCACTTAAGTGCTTCAAGGCGGAAGCCTTCCCCACCGCGCTGGTGGTGGTAGAAACATTTTATTGCCTTTGGAACAAATGGTGGGGCGACGCCCCCATCATGGCACTTGGGTGCTCCCATACTACATGGTAGGCACCCTTATAAAGCAAAAGAAAGTTATTGGAGTGCAATCCTCTTTATAGCAATGGAAATGATCTTCCGTTGGTCTTGACTTGAAGTGCTCTTCATAAGAGATTCCCAGTAGGACTCTGCGACTTTCGGTGATGGGGGATAAGGAAAGGTGGGGCATGTAAGAAGGATATTAGGAGGTCTCCTGGTTTGCCGCAGAGTCAGCATGATGACGAAAACTGGTATGGGTATCGGGCATGAGGAAGTGTAGGGTATGAAGCAGTCCGAGTCTGCAAGCTTCACCAGTGTACGGCGTACGCTATGGTGAGAGAGGGGGCTGGGGTTGTATATTCCCTTCGTTTGTCCCGGTAGTACAAGTGAATATCACGGAATGAGAGCAGGCATGCCCGGCCTGTAGAGCGGGCTTCATTCCTCTAGACCAGAATGTACGACCTCGGGCTAGGTGGGGCTGGCGTCCAGATGAAGCTTATGTGATGCTGGGGCTGCCAGAAGCGTAATATGAGAGCAGCGGTGCAGGCTATATAGCCGTTGGCATAATTTAGAATCAAATATTTGGAGTCAGAGATAATTTTTGTGACAGATATAGCGATGAGAGCAAACGCGATGGCTGCCTCCTCTGCCTCTGTGGGGGAATTGGTGATTTATAAAGCTGGGAGTAAGCAGCTTTGCTTGTTTGTCGGCTGCAGCCTGAACCATACGGGCGCCTGACGTATATTCCGCTGCGTCCACGTAGACAACCTCTTGGTCCTCGCTATACTGTCTGTGAATGTGAAGGGCGTGAGCCCTGGCTATTCCACGGCTCTGGTCTCGCTCAGGGGGCATGTTCTTAGGCACTGACTGCGAGACCGTTTGTGATTGACTAACATTGGGACCGATACTGCGCTTTGCTGTCAAAGAATTTTAAACACAGCTGATGCCTGCTGTACTGCGTCTATTTCCATATGGGCTCCGTGGTGCTGCGTTCGAGGAAGCGCCAAATGAAAAGCGCCGCACGGACGCCTGGATCGAACGCCCGGCGGGTTCAGCTTCGTATATTCGTGAATCTCCTGATGACGTCATCGCCAGGCATGACATCATGACAAAATGTGACGTCATTATTACTTCCGGTTATTAGATATGACTGACAGATCATGCCGTCACTGCCGATGACGTCACCATGTGACGGCTATGGACGTTTCGAAACATCTAACCAGTACTATTGGTTAGTGATAGTTAACCATGATTTATGCTTTTTGAGTACTAGTTAATGTCTTGTTAGTGTTAGTTAAACACCTCATGAGTAGTAAGTGATGGTTAGTGATAGTTACGATGACCTCCAAATGCATGGGTTCCTATGGGCATCTGCTTAATTATTTTATTATTAATCATATGTTATCATCGAATTATCTTGAAAATGCCTTGAATCATGTTGCGATATCATCCGATTGCTATTGATTAAGTATCGATTCATTGGGGATTGGCATATACTTATATATGGCATGCACCCGAAACGCGGACACATTTGCTAACGACAGTATGAGGCAGTGTGAGGCTAACGACAGTATGAGTAAAAGCCGCCGGCCGTGCTCTTTCGGCAAAGTCTCGTTGTTCCTAGAGGCCTCTGGAAGACGGGGGTCGCCGCGTTAAAGGCTGGCTGGTAGGCCTTGGCCCATGGCAGCCTTCTCCGCCAGGTGTACGATGTTCCACTGGAGCTCAGGGTCCGAGCTTTGCAGCGAGGTCTCCCAGTTCTCTCTACTAAGTATATTTTTCCCACCCCGGGAGAGTGCGGGATTTCTCATGTTATGTGGTCGAGGGTCCCTCTCACCCCACAATCACTACATTTGTCATAGTCTCTCGTCTCGGGCTAGTCATGGTACGCCAATACTGGATTGATGAAAGTATTAGTTTGCAAGCGGCTCCATGCAGCAGCTTCTTTGTTATTCAATTTTGGGTCTCGGGGGGGGGGGGGGGGGGGGTACCAGCCTACGTGCCAATCGATAATGGTTGATTATTTCCAAATAATTTAGCAACCGCTGCTTGTTACCTCACTCGTCGGAGGGTAGTGCATGCTGGGGGCGATCGCCTTCTTCTGGTGGAAAATAAAGTTTTCAAACAATCAAATCCTAGATGTCCCAGCTGGACAGCGCCTCCTCCCACCCTCCTCCGTTGGCTGATTTATTATGTCAAGATAGTTGCTTTGCTGCCAGGCCATGCCATAAGGTATATGATAGTTTTACATGTTTCCGACGTTAATAGAGGCTGGAACGTAAGAAGCTCGCAATGTAGATATACAAATGCAGAAGCCTCATGATAAAGCTAGACTCACGGGGAACGTTTTTGTGTTTGAGGCATGTAAAAGCAAGACTTTGCTGATTCCTACTCAGGTTTACCCTTTTTAGTAAGCTGTTTGCGGTACTCTACCTTTTCCCAACTCTGTTTTGCGAGCTAACTAGCGGCCTTCAGCTCACTTAACTTTGATTGCTTTCAGATATATACTTTTTTTAAGAGTTTCTCCATCGTATGCATAGTATCGTCATCACTGTCGCCTTGTTTATTCTTGTCACATGTTTGCTAATTTCATGTTGTCCGCGAGAAGCATGTCTAGCTTAGCGTTTTTGATGAACGATCTCTTAACCACGGTCCCCCCCCCCCCCCCTGCAGATAGATTAAACACTGGCAGAAGTTGAAGGATCGCATCCAACTTTAATGAGCAGAGATATAGACAGGAAACAGTAAGTGGTAATAACCCTGCCTGTTCGAATTAGAAAAGGGTCGAACTTGGGAGATTTCGACTAACATTGACAATGCAAAATTTGTGATACTGTAAGCTTGCACTTCCTGCAAAATATATGGTCAGTTCTCGATACAGTACGCGAAATTATCCTCCAGACCCTCACTAGGGCCCCACTTTCTTTGCTTCTATTTCCTATTCAATCTCCTTTCCTTCCCTCACCACGCCATTGGGGACTTCCCTGTTCTGATATATAGCTACCGTATATTTGCGTTTTGAAAACATATTTTCATTTTTTGCACACGCTATTGTTTGGTGGCAAACAAAGGTAATCGGGCATACGAGGTCATGAAACTTCGTAAATTAGGCTGCTAATAATAAAATTGCAGTCGACCGGGTTGCCGAATGAGAACGTGAATGCAGAATTAATTGATGAATTAAAGGCAACCGCTGATAAACATTAAGGAGGTGTAAAATCAAATCGAAATGAAACCAAATCAAATCAGTTTATTCGGACATGAGCATGTGTACACAGAACATGCCCACGGGATGAGGCAACAGGCAGACGCTGGTGGCATACTTTCTGATGAGGCCTCACCCCGGGTCACACATCGACGGTAGAAAGTCATTTACACCAAAAAACAAAAACAAAAACATGAACCAATCAAAATTCAATAAATTACATTTGGTATAGTAAGAAATGAAATAAGGAACATGCGATTGTAAACAAAACAAAAATACATCAGTAATGCTGCAATTCACGACATAAATGAAAACAAAACGCTACATTTCACACATTATTTGTGCATTGTCAAGAAATGTAAAATCAGCAACTATTACAAAATAGTTTTACCGTTTATAGCATCGTCAATTATTGAAGGATAGGCATTGCATACAGTACTAATTTGGTTATTTATACGTTTGGTGCCATACTTAGTCCGGATGTGAGATAAAAGAAAAAGGTAACACGTAAACTGTAGCCTATATTTCTGTTCACATATGTGTTTTTGACAGATCTGATGCCCTGCTTAATTTTATAAAACAAATGCCCAGCAACAGCATGCTTCTTTCACAGCGGGAATGGAGGAATATGTAAGGCCTGAAATAAGCAGTCGCCCATAAAAGCGTTTGGGTAAGAAACGCGCAAGGCTCTTTCTTTACAAAGAAAACAGTCTGTGTGAACAATTTTTGTCGCATGTGCCCCAGATTAGATTGCAGTAAACCACCTGAAAATGGATTAGGGCAAAACACAAGTGCCTTTTTGTTTGTGTGGCCAACAGGTTCCCGACGCAATTGATCACACCAATAAACCGAGCTACCTGCAGGCTTACCTGATTGATATGATCGCCACAACCTACGTCACCGAAAAAAATTCGCCTAGAAATTTGCAGGAACTCAAAAGTTCAATCAGAGTATTGTTAAACTGGAGTTGGATGCGGCAGTCTGTAGGCTTATCTTTAACTGGGAAAAGTATGAATTTTGTATTGTTTTCATTCAATTTCAATTTATTGACAGCAAGCCACAGTATCGCTAAATGTAGCCAGGAGTTGAAGCAACTCTCTAGCTCGCGAAGGTCAGAATAAAAAAAAAAAGTTCGTGTCATCTGCCCATGTAACAATGTTAAAATACGTTGAAACATTTACATTTAAACATTTAAATTTGCATTTACATTTACGTTGAAACATTTAAACAGAGTTTTAAGGTAAATAAGAGAAAATAAAAGATTGCTATATTAATGCAAATCAAGTGAATAAGAGAACCGTACAGCCACCTGCACAAAGATACACAATACATACGGAAATAATGCATAGATAAACAAATCAAAGCAACATATATTCATTTCATAATTTAACAAAATAGCTCAGTTGATCTTTTTTGGTAAAGCCAGCAGTGTTTTTAAAAATATTGAACTTTGACATATTGGCAACTAAAAGTAATCGACGGACGTTAAAGCTTATGCAAGAGTATGCGAATTGGAATTTTTCTAGATTTAAAAGTTGGCATCGAGTTTATTAGCCAGTAAGGCACCGCGACAAACAACTCCCTCGATTTGCAAACAGATGCCTAGATGCCACTCAAACGAATTTTTGATCCCACCCAGAACGAATTCTCAAACCAGAGACTACTTTCCTATGACAGCGCTGTGAGGCACGTACAACGCCTAGCTCTTCGATCAATAGAGAGCCGTCATCTGATGCTGAACACTATTAGCGCACTCGCCCACCTGCAGCAAATAGCAGTAAGTGCAGAAAGTGGACCGGCTCCGGTGACTAGTTGTCAGTATGTAGACAGCGGTGATGGCATGTTCAGCCTGTGGCCGGAAAGACGTGCAGGTAATAACGCAGACGTGGGGAGAATTCGAGAGCGTGATCTAGCTACGAGCGTCATGTTCCTAACATGTCGATGTGCGTCCAGGATGCATCTGCTTGATTATGCGACCACGTCGCTGTGCTGTGTCGCTGTCGTAGTTAATGATCCTAATGGTGACAAAGACGTAATCTTATAGGCAAAAAAGCACATTATGGGATATCTTCAGGTCCTACTCCTAGCATGAATAAAGATAAAAAGATATAAAAATATCTGAAGTATGTCGGGGCTCCTTCTTTCACAATCAGAAATGCATTTCCTGCATTTCCTTTCCTTAGTACAGTCACGATCGCAAGAGATAAGTGCTGCGTAAAAAAAAAAAGAAACAAACATTTTTTGTCGTTTCGGGATCGCAAGCCCGGGATGTCTGCATAAGTATATTGTGAGCCCTCCACGGATCTTCTTTCATTTGTACATACCATGATCTTCGTCTTCCTCTTGTACATACCATCATCATCGTCCCGCGGCGCCGGCTCCGGCGCGCGCTTGGGTTTTTTCTCCATCAGATTAAACGCTGACACGGCATACCTTGCCTTGCCTTCACGACCTTGCCGCCCGTATAATATGATTTCTGTTTTAGCTGAAGGATTACCGGTCGAAGCTTTGATTGACACAGGAGCTGCACTTTCTGTTATTCATGCTGATTTGTGCCACCGTTTGCGGAAAGTAACGACACCATATGATGGACCTGAACTTCGTGGAGCAAATGGCGTCCCTCTGCACCCTTCAGCAAAGTGCACAGTTCGAGTTGTTATAGACGGCGTCCGCCACCATGTGCAGTTTGCTGTGCTTACACCGTGTGCGCATTTGATGATTTTAGGATGGGATTTTCTGTCAACCACTTCAGCGTTAATTTCTTGTGGCAACCGTGTCATCCATATGACAGACAGTGATTTTTCATCTGACATATCTGCATGGCATCATTTCCTCATTGCCGCAGCTGATACTGTATTGCCTCCACAGTGCGAAACACTTATTACCGTTGTTTTCGAACACATCAGTGACGGGGATGTACTCATCGCACCACCTCATCGTCATCTTGCACGTGGAATCGCCTTCCCATCAAGCCTTGTACGATTCCGCAGGAGCTCTGCAATAGTAGCTGCCACGAACACTTCCCGTGAATCCCTCGTGCTGACTAAAGGAACTTCCCTGCCATGCATAGTGGATGCTCACCCTATATCCATGATGGTGCTCACTGCCCCGCTACCTCCGCAACGCGATTCATCGCAAGTCTCTCTTTCCATGCTGTCAAAGACAATCAATCCGAACCTCAAGCCAAACCAACATCAAGAATTGCTGCAATTGCTTCCAGCCAACCAAGCCATTTTTGATGCCACTTCCCCACCACTGGGACGGACTAGTGTTGCACATCACCGCATCCTTACCGAAGGTAACTCAATTGTACGCCGACGACCTTATCGGGTTTCTCTCTCGGAACGAAAAGTAATTGAAGAAAATGTCAATGACATGCTCCGTCGCGATATTATTCGTCCATCAACAAGCCCATGGTCCTCCCCAGTAGTATTAGTTAAAAAAAAGGACGGATCGGTACGATTTTGTATTGATTATCGCGCACTCAACAAAATTACCCGCAAGGATGTCTACCCGATGCCGCGTATGGATGACGCCCTTGACTCTCTCCAAGGGGCCGAATATTTCTCGACATTGGACCTCCGCTCAGGTTATTGGCAAATACCTACTGAGGACGACAAAGAAAAAACCGCTTTCGCAACTCCTGACGGAGTTTACGAGTTTAATGTTATGCCCTTCGGCCTTTGTAACGCACCCGCAACATTTGAAAGAATGATCGATACTGTACTCTGTGGCCTGTTTATGTTACTTGTATGACATTGTTATCTTTTCGTCAACTTTTACCGACCATCTCACGCGCCTGAATGAAGTCCTCACGTGTCTTGCTTCAGCGGGCCTTCAGCTCAACACAAAGAAGTGCCACTTTGCAGCGAAGGAAATTAAAATATTAGGACATCTGGTTAGCCATGACGGCATTCGCCCAGACCCTGAAAAAATAACCGCGGTCTTGAATTTTCCTCGTCCGCAACGGACTACAGATTTGCGGAGTTTCCTCGGCCTGGCGTCCTATTTCCGGCGATTTATAAGACATTTTGCAACTATTGCTGCGCCACTTCATGAACTACTTAAAGCGCGCAGCCCTTTCGTGTGGACTGAACAGTGCAACACTGCTTTTAACGACCTAAAGCACGCCCTCACATCAGATCCAGTCCTTGGCCACTTCAGCGACAGCGCTCCTACCATCCTGCACACTGATGCCAGTGGTCACGGTCTTGGCGCTGTACTTCTGCAGCGCGATGCAACTTCACGTGAGAAAGTGATTGCCTTCGCCAGTCGGACCATGACTCCAGCTGAGAAAAACTACACCATTACCGAGCAGGAATGTCTCGCCGTCGTCTGGGCTGTTCAAAAGTTTCGCCCTTACCTGTATGGTCGGCATTTCACAGTTGTGACCGACCATCATGCTCTTTGCTGGTTATCTTCACTGAAAAATTAGACAGGCAGACTTGGCCGTTGGATTCTACGCCTGCAAGAATACCATTTCGACGTCGTTTATAAATCGGGCCGCCAACACCAAGACGCCGACGCTCTTTCTCGCTGCCCGGTTTCGGAATTAGCCTGCTGTTTTTCTTCACAATGCATTTCCACCTCTGACCACAGCCGATCATCGCTTCCACCGACGCATATCACTGCAGTTTCTTTTGACGACTCTGAGAACAAGCACGCTCTCCGTTCACAGCAATTAGCTGATGTCTACTGTCGGCCCATCATCGACCGCCTTATCGGCGCTTCGAGCCCCCCCCAACGCTAGGCTTCGCCGACAGCTTCGCAATTTCAAGCTTGAAGATGGCATACTACGCCGCTACGTGTATTATCCTGATGGAACTCGCTGGCTCCCAGTCGTACCGCGTGTGCTTCGCCCACGTATGCTAGAAGCTTTCCACGATGACCCTACCGCAGGTCACCTTGGTTTTAACAAAACATACGACCGCGTGAAAAGACGATTCTTCTGGCCTGGCCTGTCTACCACCGTAGCTAAATACGTTGCTTCCTGCCACCTGTGCCAACGTCGCAAGCGGCCGACCTCTTCCCCCGCTGGTCTCCTACAACCCCTTCCCTGTCCCGCCACACCATTCGACGTAGTCGGCATCGACTTATATGGTCCCCTACCTCTCTCCAATGGGGGTAACCATTGGATTATAACAGCTGTCGACCACCTTACACGCTATGCTGAGACCGCCCCTGTACCGACTGGTTCCGCTGAAGAGGTAGCTAATTTCTTTTTGCGGTCAATTGTATTGCGTCATGGCCCTCCTCGGGTGCTTCTAAGTGACCGCGGGACGGCCTTCTTATCGACAGTCGTATCCGAAGTTCTTCGTGCGTCATCCACCCTCCATAAGACAACCTCAAGCTACCATCCCCAGACTAATGGTCTGACTGAGCGATTTCACCGCACCCTCTCGGATATGCTATCCATGTGCATCACACCGGATCATCAAAATTGGGATACTGTTCTACCATTCGTCACATTCGCCTATAATACTGCAGTACAACGGACTACCGGTTACTCCCCATTTTTCCTCGTTTTCGGCCGTCCTCCCACTACAATTCTCGACACTTCCTTCTTCTCTACGCCCGACTACTCCACATCAGTACCTACCCATTTTTTATCTCGTGTGGCCAGATGCCGTCATCTTGCCCGCCTCAACACGGCAGCGTGCCAGGAAGACCGCAAGACTCGCTATGATTCTACACATCGAGTGGTCTCTTTTCGTCCTGGCGACGAAGTACTGCTTTATACACCATTGCGCACCCCTGGCCTTAGTGACAAATTCCACCACCGCTACGTAGGTCCCTATGAGGTCATAAGCCAAACTTCCCCAGTGAACTACAAAGTGACGCCTGTTGATCCCCCAGCTGATCGACGCCACCGTGGAACTGAAATTGTTCATGTGTCTCGCCTGAAACCGTTCGTGCGCCGCGATGCATCGCTTAGTTAGGAGCGGCCAGGCCGGCCGCTTCCGACCCCCCGGGCAGATTGTGTGAGCCCTCTACGGATCTTCTTTCATTTGTACATACCATGATCTTCGTCTTGCTCTTGTACATACCATCATCGTCGTCCCGCGGCGCCGGCTCCGGCGCGCGCTTGGGTTTTTTCTCCATCAGATTAAACGCTGACATGGCATACCTTGCCTTACCTTCACGACCTTGCCGTCTGGACCTGGCCTTCTTTCACAATATTTTTAACCACACATTGTTTTCCGACGCAATCTTTAAACAGATTCTAAGACAGCAAGCTACAACGAATGTACGTACCCGCAGATTTTTCCTTGAAAGGCTGGAGCTACTTGCTTCTTTTTGTTTTCAAAATCATTCCTCACGGATTTTTTATTGCACTTTATTTAGATGCCTGAATGGTGGAGGAACTGAAAATCCTATATTTTGTTACCCATCAGCCCCGCCGTGGTAGTGAAGTGGTAAGACGCCTAACTACTGCGATGGAGCACCCGGGTTCGATCCCAACCGCCGGTGGCTGAAGTGATGTTCGTGTGCCGAGCGATGTCAGTGCAGATTAAGATACTCAGGTGGTCTAAGTTACTCCGGAGTCCTCCACTATGGCATCTTTTACAGTGTGAGTCGCTTCGGAGACTTTAAACCCCTCAAACGAAACCAAACTAAACCAGCATTTGGCTGCACCTCACAGTCACATCGAACTGAAAGGTGTCCTACAAACATTAACTTGCGACGCAGCTAATGCCCGTCGCGGTCCTGAGGCTCAGCGTCGGCTTATTGTTCCCGTCGTCGAGCAAGAAGCAACATGGCGGCGTATAATAACTAAGATGCAACAGGAGACAAACACCTCGCACCGGAGGCGAGCGCTGGAGAAAACGCAGAGAGGGATCACCTTAAGCTCCCAAATCTGCAATCCTGCACCAGGGTTCGTGCTAACGGGGTCATTCTGAAAGCGACAGGGTGCAAAATGTCAGCGCGAAATTACCGTCGTCACCTTCACTCCAATTTTGTAACACAGCCATGGTCTAGCGAAGGCAATTTTATCTCTGACATGTTAATCATATTTTTGTTTTCTTGTTACTTAAAGTAATAAAAATATCGTTTCTTTAAGAGTGGAGTGACGGGAATGACACAAAGTAGAGTGTTATTGGTTGCCCAAATTGTGTACAATTCTTTTGTTAACAAATAAAGCTACAAAATATTTAAACATATATACTTAAACATGTAACAGTAGTTTTTCATAGATTCGTTTTCAACTGTATATCAGTAGCACTGTTTTTCTCTATGGATATCGTATACACATTTCATGATATTCAGCCTTCTTGCAAACTTAGTGGTGCATATTTGTTTAGGAAAGGTTCTAAGACTGAGAAAACGGTGAGGTGAATGTTCCGCTAGAAAATACAGCAAATCACAAGACATCAGTTGCCTGCTTTCTTCTAAACTGTCTCACGAATTTCACGTAACGTGTCACCTCTGGATGCATCCTTTTTACTGATTCGCACGAAATCCTATTTCAAACCGGCAGGAAGGCATCTAGCCGTCCCAGTTGCAAACGTCTGATGCACTCCAGAAATTGAGCCTTCAAAGCTTCCACATTTCTGAAGCTTTTCAATTCCATCCGCCAACTCCGTCTTACCTATCAAAGCAAATTCTCCCGGTGTATTCGTGAGGCTACTTTTTCTCGCATTTGCTGCGTCCAACGCAGCCGCACTATGCCACCCACTTCGCCAAATTGGTTAGCATTATACGCGTTTGCAATGTGTAGAGCAACAATAAATAAATTTGTAATGAAAAACAAGATATTTTATCGCGAAACTTCCACACTGGGAACAGCCGAATGAAATAGTAGGTGAGAGCTCTTAGAACAAAGCGAGATTTCCTGTAGCAACCTTTTTGGTGAATAAAAAAAAATATAGAAAAGAAATCCAACTCTTAAAGGACACCCGAAACGTGGAAGCAAAGTGCTCGCGATTGTTCATGAGACCTGGGACAGCTGTCGCTCGATGTAAAAGGCCTTAAAGAAGAGCAGTGCACCTGAAAGTTTTCGCTTTATATTTTTCATCTGAAAGTTAAGGTGTGCGGAAGTAAGAAATAAAAAAAGAACAATCTGAAGGAAACACGAACAGAAGCTGAACACCTGCCTTTGATAGCAAGTTTGAACAAAATTCATGTGGGAGATCAAATAACAAACAGGAACGCAGTGACCTTCAGTACCCAAATATATCATCGATAAAGGTTGAAACAGTTGTGCACAGCCATATGTTTTTCTTGTTCCTTTTTTTATTTAGCTTGACGCTATGATGTCGTTCTGCTTATTTCTTTTTTGAGATAGAATGAGAAGCCCCTTGCTGCGAAAGAAGCGATGGGGACACACCCGCCTTTCCCACAGCGTACCTAGCGGAAGGGATCTATACAACTAGAAGATACGCAACAATTTGTCAGAAGGAGTGTGAAGAGCGTGGCATGCCGGGTAAATTTTGTGTTTTTTTTTATTTTATTTGGATGCCCTCCTTTGGCTGGAAGGGCCGAGTCAGCGTTTTGTAGCACGCGCTTTAGTGACTTGTGTTCAGAGCTTGCTATAAAAGCTCAAATTCGCTGGACTAGCAGACATGTTCCGAGAGCCCTGCGTGCCAATTCGGAACGGCTAAGCCGACAGCGGCAGCTGGAAGAGAGTGACACAGGGTCTCTCAGTTGCAAGCGGACACAGCGAAAAAGAGCCAAAGATTCTGCAAAGTCGAGCAGTCGATTTGCAGGCAGTGTGCAGAAGGTGCCAGGTTCAAGCCTTGCCGAGACGTTTGGCAAGCTGTAGTTGGTGTATGTCATGGACTGAAGGCGAAACAAAGGAAGAAAAAGACAAGCAGGTATAGAAGAGGCAAGAACGTTCGTGGTGATTTAAACTGGACATTCTATTGTGAGGTACGGAAATAGACAAACAGATCTAAGATCTTGCAAAGAAGTACAAACCAGAAGGCCTATTCTCGGAAACACTTGTGGTAAAATAACCTCCTTCTCTAGAGTTTTCTCAACAATCAGTTCTTTTTTTAAACTCTTGCTATTGAAGAGAAAACAATAATTGTCCTGAATGCGTAAAAATGATAAGCCTTCCACATTACACTTTCTTTTGCTCTTCTATTAGTTTGCAACAAATAGTAATCCTTTTGAAATTTTATTGAGATTATTAACTTCTCGAAATGGTCGTGTCTAGTTACCAGTCCCATTTTAAGCATTGTATCCATGGAACGCACTGAACAGACAAGCAATAAAATTATGCCTTAGAAATATTGTGTAAAACAGGGGCGAAATTAATAACCACTGATCAATCCATCGCATTTCACACCGCAGAACTTGGCGTTATGCTTACTGCAATTACGCTATATGAAGCAATATTCTTTTCTCACAATTTTATAATAGAGCAGATTATCTCCTTGCATGCATGACGATGTTCCACAAATCCCTTTTGCGTAAAAATCCTTAACATTCCCGTAATTACGTTCAAAATTTACCTTTTAAAACAGGTCTCGGCTTTCATTTCACATTATTACTTCTCTATTTCATTAATTACAGACATCTACGCGTGATTTCATGTCCGTAATTCGTCATCTGATAGTGCGGCGCAACCGCCAGGATATTTTTGTTGCATATAATTCCTAATGGCCTCAGATTAAAATTCAATTGAAGACACTATGACTACAATAAAATCTGTTCACAGAGCCAGAAGAACAAAAGCGAAAATTTCTATGATCAAAGAAAAGAAAGTATGTGAAAGACCGCAGTTTTCAATACGGTTTTTGTAATACTTAGCGGAGACGTCTATTGTCTTCAAGTAGCTTCTCCCATCTTCAAATAGGGCCCAATATTGTTTTGAATTTTTTTTCTTTCCTTTCTATAGTAGCTCAGATACCTTAAATACCACTATGAGGTCTATAAGGAGATATAGCGTTGAAAAAAAAAAGTATAAGAGTAAATTGACGGACGAAGTTCAATTCAGAATTTATTAACAACAACCGTGACAGAAACCAGTGATAAAAGAAAAAAACAAAATCAAAACAATGAGGCAGTCATAATTTGTTTCAAAATTCATCATGATGACACTCACGCACACTCGCACGCCCAAAGCGCGTACCTACGCACAAAACACAAACTACATTGGTCATTAAATACACGTAAAAACTACACGAAAAATACGGTGAAAGTAGCGGAACGTTGGCGTGAATACACTTCCCACTTTTGATATGGTCTTGTCTTGAGGTTCGCACCATAGAATTCTTTCGCGTTCTTTATTTGTGGCTTGAATGAAATACTGTCTTCTTACGGAGCAGTGTTAAATGCTTTGTTCTCCAGAAAAACTAGCATTAGCCTTCTCGAGCATTCATCCAGCAGTTGATTGTTTACAGGAGACAAGACCGCACACTGCTTCCTCAGTGTGTTTTGTGACGTCACGACTCTCCACAGTAAGGAACAGTTGGCAGGAGTCTCCAACTGTGGCAGCCGGTTAGGAGGGTGACGGAGGTACGTTGGGTGCCGAGTGAGGCCCGCTGGCCCTAGGCCATAGAGGTATTGTCGTACATCATGTCTTAAGCTTAGAATTATATTCATGATTGCGGTCTCTCAGATAACGTGATAAAACTTACAGCTCTATGCTAATGAGCACAGAAGAGATACTGGATACGCAAATTTAAGCTAATAATTGCTCAAGCGACAATAAAGCTGACGTCCGGGAAGAGTGATCGGCAAGAAATGCTGCTGACGGGAATAATTAATGATATCACGCGAAACATTTAAACGTGGCGCCTTAGAATTATCCCGTTTTGTATTTCTTCGGGTGTTTTGTGCATATGGCACTTAAAACACTATTTGTATTTCCAGATTGAGATGCGTTTCGGTCTTTTAAAATGCTTCGTACGAACCGGTAATGATGTACTAGTCGAAATAAGTAAACACAAGGTTCAACATTTTGCTCACAAATACGCATGTTAATGACAGTAAAAGGAAGGCATATATAAGAAGGGATCAGACGATGCATATGTAGTGAATGACCCTGTAGTACCACAAACTCGCGCAACAGCGATGATTTCTACAGAGTTGAAGTAGTATCTCGTGAGCAGACATTTTATAGTGTGGAAACATACTTTAGAAATCACAGGAAGAGAGAAAAAAGAACCAATGATTAGTATTCTTGAGAGCAATATATATTTTATTTACATTATGCTTGCTTGAAAATTATATTTTGAGAAACCATTTTTCGCTCTGTTATCAAATGCTTCAACGGGAGAAGAAAAGCAAAAATGGAGACGGCCTGAAATGGCCTGCGCAAGCTTGGTGGTGGGGATGAAGAAATAAAAACGGTCATAGTGGATGAAATCCATAAATTGTTTGCACAAATTTGATGGTTCCGAACTATGTTTGCAGTAGGCTGGAGCTGACTAGACATAAAAATAATAAGCCCCAAGATCCCCTGGCGTTGTACGCAGTGCCAAAAGCAAACACGTAGTCAGTTGGGAGGACTAGCAAAAGTAGAGTTCGTGCACACGGGACTGGCAGAAGAGTACTCGCCATTTATTAATATATAAACTCGCATGTCACATTTTATGCCCCTTGTGCACGAAGTGGAACGTCAAAAAGGCACATTTGTCGTTCGCATAAGACGTAGAGAGAATATTCACATTGGTTTTAATAGTAATAAGCACAAGAAAACATTTATTAATTCCCATCCTAATGCACAGAAAATAAACAGCTGACAAAAGTTGCAAAGCATCTCATAAGCGCTCAATAACCCATTTATATGCAATTTTCTCTTTGATGTTATTATATGTATTATATACGTGTGCAACAAGAATCGCATACCATTGAAACACGGGGAGCGCGAACTCTTGCAGCTTCAAGGTAAACACAAAATGTCATGCCCTTGTTCTGGAAGCAATAACAATGGACATACGTGTCTATCTAGAACGTAGGGGGTAAGCATTAAACCGGTACCCGTTTAAAACCCGGGCCTAAAACATCGTAAGGTCGTTAATGTACTGTGCCAGAGAAGTGATATCTACCATATTTATGGAACGCTTCACGCGTCCAGTATTCCATTTCTGCCTTGAAAAGTTCAATTTTTTAGATCAGTGCCATTTTCATTTTAAGCTAACACGACCACACACCCGCACATTCCTACGCAAATGCTACTAAACTCAAAAACATAAACTGCATTAAACAATTTGATCATTGGACGTTACAAGCTAGGGATACTTTAAAATATAGTGACTCTTCAATGCTTTTAACTTAGCCTTGTAATAATTTAGAAGTTAGGGTAACAACACAAGGCGCTTCACAGCGAATGTAGTCTTGGAAGCGGTTCAGGAAAACCTACTAGGCTTGTAATTTGTTACTTGAATTGGACAGCTGCTCATTAATCAGATGCTGCACTGCTTTGTGTAAGGCAAGGGGCTTAGTTTCCAACTAATTAAAAGTCGGTGAGGGATGCAGCAAAAGGCCAGTTTGGGCTACTATCTCCCATTACTAGATTAAAGTAGTTTTGCTAACAGCAAAGAAGCGACCATCAGCTTTCTCAACGGCCTCTGGCTCACTATACTTACTGCGTGCTGTCCTGGGAATGTAGATTAGGTTCTGTTTACTTCAGCTGTATCTGCAGGCGAAGTTTAAGGACACTCGTGCGGTGTGCGATGAGTGCAATAGATAAAAAATGACACATTGATCTCAGTTAAACCCATGAATGCTTGCGGAAAACGCTTGTAAAAAAATAAATAGGTCGTTCTTAGCAGCGCTCAAGATTGCTTATGCGAACATGTATTGAGGTCCCATCTTTCACAAAATAGCAAGTAACTTCTATCTCGGTCATGTATTGCAGTAACTGAAGACTAATTCGATATTTACATAAAAAAAAAACACAATGCACCGAAAGATTGTTTTTCACAAGCAAGATTTGACCAACTGGTACGCAACCCTTGAAGCTCTTCTAGCTACTGCTACCACTTAAAGGAAGACAAAAAAACTTAATGTTTTAAGAGAGAACTAACTGCTCTTTTAATGAAGTACGATGCCTGCTTGTGCACTGGAAAATGTAAAACAAGATTATGTGGCATTGACCTCTGTGTTTTGATAGAAGCCTTCGGGTTCAGAGTTAATAAATTATAAAAATCTGAAACGAGTTAACTGCGCAGTACAGTGCAAGCTGAACTGTACAACAGCTGTCCCTAGATGATGTATTTCTGGCAAAAAAGATAAAAATTTTTCCGCACTATTTTACATATGTTGCGCTAAAGCGCCCGCGACTATTCATTGTGTGGTAATAATAGGGCATTCATATTAACCAATGGGCGCGCCTCGAAAAACACATTAATAAGACTGTGTTTATTCTCTAGAGAGACGGTATCAAGCGTGAGACATTTGAACGCGCGCAGCGAAAAACCGTATGAAATACACGGAAGAATAAACCGCCCTGTGTTGTCTCCAGCCTCCGTCCTGTGTCTGCTGCGGTTTTATTTTCCTTAATAAAATTACTTTTCACCATCCCAAATTTTGAAGGCACAACAGCTGTGGCTGCACCGCACGGTTCAGAAATTAAGCATTCTAGTACTAAAGCATTTATACCATCGACACCACCCGACCAAGAAGTTTATCCAATCTTGTTTTTTTCCGTCGCTGTGATTGGCTACGCTGTCGTGACGTCACAACCACGTGTCCGCGCGTGGTTAATACATAACCAGCCGCGTAAATCGGCTTCAAAAGTCTCCCAGACTGACCTTTCAAGTTGACAGCCAACAGAGACATTGACAGAGCTTACGACTGGCCATTTACTGATCGCTTATAGTGACCTCTTATAGTGAGTTTATACTACAAAAAAAAAAAAAACAATCGAAATGGATTAGAATCGGTCATGCCCGAACTCGGGTACTTAGGTTGAGTACCCTAGCGCCTCGACCGCTAAGGTCCTGCGGCTTTTGTTTTTTTAATACGGCCTTTAATACAATGATTTAAACCACCCACTAAGCAGGCTCATCGCTGAACCACCACGGCGGGTGCTTTCGATTGTTATAACCAAGTTTAAGAGGGCTTACATCTCCCCAACGTGATGCGGTTGTTTCCAGATGACCACACAAGTAAAGCTTAACCTGTGGCCTACTCAACTGAGTGCTTAGTTGTACTGGAACCGATCGCGGAGACCACGGGTCCGCCACTTGACCTGACGGCTCGCAGATGGCGCCATATGGCAGCTGAAACTGCAGTCCACCAGACTAATAGTAGCAGAATGGTTATACTACGTATGTATCGTATACAAAACAGCTATTTCACTGGTATGAAACAGGTAAGAGGAAAAAAGCCTGTGCTTTGACAATATAATTGGCTTATCCAAGATAACCCCAGCCAGTTATATTCAGTAGGCTTCTCCGTAGGGTTCTTCTCTGCCTTAAGCTTTATTTTTTCGAAAATCTGAATCACTTCGTTTCAGGAATTTTTTCTTTCGCGTTCTTCTTCAGGCCTGTCTTTTCAACCAGTTTCTCTCCTAAACCAATTCACGTAATACCATGCAACAAGTGGTCATTTGAACATGTTCCAGTGGAACATACAAAGCTGCATCGAGCGTCCACTGAGGACGCGTCCATGGGGAACAAGGGTATGTTACTCCCTTGAAGTGCTACTCACCGAGTCGCCAATCGAACGCAAAGAACAAGGGCGATACGAAATGCTTTCGTTCTATCTACCGGAGCGGGGATCGGTTCCGCGGGAAGTGTCAATTAGACCCGGGCAAAAGCCGACGAGGGCCACTTGTCGAGACGAAAGGAGCGCAAGAAACGAGAAGAAAGCCCTGCTGAAATAGTGTAATCAAAGGGCGGAATGGAATGCCCAGTCCATCAGGAGAGCCTGTGTCTATCTTCGATTACATTTGTAGTTCTTTCTTCGACCCGGTAAGCGCTTCGTGCCTCCGTCGCAATGATAGCTCTGCCTGAGATACCTTCTCTGTGGACACACGGTACTGATTGCGTTACTGCTGGATGATATTGGCGTATATGGTACAGCATTCGTTACCACACAGGGTTTCGTCTTAATGGAAGATAAAAGGCATCGCAGGTAGAAAGTGACCCGGTCAGATAGGATTAACACGCTATATAGGCAGTAAGTGTGCTGCAGCTGGTACACTAGTGGTTTAAATCGATGCCCGAGGTTTTGCCGTAGAAACATGTAGCCTGGATTATGATTAAGCTGGGCATGATTATTATTATGATAAGCAAAAGAAAAGCAAAGTTTGGTAAGATGTGAAAAAGCGCATAAAGAATATGAGGCGTTAATAATATTCAGGTTATTATCGGTATTTCATTGGGACTTGATGAAAAAATTTACTTTTTCCACATACGGTTCTTCAGCTTAAGGCACAACGATGTGCGATCAAGTACTCGTACTCCACGGTATACATGCGAAATCAGCACACAATAGATTAGTAGGGTGCAAGAGGGGTAAAGAGATATATAGCCTACCTTATTTCATTTGGCGAAAACCCTTGAATTCTCCCCGTTGCGGCATCAATGACAGTAATATAGGGGAACTGTTTCTGTCGAGAAAATTCTTCCCTTTACTGAAGTATGCTACTTCCAGAATGAAAAAAATTGTTATTTTTCTCTGTTGGGAAAACGTAAAAGAAATAAATCAGCCCTGAACTTCGCAGAAAAGTTAAAGTCATTTTAACTACGCAGGCATCCGAATAAACACGATGGTCCTGGGAAGAAATAGGTCTGGCTTTACTTCGCGAGCTTGCAAAAGTCTTATAGTAGTTTCAAAATTCTCAAAAACATTACTCATGTTCGAAACTCTGCTATATGTAACTTAAAGTGTGTTCGTAGGACAGTTGGTGGGAAATGTCATAACTAACAACACCACTGAAAAGGCGGTGTTGTTACTTTCTCCGCCATATCCTCGGTTCATGTTGTTTCCCGCTATCGTTGCGGGAAGCACGTGACATGCCCCTTTGAATTTAAATCGGACACTGAATAGCAGAGCTTAAAAAAGCTAGAATGATGCACGATTGACTTCTGCTTAGAAATGGTTCTACGCGCTTAACTGTCGTTGTAAATGAATAAAAAGACTGCACTTAATTTACGGCGACATCTTCGTGACTAGTATGAGCTTCAACGTCGCGAAGTTTTCTGAATATTTATAGCGAAATATTAGGGCGAAATAAATAGAGACAAACAATCAGTCCAAGTAAACTTATAGACAAAGGCGATAATTAGCTCTCAGATTCTGTCGAACGAAAAAGATTAACAAGAAAAATGCAACGGGAATTTTAATGGGTTATACAATACTGAAGGTTTTTTACATTCTTAAGCTTAAGGGCTTGCTGACACACTTCAGGCGTTTCTAATTAGCTATACTGTATAATTGCTTCAGCACTGATTCGGGAGTTGAAAGGTGATGATATTGAATGTTTTTAATAAAAATCAAAACATGGTTTATTAAACAGTGCATAATCTTTAAGACATTCTAGTGGAAATTAAGAAGAAGAAATGGACATGGGCAGGACATGTACTGCGAAGAGAGGATAACCGATGGATAACTTAGGGTAACGAACTGGATTCCAAGGGAAGGAAAGCGTAGCAGGGGGCGGCAGAAAGTTAGGTGGGCGGATGAGATTAAGAAGTTCGCAGGGGTCAAGTGGATGCAGCTGGCACAGAGCCGGGTTAAGTGGAGGAATATGGGAGAGGCCTTCGCCCTGCAGTGGGTATAATCAGGCTGATGATGATGATGATGATGATGATGATGATGATGAATCTTTAAGAAAGATAGATAATTTAAGAATGATAGCCGCCCAATTTTTCATGTCCATGCTGATACCATTTCACCCGAACAAAGATTCTTTTTCGGCAGCAGAAGCTGTTTTGTGAAATATGAATTTCACATTTTCTAAGGCAAAGGTCGATATTTTTAGTACCTCCGACTTCTTTACCTTCGCCTGATTCTGTGTTTCTCTATGAACAAAATGAATACTCGGTGCTTAGTTCATTTAGAAGGAGTTTAGACAGTAACTAGAGCGCGGGCGGACGCGAGTGCAGAAAGAACATTAATTCCACCTTTTTATCCGCAGCCGCCTGAACGGACACAGCTGATAAATTATTTTGGTCAAACTTAATCTTTGAAGCCATTCCTTGAGTTTTGGGCAAGACGGTGATGGTGAAAATCATTCGTAGAATTTCCTCACGCGGTACCTGCAAACTCGAAAGACGTTATACCCCGGTTTTTATTTCTGCAGACGTATTTCTCTTGGAAGATTCTCAAGACGACAATATTAGTATACACAATTTCTTCAAAAATAGCTTATCTTAAGCCAATCGATTATTCTGCCCAGCACGAAAGCTAAACATTACAAAAGGCATTATTATCATTTTATTTAGTTTTCGTGCAGTTTATCACCGAAAACATAATGATGGATGAAGGCACTCAAAGTAAGCCAACAAGAAATATTCAGAAGTACACACTGAAAGGCATAGTGTTCGAAATGATATATGTATGTGAGAGTGCAACACTCTAAAATAACAAAAAAAAACATACTATGCGCATGAGATCAGTATTAGGAAAAGAACACAGAGGTAACATATAAAACAGAACAGCATCAATATTGAAACGAATGAAATATCGAAACTACGGTAACTCTTGGTATCGCGTAGAACTACCCTCATCTGGGACTGCCAATATACAGTCTAACCTAGTCTAACTAACAATATACAGTCTAACTAATTAATTTCTCGGCAATTTGAATAATTAATGACTTTAGCTTCGACTTGAGCTATTCTGCAACAAAAAGCAATAAGGGACTCAAAGGAAATCACTGCCAAAGGAAGTCCTTCCAGACGCCTGCTGGCAGCTCATCTACACACAATGGTCACATGGAATGATCACTGCTTCCTTCTGTCGATATAGCATTAGAAGCATCATCTAGAAAAGATGCAGGATCCGACATTTCTCATCATCCATCATGAAATGTCGGTTATTGGTCGGAGTCTGGCGTCATTACCCACCGACATGAACGAATTGTAAGGTGCGCCGCTCACTTGACAAGGATGTGTACGCTGGCTGCCTCGGCGGCGGTTGGAAGGTCTGCACGATATGCTGTGATCGTGTTAAGCAATGTAATGACTTAATATTTCTGTAACTGCCTTTTACTCTTCACCTTTATATCCAATTACCCCCTTCTTCCAGCGCAGTGTTGCAAACCGATTTCTTCTTCCGGTTAACCCCCCTGCTTTCTCCTCCTCCTTGTCATAAAGCAGAATCAAGGTCAATTTTTGATATTGCAGCGGGAAATCTCCGCAAAAGGAGCGGGCGGCAGTGGAACTCTGAATTTGATGTCTTTTGTTAAATAGGCTCAGCCCACGCGGCGAGCATTATGGAAGGAGGAGGAGAAGCAACTCGAGCGAAATTCAGCTTTTAATAAAATAGCATTCCCAAACGTTAAAGCTGTTAAGTGCGGGCTATATTTAATTGGTCGCAGTTTTTATAAAATGGTGCATGTTTTTAGAAGTAAAATTCCGAAGGTTAAGTGGCTGTGGTGAACACAATCTAGAATAATTCGCTTTCGTCGAAATGGTGCCAAGGTTGCGAAGGAAAAACAATTTGCATTTCAGTTCCGGTTGAACGTGGATGATTGTCGGTTGAAGCCGTCAGCGCCAACACGCTTCAGGAATGTATACTTTCTGGAAGGTGCTGAGAAAGATGCAGAAAATATCTACAAAGAGGGGCTGCAACTCAAAGCTCAGAACCTTCGGAGTTTTTCGCCTTGTCACAAGAACCCTCAGTTGCCGGGAGAATAGAAGTAAGCCAATAAACCTTCTATCATGAAATACTTCATTGAAAGGGGAAGAGAAGAGGCACGAATATTTCTCTTGATCTGTATGAGGGCAAGACAGACATTTTTAATCAAGGTACCGAAAAGTAACCCTATGTCGGAATATTGTTAAAGAAGTTTAAAGGACATGTGTCCACGTGTATTTATCATTCTGAATTATATCCCGCTTGAGCGAAGACAGGCTAAAATTAAGGCAATTGAGCCGTTCAATTGGCCTTTTCTTGGCATTCGGTGAACGCATACGGTAGCCAAAATATATTTCATGGTTATATTCGTATTGAGAATATATTGCTTTTATCATTATCATCTTGCTTATACTAATCAACAAAATGATGCGGCAATGAAAGCAAAACTTATTCCCATATCTCGAGATCTCAAGGCATGAATTCGTTCGACAGTTATGCCTTCTAATTACTTGTAGTATACTCGTAGCCTTATATTTCTCTTCATTTTATTCCAAGTATCTCTAGGTAATACCATGGTGTTCATGGACCAGAAATGACGTATTTATGGCAAGTGCAGAAAGCCTATTAAAGTGTGAGCAATACTTAAACACAATAGAAGAACTATTATAATACTAAAAAAATGAATGACAATTACCACTGGCAAAGGCTGTTAAAAGAGCTGCGAATTTAGCCTAGCTATAATTTGAAAAGAATGCACAGAAAATGTGTCCGGGAATTAGATGCTGTTGCCTTTATGTTTCTTTAGATAGCTCTCCTTCCTCGTAATTTTGTTTGCCGACAGAATAAAGTGTGATAGATGTGGACATTGGTCTTGAGGGCGTTTATTTGGTGATTACTTTCGACTGATACGACTAAGCTGTTCTGTCGCTGTGTACTAATTGGCGTATGTCTGAATTGACAATGACATTCTCAAAAACTTTACAAAAATCACATTCTGGGAAGTGCCTTTTTTTTTGCACTTCCCTATAAATGCGCAGTGTTCCAAATCAGGCTTTCAGCTGTTAGACAAAGCGTGCCTTCATTCAGGTAAACAAGCAACGGAAACAGGAATGCAGCGCAAGGGTCTGAATCATGCGGCGGATTTGTGTTCACATCTAAGGCTCTAATATGAATATTAAAAAAAATGTTGCCGTGTGGTGTTCAACTAGGTTATTCTGCATAATACGAAATTTGAACCAAATGCAGCTGGTGGAATTTGTACCAAGTATTACGGTCCTTGCTTCAAAAATATGCGTAGCGAACATGCAGTATCGTATGTTTGAGTTGACGCCTACAGTCGCCAACACCATTTGACCGCCCCTGGCATGTTCCTTACCTTACCTTCATCGTCCTTTTAATATTTTGCCTGGCGCAAAAAAAAAAATCGAAGTTTGTCGCTGTGTTTTCATGAGCATTTCAAACTTTCAGTTATGCGGTTAATCCTGCGTTGACATACTCCCGAATGAAAGCCACACTTTTTAACCTCTTTCGCAGAAACAAAAACTTTAGCATTAAAATGAGGCCACAAAGCCTCACAGAAAAGTCAATACCATGCATACCCAGCAGAAGCTGCTTCATTTGCTATGCATTTCTCAAATAAGTCGGGCCCAGTCGAAAAAAACTGCAGAAAATTTTCTGATGTTACGAAAGAACTTCTGTGCGGTTTTTGACGGGAAAAATGTTGTGACAACAGAACATTCTGTAGTGACATCAGAAACTTCTGTAGTTACAACAGAAAAGTGGCACAGAACTACTGAAAACAGAAATATATTACAGAAAAAAGCTACAGGAAAGTACTACAGAACTACAGAAAAATTTGATGGTTACCACAAAACTACAGGATATTTTGTCGTATTTTTGACAAAATTCTGTAGTTTTTTTCGACTGGGATATTTGGTGGATTCTTGCTTTCAGAGTCTATATTGAGGGGGAAAAGCGAAAAGAGGAAAATAGCTCAGTGAGATCAGCGTGATTAAAATGGTCAAGCTCAAAGTGCGCGCGCAAATTAAAGCTTCCCAGATAAAAGCTCCAACCTTCATTTTGTTGGTCTCTCCCTGTATAGGAGCGACACGAACGACAGGCCTCAAGGCAGCGTGGACTCTTGAGGCTCTGCTTTAACAAAAAGAGGAGGAGGCTTTAGGTCTTGCATTTGGAGCACCTTTGGACCTTTGTCCAGTTATAATCTCCCGAAAGCGTAGAACTCAAAGGCAGATTGTCTCGCCCCACATAAGAAGCATGGACTACTTTGGAGTCTGAGGCTCAGCCCTGAAGAACGTTGACAGATCTAACGGCTTTCTCTAATGGAACTAGGCCGCAGCCTGGGGAGGGGTGTCGAGAAGGGGGATCCATAACGTGCGAGGACGGCTGGGCCGTCAAATTACTCTGGAATTCCAACGCCTGCTGGGCAGCCTCTTTGCACATATATGACTCCTGTGATGAATATCTGGCAGTTCCATCTTTCTTTTTCCCTTTTACTTAGGTGTTTATTTCCATTATACTGCTGGTTTAGTTTGAATAAATTTCGTGTGAAACATTTTCATGAAAGCTGCATTTTACTTAAGGGCTAGCAAAAACGCTAAAGCACCTCGCTGATTTCCCTAAATTACTTTTTCAGGCAGCTTCACAATGCGTTACTATTTTTTTAAATGGAGCTTCTAAGGAGGGTGTATGTACATAGTAGAGTGTCATTTACGAGGTCTAACTTAACTAAACCCAGCATAACATACGGAATGACTAGTTTGGTGCAGTTCGTCACTTTAAAATGTATTTCACGTCATCACTCTCTTCTAGCAGCACCTGCCAAAGGCAAGCTCGTGAGCAGACTGCGATGCATATTGCCCGAATTGCCATGAGTGAAATAAATATAAACCTCTGTAACCATGGCGTACGAGCGTACTTAGATGACCTAAACGTAGTCTATCAACTCCAGATCCAAGGAGCTTAGAAGGCTTGATTCTGTCCTCCCCTTCCCATCCTAATAGCTAAGCGCGAGATAGGCACTGACAACAGATGCGATTTGGCGACGCATCGTATCGGTCACAGGTGCACATTCTGTACACGTTGGCGCTACTGCTGCTTTGTTGGCTCGGGAAGTGTTTACTCCTTGATATTACACAACTACTCGACGTTGGTTTTCGAAGGAGCTTCGCCGTTTCGCTGGGATTGCATTATACTGCTAATGTTACAGGTGACTGCGTAGATAATTCATGGCTCAGTCACTTCTCATACAAAGCGAATGTGCGTCTCACGTTCATCACTGCGACGCCATTTCGCTCACACGCACTGCCTTCCTCGAACCCAGTCGAAAAAAACTACAGAACTGTGTCAAAAATATTACAAAATATCCTGTAGTTTTGTTGTAACCATCAGATTTTTCTGTAGTTCTGTAGTTTTTCTGTAGTATATTTCTGTTGTCTGTAGTTCTGTAGCACTTTCCTGTTGTGACTACAGAAATTTTTGATGTTACTACAGAAGGTCCTGTTGTCACAACAGGTTTCCCGTCAAAAACCGCACAGAAATTCTGTCGTAACATCAGAAACTTTTCTGTAGTTTTTTTCGACTGGGAGTGCTCAATTATATATGGCTCTTCTGATTTTTACAATGTTTACTTCACGCTAATAATGCACAGTGTTAAGGAAAGATTAAACCTAGTTTTATGCCATCAAATAGGTGCCAAGCCCCAGGCTTGCGTTGCTTAATATCGGTTACTGTAAATTTGTGGGTCACCGGCGAAAAGAAAAATATACGTGAGTGTGTTGAAGGTGACTGTGTGGCCTGTGCCATTAACCCGTTATCATTTAACTTAGATATTTCCAGTTAGTTATCTAGTTAATGCTTAACGTTTACAATTACCACGAGAACGGTAGCTAAGCGGAAAAACTGCTCCCAGAAATAGGAATTCAAAATATTATTACCAGCGGTTGCAGTCCAATTCCTTCAGTTGTGCTTACAAAGAGTCTGTGTGGTGAACAAGAAAAATTTAGGATGCTCGAGATGCACCAGTATCACCTACTCTCGCAAGGATTGCAAATATATCGCAGAAAGCAAAACCACACTCACATATCGCTATAGTGAGTGCTCGATAACGTGGAAGCGTTATTGAGCGCTTTCTTACACAGTTCCATAATGCACTCGAAGTCTGAAATATACTCCAATGAAATTTCATAGAATAACTTCGTGAAGCTGACTCGGCCCATATAGCTCACGCGGCAGTGGGTATTCTATGTGTGCTTTTCATTCCGTAGGGCTTGAAGCTAGCTTCAAGAATTCGCATATCACCCGCTATGTGTTCGTTAGTTAAGGATTTCGCTTCTCACGAGTGTATCTACAACATCCATCTGAAGCCATGAGTAGCGCGTGAGGAGGTGCTACAGAGGAGCAAAGAAATGACAATATACGAACGCACAGATCGATATCCTCGGTCAGGCACAGATGCGCCAACCAATAAGAGCTAGTGGAAGAGGGGGATAAGAGCGGCGCATTGCTTGGGCACTTGGAAGAAATGTTTGTAGAGATATCTGCGCAAACCCTTCAAGATGACCTGAAAACCTTAGCTCGTATATCAGAACTAAACGGAGCCTTTTCTCGGAGGCAGTAAAGCAGGGTTATGGCCTTTTACGTCTACGCGAATCTATTGAGTCTATTAGTTTTCATGTTGGACAACGCCGATAGGAAGGAGAATTCAGGACCCAGCTACGTATTCCTGTATGCAATATATGCGAGACTTCTAATCCAGTTACACATTGCTTTTCTTGGATGTTATTGTATCCGTCTAACTTGCTGTTGTAAAGAGCCTAGCTCAGAAAAATGCCTCGCATCGGAATTGCCGGAGTTCTGAGCGCAAAATTACGCTCACTCCTGTGGCAACTGATAGTTGGCTGGAAAGTGATTGGTCAGCTGATTATCATACATCAGGAGACCACCTAAAAAGGTTGACCTGACTGGCACTACGAATTTGGAAAGCTTCAGTGGCATAAAAGCTGAAGCATGCTGCCCCGTTGGATACCGAGTCACGCACGCGGACCTCAGACTCTGCTGGAACGTTTGTGCGGCATAGTTAAAGCGGGGTTTCATATCTATGCTTAGTGTTTTTTTTTTACCACGTGGTACGTCATCACTTTTTGCTAATGATAACATGTGCAGTACTGTTCAGCTCTATCCCAAAGAGAGTTGTCTTTTTTCACCTTATTTCAAAACAAGACGGAAGGATCAAGAAATGTCCCAGTCACCACGAGGGGGTGGATAAAAGCGGTGGCACTTCCGATATCAATGAGCCGCCATATTTATCGTTAAATAAAACGGGGCTAGTTGGTCGGAAGCCTTTTCTTACTACAAGTAAATGTTGTTTACGTGCTGTAATATTTTATTATTAAAAAAATGTAAACAACCTTGAGCAACAAGTCAGCCTTCACTGGGATCGAACCATGCCACCAGGACGGTAAATATTGTAACCCTATTGTAACACTAAATTGTGATGATAGGACTTGCCATATTTTCACCGGTTCTATTCCTTATAAACCTTTTAAAGACACCTAAACTCTGCACTGTAAAAAAAATGACGACGAAGTCCCAATGGCTCCCGTTGATGTTTCCCCTTGCGGAGTCTCTCGAGCTAGGTTCAGCACACGCTCCCGTGATGGAGCGTGTGCGAAGCCATGCGACTAGTACGAAGCCATACGATTGGCCGCCGGCCTCAGCTCCAGCGAAGCCCCTCCTCAACCCCGCTAAAGTACACTATGACACCCAGCCAAATGTATAAAATCTTGCAATTAAACAGCAGGGGATACCGCCGGAAACGGGAGAATCTCCGACAGTTCTATCACGTACGTGCTCTTAATATCGCATTTCTCAATTTCCCCTCTGATATATCGAGCACACTAAATGAATGTACAGTGATGAACAACCATGTTATTTGAAAGATTATGCGGAATAGATATAGAATATTTATTTTTCCAGCTGTGAGAATTCACATAAGTATATGGGGGTAGAGTGTCTTACCCAAGATCCAACGGCCCTGGAGTCGATTATCACCTGCAGCTTCCCTGTCCAGCCTGCCAACTAGTCCATGTTTTGTGATCATGTGACGTCACATAATCACCGACTAATCATTATCCAGGCATATTGTCTACCAGCAGCATGGCAGAGCCATGCTAATAATTTCTCGCTCATAACGCCGACAACGATGACAGCGTGTGTTCTGCAGAAGTGTTTTTATTGATATTGAATGAACAATCAAATCAAAAGTATAAGAAACGAAACCTTCAGAACACTCTCGGCTATCCTGGACAATTTAAGGGGAAAGCAGCTTTTAGAGTTACGGTAAGAAATTGGTTCGGTTTTTCAGGCTTCGTCAAGATTGAAAATTACTGTTTCGAAATCCTGATCCACGAAAATGTGCTCAGTGCTACCTTAGGACAAATCCTCCTTTCCACGATCCTATGAACATGATAGGATACCTCGCTTCCTTCCCGGTATCATGGATTTGGGAAAAAAGGTGTATTCGTTCCAAGAAACAGACAAAAACAGAACCAGCATGCGTCATTTTCGAAACAAGCCGCCTTGGATTCTTCCTTATGCGTAATCGCAGATTATGATCGCCGGCATTCTGATTATGTCTGTTAAGTCATCAAACTTATGACGTCATGCCAAATTTCCTGTGCATAGACGTATCCTACTGAAAAGCTCAATGCGGTTTAGAGGGCTTGAGTACCAGTCTTCGTTGTGTGCGCTACTTACACAGTGAGCATACTTGACGATGATAGAGGTGGAACTCCTAGAGTTGTCGTTTATGATCTCGTATATTAACACCTTCTCCATTACTTAAACTTGCGACAGCCAAAGTGGTTATCTTTGGGCCTAAACGAAAATCTTGCTCATTTGGTATAATTCCCTCCACTAACGTCCATCACATTGTAAATATTGAATCATAATTGCTTCCATATTAATATGGCACTACCAAGACTCACGGATGCTCTACGTGGCCTGAGTTGCACAAGAAAAATATTTTCATAAGAGAATAGCTTGAACTGCACGACTTTTGAAAAACAGCTGCTCTTGCATACGTGAAAAAGGGGCTTCCCCTCTTGTTCACTAACTGAAACTGGCGCTATCATCAAAACACTCATGAGACTACTGTCGAGCCTTGAACGCACCCAGAAAATGCGACATAAGATTTATAAAAGAGACTTGTAAAAATTGTGGCAGCCGCGTGGCAATACCCGACGCCGTCATGGCTGCATTACTGTTCGCACCATAGGAGTAAGTCGCATTGAATCGTTTTTGGAAACAGTCTTGCCGCAATAGCAGTTAGTACTATTTCTAAATTTTTAGCGATTGTGTTTGCGACCGATCAATATTCTTTGAAAGTAGACCTTAAATTGCAGATCGTTATGGTTAACGGGCAGCCCTAGCTCTTTAGCATAAGGAAGAGAACATATAATTCCCCACCACGTTAGGCTTCTAGAACCTAAGCCTGGCAGGACTCCTGGGCTTAGACCACGAAATAGCGTGTAAAATAAATGTAAGTGTAAAGAGACCTGTGTTTTATTTTTCTCCTATATTTAAAAGAATTGACTGTTATGACTGCCCAATGTTTATCGATCGAGCAAAATACTCAGGTACTCTTGCCTCTTGAGCCTCTAACAGCATGAAACTTTTTAATTTGACTAGAGTACTCGCTTTATTTCTGCAGGGGTTTGTTAATTTTTTCTCTTCGGTCGCGTTCGTTACAGTGATCTCAACCACGTCTTGTCGTTGAACAACTTACGAAGCGGAGTGTGTTTTTGATGCTGTCGCAGTGTCACTCACAGGACTTCGTTGAAGCAGTCAATGTGCATTCAGGGTTCGTCCCTTGGGAACTAGGCCAAGTAGGCCTAACGCAGCGCCAGTCGCGATTACCCGATCGAATGCCGAGGAGCACAGGGTCCAAACAGTTTTCCCTTTGGGGCCGGAGCGGCAATCAGATCCGCTGGAAGCGTCAATTAGCCCTGGGAAAATAGGGACACGGGCCACTTGTACCACGAGAGAAGCGCAAGAAACAGGAAGCCAACGCTGCGGCCGTAGTGTAATCAAAGGACATAATTGCACATCCACTCCAGATAGAGGCTGTCTTTATTGACAAACCTTGCTGGTGCTTACCGTTCTGTCCACTACTGTGGACACTGCCTGCTGGAAGCGGCACGAATTACCGTCACGGGATTGGTTCGCCTTAGCCTCCTACATTGCGTTGGTAACTGATGTAGCATGAGTTATGGCTTTGACGCATGACGTCATTGGGGAGAGGTGCTATGCTCGTATCCATATAACATGCTATCATAAACAGTAGGAGACTGGCAATTTTTAATACACCCCGCGTGTTGTCAAAAATAATATAGGTATTTACATTGCGGGAAATGATTTCACTATCAGTAATTTGCTGTTTATTAGAGGGATACTCCAAAGGCTAGGTTACTTGGTTACTAGCCATAATCAGAGTATCAGCGGTGTGTCCTTCTTTATCCTAGATCAACATTATTTGCTTTATTTCGCTTATTTTGTGTTGGCCTTCATTTCCAAACAAATGCGTCTAACCTTTATACCAATGGGGCTTTTCCATTATGCACACGTTAAGCACTAGCGCACGTTCTACCTTTTACTCACGATGACGTTTGGACTATGTCGAAGTAATATGCGGATCTATGCAGATGTTCACCTGCAGATCAATGCACATGCAAAAGAAAGATGCTATTTATGTTCGAGTGCAATTTAGAATTGATCAAGTTTCTTTCTTTCGAATTCGATAGTGGTCATTCTAATGACGCAAAACTTTCGCTGTCATGAACAGCACAACACCACTTTCTTACGGCGGATTTTTATCCTAGCCTAGTTAGTATATTACCTGATACTGGTCGCCACCATCAGATTAGACATGCCTTTGGAAACGTATTTACCAATGAGATTACAAAAAACACTCTTCAGATTTATGTTCAAAGATAGTAGCATCGTGAATCAGTGTTCTGATTTTATTATGATTTATTTCATTTTCAATGGCCTAAAACGGAATTTAAGCAAAAGTACGTACCAAAGGAATTCATTTGCAAAGTTTGTAAGACACAAGATCAATGGGTTTACCGTTTGGAACACAACGCATATCACACATGTTCGTACATGTTGTAGAGAACCCAAGAAAATGGAAGAAAAACATGTTACAACACTGCAAGAAGCAGTACTGTGTGCAAACCTGGAGCAAAGACGTATTTTGCTGTCATGACACAGATGGAATGAAAACCAATGCTGTACACCTATTATTTCCTGATAGTTGCTCTTGGAAAATCGAAATCTTAGCAATGACACTCCTAGTATAATTGCTCACGATGAACCTTTTAGATCCGGTAGACAGTGAAATTAGATCCCAATAGGTAAGCTTTAAAAAATCTATGGCAGAAATTTTGCCAAATTTGTTGCTACTGTAGATCAACCAATAAACACTTAAAGTCGCGAAAAGGAACGATCCTCAAGGTGGTATATTTCTACACATGGAATTCCCACTATCCCACTATTACTTGGGATACTTCAGGAAGCAAATAACATCTCAGCCCATTTGAGTTTCTCAAAAAATGAAAAACCTCTTCCAGAACCGCATAAATTAGGAATGCGTCAGTTTGTTTCCACCGCGCGTCGGATAGTCGAACGGTTCTGGGAAGAATACAAACTAGCCTTACTCTGCGAGACAACAAGAGACTCATTTCTATTCGAAAACACGCCACCACTTCGAAATCCGCCGTACGATAGTTCTTCTTTATCCCGCGAGCTATGGGAGCAGCCCAAGACGAGGAATCTTTGCATAATAATGAAACCCTAAGGGTGCAGTATTAGATGGCTGTACGAACAAGGAACGCGTCAGAGTGTTGGCTCCACGCATCGGAAAAAATACAACAGTCCAGAAGTCATGAGTTGGACTTCGCGTCTTATCCGGGAGAGATTCAGACGTGCAAATGGGAAGTCAACGAAATAAAAACAAGCCATTTCTAGTTCCGTACGGGAGCCTTGTTTACGTGCAAGTGAAGCAAGCAGGTAAGAGGGATTTTATATCGTTGAAAACAGAGCGCAGGGAGCGCGCGTAGACAAGCATGAGACTTCCAGCACTGCATTTGAAGCTGTAGCCGGTGGTTTGAATGTCCTAATGACACCAGGTGCAGTCAAGGCAGCAGTTTCTTTCTTCTCTACACATTGCAATTTCAACCCTTTCGACACACGCACCGTGCGCCCTCTTTTCAGGCATGTTTAATCCCCTTCTGTGCTTGCTTCACTTATATGTGAACAATTCTCCCGTGTGGGACCCGAAACGTCTTGCTTTGTTTATATTTTTATTTGGTCGGTATTGGGAAATGGTCCGAGGAGACAAGAAGCTTAGCCATTCTTCGCGACGCCTCAAGAGACTCATTTCCATGACGAAAACACCACGCAAATTTGAAATTCCGGCCTAAGCCATATTATCCTTTTGTTTCCCTCGAACTATGAGAGCAGCCCGGGGCGAGGCCTCATTGCATTATAAAGAAATCCTGGGCGGGAAGCATGAGACGGCTACCATCTGAGTTTAGCATTTATTTTCGCTATCTTAACATAGCCATTCGCAGAATAGTGTCGAAATAATTGAGGTAAAAGAACTGGTACAAAAGGAGGCCTATACTCGCTTCTCTGACTTCTGTTGATTCCAAACCCTGGGCCACCTTGGCTTTCACAGAGTGCTAAACCCTTAAGCATATTGCCTGTGTCGGATACGTACTCACCACAGACGTATTTTCCAATCCATTGGCCTAGCAGAAATTCAGACACCAGGACCTTCGAATGGGCGATATAGAAAACCAACAGAACAAAGCTGTCGAAGCGTAACGCTGAGCCAGACAACGTGTCGCCAAATTTACATGCATCAGGAACAGTATGAACGGACTGCTTATGCTGTAACAGAGGTTGTGGGACTGACCTGGTTAGCACGATATCAGAGTGCATGTCAAAAAGTATGCTACTTCCTCTACATAATGAACTTGAACAACGCCGAGCAGCAACGTATGGGCCTCTTCTAAAATTGGAAGATGGCAGTTGGTTCAGGCATTGCCCAAGAGATGTGATCACTGACTTCTCACTTTCCCCGTTCCGTAAATGGTCATTCGTGTTAGCACGAACTGTCCAGGATTACTCAAGGGTCAATAAGGGCGTGTAAGTCTTCCCGCCTACTGTAGTGCAGTATTCCTTTCCTCTCGCAACGAAAGATCAAGGCTCCCCTAATAGACCGTTTGAGGAAATCTGAAGGTCAGCTTCTCTGCAAGGCTTGTTTTCCAACCAAAATGTCTCGTTCCCAGACGCCACACTCGCACTATTTGAAGAAGCGAACAGATGCAAACTTCCCTTTCTAAGAAAACTCTGGAATGTGCAGTTCACATCGAGATGACTCAGGGAGACATCTCAAAAAGGTACAATGGTTGAATACTACCCCTTCGATGTAAAAAAGAGGATGAAAGGGGTGGAGATTGTTCAGCACCTTGCTGCTCCAGCGTGACTGGTTTGGCCCATTCGTCACGCTCCCTCCCTGTCTCACTTTCGCGAATCGCCAGCATGAATGCGCCATTGAAAGGCTTCTGCCTCTTTTCGTTTCAACAAAGACTTTGAGAGTAGCGTCTGGGAAGGAGACCTTTTGTTTGGAAAACAAGCATTACAGAGAAGCTGACTTACAGATTTTCGCAAATGGTCTATTGTTTCAGGAAAGGGGTAGGGATCACAAAGCTGATGAGAAACGCATCTCACGACTTCCTTTTGTGATGTCAATATTCCATAAACCAACACCTAAAGCCATCTTCCGCACAAACATGTAAGGGCAAAGATGCCACAGAGGTATTTTTTGGGTCGAACTCTATGCTTTTAGTCCCTAAATAGGTATTGTCGAAGCAGAGATTGACGACAACAGACATTTGTGGGATCTATCTGCGCGACACTACTGCTTATGACAAAGCTTATAATAAGCTAGCTGCTTCTTTTTTTTTTAGAGAGATTTCTAATTTCATAGGTCTGTTCGCAGGCCACTACTAATAGAATGCGACGTTTCTTAAGAAGTACTGTACACGCAAAGAATCAACCACTATTTTAAACACAGCTGATCGTCACTAAAGGAAAGAAAAAGACAGCGCGATATTAGCTTGATTGCCTTGAATGTCGACACTAACTAATCTATAGCGGAAAAATGTTCCTCGTTAAAAGTTACAATTGCTGACACAAAAAAAGAACGTGACCAGCTCTAGATATTTAAAAATGCCTAACGTCATTGCTAATATACATAAAGCAATACCACCAACATAACTCTCAAAAGGTCAAATAGCCCCTGGACTCAGCTTTATGGAAATCTCACGTCATACATGATGTTTATTGAGGGGTTTTAACATGCAGAATATTTTGACGCCATCTATCAGATGCGGCCCACAACTTATGAATACGTCACCCTATCTAGTTAGCGCTGTCAGTGCTCCTGTTACTTGTACTCCCCAGTGCCGATGCTTCGTGTGAGCATGTACACAGTCATTTAATGGGCATATGACGGACTTGGTGCATGAGAATCGTGAACACTGTTTGAACTTGTCTTTTGTTCAGTAACTAATGCACCTTAGAGTTCATTCTTTAATAGCAGCTGACACGACCGCCTTCTTTCACGCGGTCTAGGTCTACATGCCTTTTCGTCGTGCAAACATGTGACTGCTGCCCTGCAAAAAGCTAATAGATCATAAAGAGCCCCTTTCCTAGCAAACCAGAGAAATCGTCGTCAATCAACGAAATAATGTGAGTAAAATATTAGCACCACGAGATTACAAGCTGAACATTTTCAGGAACATTCACTACACACACAAATGGTGATACAAAAATAGCAATAGTAATAAAAATAACGCGAAAGAGATAATTGCCACATGCAGCATTTTCTCACGGCATTACAAAATATTCGACACAGAGGTGTTAAAAGAAGCGACGCTGATATCCGCAGATGGGAAAGCAAGACATTACATCACCTCAATGCTAGTCCTCTCATACCCAAACGAAAACTGCTCATTCAGTACTAGCATCAGCCGCCCTGAAATTAGCGATATATCAAAGCAAATGAGAGAAGCAAGAGCCATGAATTCCGTATAAGAGCACTACATGCATTGGCTAATTATTAGACTCGCCCAAGCCGTGTTTTATTGGCCGATTATTTATTTCTTACAAGAGGGTTAGGATCGTCGCCACTAGAATGGGTAGCTTTCCAGGAGGCATAAGATATTGGCCGAATATCGGTACTATGCTGTAAATACACTGTAAATACACTGGTCTCATGTTGTGGTGGAAATTGCCAATTCAACATCCCTGGAATTGCGGCGCTAAGCCCTCAATCGCACACCAACTGATCGCAGCAGCATGCTGTTCTGCAACGTGCTTCTGAAACAGTCGCTGAAGAAACATTCGCAGCGCGTTACTTGTATGTTGTGAAAGTTATTCAAGACAGTAAATAAAAGGAAACATGTTTCGACTGAAATTGTTTCCGACTTGCAACACTTAATGCACTCCGCAGAATCATTGAAATGGTATTCGACTCAAAATATAATGAATAATACTTGATCATCGCGAATGCTAAAGCCATTATTTGCCGCTTTGATGCGAATTGCCGGTCCGATAATCTCCTAACGCAATAAATGTTAACGGCGCCTTCTTCAAAAAACAAAAAAAATATGAAAACTATCTTCCAGTACTGCCAGTTGCGCTTGGGCTAGAAGATTTTATGATGAAGACGCATAAAAAGTGCACCTCCAAGGCAACAATAATAAAATGAAGCATAGATAGCCATGGAGAGCAGCTCTCTAATAATAACCTTCCGCTCGCAAAACGTGCGCTAGCAGCCGCATTACAGTACTTCACATGAAATATTAGCGCGCCATCAGGACGCTCCTCTCTCAACTAGATATCTTACTTTCGTTTGTCGCGTGCTATCTCACTCCTTATTATTACAGGCCAGTTGCTCAACTTTCCGACTGACTTCCCTGCCGTTCCATTCGATAGGCACATCTATCTCGGACACTAGAGCGGCCGGCTATAAAACATGTAAACCCAGGCAGAACTTCAGTGAAGGGCAAGAGACGCTAAGATACCGTGCAATAAGCTTCACAGAACTTGAACCCGGTATGGCATCATAAACCTTTCCTCTATAGCGCGAACTCCACTATTATTTTGTTTTTAGTACCTGAATAAATCGACGCCACTATCCAAGATAACGAAGGCGGCATTTCAGTGGCAGAGAAATGGAGAGACGTCCGAGTGAGGTACACCCTTTGTCAAAAGTTTAAAGCCCAGAGGGTCTACTTTTGAGCCATACCATGTGTCTCGTAATGCATTCCCAGGTTTCCAAACTTGCTGACGGCAAGATTATTTCTCGTACTACCTTCTCCAATGGCTAGGACTTCCACGATTGTTAAAGTAGTCATAATACACGGCTTAAAAGCAAACGCTCTGGGCTCTAACCCTTTGACAAAGGCAATACCTTCCTAGTGCTTGTAAAGGTCGAAATTGCTCCGCAGCCATACATTATGGCAACTCTTCCTATCGTTCCCCTTTCACTCCCACCTTAACCCCTTTCCTTATGGCGCGAGTCAGGTGTCCACGGAAACAGGCCTTGTTAAGTATTGATCAAATATTCAGATACAAATTAAACCCGTTCTCCTTACCGTCCAGCTCGCAGGTTTAGTGATTTTATTTGCAACTAACAACTAGGTGACATCGTGGCGTTAGTCCTTTGAAATTATTGTCAATTGTTATATCTGGGCGGATATACTAAAATAGGAAACGAAAGAAATGAAAAGTTAATTAATTTTCACTTTATGGCTTCGCATACTTCCTCAAGGCATCGTTCAACTGCTTCCAATATTGGAGAAAGCTACTCATATAGTGCTTTTAATTCCATTGTACGCCTTTTCCTACTGGCAACACTTCCGGACGGATTGTGAAATTAAAGTTGCGAATATGATATGTAAATTTTTCGTAGAAAACACCGTCCAGTTAATTTTTTTTATAAAAAAGCATATGTAGTGAAATGCATGGCAGAATCTCAGGTAGCTGAAACTGTAAGGGAAGCACAGTCATGCTCCATGCATGCCTCTGATTCGGCCGCTCGTCAGCGCCATCGCCCTTGTTTATCGCCCCTTCATCGCTCCCTTCCTGCTCGTGTAGCAAACGAGGTACACTAAAATGGTTAGTGTAATTGTAAAACAAAAATCCGTACTTTTCTCTACTCTAGTAGTCATGGCACCAGGAGCGGTAAAAGTGAAAGGATATTAGTCAGGGATCATCTGCTATTTACCTCAAAGAAATAAAGAACTTTTTATTTGCTGCAGTTTGTGCGCATTCACATCGTATATATATACATCGAGGCTGTCCTGTCTTGAAAACAGAATTTGGTGGACCTGCATAGGTTCATAATGTTATAAGGCAGTGTAGTTTTAATATGTCGAAGTTCATCTGCCTGGTTAGCTATATAGTACAACGAAGACCGGCGCAATGGCCATCGCTAGAGTGACGTGACAACTTCAGTTGCAAGGAAAGTCTGTACAATAGAAAAAGCGGAATATTCGCACAAATCTTCACAGAAGCTTTTCTGGAGAAGACATTTCTTGCAAACGTCCAACAGTCTGCTTATTCTACAGCCTTAAAAGTTTCACCGATAGACATGCACTTATTACGTAATTTTTGTTCTGACTGAGATTAGGGCAATAAATTTCATCAACTTCGCAAAGACCAAATTACCTGTAGCTCAAAATATTTATAGTAAAGTGAGAAACAAAACTGAAATAGCTGATGCCAATTACAACTCTCAATATACATGCATCATTTATTAAAGCTCGCTGTGAAAGGAAAAGAGAATACGGGTTAGGTGTCTTCTTGTAATGACGAGACCTATTTGCATTACAATCGTTTTCCAGTCTCCCATTACCTTCGGAAACCCTTCTGCGAGCACTCATTCACATTCCTTGACAACGTTTCATAAGGTTAATTACATATTCATCAAGGAAAACTCAACATAACATAGGGTAACTACCATGAAAAATAACAAACATACATTTCCCCGTAACAAAATAGGTCACAAGGAATTATATTGTTTGCTTCCTAGACACGGGAATATGATCGCGAACATAGACCAGACAAACGTATATTTGACAATCAGACCAAATATATCTGGCAGGACCTCCTGAGTCAGGTAGCAACGGGACAGTGAACCGCCGGCATTCAGTTCAGCAGCCACAAAAACCTATCTACGCATGCTTGGCAGGCGTGCTCGAGGTTGTCGTCGCCTTCTGCGGCCATACCACGATTGCATGCTGTAGGTATTTGATACAGGAAAGCAAGTAGAGAAAGTGTAAAGATAAATATGAAGCATGACTGTATTCACTTGAAGTGTGTACCGCCATTTCATCGAACAAAGGAACACGCAACACGTTTGCAGCTTTATTGCGCCAGGAAGGAAACCTTTAGCCTTACTGAAAATGCTGCAAATACAGTGAAACCGCTCGGAGCAACCTGCAAAAATATAAGTGTGAGCAGACCTTTCACGTTAATATCGGCTTTTGTTATACTGGAATGCTTGAAGCAAGCAAGTTGGTCAGCATATCAGCTAGAAAAAAAGAGCATTTCTCAGAAATCGCTTTCATTGTTCCAAGAACTGTTTTCCGTTACTCGGAATACACAAAGGCTCTCGGGTTAGTTCCGTGAGAAGACGTAGTGAGAAATACTTCGAAAAGAGCTGCGAGATGTACTACAATAAAACGGCAGGGTATCGCACTTTAAGCACTCCATCATCGGTGGCAATCCAACGATCGGGGATTACGTTCCGGAGACCATGTGCACAGCGCGTTGCAAGTATAGAGTGCCTCTTTCTTGGGACAGCACAGAACATTCCCACGGTACTCATTATCTTGGTAATTGCGCACTATGCCACTTCTTAGTAGTTTATTCATGGCGGTTCTCTGCCATGTCTTAATTATTGTTTTATGATGCCGGATGCCACCTGTATTCAGGATTTATGCTGAGTCATGTTGAGCTGGCTCAGTTTGGAAAATAGAGGGCAATAAAAGGCTGAATATTCTGCTTCGAACTGGCAGGTACTTAATTAAATTTTAAATAACAAGACAGGAAAGGGAAAAGAGCAAAATGAGAATACAGGCCCTGAAGAATAACTCTATTCGTCGTTTCTTCAATTTTTTTCGGTGCCGATCTCTCGACTGCAGAATCATCTAACCCCATTTTTATGCTATTTATAACTATGTTTGCTTCCCAGGTAGCTTATAATATAGCATTCTCTTTTCAATTGGTACCGGCGCTACACGAAGTTATACGTCCAAAGCAGCCTATTCAGGTCTTACGAATCATAGCTGCTTTAGAATTTTCATCTTCGCGCTCATCGTATTTTGCAAACATGCGGCAAACGTATAATATAAATATCTTCTTTCGAACACAGTCCTACCCAAGGCCATGCGACAACCCATCGAGCCACCTTAATAAAACTTGCACCAGCTAGAGCACCACAGAAGACCTTCAACTAGTGGAATATACTGATGCTACTCTGGGTAGAACTATATAGATCGGTCTACTTTCTGCTGCGGGTTTTATACTTTCGAAATAATAGCGACTAGTAAAATTCCCTAAAGTACACACATTATTTACATGCCGGCGTTCCTACACGTGTTCTTACTACATAATTGTGAATACGTTGACGTGAACCATAAAAACAGAGTAACAGCAACGTTGATGTTTTTGAGCAGTTTTTATTTATTCAATAAAGCTTTGCCGTGGCGCTTTCCTTGGTTATCACTACAGTTTTATGCTACCCTTGTTCCATTTCCTGTCAGCTCCTACCGACGCCAAGGCGAGGACTAGTATGCAAAACAAAATTTGAGTAACTGTGTCTTTGGTAGATCTTACGCTGTTGCTATTTTCGCCCTCGAAAAGCGTTTCAGATATGCATCTTGCTGATTAAATCAGCATCTCTTGTTCAGTCAAATGGTCTAGGACCTGCTTAGTGCATTTGATTTGAGTGCGAAAGTTGAAATCATATTTGAACACTGGTATGAACTATCGACAGCAAAGGCTGTTGGGATGTGGGTGTGCAGAACGTACATTATTTCGGAATAGTCAATTCACACCGTCATCGGAAGTGTCTGAGCAATTGAGGGGTTTTTACATTACTTATGTCATTAACAATACCAAGTCACTAGTTCTTTAAGCAGTGCCATAACCAAAGGCTTTTCTAAAACACATATCCGGTAACCTTTACAGCCGATAGAAACTTCCACTGCTTCTTGTGTTAACTTGATATATTAGTTGTGTATCTTCGATTTTCTTTATTGTTAAATGCATAATCTTCGGCGGTTAAAAATCGTCCGGTAAAGCGTAGGAGAAGACACACGCATTTTTCGATTGTTTTTAAAAAAACTAATTATGCTCGCACTCCCGGGATGGTCCTCGTAAACTTGACATTGAAAACAGCTTTAAATGGCTTGTTTTCGTGGTTTACCATGATATGGTATAATTATCATGCTTCATGGCTTACCGGAGTGCTCAAATGTTTAATACGTAGTCAGCTAGAGTTTCGTTTTCCGCCCGCGGGCATTGTTCTTCTCTGCCGACAATGGAACGGATCCTATCAGTGCTTTTACACAGGAACTAAGGGATTGATTCCTATGCCTTGCATCACTGACATTATACAAAAGAGCCGCAAAAGTCCCATCATTAGAATAAACAATCCTCAAAGGCGCATTGGATGTAAGTTTTTTGTCTCTGTTGATTGCAGTTCTGCTTTTAGGAATTTTTTAATATTTGAAACGAAGCCTTTGCATCAAGGATTCCTCCTGCGAAGCGGCATTTCACAATGGTTCATTAAACGTTGGTTCTACCCTGCAAAAACAAAGGCCCGCCCGCTGCTGATTTGAGACGTCAGGACGTTGCCGCCGTGTTTCCAATGCGGCTGGCTCAGTGCTTAAGATATCTGTAGGTTGTTGCCACCAGGAATCACAGCCAGCTCACACGACAGAACAAAGACCTTCTTCCATTCCGGAGCTGATGGCGCTGAAAGAAAGGTTTCGAGATGTTGAAGCAATTTTCCTCAGAAAAATGACAAGAGCTGGCCCTGAACGTTTATGCACTGACTTTCGCAACAAAGCATGGAGCTCCCTGTTTTCAACGGTGTTCCCCGAGGGGCCGCCGCGTCCAAGTTCACGACTCTTGCCACGTGTAGGAAGAAAGCCCAGTTGAGACATAGCGCTTTAGGAAAAACAATCGATATTCCCGTCTCCTCAGACAAATTTACGAAAGTGCAGTTTCTTGAAAAGCAGTACGTGAAAGAACTCTTTCGTTGATTTTTCTCCCAACATCGTCGACGCTATCTAAGCAAACATTCAAGGCCTTGAGAACGTATCATGTCGCGAATTCGAATTTATTCGAATGTACAGGAGCAAGAAAAAAGGGGAGCTGACATGGACGCCCCAAGCAATCCGTGTCAAATATAACAGGTTTTTGAACTTGTCAGCTTCGTTACAACATAAGTCGCCTGTAATATTGAAAACTTAATGCATTTTCTTGTGTAATGACTTTTTCGAGCAAAATAGCGTTTCATACTAATGTAAATGCAGTAGTTGGGGCTAAAGCGTAACCATTTAGATCAATAGAATGGTGCACAGCATTGTATGCATCTTTTGAGGATGCGTACTGGAGTATAAAGGGGGCATTTAGAAGACTCCTATTGCAAGAGAATTTATTTTGCGTAGCTAATAAATAGTAACATACGTCTTTTTATTATAAAATTAATCACATGTATACTTTGTTTATGTCGGCAGAACACAACTCACACTGCTCCATTCAGCGGAAAATGGAGTATCGCATTTTGGGCTTGAATTTTATGGCCCTAAATAAATTGATTACATTACTGACCCAACGATAGGGTGCAACTTAAACACACTAGAGTGAGTCATTCGAAAACATATTATGCATGTATTTAGACAGAACTGCCCGTTATTGGCTCCCGAGAATCAATAAATACTACCGACGTCTACCGCTTGGATAGGAGGTGGGTGCAATGAGGATCTTGCAATCGAAATCCATTACGGTGTTGCCGTACGAAGAGTAGTCGATGCGTCAAAATAACGCATGTCTTATACTCAATGGCAACATGCGTCACAAGATGGCAAGTATAAACCAACTCCAGATCTGACACTCCAAAAAATGCTACGACGTCAGGCCATTTCCTTCGATAATACCAAGCCATTCCGTTTCCCGTCGAGCAGTTTCTCCATTTGGGCCCGCCAAGGAACGTGATGGATAGGATGGCTTCACGTTCCTGCAATCTTAAAGCATCGAGTGAAGTGGAAAAAAACGATTCTTTTAGCATCGAGCTGCGAGGAAAAGAACTTCTTTTCTTCGCACAAGACTTTCAGAAAGCGGCGGGAATGTCCTGAAGCAGGCCAGCTACCCAAGCCTGCTATTTGTAAGCGAGGGAGTGCCTTTGTGGCTGACAGGAGCCTGAGACTTGTTCGGTCTACGTTGAAGGATCGCCTGCGTAAGATGGAGTCCTGGCACTTTGCGGAGAAACGTGCCCGACATCACTTGTTCACATCGGTTCTGCGCAGTACTCTGAAGATGGGACGGATTTATGGTAAGGGTTTTGCTTTTATCGACGAAATGGACGTTAAACGACTGATAACAAGCTCTGTTACTTTTATCGCAACGCAGATGTTCTGACACTGTTATAATTGATTGCTACAAGGACTCGAAACTTGCTCATGCATTTCTTTGCCTTTTCGGATAACATTACTCTTAGAGCGGTGGTGGACACTTTATAGTATAAGACATAACTAATGTTAGCTATTAATAGAGAATTTCTAAAAAATACTCTTCAAATGCACAAGCGGGTGAATCTGGTGATTTAAGTTTTAAAACATTGCACAATATGCACGCATTTGAGGAGTTAGAGAAACTTTTCTGCACAGCCAGTCTCTGCTCGTACATGATGAAAGAATGCCAATAAAACTCAATGGGAACAGAGGACCCAGTGTCGTAAAAACGGCTGCATTTTAATGTTTAAGGCAATGGCTGAACTGTCCTAACTGAAACATCAGAAAATAAAAATTGCACAAGCACAAGGACCACACAGCTGAAAAGAGTTCAGATTAAAACTCAGACGTTTTCTTTGTCCGCAAACGGGATAGGATTTCCCTTTTCAAGATCAAGAAAACAGCGCGGCTACTTGGGACAAACAGAGAGGAGATTAACGGACAAGCGCTGACTAACAACTGAAGTTTATTCGAAAAAAGGCACAGGTAATATACACTTTTTTCTCAAGAACCAGGACGCATGCGCTCCCAAACAAGCATCAGTCTAATCATGGGAATCCAAATATACAATCTCAGTGTCATGCAGAAGCACCGATGGCGTGCTCACGCAACTATCCCCTTTTCTATGGATGTGATAGGCTTCCGATAACTACCTGGTTAGTTGATCCTTATGCCTGTAGACTACATTAGTGTTGTTAAAAAGAGGTGTGCATAGTTTTTTATCAGGATATCTGGGATCACTTCCCTTTTATGTCTTCTCATCGAGAGTCCTCCCACGTTGGTATATTGTTCTTCGTTTCCTTCAAAAATAAGCAGTAGGTTGGTTCAAATGTCCTCATTGTACCCTACTATATAACGAAAAATCTAAAATGTTTTGAATATTTAAATCGAAAGCCCACAGCTTTCGGCTGTGATCAAGCGCGCGAAGTATTATGGTGCCTTCTTGAAATTGCAAAATCATTTTGACCTCTTCTTGCACTTTTCGTTTTCAGTAAAATTCTAAAGGACTCTCGGAGACTAAATGGGTTCTACTTTTTATATGTCAGCGTTGGTATCACCTTTATACGCGCTGAAACACGAGAGGTAATTTGCGTGTATGCAGTTGTGAAAGGTAGATTTGTAATCTGTCTCGCTTTTAATTTCACCTCGTTGTCCTTAGGACAGCTTCGCTGACCGCGTCTTCGTGTCGTAGTCTTTCCAATAGATCTCATAAACATTGCTTATGGGCCAGGCTTGAAGCTTAGGATGCAACAGCGCTTGAAGCAACACTGTTATGAATAGGTCAGTATAAGAGCAGAGTTGCAGAAACAAATGATAACCATTGAGTGCTTAAAATGGAGCTAATTATTGGAACTAAAGCGAAGAAAACACTACTGTCAGTACCTGATTGCAAAGAGCGTTATAACTGTTCCTTTTAGCATTTTTTGTGATTTTTTACTTTTTAGTGCTATATATTTCAACAATATATATTTCTAGACAGATATAAAAATGTGTATTTCTAATTGACGGTAGAATGCGCAGAATGAACTGGTTGGGCTCTAATGTACAACCAACTAGAGATTTCGCACCACGCACCACTGCAAAACGTCAAACGCAAATGGGACTGCGTGAAACTCTTCGATGCGAGTAAGCTGGTCTCAACATAGATACGATGTTGCATTACAATGTCATCTGTGTTCAACTATAAGATTATTGTCAAAGTTTCTCCTCAGCATATAATTGCAGAGCTATTCGAACCCGGATGCTTACCAGATTTCATCAATTTCTGCCAATTTGCTGCTTACGGTTTATGATTTTCATTATTTTTCCTTTTTCGTCTAATGAACAAAAACTCTTGCGCTCGTTGTGCGCGTGAAACACATTTTTCTGATGCATTTCACATAGCATATGCTTTAATCTACTTTATCAGACATCTCTAGTTATCTAGTTATCAGACACATCTGCCTTCCAAATTTCCGTTTCCGCTTCGGTTGATAACATTTGAACGAAATCATACAAGTTCACTTCCTGATGAGGTTTTATACAAACTGAATGTTCACAGTGTAGAAAAAATTATCATATACACATTTTCTGCCCCCTTGCGTATTTTTCCGTGTCCCCCACAAAAGACAACCCTTCCCGTCGAACGGGAAGTACTCGGATGGAGAAATTGTCTTCATTCTTAAAGACTAGCCAGCCCTGCTTGAAGATTGAGAGATAACTTACCAGCAAGGTGTGTTCGTAATGAGACAACAGCTAAAGCCTACAATCAGTTCATGCATGACGAAGTAACGATTGCCTCTTGAGTTAGATGGTCTGGAAGGCGCAGTTACTCCCACAGTGGACAAGTCTAGGTTATGCTTTTATTCCTCGATGGTCAAAAGTATAGTGTCCGCTTAGGTTGACTGCTCCAATTGTTTACTACGTTGCCAAACGTTCTGACAAAAACAGAGCGTCTTTTGATTGATTGATTGATTGTTCGGTTCACAGGAAGTGAAAGGCGCAGTATCTGTCACACTTGTAGCTGTGGACACCTGAACCGCGCCGTAAGGGAAGGGAGGAAGGTGGGAGAGAAAGTGGATAGAGAGAAAGAGGAGCCATATTTCATATTTGCGAATTCTCCATGTATTAAAAACAGCGCTTTTTTCTCTATTACCATCCCTTCTGGATCGATTTCATGTCGCGGTACTTGCAAAAAACGTGAGCATGAACGAAGAAAAATGTTCTTTCAAAGATGTCATCGACACAACAAAAATAAATAAAAGCCCAGTGCAACTACTTCAAATGCAATCAGCTCTTTTTTACTCAGCATGTTTACACGAAAGAGACACGGCCTTTTCTGAGAGCCACAGAGAACTCCAAAGTCTTCGTACAGAAAGAAACAGCGCACCAATCCACCACCGGCGTGACAGCGCCTTAAACATCCGGCCACAAGAAATTGGCCCTGCCACGCGCTTCGATCGGCCAAATGGCTCGCCTTTTCCCTTCTTTCCCCCTTTCTCACTGCATTTTCTGTACCGCTGGCGCCACCTGGTGTCGGGGCATGGTACTTCGCTTTTTTTGGCGTATGGCTTAGACCCGGACCCGGCAGTTGAGTGGTGCGGCAGTTAGAGCGAGCAACCGAGAGTTAGCGCGACAGAGGAAGGAGCGCAGCTGTACCGACTGGCCCGGCGCGTCGCAGCGGCCGCAATTGCGAAAGGGGCGTGCCGTGAGCTCGGGTGCGCGCCACTTGTACTGGATAGGCGCTTCAGTTTAGTGACATCGCTGTCATCCCTCCTCTCGTCGAAAGTGACCGGGACGGTGCTGAAGGAAGTTCGTAGAGCGCTTGGGGTGGTACTCTGAATGCCGGGTGCTTCAGAATTTGAGTCAATGCGTGTGTTGAAACAAAAGCCGCATCGCTAAGATAAAAAAGAAGAGGACTTACCTGCGTCCGAATAATCTTCAGCAGTAGGCTTTCTACGAAAGTGCCGTGTCATACCGTGTCGGACCTGAAAACCTGGTCGCCGCAGTTGACAGTTCTGTTAAGTGTGTGCATTTTTTTTTTCAGCTCCGTGAATACGAGAATTTTACTCGTTGTTGACGGCGAGCTGTGAATAATGATTGTTGTGGCCGCCCCCTGCTAGCGCATAATTTGTCAAGCAGAAAAGGTGAGCCCTCATATATCTTCTCTGGCGTAAAAACACATTGTTCTTCTTTCTCGAGTGTTGCGCTGACAGAATATTCTTTCTCTCAGAAACGCATTGCTCTTGTGTTTCGAGTGTTTGCGCTAAGAGGATTGTTTCTCACCTAAAAGCACATTGCGCTTACTTATTGAGTATTTCACTGAGAGAGTGGTTGTGCTTTGCAAATAAGAAACGCCTAAAAAAGGTCCAGAAATATTATTTGCATACACTGTTTCCTCTTAATCTGATCCGCGCTGCCTTGTATATCATAGGCCTGGAATCACTTGTGCATGTTCGCCCGCAGAGAAAGAGAGTGAAGCTCCACGCTTCCCAGTAAGCTATAATTTTCATTTATCGGAATTCTTTTCAGGATGTAGGTACACACGTAAAAGGCTGAGCAGAGTTGGAAACCTTAGTTCTGTTAACTTCGCGCAGCGTTATATCCTCGAAAAAAAAAAACGACTGATTTCTCTATGACGCATAACTGATTGCATACGTCTGTAGCATTTTATTTTTTTTTTTTTTAATTTCTCTTCTGTCAGAGATGCCTAACGGCCGCCTAGACTGAAAATCCTTTTTTTTTTCGCGCTCTCATTACCTCCTTCCGCCGAGAAACCGTGATTTCTGCTGCATATTTCAGCAAAGAAATACGGTGATTAATGTAGCTCAATTCTTTGAATGTACTATAGTAATAGAGAGCGCAGTTCAGGGATTAAGTAAGCCATAGCAGACGGGTATGTTTGATTAGTGACTGTCATTGTGCGAACATTCTGTCAGGATAATAGCGCAGCAGTTCTGTTGAAAATATTAAGCGCGAGCAGCGTTTCGATACAGGCATGTATGCAAGAGCCCCTGCCCTTAATTGCCGGTCGAAATGCATCTAGGACCACTTCACAGTGATAACCACTGTTTCGCAGCCTGATGCCACAAAATAACTGAATACATTAGCTCTTTCTGCGCTGAGTGAACAGCAGCGTTCCCCAAATATTCGGTGGTGATTTGAAACTCACTTCAGAACTGACCTTGTCGTGTCCTTCTAGATAAGAAATGTGTGTCACCTGACCTTAATTGTTAATTCTGTATGGTCCTACTTCTACATCATGAAAATTCCGCTGACAGTATAGGATTGCGCAGACCAAACCTTTCCGCACGATCAGCGGCTCCATCATCGATCTGGTTGCGGGAATGCACGGCTAATTGCACGGGATCGGATTCGCGTACGCACAATTGCTCTATTTTAGTCCGCACATGTCTAAGGCGATAATTTAGCAGAGTGGTGCAGTTGGCTGGGTTCATTTAGCAGGGAACAAAGGGAACTGGAAATAATCATGATTGGGATGTGCGCCTTCCCCTTTTCTACACTGTCATGAAGCGTTATCAGGTCTAGTTACCCGCACTACACATTTATTTGTTTTTCCAATTTGCATAAGTGCCCTTAATTTTTTTATATGAGCGAACAATACAGTTTAAATGAAAATTTTGGCCAGCACATCGCTAGGCAAAGTTCCGGACGCCATTTGGTTTCCCTTTTTGGTGTGTATGGGGCAGTCATGAAGTCATCTGAAGTCAAGGTATTGTTAGAAAGCGACAACTATCCGCACTCATCTCTTGCAGTCATTTGCCTTCAGTGCTGCTGTAAGGTTTAAATGCTTCAATTAAATCGAAATTGAAAACCTCGACAGAGGGAATATGTCTCCTTCATGAAGCTTAGCATATGTGAGGAAAAATGCGAAGAGAAATTAGCTCGTTCATTGCGGTATGCCACAATTGCATTATTTGGTCTCTTCGGTAGCCTCTGGCTCTCATACGCTTCATTTTGAGACACAAACACTATATTTTTTGTAATATTGTTATGTGATGACAAACAAGAAGACTGCAGAACATTGCGACAGGATGAAAGATGATATTATTGGCTGGCCTAGTGCGAGGGCTCCTCTCGCGCACTGCCGATCTTCGCAACACTTCCCGAGGCCACCGAGCGATCGTCCCGATCGGTTCATTCAGGTTGGTGGTGACGTGACAGTGAGGATGTTCAAGAAAAGATAGCAGAAAATGATGCGCTTGCCATCCTGATGAAGATGACCCCGATGACGTTGGGTGATCCGCCTCTCCTGGAGCTCTTCAGCCATCCGCCACCAGCATCCATGGGACCGATGACTCGAGGTCACGTCGTGCGGCTGTGCGAGGCGGGGGTTGCGTGTTCGTGTCTTTCGGTTCTTAGGGTCCGCCGGGTGTTTGTTCTGATCTGGTCTCTGGTCAGTTCGTGTGTGCGCCTTGTCTTCCGATCCGGGCAGGGGCAATAGTTGCCGCTGGTAGGGTCTGAGCAGGAAGTTCTGAGGCGAAGCTGAGCGGCGATATCCCAAGGCTCTCGGTCGATTGTCCCGGCGTACGGATGGCGTCGATGCTCCAAGGGAAGAATGGAAATGATTTACCCAGCCCCTCCACAAAAGTGTTGCGTGGTGACAAGAAAGAAGACTGCACAACATGACGACAGGATGAACGATGATTTTAATGGCTGCACTAGCGCGAGGGCTCCCCTTGTGCCACTGCCGATCTTCTTCATCGCAACAATAAGTATCTAACGCAACCTACAAAATGCCTCCTTGTAATAAAGATCCTTGGCTAGCGTATCTGACTGGCAAACGAAATCGGCTGCGTTCGATCCTTATAGCACTATTTTATTGCTCATAGCAATTTGTGCATTTGACACTCGTCTAAGTTCAATTAACGTCTGTGGCAGATTAGCATCTTATAATTGCTATTTATGCAAAGTTTTATTCCATTCTGATTCCTTGTGACGTCACGACTCTCTCGACTCACTGCCAATGCTAGAGGCTTCTCCACTCAACCACACCATTATAAATGTCGAAGTTAGAAAGGTGACAAATATTCCCGTTCCACGTAATATGGTAGAAAGCAATAATGCTAAACTAGCGGCTGGCATATGGGGCACACAAGGGAATTTACAAACATGTATAAAGGAAATGCACACAGAAGAAGCAGCACATTCATTTTATTTATTTATTTCAATATTTCAAGGGCCCTTGGGTGAAGGCTTTACATGAGGGGTGGGCAAACAACCTGGTGTTAACAGCCTTTGTAAATAGTTTCAACTGCTGCGTACAGATAATTTCCAAAAGTTTCTTGGAAGTCTAAAATACGTCCTTACACACATCTTACTAAAAAACAAATTGAACGAAATTATCAGCGGTCTTTGTAAGCCATCAAGGGTGGTATTGGCCGTTACAATTTGCAGAGGCGCAGGAGAGCCAACGCAAGTATCAAAAACAGTATACAGTGTAAAGACGTTCTATAAGCATGCAGCTTTTCTCCTGCCTAAGATTTGACAGTTTTCCTTTGTAGTACCACTGCTGACTGGTCCGAATTCTCAGAAGTGTCCTTCATTACATTTAAGTAATTTGTGTGTCCTATATATCCTCTTTTCCTAGTAGGGCCTGAAATGGCAACCATCTGTATTTATAAACTAAGCAAAGACGCTAGCGGACAAAAGCAAGAAAAGTAGAGACAGATACCGCTTCTTCTAATATGAAAAAAATTTGAACAAAGCAAAAGGAACAGGAAACGTGCACCCCTAATATCCCGCCTCCTACTCTTTATCGCCGTTATACGATGTATTTGAGAAATTTAGTACAGAGCCGCATGATAGTTTCGGCCATTGCCACAGCATTGACCAACGAAACATGAGAGTCTTCAACTCTTTTCGTGCAAGTCATAACGTTAGCAGCGCTCTCGGCGTTAACAACGCTTTGAAGCATGCAAAGTATTACACAGAACCAATACAGATTAGCTTAGGGAACACGAAAAACGGACGGATGGCTAAACATTTCGTGTGCCTTGTTACTAAAATATGGACTCCTATGCCTCTATTGTAGAAACGGTTGCTTTGAAGAGTCTAAATACAGTGCCTTTTTTCTACCGCGATGTTGATGTCACGTGCCCAAGCCGAAAGAGCACTAAGCCCGAGCTGTACAAAACCCTGAGCAGTGCTAAGTTAAGATGTCGAAGTTTGAGGGGCTGAATGAAAACAACAAATGAATCCTTTTCGGGGGCTGCAGATGTTCTATCCAAAATTGTCATGCTATCTAAAAACCTCAAATATTTTGCGATTCTTTCTTAGCCCGCGGTAGCTAGTGCTTACGTGCACTTCAGCAGAACAGTTTCCTTGGTATAAACGTTGCGGAAAATGTGGCCCTCGTTCCGAGGCATAATATTACATATATAAAATTGCAGTTGCCGCTTATATTTTGGTATTTTTACGAAACAAAGCTCTCAGTTGGAGGCCTCTTAAGAAAAGAATTGAAACTAAACGTACTGCATTAATTTATTGTTTATCTACCGCTCCCTCAAGATGCAGTATTTAACAAAGAAGCATGCTATATCAGCTTTGCCAAACGTGCCCATGGGTTGTAAAATTCATAAATTACGAACATACACCTTCAAGGAGCGCGAAATGTGATATATAAGGTATAATACCTAAAACGTGCTGACACTGGAACCTATTCCAAAGGAGGAATGCAGACGCTTGAGAAACACTTAACAAAGGCGAGCTCGAAACCAATTTACGCTCGCCTTGCTCTCGGAACATGAAAAGGCACATACAGCGGCCAGAGGGGCGGAATGGGATCACCTTTATGTATAGCGGCGCTTCGTAGCATTTCCAAACCTTGCTTTTCTTGCTTACGTTTTTTTCTTTCTCATCGCTAGAAGCAGGAAAAACACAAAAGAACCTTATAGCCCGGTCAGCTTAGTCTGGCGCCTCTTTCCTGCACGGTCGTTTTCGCAAGTACTTCATATGGTGAAATGATGATAAATAGCGAGCAATTGGTGTTCTGCGGGGAAAAGCGTCTATGTTCAACGCTGTTCACACACGTGTCGCTAGTTGCGCTGGAAAGTGAAAAATCACTCCCAACTTTTGTTGTAAACGTAGGCGCAGAAGACAATAGGATTTACCGACTGGATTCGTGTCTTCCTTTCCTAACATATTTTACTTTTTGTTTCTAAAATGTGTCGGAAACTTGAGCTCTGTTAAGCACGTTTCCCCGTTTTTCATCCATTTTGATCTCCTAATTCTTCTTTAAACTTTGCGCGCGAGTGAGAAATATACACTCTTAAATAAAGAACACATAAATGTCCCCTTTTATTACGTGCTCTACTTGTAAATTGCCACGTGTAACGTGTGATTTAAACTCTGACACCTCGCGTTTGTAGTGAACTTAACACTTCACCATTGATCTATAATTCATTGCCGTGAACTGCGACTCGCGAATTATTAGTGTTTTCCGTATGCTTCCTTATCTCTGCAATGCTTGTAATACCCTGTCCATAAAGGTGTCGCAATAGTAACTAAGGAAAGTTGGCAGTTCATTATAAGATGTGCGTTTTGCTATAATTCTGTGTTCATAAGAAATTGACCGCTGTTCCAAATATACCGCGACGAATTAACTGTGAGCTGAGCAGCATAACGGATATCTGTCAGTGAGGTTCCGAAACCGGTAGAATATTGGTTGTATGAGACGCCGAAGTACGTATCTGCTTTGTTCTTCATAATTCATCTCTACACTGACGTAAAAAAACATGATTTTCTCGAGGAATGAACGTCTGATGTCGTATGGAGCCTTTATCTCACTTAGCTCACTGCTTTCTATCTTATGGTAAAGCGCTTAGACAAATCCCAATGTAAAGCAAAAAAAATTAGTTGTGGTTTAGCTCTGGTTAAAAAGCTAGGCAGCTGTGGTTATACGTGGTTATACCATGGTTATAGGTAAAATATTTAGGGGAATCCCCCAAGGTGGAGTAGAATTGTAATAATCAAGTGTGCTATACATTCAGCCTCATATTACAGCATTACGTAACGGGTGAAGTTTAGTGCCAATAGGCGCACTCTTGTTACGGATGGTTGCTGAAGAAATCGAACAGCAATAACTATAGGCGTGGTGATCTGCTAAACAATTTTTTCTTGAATAGACTGGTTAATATAATATGTTCACGAGCACGTTTTTAGGTCAGCAGCAATTGAACGAGTATAGAGTTTAAAATATGGCATCCTTGAATTTGCGAAAGAACTGCATATGTGCTGCCCAAATGCACGGCATCGCCATTTTTTTTTTTTTGCGTAGAACTGTTCTCACAAGAGATTGCGGCAAGCTCTCCAAGAGATGGGAGTTCCAATTCACCTCATCTGTCTCCTCAGGAACCTGTATGAAGGGCAAGAGGCCACAGTCAGAACTGGGCATGGTCTTACTGATTGGTTTCCGATTGAGAAAGGAGTGAGGCAAGGCTGCATACTGTCGCCCTGCCTATTTAACCTATATGCAGAGTGCATCATGAGGAAGGCAGGTCTGGACGAGTCTTCAGGTGGAGTGAAGATTGCTGGAAAACGTATATGCGGATGATACCACTTTAATGGCAGAAAGTGAAGTGGAACTCAAGAGACTTCTGATGCGCGTACAAGAAGAGAGTGAGAAGTTTGGGCTTAAACTGAACATTAAAAAGACAAAGATCATGGCGTCTTGCCCTATCAAGTCCTGGATCATCAATGGACAAGAAGTGGAAGCTGTGACAGATTTTCTCTTCTTGGGCTCCAAGATTACCTCGGAAGGAGACTGCAGCCATGAAATTAGGAAACGCCTGCTTCTGGGAAAGAGAGCCATGGTTAGCCTTGACCGCCTAGTAAAGAGCAGAGACATTAGTCTGCCAAACAAGATCCGTATAACTCGTGCTATGGTCTTTCCAGTTGGGATGCATAGATGCGAGAGTAGGACTGTGAAAAAGGCTGACCGCCGAAGAATTGATGCTTTTTAATTGTGGTGTTGGCGAAGATTCTTGAGAGTTCCTTGGACTGCCAGAAGATCAAATCAGTCGATATTGTCGACCATGAACCCTGACTGCTCATTGGAGGGTCAAATTCTAAAGTTAAAGCTCAGCTACTTTGGTCATCTGATGAGAAGAGGGGAGTCGCTGGAGAAAGATTTGATGTTGGGAAAGGTTGAGGGTCGCCGGAGAAGGGGTAGGCAGCGAACGCGTTGGTTAGATGGCATCCTCGAGGCATTGCAGATGACGTTATGTGATGTTAGGAAGGTAGTGAGAGACCGGAACGCGTGACGGGACTTGGTCCATAGGGTCACGAAGAGTCGGGCACGACTGAACGACTGAACTGAACTGAACTGTTCTCACTAGATTAAAGCTGAGTGGTACCAGCAGGTATTAAGAAGCCCATTGTCAGTCAATAATGCATCCAAGTGGGAATAACTCTAAATCTTAGTAATTTTGCTGATGCGACGGCAGGGCAAGGTGGTGCTGATCTGGAAATGAAAAGCGAGTAGCATGTATGATAGGGCGAGGGCGCGTCCCCATCTGCTGCTAGTGAAGTGATCCTCAACTAGTAGGCCTTTGCGGCTATGGCAAATAGCCCCTGCCATGCTGCGGTCCTATGCACCGGTGCCCTGAAAACATGCGCCGAATTATTTTCGTCACGCTCACATAACGCGGTTAATGGCGACAACAGCGGAAATTAGTAATAAGCACAATACCAGGCTCACGAATCAAATTGCGATTGCAATAAAAACTAATTGTAAAGCACCTATGATGTCGGCGGAATATTTAGCGTTCATATTATAGCGTTGAAGTATCAAATCTATGCGATTTTCACATAAACTCAATAAATTAAGAAATGTTTCTTCAGCAGCGGGATTAACGTCGAGAACACCGCCTAGGCGTAGCGGTCGATATAGTGTACGGGCTAATCTGGATGACTGATAGATTAGATAATTAGGCGTGAATGAATTAAGCAAGAACTCGACCCGGGGAACGGTGTTAATAGAATATTCGCGCATTTCCATGATGTCAATTGAACACTGCCGTTGCATAAATGAACTGTGGTCTGATCTGCCGACTAGTATAGTTTGTTTATGAAAGATGTTATCACTCTTAACTGCTTAAGAATTCAGCGTGACGGTTAAACCATGCCTCGAGGAGAAAGGTTGAATCATATGCATCGTATTTAGTCTTTTGTAATAAAGATGGTTTTAATTTGGTTTATGGGTTTCAACGCACCGAAGCAACTGAGGCTGGGAGAGATGCTGCAGTGGAGTACGCCGGAAATTCCGACTACGTGGGGTTCTTTAACGTACGCTGACATCGCCCAGCACACAGGCGCCTTCTTTTCGCCTCTGCCGAAAAGCGGTCGGACGTCGAGTTCGCAACCTCGGGCTCGGAAGTCGAGCGCCCTAACGACTTCACCGAACACGACACACTAGGGAACACATGCTGCTACTTGTCTTTGCCCGAACAAATTCATTTATAAGTAGTTTTTTCCCCCGGACCATGTCTGATTGGAATTTGCTTCCAGAATTTTTTTTCCAAAGCAGTATTTTTAACAAGGCACTGGAAGGTCATTTGTTTGGTTAGGCTGCTCAACTTTTTAGTACTTTATAGCTGTTTCCTTTGTTCATGCCGAATTGTGCTGTGTGTTATTGTCTATTTTTATTTGTTAGACTGTCAAATGTTTTAATAATTACTATTACTATTATGATTCCTTTCTTCTCTCCGAATTGTAGTGTGTATTGTTTTTATTGTTTTTCTGTGTGTGATTGTTACCTGGTATGCCCCTCCTGCTTGGGCCATAAGGCCTGCAGCATTTTGAAATAAATAAATAAATAAGAAGCAGGTGAGAGTATAATACTTAGTAACTAGTTGAAGCGGGAATTTTTAGTGCCAAGGATAATACAATGCATCATAATGGCAACGGAGACTCAAAAGAAAACAATATAGTTTGTTTACTCCACCTCCTTGAAGATAAATTTATTTTAAATACTAAAGTAAAAATGTCGTTGAATGGCAGTTTGGGTGAGGTGGTTCCGCATTTTTCGCAGTAAAAGTTGGGCCCTTGGAGATCAAAAGATGGCTACAAATTACCTGCGCCACAGATGCGACCGCAGTCACCGCTCCTCCTAATCGCTTTTAGAAATAATTTTTTTTTCCGCTAAATGTGGCGGTTGCCCCCTTGCATTGTTAATCACGGTCGTTCAAAAATACGCGAAGTATCTATGTAAATGCATCAGAATATGTGAATACCTGAAAAAAACTGATTACATTAGATCTAATAAATGATACGGTCTCCAGACGCTACACGCCAATGCAACAGGGTCCTATGTTTTATTTTACTTTTAGAGTTGCGGGTTTTCGTCCGTCCTCCGCCACACATGTTCGAGGCAAATTAGTACAAAAAAAAATGAAACGCCTCAGAAGATCACGGACGATGTTTCGCACAAAGTCCAAAGCCGCCAAGAAGACAGTGCTCCCTGCAGAAGCATCTTCAACTCGTATGCTGGTTCCCACTTAGAATTTTTGTTCTGCTTTGACTCTCTGTCGTTCCAGAGAAAATGTGACGCTCGCGCGGTAAGATTAAAAATGCGGAGGAGACACGTGGCGCTCTTTTTATTAGGGAACAAGGAAGAAGTTGGCATGCTTTAAGGGTCGCATAAAAAAGGGTTGGGCGCGCAGAATTGTTGTTCTTTTATCGTTGAGGGGAAATGAGAGCAGTATATCACATCGTTGTTGTTAAGTGAGTTGCGTTGACACCCGAAAAAGCTTATATATCGGATGCCGAAAGCTCCCGCATAAACTTCTTCTCACTACCTTACCACCATTGTTAATAAACCGTATTCTCTTTTATTAAACGTGTCACGTGGCAAACGTTTGGGAGATCCCTTACGCAGCCTGACATAAACACCGCCAGCTTATATTCGCAGTCACAAATTGAGAACATTAACATTTCCTTATCTCTCACGGCACGTAACTAACCAGTCTGGTTTCCTCCATTAACGCAGAGGACGCATTATGGGGCTAATAACATAACAGTCGCATACAACTGAGGGTTTATAACCGATTTTATGGCGATACAGTTCTGACCAGCATTGTAGTGCTATACAGTGCATGTCGGCAAAGCAGCGTTTTGCTGTGGGCCCCAGTTGGTCGTTAATAAAGTCTACAACGTTATTTGTTTCTGTGCTGTGGGCCCCAGTTGGTCGTTAATAACGCATACAACGTTATTTGTTTCTGTGCTGTGGACCCCAGTTGGTCGTAATAACGTATACAACGTTATTTGTTTCTGTTTTAGCTGAGCCGTGTACAGCCTTTCGCGTTAAGAAAGTACTAGGCTCCAGAATCCTCTGCTAATGAAGAATAGAGGATCAAGGAAAATGTATTGACGTAACGGCGCCGAACTTCCAAGTCCTTTTCTCTCATAGAGGACTGGATAAGCCGTGCTTCCATAGCTTGAAACGAGCTTCTAGTGACGTGCAACGGTCAATTAGTATGAAAGGTATTTATTCAGCATCACTGCGCATTTAGCCTATTGTTATCAACTTCTTCAGTACGAAATTATTCTAGCTCCCATTCTCGGGAAAACTTCGGGTAACATTTAGTGATGCCGCTGCGAAGCCACCGCCTTAACTGAAACCGACAGAGGGGCCGAAAGCTTCCACAAAATTGGGGAGTTTTTCTTTCCAGTTGTATTCAGCGGAAAATAGGATTTCTTTACCCATATTTTCTGGTGCGGTTCAAGCGAGCAGAGGGGCAAATGGAGCAACTCCATTTGCCAATTTACGCCTTAGAACCCCAGGTCTCCACCGCTGCCGGTCGCAATTAGTCTGATAATCCTCTTGGTGCTGAGCGCTAATGCGTTTCTGCAGACCGGCCAGTACTTAGCATCAGTATTAATGTCTGGGTTATACCTTACTCTGTGCATTCCGTGGAACTTCAAATATAATTCATGAATTCATGTAAAAGCTCGCGTAAATGAAGAAAGAGGGGGCTGACTTTTTCTACGATTTATCTCGCAGAGTGATCGGTTTAAAAGGCCACGAATTTTATATAAGGAGCGCACTTCTTCTTTCTGAAATTATTTTGAAGTTAGAGACAGAATCTCCGAACTTCGTAGCTAATGGAAGTTGAAATAGCACATTCGTGTTGGGGTATTAGTCACGAATGGCCCGGAGAACGAAAGATCACACGGAAACGTTTCTTGGAATTATGAGTTCATTGAAGGCATCTTGGGATGCATTTGGGATATCCGTTAATGGAACCTATTGCTTCTTTCAGATACGCTGGAATTTGTACGCAGTTTCTCGAGGCTACACCTGCCCCATTTCAGCGGCATTTTGGTTTTAAGCATTTTAGCAAAGTCTGCACTGAACTTCAGTTTTTCTCCACTTTAGCGCCTTTAATTTAGGTGCGGTACGTACAGCGCATTTAGAAAATGAAATTAGTACCATCGTGAAACGCGATTTCGGATGAGAGTACTTTGTTTCTCACCATGTGTAGTGTCTCATAAAGGCTTACTAAGCTTCCAATGTATGACAACTTTGTGTATAATTAGCAAGCTTTTTTGGTGTTTAGAGGCAAAGTTCTCGACTTGAAGATATCCTGAAATGTTGCAAAAGCTTAGTACGATTTTGATTACTGGTGCGTCTTTCGTATGAACATGAAATATTGCAGCGACAAGAATGTTGGAGCCCGTCTTTTGCGAAGGAGCTGTAAAGAGAAACCCTTGGAGAAAGGTGATCTCATCGTTTTCAGGAATCATGACATTTTAGTTTGTTTCTGACAGCTGTCTGTCACGTACACTAAAAGAGGGGTATCTTTAAAAAAATTTAGGTGTGATTTAGCTCTGGTTAACCCTAGTTGAATTGCGAATGCAATGGCGGAAGCTTCTTTTGCCTGCTACATTATTCCTCTATCACGCCCTATCAGTGTAAGATGCTACGTTATTGGGGACACTTAAGCTTATCCTTTAAGAGTATGACGCGAGAGCGTAAGCTACCAGCCCACATATAAGGTCACGCTTCAACCAAGTCATATAGACGTGCGTGCATGTCGTAGGGGTAATGAGAACGCAAACGGTTCTTGCAGGTAGATTCTGATATCACCATCCTATATGAAAGGAGCGACCCGGGTTGGCAGCTCCTGCCCGTGGCACAGGGATAACGTGAATTGAAATGTCATGGCAGGCTAATTGTTTGATTAGAAGACCGTAGCTATACGCCTGTTCACGACGTAGCGGCGGCCACCCAAAGTCTCGATTTGGCTATTATAGTATTACTTTCGCAATAAAAGTACATGTTCGTCCAATCCTTTATTGCATTCTCTTGTGAGTGCCACAAGCAAATTGCAAGGTGCAGTTATCTCCAAAATTCTAACTATAACACAAATCTGTGTTTACAAAAATACTTGACTTTCTCCAGAGTATACACCTTGCATTCAGTGACTCTACGGGGTCCTGGAGCCGTTTACAAAACAGCAGTACGCCAAAAACAGTTACAAAGAATATATAGAAAACAACCAAGGACTCTACACCAGACCGCGACAATCAATATTCCTCATTTCATAATTCTTGGAAGAGTGCTCTTGACTGTTTTGTCGATTAGCAAGCTATCAATTTATGTTTATTGAATAATACTAGTAGATTGTTTTTTAATCATAGCAGTTTGAACTGAATGCGAAAGTAAGGGAGGAACCAGAAGCAGGAAATTCTGCTTAAAGAGGAAAAAGCTTTATGATGATACAACCTGTGCTTTACATAAACCGCACTGTCTCAAAACAGTGCCTGCTCATTCCTTGAAACGTCTACACTTTGGTACAATATACGTTCTTTGAAATTCCAATATCTTTAAAGCCTTTGGCTTTCAGCATTTTTTATGCTTAAGCACTATATTATTTAGCCGTCTCAGACCAGACTCGTCTTTTAAGAACGCTTCAAGTTTTTGTAGGGCTGAAATAAAAGAGAAAGAAAGAACAAGCAAGAACAAATTTTGTACGACTTTACCCCTTTCACTTCTTCCCCGAATTTCCCCTGGTGAGTAAGAGAGTGAATAGTGTGACATAATAGGTAGCAATTGTGGATAAAATGTGATCCGTTAGCCAGCAACCATGAAGCGACAAATTTCTGAATCAAGGAAGACACAGCTGTAATATCTTTGAACGTTGTAGAGCCTCACAAAATCAACTGCTTCAATGACTGTGACATAGGGGATCTCCCTATGCTAAATCCCACTAAACGAGAATTCCTTTTACGGCTCTTCTGAAATCTGTCTAGAAAGCATGAACAGTTTTAAGATTCCAATTCCCGGTCTTCGCTCTGGTATCTGAGCCTGTTCTTGCACTAGTTTCGTCTTTAAAGATTGTGAAGCACACATGACGCGAGAAGTGAAGAACTTTCAGAAGCCAGTTTTATAATTTGGTCGGATAGCATAAGGGAACGTAATGCCAACACTTGGCCGCACCCTTCGCCCTTTGAGCGCATAATACGCACTGCGCATGCGCAGAGAACCCGGCTATTACTCAACCCCTTCACCGATAAGTTCACTCTACTCTAAAACTCGATATCGGCTTCCTGAAGTTCGGAACCCCATTGGGAAGTGAAACCGAAAGGCGGTCAGCACGCCAGGCGGGCGCCACGGCATGTCTCGGTTACATTCCTTTTTTTTTTTTTGCATTGTCAAGCAAAGGTTGGGGCAAGCAACAAAAAGAAAGGAAACAACTCAGAAGGAGCATACGCTGACTATTTTAGGCCAACACTGAGCCTGAGTGAAAAGGAGTGCTCGGGCTTCTCTAAAAAACGTTATGCAAGTGCACAACTCGAGTGAGCCCAAATTTATTTTGCTTGAACAGGGGACATTTTAATGGGAGGATTGTCTTCCACATCAGCAATCGTTGTTTTTTCCGGCTCCTCCACCGTCTTAATTCAAAAGGAAAACACAAAAGAGGCTTTTTAATCACCGAAATCTCTCAGCTGCATCTGCTTGATCAAACTTTGGCGACAGGAATAAAGGCAGTTCAAAATTGACCAGTATTCCGGCGTTTCATGACCTCAGAGAGAACTGACTAAATGTTTCCTTTATAGAACGCGTAGCATATAAAATCATGGTAGGCCTACCTTTTGTGGACATCCTTACTAATCACTATCGATGTACCAGCAGCCTGCAGTATTGGTAACACATGGTAACTCTAGGAGAGCGTTGGCGGGGGGCTATTTGCTGTTAGTATTATGATAAGAAAAAGTTGAAGCTCTGAGATGTATTTACACAAGTTAAATCGGAAAGTCTGAGATTTTCGCTAGCGGAAGAATGGAACTTGGAAAATGCTGCCTGCGATCGAATTTACTGGTCTACGAACGTGTCTTTGAGATTCGAAATTCCTGCGATAATATTGACTCTTTAGCGTCACTTTACGTGTGGTACCAGCCACGAAAATTAAAAGCCTGTTTAAAGTTATTCCATTCATGGCTGTTGTGGGGTTTCTACATCTACACCTTTTTCTTAACTGATATGCTGCAACAAAAGATTGGTAGCCTGCAGCGGAGCAGGGTCGTCATGAGAGATCCCGAACATAATTTGACTACGTAGTGTTTTTCACGTGTTTACATTTCATGGCTCGTCAGATGAAAAGCGTACAATTTTTTCCGGGGTCTGTCGAACAGTTTCATAGTTACCCCTAGTTACCCCTGGCCGATGTCTATATGTACATCGTACCGGCCCGGTGTGTTTTCTCGGTCTCTTGTATTCAATCAGGTCGATAATTATCCCCTAGCCGATCTCTATACGAACTTAGCATAGATCCGGTGCGTTTTTTTTCTCTTTTCCTTATATCTAGTCAGATGTACATTAAATAACTTTCTATAAAATTTGTTCCTACTCGTAAGACGGCTTCTTTTCGCAAGTTCAGTTTTGCAAGATTTCGTTAGTGCGCGCATCGTGCTGAAAAGAAACTTTTTTCACTGCTTTATCTACCTCTCACATACTGTCCGCTGTCTACTGCTATGTGGTGATTGGCGGCTCGGTGCATGTGCGTCGATAGCACAAGAATTAAATAGTTTTGCACATGGCTTACGCAATAGTGTTAAACACTTTTTAGGATGAGTACCTGTTTTAGCACGTCGTTTCGTTGCCACATACGGAACTCCGAACTTACTTCTGGTTATTGACATACAGATATCAGTAGCATGCGATTTTAAGCTGCAGTCAATATTCAATGGATACCACATCTCTACTCGCCTGAGGTGATGGCTCTAGGACTAACTTCTAACCGAAGTTTTAACTCGATAATTCATGCAACCCAGAAGTATAGTAACGCAGTTCACACCGCTGTTTGGCTTAAAGTCATTCATTAACATTTCCTGCTTTGTGCTCATTTCAGAGAGCATTGCATTTGACCATATATTTGTCTCGGCATGCTCGCCGAACATTGCCATAGCCTCCAGCATAGCTCCTTTACAGTTGATAGCGCGTAGCATGTAGCATGACCGGTTATGCTTTGGAAGCTATTTTTACCATGGTCCTGCTGGAGAGTCCTCCGTATACCTTTGAGAAGAATTGAGAGGAAACGCTCTATGAATACTTACAAACATGCGTATACTTTTTGCTGTTCTCTGGGCGAGGTTCTTCTATCTCCATGTGCAATGGAGATAAATGGTAATTTTCATAGGTAAAGTAGTGAAAACTACAACTTTGCTGTTCTCAGGAGAAGTCAGATAAGGTATATCCGTCATCTATAATGGCATGCAAAAGAACGAAACTAAGCATTATGAAAATGAAACATTTGTTATGTATAAACGAATATATAACTTACCCCACAGCCATGAATTCACTTTATTCGCAGTTCAATTAAAAAAAAAGTATTCACAAATTTGACGCCATGTGAACAATTAAAGCTGTGGTCGTTAGCTTCTGATGAAGACAAAAAACAGAAAATCATAATTTTCTCAGCCCTTATATTACCACCTAGTGTGTCCTGTCTACAAATCTCAGAATACTGAGACAGATATTTATTATTTTTTGCGGTTTTACCAGGCGCTGAAGCCAACAACAATTCGGCACCTGGCAACAGCGAGTCGCAGGCCGAAGAACCCGTACTGAAATTGTGACATCATCGTCCATTTTGGGACATTAGTAGAGCAACCAATCTTTCCTTATTCAGTTAGAGCCCCTTTTTTTCTTTTTTCCTTAATAAATTATTTCATGTCCTCAGCCAATAAATAATGTTATTGAAAATTCTATGACTATTCATATTAGAGATTTCTTTTGAGAAGACTGTAGCTTAAGCATGAAATATGCGTAAAAATTATCCCAGTGCCAAGGGGGAAAACTATCATGTATATTGAAGATATTGCCCTATATTTCCTTAAATATAAGTTTACTTATACTTGTTTAAGCCTCGTTTAGAAAGCAACATCAGGTATCAGTTCTTGTTCCCGGGTAAGACCGCGGAGACATGTGCCCATCAAAAAGTTTCACCAAACCTGGCAGTAGAAGATGGCAGCCTTCACTGTAAAACGTGTGTGTGAAAATACAGGTATTTTTAGAGAACAATTCGGTTCCCGTACTAAGAATATCTGTTCTACTTCATCGACTGAAATAAATTTAAAAAAAAACAGTAATTTTTTGTTTTCCAGCCAAAACCTTGATTTGAAGGCAAACAATTCGATATATTTTTGTCATCTGTTCTATTTTCAACCGCAAACTGATTTTTTGAAAGGAGATAACTAGTGGCGCCACATTGAGGTCCTTTGTTGGTGGGCTCCATGCTACAGTGGTATCTATTAGGCATTTTACCAATTCCGTTTTTTTCTGTGGTTAGACAACGGCTGTTGCGCGGCCAACTATATGGCTACCATCGAGGGTAGCCAGCACCGAGAGATATTCGTGAGATGAAGTTAGCAATGCTTATGTCTTAAAAATGGTGTTCATGGAAGAAATTGGCGCTTAACGCAATTTGATTGTTCTTACAAGCAGAAAAATATGCGAAATGAAAGACGAGTAAAAAGATAATTTGCATCATTATTTTGAATGGCACAGAAAAAAAAAAAAGAAAGCGCCGTATAAACAAGACATTTTTGTCAATTTACAAACTTTTTCTATCAGTTGTAAACAGAAAAACTGTAATATGACAAAAAATTAAAAAACTGAAAATATAGCAGAACAGAAACTTTTTAGCAGGACAGCTGCCGCAAAATTTCTGTATTTTTCAACAAACATTTTACAGTGTAATTCTGTTATTTAGCTGATATCAATTACGCCTTCAAGGTCGGAATAAAATGAAGGACTAGCAGCAACAATTCTTGGAGTCAAGGTTTTTATCACCAGAAACCGCGTCCTTCAACGAAGCGTGTAAAGTCAAGTAAACGATTATGTGGTACACACTTCCTATAGCCCAGCAAATTTTTCCAGTGTGCTCAACTTTCGACGCTTCTGCGAAAAACAAAAAAAAAATCGCAAAATGCGCTGATTGTCTTGGCGGCTTGCATTGACACACGCGAAAGGAGAGCCCTTTACGAGGCGTTTACCGCGTCGTGCATCTTTTCCCATGACTCCACTAAACTTTGACCTTCGCCTTGTGCAAACTTTTACGCGCGTTCAAGAAGGCACATAAACAGATTAATTTCGGAAGCGCTTAATTAGGCACGTTAAATCTCAAGCTGGCAGCCGTTAAATCGCACGCGAAGTAACGTGAGTTCGGCACGGTCTATTTTTGTTCCTATATTGCCCGCGAGGTCAGCCGGAGCGTGACGCGCATAGTGGTTAACGCGGAAATGGGCTTGGCCACATAATCCGCTCGGAGGCACTGAGTAAAAAATAAAACAAAGATTGATAGGGCAGCGGCGTAATGACGCGAAAGAAGGAACGCTGGCGTAAATGGTTATTGCGTTCCAGGAAAATGAATTGCGGCCGCTAAGACAAACCCTATACGTGAAAAATGATCCCGCTAAAGAAGATGTTCCAAAGCTTTTTTTTTTTGTCTTTTATTAGACGTGACGGTATTGAAAGAATGTATATTTATGGTGGAAAGATAGAGCAGTCTTGGGGAAAGCAAATATGTGTTTCATGGAAGGCATACTAATAACAGCATTGAGACGACACCGTTTAAGGAGATTGGTTTTCTGCCACTTTTAAGGCTGAGCACCCCTCAAATCACGAAAAAAATCATTAAGGTTTTAGTTGCATCGAAAGCATTTTCTGCTCCTTCTATGAACCTTGTTTTCCTTCCAGCGTCCTGCCAATTGTCATCCGGTAAACGTTTTCACAACCTGTTTTTCGTAATCAGGGAAGATAGAGGAAAGAGTGCGCGAACATTCTTTTTAAAACAACTGGCTGAAGACCTGCAGAAGGCAAATTTGCGAATATGCTCCATGCGGTACCCTGTTTTTACCATTTGCTTAGGTACCCTCCACTCATTCTGCATGTCTAGGGACTTTCCACCAGAGAGTTTCTGGGTTGCTCAAGCTGTTTGCGTGGTTAATGAACGCAATCTTGTTCTTTTTTTTTTTTGCGCAATGCCCACAGATACGATGCTGTCAGGATTCCGTATCTGAGTATTGTTTCCATTGATGTAGCTGCAATTTTAGTGGGAGCGATCTGCGTATCAGTGTCAAAGTAGTTTTCATGTGGCGTAATCTTGTTCCCATAAGCCATTTTGATTACACTGATTAGCACTGAGTACTTCAACTTGCGCTCTACTGAAGTATGCGCTTGAATGGGACAAGGCGAGCATACTTAAAACCTCACGATCCTTCTCGACTTGTCTCCTGTTAAGCACTAACCGTTAGCGCTGTTCGCAGATGTATGCTTTGCGTGACCCGGTTCATCTACGTTAAACAATAGATTTCTAAACATCAGGAATTCAAGAATAAGTTTAATAAAATTTCTGGTAGAAAAAACTTGTTTCAATCTAAGCTTCAATTACACTGAAGTCTAAAAGTCTCAAATATTGCCTTGATTGTAAACTTCTCAGCCGCCCTACATCGTGCGATATAAGGCTAACGTGCTATCTATCACGTGTTACATATAATGCTTCAATACTTTCCCACCGATTCCAGTGTCATTTCACCATGAACTTGGAATCACCTCACAATTGATTTAAATGTTTGCTTCAGCACTTTAGAGCCGTCCTACGATCTCCGTCCGTCTGGTGAAACTTGAATCATTTGATATTAATACCAGTGTCACATTTCACATCACGCCCCATAGAGTTATTAATACAGCAACGCTCTAATCTCTTTTTTTTTTACGGTAGGAATCAGAATGTTGTCCTTTAGAAATCACCTGACAACTTCCGGATAGGGCTTGCTGCTGTTTCTAGACGCAGAGGATGAGCAAGATGCACAACACTGAAAGAGAACAAGTCAAGCCTTGCGAAGGAAGCATACGGAGCCTCTTCAAGATGCGATTGTGGGTGCAAGGTCTTATATGTATACCATATGTAAGAGTTACTAATGAGGGAATTCGGGCAATAATTGTGGCAAACATCAATCCTTTATGCATACCGCATTTTCATTAGAATTACTGCAATTAACGCCTTCATGGAAAACACGAAAAGACAATTTTCCGGACGTTAGGGCCAATATGCACTGCATAGTTTATTTTTAAGGAATTCCACATCCCAAATCCACTGGGAATATTAGAGCCAACGTTCTGGAGGAGTGCGAAATATTTCGGCCGCAGGGGAATTTTTAGCCTGCAATGACATCGCACAGCACACGAATGCATTGCATTTCTCCTACAACGAAACCCGGCCCCCGTGACAGAATCCAAACTCATGTCTCTCGGCTCAGTTGCGGAACGACCTAACTCCTGAGCTACCGCGGTATAAGAGTTGTAAATTAGGAAGAAAATAACTTTATGCAGCACAATCCGGGGTTGTAAATACCCTGCTGGTTTTATTACCACACTCTCATCGCACACCTACAACTTTTCTAATTTCTTTACCTGCACGTAGCCTCTCAGGCTCCAAGGGTGAACGTTACTTGATATGAAACCTAATGATCACCAGCATAAGAGTACACCTGGAAGCCGCAGGAGATGGCGTTGATCACAGGTAGAGTGTAAAGGTCGGGATAGGTCCAACGGTATATTTTTTTTCTCTCACGATGCTCGCGTGTAGAAAAGCCGGAGATAAATGGAGCGGCGAAACGGAGAGCGACGCTGCATATCGCTCGATGCCAACCAAAATATTCTTTCGGTAAAATAAGAAAGGGGGTGTTTATTTACAGTGCTGTTGCAGCGGGAGAATCAGCGAGTAGAAATAATCACAAAGCGAGGTCCGTGAGCACGCCGCGCCGCTGTCCCTCCTGTTAAAATCACGAAAGGCTTCATTCCAACGCTACTGTGATAATTGTAGCGAATTCACATAGAGGTCGCAGAAGGATTTGCATCCGTAAATTTTTGAAGACGCAGATACCTTTGAATGCCCACACAGATGAAGATACGTGGGGCGAGGTTTTCTTTGACGCATATCGTTTCAGAGAGGAAACAAAGGCATTTAATTCTAGAATAGGTCGTGTACCCACGAAAAACCGACATTGCTTATTTGATACACATTTTGTTTCACGATAATCACATTTCTGCGCCATGGCGGCCATATTCGCAGCGGCCGTTCAAAGTGGAAATGTCTGCTTTCTGCAGTGCTGTTGGCGCTTGTCCGCAGCAACTCACAGTTCCGGTAGACGCACCGTCAGTGCTTAAAATATGTGACAGGTGCACATCAGTGTCGGCGGCGTACGATATTTCCGACGTCAGCAGTCGAGTGCGAAATTTTGGGCGAAAAGCGCAGGCTTGACGTGCTAAAAACGGTTGATCTATCCCGGCCTTAACACGATTTGAGGTGGTCTGTTTAGAGAAAGCGAACTTGGATTGATCGTTGACAAAACAAAAGCTTTAAATGCCTGATCGCCGCGGAAGCAAGGCATCGCTTAAATGTGGCCACAAAAAGTGCAGGTAACAATGACTTCACCGACAGAAGAATTAACGCTCACATAGTTCAGTCGTTCAATCGTGTCCGACTCTTCGTGACCCTATGGACCATGTCACGCCACGCGTTCCGGTTTCTCACTATCTTCCTAACATCACATAACTTCATCTGCAGTGCTTCGAGGATGCCATCTAACCATCGCGTTCGCTGCCTACCCCTACTCCGGCGACCCTCAACGTTTCCCAACATCAAATCTCTCTCCAGCGACTCCTTTCTTCTCATCAGATGACCAAAGTAGCTGAGCTTTAACTTTATAATTTGACCCTCCAATGAGCAGTCAGGGTTTATGGTCGACAATATCGACTGATTTGATCTTCTGGCCGTCCAAGGAACTCTCAAGAGTCTTCGCCAGCACCACAATTCAAATGCGTCAATTGTTCGGCGGTCAGCCTTTTTCACAGTCCAACTCTCGCATCCATACATCACAACTGGAAAGACCATAGCACGAGTTATATGGATCTTGGTTGGCAGACTAATGTCTCTGCTCTTTACTAGGCGGTCAAGGCTAACCATTGCTCTCTTTCCCAGAAGCAGGCGTCTCCTAATTTAATGGCTCTAGTCTCCTTCCGAGGTAATCGTGGAGCCCAAGAAGAGAAAATCTGTCACAGCTTCCACTTCTTGTCCCTTGAGGCTCCAGGACTTGATAGGGCAAGACGCCATGATCTTTGTCTTTAAAATGTTCATTTTAAGCCCAAACTTCTCACTCTTGTCTTGTACGCATATCAGAAGTCTCTTGAGTTCCACTTCACTTTCTGCCATTAAAGGGGTATCATCCGCATATCTAAGGTTGTTGATACGTTTTCCAGCAATCTTCACTCCAGCTGAAGACTCGACCATACGGGCCTTCCTCATGATGCACTCTGCATATAGGTTAAATAGACCGGGCGACAGTATGCAGCCTTGCCTCACTCCTTTCCCAATCGGAAACCAACCAGTAAGACCATGCCCAGTTCTAACTGTGGCCTCTTGCCCTTTATACAGGTTCCTGAGGAGACAGATGAGGTGAATTGGAACTCCCATCTCTTGAGAGCTTCCCACAATCTGCTGTGATCTACGCAGTCAAACGCTTTCGCATAATCAATAAAGCAGAAGTAGATGGGTTTCTGGAACTCTTGCTTTTTCCATGATCCAGCGAAGGTTGGCAATTTGGTCTCTTGTTCCTCTGCCCTTGCGAAACCCAGCTTGCACGCCCGGAAGCTCCCGATCCACATATTGCTGAAGCCTACCTTGGAGGATTTTCAACATCACCTTGCCAGTATGCGAAATAAGCGCGATCGTGCGGTAGTTGGAACAATCTTTGGCACTGCCTTTCTTTGGAATGGGGATGTAAACTGACCTCCTCCAATCCCGCGGCCACTGCAGGGTTGTCCAAATCTTCTGACATAATGTATGCAAAATCTTAACAGCGTCATGGTTGAGGTTTTGAAGCAACTCAGCTGGAATGCCATCAATTATGCTAGCTTTGTTCTTAGCAAGGCTGACTAAGGCCCATTCAACTTCACTCTTCAGGATGCCAGGCTCGAGATAAGTAACCACAACCGTCTTTTGTTGGGTTTGCACCTTCGGGTCCTTCTTGTACAGTTCTTCTGTGTATTCCTGCCACCTCTTCTTTATCTCTGAGGCTTCAGTGAGGTCCTTGCCTCGTTTGTCCTTTATCACGCCCAGCTTAGCCCAGAAGCTTCCTTTGATATCTGTCTTATACAAAGCTCTTCTGTTCCTTAATTGGCGGTTGTCCTCAACTGCTTGGCACTGTATGTTCAGGAAGGCATTCTTATCTCTCCTTGCTATTTTTTGAAAATCCGCATTGAGAACCTTGTATCTTTCTCTTTCCCCCATAACTTTTGCCAGCCTCCTTTCCTCAGCTATTTGCAAAGCCTCTTCAGATAACCAGTTTGCTTTCTTGCATTTCTTTTGCTTTGGAACTACCTTAGTAGCAACTTCTTGTATTATATCACCAACATCAGTCCACATCTTTTTGGGCTCTTTGTCTTCTAGATCTAATTCTTGAATTCGATTCCTCACTTCCACAGCATATTCTAATGGAATTTGATCCAGATCATACCTGAAAGGCCTTCTAGTTTTCTGTGTTTTCCTCAATCGAAGTTTAATTTTGGCAACAAGAAGCTGATGATCGGTGCCACAATCGGCCCCAGGCCTTGTTTTTACTGCTTGTATAGCGCTTCTCCATCTCTGCCGGCAAATAATATAATCGATCTGATTCCTGTACAGACCGTCCGGTGAAGTCCATGTGTACAGGCGCCTCTTGTGCTGTTGAAAATGAGTATTCGCTACGGTCAGGTTGTTTTATTGACAAAACGCTACTAGCCTCTGCCCAGCTTCATTTGGCTCACCAAGACCCAACTTGCCTGTAATTCCGGATATTTCTTCACTCCCGACCTTAGCATTCCAGTCTGCTATGAGAAAAACGACATCTGATGATGGGGTGCGGTCTAAAAGGCATTGTAGGTCCGCATAAAATCTCTCAACGTCAGCTTCTTCAGCAGTAGTGGTCGGTGCATAGACTTGGATAACTGTTATGTTGAAAGAGTGACCTTGGATCCGAAGTGAGATCATTCGGTCGTTTTTGGGGTTGTACCCTAGCACTGCTTTGCCTATTCTTCTGTTTACTATGAGAGCGACCCCATTCCTTCCCTTGGATTCGTGCCCACAATAAAAGACATAATGGTCGCCGGAGTTAAATTCTCCCATTCCGGTCCACTTGAGCTCGCTGATACCCAAGGTATCAATGTTCAATCTGTCCATTTCTCGCTTGACGACATCCAGTTTTCCTTGCGTCATAGATCTTACATTCCATGTTGCTATGTGATATATCTTCTTGCAACATCGGACTTTCCGGTCGCTTCCCGACACATCCGCAACTGAGCGTCCTTTTGGCTTTAGCCCAGCCGCTTCATCCGTCGTGGAGCTACTAGGAATCGCCCTTTGTTCATCCCCAGTAACATGTGGGACGCCTTCCAAACTGGGGGGCTCATCTTCCGGCGCCATATCATTAATGGTATTGTGACTGGCCATAGGGTTTTCTTGGCAGGAAATACTGGAGTGAGTTGCCATTGCCTTCTCCAGTGAATCACATTTTGTCAGAACTCTCTGCCGTGACCTGTCTATCTTGGGTGGCCCTACACAGCAGAGCTCTCGACTACATCAAGTTTCGCAAGCCCCTCCGCCACGACAAGGCAGTGATCCATGAAGGGGAAACGCTCACATCAGTTCAGTCGTTCAGTCGTGTCCGACTCTTCGTGACCCTATGGACGCTCACATACTGGTAGCTTATTGCGGTGAGTCTGGCATCCGCTTCTTGCACCAGGTTGTATCATCGCGCCGGCAGAAAGCAAGCACGCGTCGCCGCTGGAGCAAGGAAACAGAAAACAATGACCGCCTTTGTTATGTCTCTTCAGTACGACAACAAGGTGTGACTTAACTGCAGTAATAAAATAGGTCTCAACGATAAGTGACGCCATCAGCAGAAGAGTCATAGATACCCTGCGTTGAACAAGCTAACGCTTAGAGAGTTCGCGGTACAGATACAAAAATTTGGAATTAAAGAGTGGTTCCTTAAAATGATACAGAGGGACTCCGAAACATCAGCAGTTGACCTTGGCCAATAAACCACCTGAACAGCAGAACTAAAATGGTTCGCATATTCGTGGTATGTAAACGCCCTTAGCTGCGCGCCAGTATTTTTTTTTTTTTTTTGCGAGGAGGCCTAAATTATTGTATAAGCATCACCAGCCGAAACAGTCCTTTATTCTGCCCCTCTTGTGACCTAAGGGCTGTCACACAAAGAAAAATTATTGGCCCGTTCCAACGGTACAAACGAATTAAACCCTGTCTGCTGCCCTTGGCTACACTCTTCTCCAGAGCATCGTTTCTTAATCTGGTGTAATGTCCTGCCGTACATTGCAGATTTGCCCGCGAAGACGACGACCAGATGCCACTGAGCAACTTCCCATTTCGCCACCATGGAGTACGGCGACAGCACCACGCCAAGCTGGACCAGCCCATCGATGCCGTTGTTTACGTCAGTGTAAGCACTACCGCGATGCGCATTCTTTGGTGTGCGTCTTTTCGTAGCCTCTTATATTCTTTTTGCCCTATCATTCGCTATGGCGTGGCTGTTCGAGGTCATTAGCTGAACTCTTGGTTGCGATCAACCGTTCCAGAAGCGCGTAATAAACTAGGTGTTCACCACAATGAATAGCACTTCCGCAGTAAGGCTCTCGCATAGTAGTCATAAGACTCCCGCTTCATCCGCTGTACTTGGTTCTACGCGGCGATCGTCGCTTCAAGGCTTGAGATGTGATTCGCGCGCCTCACAGAGAAGCATCTCATTAATTAATTAATTAATTAATTCATTCATTAAATCATTCATTCATTCACTTAATCATTCATTGTGGCAAGCACCTCGATATTTCTAGAAACGCAGCAGCGCTGGCCGCTCAGACCTGGCACCTATACCTCTCGCGCGGCCTAATGCTCAATGCAAGACGTGATCAGGTACTACACCCGGCGCGACCCCAAGGAGCAGCATCATAATTCGAGAGACTTTTACCACGAAGGCGATTGGTTGAAGCGGCTTGTTTCAATGCATATGAATGCTTAGACTATTTTAAACTCTCGTTAGGCTGGAGGCACGTCTCTTTATATTACCTCGCTCCGCATTACGTCTTCCGGAGTGGTGGAGGTCGATACCTCCAGAGCACATGGCAACAGCTGCAGCAACATAAAAAACACTTCTTCAGAGCGAGCCCTTAATTATGCTCTTCGTGATGTAGACAAGTACTGAAAACGATTAAGACAGCGGATGAATGTACTAATCTGCAGCTTTAGTCGATGCGTATATTCGTGAATTGGTGCTACACAAGGTCACACCTTCGGCAGCTGAGCTGCCGATCAGGCAAGCGATTGTTGGCGACATGTTTTTGCTAAACAGCTCTTTAACTTTCTAGGCAAGCAAGCTACACAGCTAGAGGCTCCTTGGATGTCATTTGTATTGCTGCTCAAGCAGACAACGCATGTCTGTGTCTATGCGTTTGAAAATAACTGATTTTAACAATTATCGGTATAAAAGCGTATTTCCGCTTCAAGTTAGGTTTTTAACAAACCCAAAACAGGCATATTTTTATGTGCAGTGCTTTAGAGCTGAGAGTACGTACTGAAAATTCAGCGCTGTCCAAGTGCCGCGGAGCAACAGCAGAAAAATATACGCAAAGCTTAGCCCCCTGAAACCCAGCTGCCAATAGCGGCGCGCACCTGCATCCTCCATCGCGTCGCAGCGCAGTCGTCGATGGAGAACTTTTCTTTCTTTTACGGCGATGGTCGGCATCCTTTGATCACACTGACAGCTTTCATCTCGGTGCCTTTGACAGGGCATGGATAATACAGGAGGTTATGATCTGTCACTCAACTGAAGAAACGTTCCTTCCCAAGAGAAAGAAGAGATGCCGTATACAGCCCAGCACAGGTTTCTAGCGCAGCACTGCGATGGTGAGCGCTAGTTCGCCCGGCAACGCGTTAAACACTCATTATTATATACCAGCTCTTCCTGAAAACTCGAGAGTGTTTTTTTTTTCATCTTTCTGCCATAATTCGCACTGCGCACGTTTTTAATGAAGAGCAGTGATAGAAGAAAAATAATTTAGTTCATTAGCGCTGCAAAATTATTCAGCAAACAAACTGATCTCGCTTGACGATTCGCTGATTGGCAACCCATATAAAGTCAAATGCCGCCAGCATAAGAGATGAAAGGCTGAAATTTAGCCAGTGATAACTAAAAATTAATCACTTGCTGTCCTCGAAGTTTTAAGCTCTTGCAATAAATCTATTAAAAGGACACGCCCACACTGTAATTATTGTAACATTGTTAGATAAAATATTTTATTACATTAACGGAACCATTCTCCACCGATCGGTTTAAAGGCTATCAAGACTCGGTTTTTCCTCAAGCTTCGAGAACGTTCAGTTCATCAACAGAAATCATTTTATGCTGTTTATTTCGAAGGATGTTTTTCAGTGAAAGATAATCATTTTAAGAAGGGGCGACAAGATTCAAAGCCTGACCAACGATCGTCTTGCTAAAGCATGCATGCTGGTTAGAACTAATAGCATTGAGACACAGAACGCATCAATAAAAAAATGACATTTCGGAACTCGCATATGTTTTTTGCTCACAAAGAACCCGCACTGGTACCGAAACGTCATTAATTTCCTTTGACTTGGTCGTCTGCTCTACTCATTGTTTGACTAATGCCCAGCCAGAAAAACCAGTCCTTCAGTGGCAGAAACTTCGTATGCTGACCAGAGTAGCCGCACGGCGACGCTGGCTTCAATGGAGAGGCCTATTTTTGCAGCGGACGATCATTTGGGGAAATCCATGTATACGGAATGCGTTTGTTGTGCTTTCGTTTCACAAAATCTTAACCGGCGCAGTGTATAAGTACGCAAATGCGCTTGTTTTCGTAATGATTTTGGAGAATTTGGGTCTAGAAAAAATGAGTTACATTGCTACGATAAAGACCACGCTACATTGCAGTACAGCATATGGAGAGGTAGTTTGGCGCTTAAGAGACTGACCTACTACACCTCACTGGGGAATGGGGAAAAGCGAAGTAAAGATAGGGGGTGCAACGAGGGGGGTCGATGCATTTTTCCTTCCCAAATAATGGAATCATCCTGGCAAAAAGGCAGAACTATGCCCGCTATATGGCACGATAATTAACAAATACTGAAGAAGTGAAAATTGTCTCTATTGTGCAAGTATCGCGTGCAAGGTCGAATGTACTGTGCTTCCTAAAGATCAGCGCCTGAGTGCTCCTCACAGCAACAACAAGCTCTTCATTTGTGCGCGTTCGTCGACTGCAGTCTCAGACGCTAGACATACATTAAACCAGAAAGAAAACCAGCAGTGATGCAATATGACGCACTCTTAAACATTTACTTAGGTCGGCCAACCACAATAGCAAGCCGGGCGTGCAGCCTAAGCCCACTGTTCTATGTCATTTGTGTTATGTACGTTAATGGCAACATCACATTTTTCGGCAATATTTAGGCGATATATCGAAGCGTCAATGACGCTACGATCAAGGGTCCGCAGCTGGTAAACTACCGTTGCTCGAATTTTATCTAAAATGAGAAAATCATGAAATAGCACAGGCTGTGAATGCAAGAATTTCCAGTACAACCGCATCATACGACGAACGAGCTGCCAATCGCTCGCGGCCGCTTTTGTCACCGACACAACCATCAGCGGGAGTTTCATGACCATTATATGTATATTGAAGTACTCGTTGAACTGGGTGCCCGGCGGCACCAGGGATCGAACCCAGTACCTCCCGAATGCGAGGCGGATGCTCTACTGGTCGAACGCATGGCCATATCCGAATATCTAGACATCATTTTTCTAACCTTTTATCGCCACTTCTGTTTTCCTAAGCTTTAATTTCCCCCCGTTTGGCTCGTTTTTTTTTTTTTTTTAATCACGGTTGTTTGTCTATTTTAATGGTGGCTATTTCTGTACTTGAATGTTGTGGAAGCGACAGCGGCATCTTGGCCGTTGCGCCCTCAGGTAGCTCGTTCGTGCATTCAAAATTTAAATTGTATTTCTTTCTTTGTTTCGTTGCATAAATATAAAGGCTTTGGTGAAAACAAAGAGCTTCTGATTTGTTTTTTCTAATTTGAGATGCTCAAAGGTAGCTCGCGCAGTGCAATAATATTAATAATAATAGGTTCACAGGAAGGGAAAGGCGCAGTATCTGCCACACTTGCTCTGTGGACAGCTGAACCGCGCCGCAAGGGAAGGGAGGAAGGGGGGAGAGAAAGTGAAAAGAGAGAAAGGAGAGTCGTAGTGGAGGGCTACGGGGTAGTTTCGACCACCTGGGGATTTTTAACGTGCTCTGACATCGCACAGCACACGACGCCTCTTCGTTTCGCCTCCATCGAAACGCAGCCGCCGAGGTCGGGTTCGAACCCGGGTACTCCGGCACAGTAGTCGGGCGTCTTACCACTGCACCACCCCGGCGTGGCTGCGCAGTGCAAGAAAGCGGCAATTTTCTGAGGGTTCAAAAAAGGACTTCTCGAGTTTGCCACATTCCCAATACATGACGATCCGTCACGCACCATGGCCTAAATTAGTTACCACTAAGCTAGAAGTCGTACTTTTGGAGTTATTAACCAGCAATATATATATTATATATAAAATTTCGCTGCGAATTCGTTCGCAGGTGGTGTTCGTGCTGTTCGCTGCCATCATACTACTGCTGGTGGCAACCAGTTGCCGTCGGTTTCAACCTGGTGGGTCCTACCAAGCAGAGGAACCGGCACAGAATCCCAACGAGCCAAGGACGACGATAGTTCGCCTCAAGGATCGTGGAGCCCGGGTGTGCACTGAGACTCTGCCAGAACGCATCTCTGTGTGGAACGTCGCAGAAGACACCCGAGAAATTTTTCGAGAATAGTAAATCACAAAGCTCTGCGTGTCAGACGCGTGAGAGTGAGTCCTACATTTATGCTCAACCGTTGTCTACTGCAACCTTGCTTTGTTGCTTTTAATGCTGTGTTGTCCTATGAATGAAAGCGGTATTTAATTGATTAGAAATATTTCATTTCAGCTTTTCGTGTATCATATGTCATCTGCTTGACGGTTCTGTACCGATACTATTCTATTTCTGTATTTCCAATCTTTTGTGATTCCGTGACACAGCTTCACTGCCCGTTATCGCTAGCTCTAAGCTAATAACGAATCGTCAACTGTGGGCGCTTTGTGGCTCTCCAGAAAATGCTTGAAATAAAATGGAATAAGTATGCAGCGTACTAGACCTAGGAGAAGCGTCCCTGATCGCAAAAGAACCTTGGATATTTGGATTCCCATCTCATACCACCCCCTGCCCCTATATCTGTGAATAACTCAGGTCTATGATTCCACTCGCAAAGTTTCAGTGTCTGTTGCACGGTGCGTATAAAAAAAAAAAAAAAAAAAAAAACAGAAAAAAAAACGTGATACAAATCTGAATCGAGAAACTCCTCCCACTGAGAGCGACCGCCATTTGAAATTCTCTTGTGACGTCGCAAGCGTATAGACGACTGAATGTCGTCTGCAGTGCAGGCTGCAATATCAAATGACACGTCGCCTTTTCTTTCGGGTATGATTTAAGTAGAGGTGCCCCTTATGCAGTAGTGCTTGATGAACATGTTACTGCAGAAAAAAGTATGCCGCAAAACATTCCAGCCACAAACCAAAAAAACTTCCAAACCCCAAAATGTGGAAGCTGTGTTATGAGCAACATAAGATCGACATGAAAACGAATGATATTATCCATTCTGAAATGTTATAGGAACGCCACACTTTCACAATTTACTTTACCACATAAGATATTGTTTGGCAATTCGGCTCCACTGAATTTTGTTACTGCATTTGGGAGAATGGATACGTGAGACTCTCAATAACCGTTGGAGGAGCTGATTAGCGACCATTGCTTCCGAACAGAAAGAGAAATTTGCAGATAAGCATGCAAATTTTAAATCTAATAAATGAAACACGATAACTTTCTTTCTAAATTCACAAATGTTTGCAATTTTATATTTTAATACTCAAGCCTTGTTTTATTTTATAGAGGTTTCTTGCAGCAAGTTGTCAGGATGTGAGATTTTATTTTTAATTTATCAATGTCAACAAACATTTTCTATGAATTTCAAAGGCCATCGAAAATGCTAAATATTAGTATATTTTACAGCAAAGTTGTGCAAATATGTAAACAATTGTTTTCCAGACTCTTCAGATTCGCCTCTTTTACTCCGTGGTCCACAGGGACGGAGAAACGGAAAAAGAAGGCTGCACGTTTTAACCAATATTTTAAAAAGTAAGGAAAGGAGCGGTATATTACCTTTTGCGTATTCTCAGATTTGCTTTTTATTTCCATTTATTAATATATGCCTCCTTCAACATTTTGTAAAAATATTCACAGAAATTTAAAACTAAAAGATATTTTAAATGTTACGTGTAGAGATTATGTACACAGAGTTATACATATGTATGAAAGAACAATTATATAGTATATTTTATATATGGTACGCATGTGTGGATAAAATGATTTTTTTTTAGGAAATAGTTTTTCAATAGCTCTGAAATCGTCTGCTTTTTTGATGATCCCGAAAGAGTTAGCGAGAGAGCTCGTAGTAGGCAAGCACGAGAGGTCCTTGGTGAGGCTATAGTTCTAAGTCGAAACCCATTATATATATGTGTTTAGCTACACGCAAGACTACATCTCTTTATAGAAGTGGTATGCGATGTCCTGGGGTTAACACTTGTCATATATGTATACGCTCGCTCGTGGAGTGCTAGGCGTTATTCGGACTGGGTCGGCCGAAAGAGAATATGAGTGGAATTAGCGCTTCTACTCAAAAGGAATTTAAGAATTTTTGTATGATTTCCTTATTTTAGCTGTGGCTTGTTACGTATTTTTTACTAACATGCATTCTGCTTTTCTTTCTGCTCTTCTTGCCACTAGGTCCTCAAGCCAAGAAATCTCAGCTGCGACCGCGGAGACTACAGAATGATCTTCTACGTAACCTTCTCGAACTAGTGCCTTGTGACCAAAACTAAATACCATTGATGATGTGACGCTTGCGACTAAACCAAGGACTTCCTGCGTTCACTGAGCCATATCTACAAGCGGTTGCGCAGCTCCAACACTATCGACAGACTGTCACTCAGTTCTGCCGCAAGCATCACCCTCTGTGGTAAGGTGGGAACTCCAGCTTCGTGGAAGATGGCTGTCTGTGTCATATTGTAATCGTGTCCTTAAGTTATCTGTAAAGACATATCTGTGTGCTGAGCATGTCTCAATGTTTGGGCTTAAAATGTGTGTAAAAAGGTGTCTGTGGGCTGAGCATATCTCAATGTGTGGACTTAAAGTGCGTGTAAAAGCGTGTCTGCGTGCTGATCGAGTCTAGCCTTGTACAGTTGGGGACGTTTCTCAAAAATAGTAAACAATCATTGCCGGAGGTGATCACTTAACCAGAAACCGCACAAATTACTATGTAACTTAAAGACAGAGAAAATGCCATATTATTGACGGCGAAGTCAGTAGTCACAGATATGGTTGAAAGATTGTCAACCGAGATGATAAGTGCAACGTTGAACTCTCATAATGTATATTTGTGCCAGAGTTGAGCGTCGATAAATTCAAAGAACCACAAAGTGAATACAATAGAGCCCAGAACGTTCGACTGTTCTTGTTTGCGAAAGAAGAAATCATTCTAATTATTATGTCAGTGGTGCTGTCATCAGACAGGACAGTCCTTTTGTAGTGTACTTTCTAAACACAAACACAAACACATTGATTTTGTTTGCGCTTTAGTGCTAATGCTTGCTTTTCTTATCACCTATTTGATGGATGTGTCCTACAACCGACGTAATAAGGCAAGTCTTAACAATCACAATCGTACATGAAATGAAGTGGAATGACGCAAAGTTGCAGGTGTCTGCCAGTACACTCGGTGCAAAAATTTCAATCAACAATTTCGAAATTTCGCCTTGTACGCTTTCCAAAATATTGCATCCTTCCAGCCCACTTCTTCCCTCCTTTCGTCCTTCGTTCAGCTAGCTTTTGGTGCAAAGCGAAATTTCTCCACTTTGCGTATGAGACCTCATAGTCTATTATGATCTGAAAGCTCACGTGAATGGAAACCGGAAAGAGGATGTAGGCTCATTTTGTTGTCCAACAGATGATCCTCGTACAATGGTAGAATCCTGAGCGTATACTCGTGGTTCACGCGACAATATTGCCGATTATTCTTTCTGCCATTTCTGTGTACGAGCCATGTACCATGTTCTTTGAAAGCGATATGTTGACCTGGATGAACGAAGCGTTCGGTTGTATCCTGCGAATAAAGTATGCGCCCTCTGTCCTGTGTACAAATACACGCTCCAGGGAGAGGCTTCCTTTAAAGACGGAAGCTCTACCCCCCCGGCTTACCGTTCATACGTTTGCCTCGCTTTGCATCATGGACCTTTAAACTCGACCAAGGTCAAACCAGCACCCCCCCTCCCCTCTATACCATTATTGTATCCGCCTGCGTCCATATGACCGTGTACGCCAATGACATGCTAACGTTTGAACTTAGCAGAGAAGATCGTGCATTTCGGGACCTCGCTCGCCTCACTGCTGCAGCACCCGTGAGAGCAGCAGTTCTCCAGCTACCGAAGCAACTAGCAATAGCATACTCATGTGCCAAGGCGTTTTACCATTACTGGTATAATATTAATGTAGCAACTGTTCTTACGGTGTGAGCAATGAACTTCCACGCACTGCCGGATTTGTCCCCTCTCGTAACAAAATTGCGTCGCAACCATTCTACTGCAGCTTTTCGGGTGTTGTCATACCATTTCGCTGCCTAATTGGTATGCGTCTGTTAGTCTAGGTAGCGATATAAATTAGAACCGACTTCTGCGATTTCCGTTGAATGCCCTAATTACTTCTATACGCTACGTGAGGTAGTGCAGTGAGAGTGTTTAAATATGGCGTCAGTGTGCGACCAGATTTTCGCAACAACAGATTGCTGTGAGTGTCTATATGTTGTTGCAGTCATTGATTGTTTATTTCTGTCCTTCGATCCCATCAAATTAGATGTAGTACCAAGCACAGTTGCACGTAAGTTGAACCATGAAACTGCAACAAGGATACAGCAGAGTCCAGAAATTACGAGTGTTTATGTTTGTTGAGCTTTGACTTTGCGCAAAGAGGACTGTGAATTCGAGGCCCAGCTTGCGTCAATGCTGCAGCAACTGTGACGCCGGCCTTTTGTTCAGCCTTCAAAGCAACGAGGGTTTTACAGCGTACCCCCCGCCAGGGCCTCCAATTACTTTAATTTTTTGTTTTTGCAAGTTAGCAATTTTTTGTTTTCAAATATATGCGAACTCTTCAACTCAGCTTAAGGTTAAGGATAAAATTCAATCAAGGGATTAGCCGTCTTATTCAAATGAGAAAATATAGGCGAAGGAGCATGTGAGCTGTTACACAATTACAAATGCTGCTGTCTTCCTGTCCGGCGATATGATGCACAATTTTAATGGCAACACGCCTAACCTCTCTCTGTTTGCTCTCAAGTCTTGCACAATAAATATTCAGACTAGAAGGTTTTGAAAGGCTGAATATTTGAAAAGCAATGTTCAATTTATAGGCCCAATAACTGCGTCACAGGTTATAGTATACCAAGCAGCCATAATGAACTAATTCTCAGAGAACTACGTGTGGGAACGAGTTTTCCGCCTGTCGAAAGATTTTGTAGGAATAATGACTTCGCTTGTAGGTCGTCGGATGCTGTCCGATTCATCCTGAAAAGAAAAAAATATCAACAATGCAGCAGAGAAATTGCCTGTGACCTAGTGAATATCGCGTTACATACGCACTCAACTGCTTGCTAACATAAACTACTAAAGCAATACTTAAAATAATCTACTTAGTTAACTATCAGGTAAGGTTCAAGTAATGAGTGGCTGGAACTGAGTGACTATGCAGAGAATGTTTAAAGTCATGAATAACCACCACCGAAGAATGAAGTCTTCGCTATTGGACTACAAGTTTTTGCTATTGCACTACATTAAAGCAAATAGCTGCCGGTGTGTATCAATCACAGCGTGCGTCCACCACACCGGATAGCAAGTTGAAATGCGATTGAAAACAATTGGTGACAAGAAATAAGCTTTTGTATTGGACTGGCTTCCTCCACTTCATTGAATTTTCTATAATTATGTTAAAAATCTGAAAAAAATTGCAAAAATGTTTTTAAATAGTCGGATCAAATATGCTGCTCAATAGTAGATTAGTGTACGCATTGGATAACGTCGTTAAGTTCTGTATTCAAGGAAGGGAGACCGTTTGTGACAGTGACTAACGATGCGTGCGCAGCTGTAGTGATAGCAGGATTCAAGCAGCTTGAAGACTGCGATACAGGAAGAAAATAGCTCTGTGGCTAAGACGCGCTAGTTTCTGGAGCTGAAACAACCGAATGTACGGATGTATTTTATGATACGCTTGAACTTTCTCAAGATAGACAGAAATATCTTGATTTACAAATGTCACGCTTATCCTGAGCTAATAACTAAGCTACTTTGACGCCTTGTCGGCCCAAACCACTCAGTAAGCACGAAGTAACCACGGAAATCGGCGATGCCCACATAATACATCACTTGAAAAGATGTCTTATCGATTTTGGTGGAAAGGGTGCCAGCGCCACTTGACATAAGTGGAAAAAGTATGTCACTAGCTAATTTTAGCACTTTTCCGGTACTTAAATTACCTTAATTGAGTATTCAGCTCACATTCACCCACAGTGAGGTAACCTCATATGAATAATGTAAACTGTGGATGATTTTAGTTGTTTCCAGCGTAATTCCGCTTGCGTTTTTCTGATTTGAAAATTGCATACAATACTCCATTCGTCATTGGTCTTTTTTTGCACCTTTGTTGAATATCTTTTTGCTGTACATGTCAAGCGGATGCAGCTACCACATGACCGGATAAGAATATGAGAGAGGCCTTCACCCTGCAGTGCGTATAGGAACATGTGTCCTAAGCTGCAAATAATTTCTATATCGTGCACTAACTGAGCGCACAGTATCCGATCCAATTTGACCGTACTATCCAATAGCTAACATATTCACTGCGACATAACAAAAGGTGCCGTAGCGCGGAGCGAGAAAAACGTGGCTGCGACCTCAATTTACGTGTCTGTCACACCACTCCTTCAGCACTCTACACCGATGAACGCATTTAACCATCACACCGTAAATATAAATTGTGAGGGAAGGTAAGAAAAACATTTCAATTCACAAATTCATCATTTTAAACTCTAACAAAACACCAAGTTTTGAAGTGCAGCGTTCAGTTTAAAAAAAGGCATATTTTTTATCCTTATTCTGTTTTCGTCGTATACCATTTTGAACCCATTGTTATAGGTTTTCTTTCTCACACTCACATCCATACTACTCGTGGTGCTGTGAAGGAGCTGGTACACTGGTGGGGGCCTCCGGACCACCCGCTGACGGCATAACAGAACAGGCCAGATGAAGAAGAACACCGTGTTGAGCACGAACTCTGCTCTGTAGCTCATCGCCCTCACCCGGCATTTCCTGTAGGCACGAACCGGCAATGTTATTTATTTCGCTGAAGCTGTCAGTTCTTAAAAACTCGTGCTCTCATTATGAACATGCAACCTGTTATATAAGGCGATGCTTCGCTTAATACGTGCCCTCTGGACTTAGCGGTTCGACGAGGTAAACGTACGTTTTAGGGTGTACGGGGTAGCCGTCGCGGTCATGCTGCACGGTGTACTTTGCGATTTCACGTTCGTAGTATCGCTTCAGTCGAGCTCTGCCATAGACGCAAGACTCGATGCCATACAGTCCGATTCGCTCGAAGCCCAGGCAACCGAAGCAAGCTTTGCTGACGCCTGCGTAAAATGCAACAAAACACATTGAATTCCAGTGGTGTCGGAATTAAAACTACTGAACATACCTAAACTGAAATTTCTAAACGTGGTTGGGGAGCTCACACCCCATACTAATTTTACGATTATTATGTGTCTTGAAAGCAAGGGGCAGTAGAAAGTTAGGTGGGCGGATGAGGTTAAGAAGTTCGCAGGGGTAAAGCGGATGCAGCTAGCACAGGACCGGATTAATTGAAAGAATATGGGAGAGGCCTTCGCCCTGCAGTGGGTATAGTCAGGCTGATGATGATGATGACGGATCTTAGGAAAATTGTAAAAAAAATTGCAGGAGCATGGCAGGACTTGCGCTGCAGTAATGCGAAAGCCTGACCGTTATTGCTGCTGTTGCCCCACTAGATGCAGTCTTCTTTTATTTAGGTTGTTTTAGGTTGCTTTTATACTTTATTAGTTTATATTTATATTTTTACCGTCTTCTACACCCACCGGTGCAGTGCCGTAGAGTAGCAGTTAGCTTGCTCGGCTGCGACATGGGAGGACGCTGTTTCGAGTTTTGGGAAGGGGGCGATTTGTTTTTTTTTTTTTTTCTCATTAATGAGTTCATCAGGACACGGTGTGGTGACACGCTCAATACACAACGTCTGGTCATAGGCGCTATAAACACCTCTCATGAGAGAAGACGGGTTTTTGCCTTAATGTTGTTTACAGCGCAAGTTATATTACTCCGGTGCAACTTCGAATTGCACTTCCGTTTGTTCGCAGTTATCCTGACATCTGAGCGTTGACCTAAACCCCTTCCCTTACATCGCGGTTCAGGCGTACACCAAGAACTGTGATAGATACTGGAGCTTCCTTTTACTATAAAACCAATTTACAAATTAACTGCACGTAGTGACCTAAACTTGAGTTAGATGCTCTGCCTTTCTTCCTACAAAAACCGACTTAAATAAAAAATAAAAATAAAGGCGCGCTATCAAAAGGTGGAATTAAACGCGGTGTTGTGTCTACTCTTGTAGCAAAGCTGCAGCGTCCTCTATTTTACACAAAACAAACTGTGAACAACCTTGATAAGCTATGCAAACCACACTCTAAGAAAAAAGGGTGTGCGAAAGGGGTAAAAAGGGCATAGCATGGTCCTTTACCCCCTTTAGAAGACCTTGGGGGTAACTTTGCACCTGCTGGAAGCAGGTCCCTATTCACTTACCCCCTCTTAGAAAACTTGCACCCTACTGCAACCCTACTTACCCTCTCTACCAGTGTTTGTGTGTTTGTGTGTGTGTTCGTGCCCCTTAGACAGCAGTGTGAATAGTTTGGGCACATGTCACGATGGGGCGCTCGTGCAGCATTCTGTCCCATCATGTCTCGTTCCTGCACCGTCGCTTTCAGAGAGGGGACGCCTTTTGTGCCACCTTCGCCACCGTTTTTCTCTGGCGGCGTTTGGGTCCCTCTCCATGTTTACTCTCCCCAGTCAGGAACTGCAAGCTGCAGGTGTGTCCTGGTTTCTATGGGGTGACGTAATGACTGCAAAACTGCTTCTAAATTGTAATGAAGCAGATACTTTTGTTTTGCTTGTGGGAGTTGCTCTGGCAGTGCACAGCCTGTTTCAAGCTTATAGTGGAGCCACTCCGACTGCATAGCGCACTGTCACGGGCCGTTCTGCAAACGTATTTGGTTTGTGGTTTGTGGGGTTTAACGTCCCAAAGCGACTGAGGCTATGAGAGACGCCGTAGTGAAGCACTCCGGAAATTTCGACTACCTGGGGTTTTTTAACGTGCACTGACATCGCACAGCACACGGGCACTCTGCTTTTCGCCTCCATCGAAAAGTGGCCGCCGAAGCCGGGATTCGATTCCGCGTCCTTGGGAACATTAGTCGAGCGCCGTAACCACTGCGCCACCCCGGCGGGGTCGCAAACGTATTTCCTAAGCTGCTTAAAGGATAGAAAAGGCACAGTATATGTCACACTTCTTGGTAGAATCCTGAACCACACCGTAAAGGGAAGCTTGAGAAGCTTCGAAGGAAGGTGGATTAAAAGAAAAGAGAGAAAGAGGTGCTGGTTGTGTTTAGCAACAAAATTATGCACATATTTGATTTTACCTGAAGCGCATACAGCTCGTTCGGCCGAAAAGACATCGCCATTGCCATGGTCGTCGCCGAAACTCGCAACTCGTGGAAAAATATATGTTCTGTTTTAGATTAAAATCTTGATAAAATCGATTCCTTATACAGCTTTCAGGGTGGTGTCATACCCTTTTCGCGTCACATTTAGCATCCATCTGCTAGTCATGTTGAAGGTTAGATTGCGACAGAGATTGGAACCAACGACCTATGTACAGCTGCCGAAATCTTAACTGACGTTCGTGGCGGCAGTACTTTCTGTAATTCTGAGTGTTACAGAGCAGCTAACCTGCGAAAAGTCAAGTATAAGAAATGGCTCACCAAGCTTATGCGTAATCTTGATCATCTGGCAAGTATTGTCCTTATTAAGGCGCAGGAGCATAGCAAAGGAGGTTGTCATGCGCACGCCAGTTAAAGATCTGGGCGGCTCTACCTCCATTTTTATGCCTTTCATTTTAAAGTTCGCCGTTCACCGAGAAGTGAGGCAGATAGAGCACCTTCCGTCCCTCCAAACAAAGCAAACTAAAGGCGTTAATCACATTGCCAAACTCTGCGTCTCTTAACGGCAAGAATTCGCGGAATGAAAACGCCGTGTTAAAGGCGCTATCGCGTCTACAGCTTTGGTGTCATACTGGCTTGAAATTATTTAATTTTATAGCGTTAACTAGAGGCAGGCTGGTGGGCAGCTGAAAGCTGTGACACTCGAGGACAAATTTCATCAAAAGTTGATTCTTTCTACTAGTTTTTTGTTTAATGCGACCAGCTACACTAAAAATAAGGATTTATTCACCCTCATTTACTCTACCGCGGAAAGTATGTCAGTCGGACATTCTTAGTTTACAAATGGACACACAAACACGTATGTATAATATTATATATATATATATATATATATATATATATATATATATATATATATATATATATATATATATATATATATATATATGCTTAAACTGAACATTAAAAAGACAAAGATCATGGCGTCTGCCCCTATCAAGTCCTGGAGCATCAAGGGACATGAAGTGGAAGCTGTGACAGATTTTCTCTTCTTGGGCTCCAAGATTACCCCGGAAAGAGACTGCAGCCATGAAATTGGGAGACGCCTGCTTCTGGGCAAGAGAGCCATGGCTAGCCTTGACCGCCTAGTAAAGAGCAGAGACATTACACTGCCAACCAAGATCCGTATAACTCGTGCTATGGTCTTTCCAGTTGTGATGTATGGATGCGAGAGTTGGACTTTGAAGAAGGCTGACCGCCGAAGAACTGACGCGTTTGAGTTGTGGTGCTGGCGGAGACTCTTGAGAGTTCCTTGGACGGCCTGAAGATCAAATCAGTCGATATTGTCGACCATAAACCCTGACTGCTCATTGGAGTGTCAAATTCTAAAGTTAAAGCTCAGCTACTTTGGTCATCTGATGTGAAGAGAGGAGTCGCTGGAGAAAGATTTGATGTTGGGAAAGTTTGAGGGTCACCGGAGAAGGGGTAGGCAGCGAACGCGTTGGTTGGATGGCATCCTCGAGGCGCTGCAGGTGAAGTTATGTGATGTTAGGAAGATAGTGGGAGACCGGAAAGCGTGGCGTAATATGGTCCATTATATATATATATATATATATATATATAGATCAGAATTTCGGACAGAAATGGCATTTTGTCGATGGTATGGTTCTTGCCTGATTCGATCAGAAGTCGGATGTTCCCATTGTATGCGGCGGCAATGCCGGTGCTATCGCTGAGGCAGTGGCTTGTCTTGCATCGCCGCCGCCGCATATTATGGGAACATTCGACTTCTGATCGAATCAGGCAAGTACGCCAAACAACTTTATTATTAAAAATACCAACGGCAAAATTCCATTTCAGTGCGAAATTTTACCTGCGAGGAATTTGCGGTTTAGTTTGGAGGAGCATTCTACAGCGCGCTGGTAATTGTGCAACGCCCTGTATATTCCTGGGTCTCCTCTTTTGGAGTTTTTATGTTTCTGCAAACGACCTACCTACCTGTCTGTCCAATAAATGCACTTTTCCACGGGCCGTCGCAATGCGGTAAATAACTCGTCTTGCCTCGACCAAGGTTTTCATTTGCTTGATCTTACTGTTCTACACACATGCTCTCTTCTTCATTCCTTTTTTTTTCACTGGACCCCAGGTCACTCGGACGAATCAGGGGGCAATGCGGCGGCACACGCCGCGGCTGCCTTGGCAGGTGGGATGTCCACATTTACTTCCCCACCCCCCTTGCTTCATCCTTATTCGACCTTGGGCGGGCAACTCACCCCTTCTCTTGCCCTTATGCACTATACTCGGACCAGTCTTCGTAGCCTCAGTCAGCATCGCATGCAGGTGGCTACACCAGACCCACCTTTTACGAGAAGAACCCACCTCACCCGAAGTCAAGAAGTCTTTTTGAATAAGCTCATCGCCCATGCGGCTTACACGCCACGTATTATGGCCCGCTGGCGTCAGTATAAAGAGAAAATGATTACGTGCCCCCACTGTACGACTCTAACCTGCGGCGGCATATCTCATTTACTTTGGGAATGCCCTGCTTTTTCTACTGGACGCCCCGAGATCGAACCCTACCGCCTGAACTACCGTTCCCTTCTAGAAACTGATGCAAACACACAGATGATATTTGCCAAGTATGGCTCGCTTAGTGGCCTGGTTAGAGCAATGTGATTCGAGTGACGACCTAAATAAACAATGAAAATCAGTTTGGAAAGTGAAGAAAACAGAATGCGTACACCGTGTCGTATTGCTCTGTATTAATATTGCAGGAGACGTTATTTTTGCATGTCATCAATCATAATTTTTTCATTCGTTCCGATTTCAGCAGGTTCTTTTAATTTTAAGGTGTACAAACTGCCCCAAGAGCTAACTCTATTGTTCTTAGTTTACCAGGGCTCCTTTTTTTCACAGTGCTTCGGCGTGTTTCGTACTTGCTGCACCAGGCTGTCGAGTGGTTCCAATCGCCACTTCTCCGGCGCTTTTGTGATGAAACACGTCGCATGCATATTTTCCGCCACGCCGCGCACCAGGCACTTCGCGCTTTTTTATGCAGCACACACGTGTTTGCACCAGCATTGTGCGACAGGATGCCTTCGAGCATAAGTTGAGTGGAAAACTTACAAAAGACCAGCTAGCTGGCTGCGGAGCCACGTACAACCTGTGATACTTGCATGTGGTCACTTATCCTTTCTAGTTCCGAGAATTCAGGAAACTGGGCATTGATTCCTTCGCTCGCCGTATGACACAGCGCAAAGGCGACGCACGCTCTTTTGTCCTAATAAGCTTGCCCCTTCAGTGAACATCAGAATTTTGGGCACTGAATCTCATCGCCAATGATGGAGGTGGGGTAACGAACAATCAGAAGAACCTGCTGCTCCCCGGAACTCTTCTTCACAGCATGAAGTCAACTTTCGCCGGACTTTCGGAAACCAGTTTGGCTGTAGCTTCCACAGTGCCTAGGCGGGGTGCACAATACTTCATTGTGAAGAATATGGCAGGTCCCAGGGAGCCCAAAATGCGTGCCTCTTTTCGACGGCGAGCACATGGTGGCTCTGAACACATACTCTTCTCAATGCTCCGTGGGGTCACGAGTAATTCCAGCAGAAGCGATGCCCTGTTCAGACGCGGAAGCATCGAGTGGTCTCAGTCTTATGCCTATGGGCTGCACTGCCCTTGAGTTGTAAATATTTGTATCATGCTCAACATACAAATAGATATGTGCGAGCAAAGTCCTTCGTTGTCACTGCAGGGAACTACTCCCTGTAAAGACGTAATCTTAAATTAACTGACGCCGCAGAATTCTGTTAAGGGCACAGCTCACGACGACTTGCAATCAGCGACAACGTGGAGCTTGGATAAAGCAAGAGGTACGCATCTTCTAGTGCTGCAACAGTCTTGGGCTGCCCAAAAGCAGCAGCGGAGGAGAGATCACGTTAGCAGATTCGCTGGGCCAGCGTTGAGAACAACTATGGACTTGAAAGGTTGCTGCTGCTGCGGTGGCGCCATGTACCAGCTTCGGACTCCATTACGCATGTCAATGATGGGCGACAGCAGCAGGTGCGGCGGCAGCGGTCAACGTAAACCGGCGCATGGTGCTTGTAAGTTCCAATTTTCAAACTTTTTGCTGCCCTTATTGTGGGTTTAAGCCGGTACTCGTTTAATCAGCATGCGTCGCAATAGTGAGCACAGTGTTAAGTCCGAGGTTCGAGTAGTCCCAATCTCTATGATCAGCAGGCGTGACTGCATTTGAGTGACCACCCATACGTATAGCATGTGTTTCAGCGAAGGTGAACCAGAAGTTTTAAAACTGCTTTTTGTGATATTGAGGTGGATTCAAATTGCAGTTGTTTACATCAGGATACAGTTTAATCAAGATAATTTGGTGGTTAACTAAACTCGTAACAATTGACTTCTTATGGCACTTACGTAATCAATATTCGCGGTTACCCAAGTTTGCAAGTGCGATATGCCGGGCTAGTGGTTACTGCATTCTTAAAGAACAGCGCAAGGAACAACACGGAAACACACAGAATGGATGGACACTGCCGCTGACTATACTTCGTCTCACAAGATGCTTGCAGCACTGCGAAAGGCAGAGGGACCCCAGTGTAATCAGGATAACGCGCACTGCAATAGGCAATTGTGCTCCTACGCGGCTCTTGCCACCAAATTGGCGGGGGCAACAGTATAAAAGCACAATTCTCTATTATAGTGTGCAGAAGCGAGAGGCACTTCGGAGCACAATTGCAAGGACTGCTCTGCCTTTTGCAGTGCTGCAAACAACGAACAACAACAACTGAAATTTTATTACCGAGCAAAACATATATAAACATGCATAAAGAGGTGGAGCCAGGGCGATTACTATAGACTGTTTTCGGTGATCGCACAGCATCACCTTGGCTTCACACCTTTGTGCATGTTTATATGTGTTGTGCTCCGAAATAAAATTTCAGTTGTTATTGAGCGCCTGTGTCCGTCCATTCTTCTGTGTGTTTCCTTGTTGTTCCTTGCACTCTTATTTAGGCATACCTAAGTTTGGTCTAGTTTTAGGACATGTCCTTCAGAGTTATCTGGCGTTGAGAGCTTGCGTTGTTGATTACTGTGTCACATCCTTTCTCCTACAGTAAAACCGCTTAACAGAATCATGCACACAGCTTTCAACTTCAGGCCAGTTCGCGCAGCTTAATTTCATGTCTCATAATGGACATTTTTGCAGTAGCTTCATGCAATTGCACAAAGCCCCCTCATCTACCATTTTTGATGACCATGCTTGCGAAAATGGAGTTTTCTGAGCGTGATTTTTCACGAACGTCCCCTCAGTTATCGACGCCCTGGCCTGCTGCACAATAATGGACCTTTTCTCAGCTGCGCACCCCTCTTGTGACCGCTAGGTGAAGTACCCTTGACGGGACGGCTAGCTTACTGAGGTTCCCTCGCATATTTCGAGCAAACATTTTTTCACAATAGTTGAGTGGGCTTATTTTCTGAGCAGTAGTTGAATGCAGGGCTGTCATGTAGGAAGCAGGTCAAGTGCAGGGGGAAGGTATATCAGGGCGTGTCCACAGATGCCTAAAGCATATCACTGCACATGCTAGTTGAAAGTAGCACAGCACTTATATATACTGCTTGGAAAACAGGCCGGCACCACTACTGCGAAAGAATTTGTGCAGAAAAAATAGGAGCGATCCTCGGTAACCCGGCCCGTCAGATGTTCCTCGCTTGGCGGCCACAAGAAGGGTGCGGTGCTGGAAAAATGTTCTCCATGCAAGAGAAAGCGCTTGCTGTATCTGCAGCCGCGATGCGTTTCCAACACGCTTCCATTTTTTTTTTTTTTTTGCCGCGCCGCCGCAGTTTAGTCGCCGAGGTGTTTCCATCGCTTGCATGTGTATACATTGTGAATGTGTCTATTCCCTCCACATCTCATTTTTCTCTCGTTTTTCTCTCACACAGGTTCCCTCGGAGTATGGATTAAACCACGACGATGACAAAAGACTGCTCGGTTATCCTGCCATTTTCAAACGCAATAAAAAGTAAACCCTGCCTTCCGTTCTCATGTACTAATATCGGTGTGCACACTGCACCCTGAATGGCTACATGGCCCGTCACAAATATGTCGCTCTAGCACGAAGAAACCAATATTGCGGAAGCGAGGGCGTCTGTGACCGGCTGACGAAGACATCATACATATTTTCACCAAACGTTTTTCTTCTGTATAGGGCGTATGTTAAGGCTGTCTAATGTTGCAGCAGAGGCAGCATTACCACACATATGCCAGACGGAGTCACTTGCGTTGCAAATAAAGAAAATGTATGTCTCGTATCGCTTCAATAGCGGCGATGTCTTGTGACTGAGTGCACAATCAGTCGAAGTGTGGTTCTTTTCAAATTACTAGCGTACCAGTGTGCGCCTAGATTATATTTAGAAGGGCGCAAACATACCCTTCGAAGGAAACGAACATTATCTTAAATGGGTGTAAAGAACACTATAATATGAATTTATTTTATTCCTCTGGGTGGTAATATTACCCTTCCAAACAAAGCATAAATATGAACGCAAAAGTGCAAAGTTACGCCCATTCATAGGGTGCAAACAATCACTTATGGGGTGCTGTAGTAAGCTCATTACGCTGGCATAAATGCGGACCCTGTGAGGGTAAGTTTACGCCTTATGATTAAGCATAAGCTTATTCCAGCTGGGAGCAAACATGCACCCGATTTTAGAGGATATTTTTGCACTTTCATGGCCTAACCTTTAGTCCTTCTGAGAAAGGGTAACGTTACTCCCCAGAAGCATATACTTGCACTTCACCATATGGCATAACGTTAGCCTCGTTGTAGCGTAAACTTTACACCAGACAGACTTAAGCCCCCGTCGAGGGTGTAACTTTGCACCCAAAGGGGCTCCCCAGTGCGTCAGTGGACTTACCCCCCTAAAGGGGTAAGATCACACCTTTTTTTCTTAGAGTGCATGCTCAACAGATCTTGCGCTCATATAAACAGTTCAAAGTAAGGCTTTAACCTTTGCCATTTTGTACAAGAAAAGCTGCAAACCTCTATGGCATCCGAACAATGCAATAAATCGAGAACTAATCGAAGTGGCTAATGTTCCACTCATCGATTGGTGCAGTACTAACTGAAGGCTCACAGAAAGTAAAACCGCCAGTACTGCCCATCCATCCAGCTTCAGTTCCGTTGAGTTCGTTTTTATTTGTTATTATGCTTCTTTCGTTCTATGTCTATGCTTAAACTTCATAGATTATCGGGTGCTGAAAACGGAACGGTTGCATTAACATGGTGCTGAAGGTGAGCAAAGAAATGAGTAACACGAGCCAAGAGCGGTGGCTCCAACGCACCAGCGGCAAGGAGGACCACGATGACGGTGATGATGGCCTCGGAGGTCCGAGACCGTCCTTCGCCATCACCATGGGAGCGCGGTGAGCGTCTCTTGTATAGGCCGGCCTTGGCTGCGTCCAGCTCGGTGATCAGATGGCACGACAGGCTCTCGTTACCGCACTGCGGTGGCCGGAAACGAAGAGCGCGGAAGATGGCCAGGAGAAACGTGGTGAAAAGGAAAGAAATGGGAACGAGGGCCCAACATAAAGGGAGCCATGAATAAATGAGTATGGGATTCCATTGCGGCAGAGAGGCGGAAAAGAAAGCTTCGGATGGGAGGCGTAGAAGTGTGAGGTTGCTATCACGAAGACGGAGAACAAGAAGAAAACAAGAAACAACGAAAACAAGAACATATTTGAGATCCGTAAGGCCTTAAGAGTTTACAGAGCCGCAATAATAAAACAAAACGACGAACTCGTCAACGCTAACTGTAACGCTTATTGCAAAAATAATGTAAACGCGGAAGAATAAAATTAGACGAGTCGCGCTATAATTTGAGAAGAATAAAGCCGCCCCCTAAGGGGAGGTTCCCCGTGACGACTGCAACGTCTAAACGTAACAAAGAATTATAACAATACCGAAGAACTCACAGCAAAAAAAAAAAGGCGTTAAAGCAGGCCTCTAAGGAAACACGAAATTGGCGTCGGGATAGGGAGATATTAGGAGAGGAGAAAAAAATTAAAAGGTAGAACCCTTCAAGGTTGCCGCTATTGTGTTTTGTGGATAGGTTAACGAGAAATGGAAGCACAGCCACAATTACATAGTAACAGTCGCCGATGAGAGATAACAGAAATGAAACAGCTGAAAAAAAAAACGTGAAATTTTTAAAATGTAATAAAAGAGCCGGTAAAAAACATAGGCGTACTAGCAAAAGCGGACAAAACGCTGGGAGACAAAACTGGGAGATGAAGCGGTTGTTTTGTATAACACAAAACTATTTGGTTCTTGGTGTTCTGCACCGTTTGAACGTGTAAAACTACAGACCTACCTCGCTCACTTTCACTACATGTAAACTTATCGAACACATTTTATCTATGTGGTCTCGTACCTTGAAAAGACGACAATAATTTCACCCTTTCAGCACGCTTTCAGAGAGGATTCGTGACAACTCCACGAATTTGCCTCATCACTAGATAGAGGCGAACAGATAGATGAAGTTTTCTTGGATTTTAGTAAATCTTTCGAGTGCGTTGTCACAGCAAACTGTTATTTAAACTTCGGAATATCGGCGTTTCTGGTAACCTGGTTAATTGGATCTGTTCATACCTTTCAAACCGTCAGCAATTTGTTCAGGTAAAGGACTGCTCATCTGACGTTCTGCCAGTGTCCTCTGGAGTGCCCCATGGTAGCGTCATTGGCCCTGTCCTTTTCCTCACCTATATCAATGACATTGCCGCAGCCATTGACAGTACAGTTATAAATATTAGGTTATTTGGTGATGACTGCATTCTATTTAGGCCTATAAATAGTCGCCGCGATCAAACATGCGTACAGGCAAACCTTAATGTAGTTGAAGACTGTTGCTTGGAATGGTTATTGGAAATCAATACAGATAAAACGTTTCTTTTACGGGTTACGAAAAAGAAAAATCAACTCCAGTTTGCCTATACACTGAACCATAAAAACCTAATCTAAGTCGATAACTACAGGTACCTTGGCGTAACTCGATGGAGGCGAAACGATGTGGCATCCGTGTGCTGTGCGATGTCAGCGCACGTTAAAAATCCCCAGGTGGTCAAAATTATTCCGAAGCCCTCCACTACGGCTCCCCTTTCTCTATTTTCACTTTCATTCCCACCTTCCTCCCTTCCCTGACGGCGCGGTTCAGGTGTCCACAAAGCAAGTGTGACAGATACTGCGCCTTTCCCTTCCTGTGAACCAATTATTACTGTCATTATTAGTTGGACCCCTCACGTCGACAATATTTGCGATGCTGCTTCTAGAAAACTTGGTTTCCTCCGCCACAAATTGAAGTCTGCCGCAAAGTCCATAAAGCTACTAGCCTACAATACCTTCATAAGACCTTAACTTGAATATGCGAGTGTGTCACGGGATCCATTTCTCAAAAAAGATATACAATCACTGGCCGCTTTTCATTGGAGGCGAAAAGCAAGGCGCCCGTGTGCTGTGCGATGTCAGTGCACGTTAAAGAACCCCAGGTGGTCGAAATTTCCGGAGTCCTCCACTACGGCGTCTCTCATAGCCTGAGTCGCTTTGGGACGTTAAACCCCACAAACCAAACCAAACCAAATGATACAAAGAAAAACAATCAGTTTCATTTTCAACATTTATGAATGGCGTGCTTCACCGTCCGACATCATGGCTGTAAATAATATTCTATCATTAGAAAAAAGAAGAGCACTTGCCAGGTGAAGGTTTCTTTTCTTTTTTTTTTTACCACCAGCAGTTTAATTCCACCGCCATGGACTACCTGCGCCCCGTGCTTAACCTGGCATTCTAGGAGTGTTCATGCCCATAGCCTTACTCCATACTTTGACCGCACAAACCTCTTCAAACGTACTTTCTCTGCTTGTACTATTACACAGCGGAACAATTTGCCCATCACGTCTTTGGCGCTCGTGATGTTAACGATTTTGAAGAGCGCTTGTTCCCTTTTATCAAAGTTTTATTTTGTTTGTCTTCGTTTTTTTTTCTTGTCTTTTGGAATATATTGAAGTCCACAGTCTTTTTTCATACCCTGTATCTCGCGAAAGTGTTTTCATTGGACAGTGTTGTTCATACAGCAATCCCTGTAACCACTGTTACCTTCATGTTCATCGTACATTGGATATTTGCGTTTTAAGATTTTTATTTTATTTTTCTCTCGTTCGAAGTTCGCTTGGATGGAATTGATCTTGGCTGTTGTAATTTGGCCTACTCTCCTGATTTTTGTTTACTTCTAATCGAGATTTTCGGTAGTTACAGTGAGCCTTGACCCCTAAATTTCAGGCTAGAAGAATTTCCAATGCCATCTCTTTCTGCCGATGTTCTCTTCTTTTCGGCTCACACGACTGAGCGAAAGAGCAGCGATGTTTAGATGTCAATAACGTATAAGGAGAAGTCCTTAGTAACTCCCATTAGGAGACCAGCTGGCGTCGTTGGTTTGTCGCTACCTACACCATAGCGATGGTAATAAAAATACGCCAGCAAACGGCTTTATGATGCAAATCTATGACAACGCAACCTCGTCACAAAGAGAGGGTAATAAAAATACGTCAGCAAAAGGCCTTAAGACGCAAAATCCATAAACTCACCATACCCATCCATAAACTCGACAGACCCATCCGTGACAGAAATCTCCACCACTTAAGAGAAAGCTATTCATGTCCCTTTATATATACGCACCACTGGCGGACTAAATGCAGTGTCAATTTTCGCGATATAATTATCAAACTTGTGAGCCATCCATTCTCGTATACTGCATTCCAGGTATACGAGAATGAAACCAACAACCGCTGACACTAGTGAAAGCATAAGGAATATTTTTATGTGTCCATGAATGTGAAATATAATTGATCTTGCAGATATTTGGGGATAATTCATCAGAAACGTGTAAGGAAAAGCAACTAAATGCCGCTGGTGGGATACTAACCCACGACCTCGAAATCTCGTGTCGGGTACTCTAACTCTGAGCTGAGGTGATTTAATTTAATACATTCTTAAATATTTATGTTGTGCCTAACAATTGATGAGACTCTTGGTCAGCACCACCCTTCTCCATAGCGACGTATGTTGAGCGCTGTGTGATACCACGACGTATACCGCAAAGGATGGGAGCTGTGTGATAACTTTATTACGCTACCTAGCACTTTAATGCCTCCAAATTATAAACCTTAGTTAAGCTAATAAGCGGACAAACGTAAGAAAAATTAGGGGCTTCGTTATGACTTACATAGTAGAGCCAACAACCGCTGACATAAAGGAAAGCATAGGGCATCTTTTGTGTTGATGAATATGAGGTACTAATTAATCACGGAGATAATATATTAGAAAGTAGAAAGAAAAGTAACCACATGCCTCCGGTGAGTTGTGGTTCTTTCGTTTACTTTCTAATCAATTATCTCCGGGATAAATTCATACTTCACATTCATCAACACAAACAAATACCCTATGATTTAATGTTTGTGAATTGCTGTTGGCGTCCTTCTTATTCAACTCACAACGAGGCCTCTAATTTTCTCTGCAGTTTGGTCATACGTACCGGTTAGTGGGTTGCGTTTATCATGCATCTTCCAGTCACGTTTGGGCTACCTTGCGACTGGCATCCTAATCGACGACATATATATGACTCCAATTTAATGTTTTCAAGCCAAGACTTCAGCGATTATACTGTTATCGGACGCGCTATCCAGCATGCTGTCTAGGTTTAAATAGCAAACACAAACACGGTATAAAATACTAGAACAAATAACTTGATTACATGTCGAAAATTTAATCGAATACAATTTCATCCGTGAGACTATAATGGTTTGGCATTCATAAAGATCAACAATAATTAGTCTGTCTACCAAATATTTGCATTCTATACTGCTCCTTCATCGCAGTTCCTCGGTTTGCGCGATCAATGAGTAAGAACCTCTTCAAAAAGCGTGTAATAGGGTGTGTGCCAATGATCACAGTGAATGTTGCTTTTTCCTCACGATAAAAACAAAGCGATTCAAGCATACAGATTTTGGGGTGAGCGAATGTAGAGAAAGAGAGAGAGAGATTGCACTAATTTGTAGGAAAGCTACTAAGACTCGACGGAAAATTGCATATGAAATTACGAAATTAAAGCGCGCGCTATTCATGATGCATCTAACATTGAACCACATCGAGGCTCCTCATGAAAAACCAATATTGCTTTCGAGATAGTAGTAGTAGTAGTAGTAGTAGTAGTAGTAGTAGTAGTAGTAGTAGTAGTAGTAGTAGTAGTAGTAGTACTAAAAGACTTTATTGAGGCGCAACACTTAGGCGCCTAATATCTCGCAGGCGCTGTTCTTCTTCACCCTCAGCACCAAGCCAGTCCACCCAGGTGCAGGCAGGAGGTGGGAAAGATTCCCGATTGCAATGCAACCGGACGCGGAAATAGGCAGTGTGAAAGCTTGGCATAAGCGGAAGGGCAGTTGGGGCATGATGGATCACGACGGAATTTGTAGAGATATAGCCGTGCAGGGGTTATTATATAGCCGTGCAGGGGTATTCAACTGTATTTGCCGAAGAATATGAGCCTCCCGAGCGGAAAGATTAGGATGAGGGTCGGGGTAGAGCTTCCGCTCTAAGCGAGCAGCATTGTAATATTCGCTTATGGTGGTGCGAAGAGACAGTCTCGACCCGCCCTCCAAGGATCTTGACCAGGGGATGAACGGTGCCCGGTTACGAGCTTCACGGGCGAGGTGGTTCGCCAGCTCATTGCCGTCAATCCCCGAGTATCCAGAGATCCATCGGAGGAAGACGGGGCAGGGCTGCAGCGCAACAAGTGCAGCCTCGAGCTCCGTGGACAGAAGATGTGTTAGACTTTTAGATTGAATGTCACGGATAGCAGCCTGGGAGTCAGTGTATGAAATATATTGAGGCACGAGTGGGAGATAATGGAAACTTTGAATGGCATGAATGATGGAGAGGACCTCAAGCGAGATAATATCCGGAGGGTGAAGAAAGGGGCCGCTAGTGCGTATGACAGGGGTAGATAGACGAGGATGAAAGAGGACCTGGCTTCCCAACCCGCGAGTAGCCACATAAGAGGCATCCGTGTAAGCGACTCCATGGGTATTAAAGGGCGGACTATGATGAGAGGCACCAGCATGTAGGCAGTGAACATACAGGACCGGCGACATATTGGCTGGAAGAGGAAGTATACGGAGGTTAATGGCCTCTGGAGGGGAAGGAGTTGGCAGAGGGACTGACTGGATGGGGTAAATGTTAGCCTGAATTAGAAGCCAGCGTCCATGAACTGTGCCGGAGAGGCGAGCTATCTGTCGGTCACGCTGAAGGGAAAGGAGACTGCGAACAGGATGAAAAAGCCCGGTGGCATAACGTTTATCGGTGGAAGTGGTTATGGGAAGACGAAGAGCAGCTTTATAAAGGCCGTTAAGAGGTATTGCAGGTTATTGCAGGTGTGTCTAGCTGGCCCCGGGTAAATGAAAAATATGGTATAAAATAAAGAAATTTGTTAAGAGCCAGCGTGTCAGCCAGTCGACAGTCGTGAGCTTCCCTCAGGCCAGAGGACCGTCTCGCAACTCGGCTAAGTAAATGGGTGACAGACTGACAAGTAGCAACAGCCGCATGGAGAGCCCGGACATTTTTGGTGGCATGCAGAGACATGCCGAGAACGCGGCATTAAGAAACTTTGGGGATTAGGGAGCCGCCCAAGGTAAGGGAGATCAGTGAGTTGTGAACTCGTTGATAAGCAGAGTGAGTCAAAAGTAGTTCTGACTTCTCGGGCACGGGAGACAGCCCTGCATGGTCAAGAAAGCAAGAAATGATATCCAATCCCTGCTGAATGGTGTCTTGAGCGTGACCAGGAGATCCGCGCTTCCACCAGAATGTGATGTCGTCGGCGTAAAAAATGTGCTGAAGATCGGGAATAGACGATAACTGAACCGTGAGAGAAGCCCCACCCGCAAGCAGCGCATTCGACATACTGACTAGCAGGCCATTTGCTGTCTCCTCTCCTCTGCCTCCTTCACGTCCTATGAGGAGTAGACTAATGCCCTTCTCCACGCGGCTTCATCCTCTACTGGCGCGGAGTTCGCTGCATATCCTACTTCTAACCCCGACCCCCATCTCATTAGGCTATGGAAGCGTCGCAAAAAGCTTCTCCGAACAGCCAGACTGCAACCGCGCCACATCCAACTGCAGAACACGCGTTTAAAGTTGCGAGACGATATCGTGACGTATTGTGCTACGCTTGAGGATGCTCGTTGGAATACCCTATGCAACGATATTTACACGGCGCTCCATACAAATTCAGAGGAAACCTGAACTCTTTTTCGAACTCTCCTTGGTGCCACCCCTACCCCTGCCCTGACTCTTGCTAAAGCCTTAGCCACAAAGTCTCCCGATGAGGTTTTTGCAACCCTTGCAGATCTTTATCTCCCACCCCCTTTGTCCCCCTTTTACCTTGAATACACAGGCTGCGAAAGCAATGAACTCGATGCCCCTTTTACACTGCGTGAGCTTGAAGCTGCACTTCTTGCTAACTCCACTCGGTCTGCTCTCGGTGAAGATGGAATCACTTCGCTCTTCACAATCTTCCCGATAACGCAAAAAAGCACCTTCTCAACATCTATAACACCGCCTGGGAAGAAGGCTCTCTGCCATCGTCCTGGACTTCCTCACTTATTTCTCTCATTCTTAAACTTGGTAAGCATCCAGCCTTTTCAAATCTCCGGCCCATTTCTCTGACCTCCTGTGTCGGCAAGACGATGGAAAGAATGGCGCTCACTAGGCTTAGCATGCATTTGGAGGTTTCGAACTCTCTCCCTCATACCCTCATTGGTTCTCGTCCCCGCGTATCTGCACAGGACCTTTTCCTCATACTTCAGGATACTTTCTTCACCTGTGGTAGCTCTCAGCTTCACGCCCCGGTCACGGTCGATGTCCGCAAGGCATTCGATTGCGTCTCCCATAACCATATTCTTACCTGCCTTACCAGCAAAGACTGCGGCTCCCGCATGTATAACTGCATTCGAGCTTTTATTTCTAATCGCGAGGCCCGTTTCTGGGCATTGAACTTCAATTCTATACCCCACTGTCTCACCCGCGGTACCCCGCAGGGTGCCGTTCTTTCACTCACCCTTTTTAATATCGCCCTGGCCCCTTTCGAGATACAAATGCTATGAATACTGCGTAAACGGAACTACTTTAACTTGGCCACCCCATCATTGCAAATTAAACTAAACTGCGACTGCCGTGTAGAAGCAGAGCGATTACTGATATTACTGTGGGATTACAGCCCTGAGAATTCTTCCATACCTTTTTCTTGTGCATGGCATGAGCTATCTATATCCTCTGTATATATATATATATATATATATATATATATATATATATATATATATATATATATATATATATCTGTATATATATATATATATATATATATATATATATATATATATATATATATATATATATATATATATATATATATATATATATATATATATATCTGTATATCTATATCTGTATATCTATCTATATCCTCTGAAGGACGCAGGGACCTCAACATCGCTCACTTCTGGACTTCACAAAATCAGCCAACCTTTTTCCATTCATTTAATCATTCATTCATCCTTCATCTCATATCCTACTGATGCCCTGAGGCAATAAATATCGACTAAAAAAAATATCCTCGGAATGGAACCAAAAATGAGGGATGACCTAATCCCACACATTAGTCAAGCAGCCTTATCTAAAAGATAGATTAATGTATATATAATCACAGGGGAGAACACGAAATCGCCCTGCTGCGTATACAATCAATATCTTTTGCATGAGTGCCCACTATCCTAGCCTAGAGGTGTATTTTTCCCTGTACATTTCATTCACTTCACTTGCTTCAGTTCAGGTGCGCTCCCTATCCAATGAGAAAGTAGCGGCGCCTGCCGGCAAATACTGAAACCATAAACCAAGCACGCGTGATTTCATGTCGGAGTGTGGCGTCCTCAACCTCACCTAACCCACCCACTTCCCTGTAGGCTGCAGGTCATCCTTAGACTCATGAATGAATGAATGAATGAATGAATGAATGAATGAATGAATGAATGAATGAATGAATGAATGAATGAATGAATGAATTTTTCTTCCTCCAGAACACCCAAGAAAAGAAAGACATTGCACCCTTCCGATGTCATATTACAATTTTATGGGTTTTGGAAAGTTCTTGTATTGTAGCAAAAAAGCAGACTATTAGTAGGACTATTAAAAAGTCAACACGATTACTACAACTCGCTTGTTCGACGATGAGAAGTGCCTGCTGCAAAGGCTGAAGCGACGAAGTAGGCGCCGGAAATTTAACAGTTTTTATATAATGCCGCAAAACAAAGTCATTTGAACTATCGCATGATCGTTTCCTTATTCTCTGTATAACCTGTCAAGACTGTTCCATATTTTAAAATAATCCAACCGCGGCTCTGATAACGAATTTTAAAGACAAGTCCGTGCTGAAATATTGTGCGGTAGATGTTCTCCTCTTTATGCAAACTGGTTTTGATCATTTTCCGAGGTACAGGCTTTGTCAAAAATAAACGGCCAAAGGATTTTTCCTCTAGTTACGTAGCGGAGCATCTCCAAAGTTGGAAATCTTGTCTATGACAAATCTCGTTCTCACTATTCTCTTGCTTGCCTCCATGTTCAAGTACTGCTTTCAGGAGCCCTGCTATGAGTCTCTGAAGCACAGTACTTAAACCGTACAATTAGAAAAAGACTGTACGTACGTATGCGTGTGAAAATATATGCGTGGTAAGGTATAGCGAGGTTTATTGCCTTCAGACCTACAAGTAGGCTTTGATCGATGGCAAAGTACAGGACTTCATATTAATTTCGACAAGAATATAATGCTGTTCCGCGGTCATTGAGATAAACACTTACGCTGCACTGGCAGGAAAGATAGCAGAAGCAATGCTTGCTGGGTCGGAGCGTAACAAGCCTTGAGGCAACCATGCCGTACTCCGAGTCATGGAGCTCCACTGCGAGTGACACAATGGGAGTAAGAGAGCGTGAATGTTTCCTCATAGTTTAATTCACATCAATACATTTCAAATGGCCTTTCCATGCGTACATGTAGTTCACCTGCACAATTGAACAGCGAAATAATTTTAGAAATTTATGATAGAAATGCTTGCTTATAGTGCAGGCACTTCAAGAACACCAAAAAGCTAGTATCCAAATTCAGGAGAGCGCACAAAAAATGAATAGAAAATTATAGATGTATTGACAAAAGGAAGGCAATAAACCAATGCAGGAGAGCGAACAAAATCGCGAACCGAGATGTCACCCGGGATAAGAAAGAGCAACTAAATAATGCAGGGCATACTTTGTGGGCGTGGGGGTGGGTATAGCCACCTGATTCTAACAATGACAAACACTAACACCTTGATTAAAAAGCAAGCCGCATTCCTCGACACGAATGCGCAGTACACCTCCAATGGATATTTGAGGACGAAATTTAACCTCAGATGCTCACCGACATATGCACGTGAAAGATTACCCCGCCAAAATGGCGTAGGGATTACGGCGCTCGATTACTGTTACCAAGAAACTGCGGGATGGAATCCTGACCTCGGCGGCCGCTTTTCGATGGAAGTGAAAAGCAAGGCGTCTGTGTGCTGTGTGATGTCAGTGCACGTTAAAAACACCAGGTGCTCGAAAATTCTGGAGTCCGCCACTACGGCGTCTGTCATAGCCTCAGTCGCTTTGAGACCTTAAACCCCACAAAACAAAACCAAAACCAAGCACGTGGAAGAGAAAGTGGTGTATGCAAAATAATTACAGGAAAACAAAGACCGCCACTCTAGTAAATGAGGTAAGCACCAACCTAGTTTTGTGTTATATGATTGTTGCCCTTCAACGAACACCTGAATATGTGTCAACTTACCCAGAGGCCAAACTTAAGCGGCGGCCTTTTCAAATTCGTTAGTGACTGGCGTAATTTTGGAGTTGTGTACACAGTTCAGCCGTCTTCTACTTTGGCGTATAACTTGCAAAAAGGTTCGTTTCAAGAGAGCGCTAGTAGCTCTCATATGACTCGGTTCCATTGTTCTGCCAGTTATAACGTCTGCTGCACTGCTATGAAGACCGCATAGACGCGTACGCGACGATTAGGGAAAAAACTAGCTGGAAGCATTGCCTCTATTTTCGGAAGCCTGCCCACTAAAAAAGTGGAGCGTCAGGGTAAAATGGCCGCCAACGGACTCGGCACTTTTAGCCGGGGATTCGCTTTCACTCTCTCTGCAGCGTCTTGTGTTCTGTAAAAACATGAATAGTTGCTTGAGCAAACAGCGCTACAGACAGAGTACATGGAAAGGGCTCACACGGCACTAAACCTTTCACTCCAGTTGAAGGTTTAGGGCCATGTGTGTCATTTTCCTTCGATGGCTTGTGCCCGCACAGCTGGGTTTTAAGTGACTATAGAAAACCTACCCGCTCAATCTGGTTTTATACTTCAACTACCAATTCCGAGGCGCACATCAATTGCTAAAGCCCGTTGAAGCATTAGACTACGTCGGGTTTCACTGCGGTAGAGGCACCGAACAGGCAGGGCCCATGCACGGTTACTAACAGCAAAGCAAGGCTACTATGCCCTGTGAAAGGTATGTGGGATAACTCCTAAGATTCACTGCGCTAAAAGGCCATCAGAGGAAAAACGCAGATGCGTCCGTGGAAGATAGCTTGCGTATTCGGAGCGTCTGACGTCCTAGACGTTTTTTTCCCCTTCAACTCGATACAGGACTGAATTTTATCGAGTCAACATGACCTCGTGCCAACGTCTCTGTTTCGTCGGCGCGTCTCATACAATCGCTCATGAGACGAACAATTCAAACTTCTCTACGATGTTTGATTGAAGCGATGTTTTATCACTATATAGTACACATCGCTCCAAATTTGTCTACTGCATACCGAAACAAATTGATTCCTCTTCCGATATTTCGAAGAAATATGACAAACCTTTCCCCTCTAAACGGCATAGGCTGAATGTTTGCGGGTCTCTTTACTGGTATTCCTACTTCAGCGCTTTCGTCAAAACTAAAATATAAACATTTCAGCGTTACTATACCAGTGCACAAGACGTCTTCGCGGATGTCCAATGCACCGAAGTGCACCGACGTGAGGAGCAGCATAGAACGCCTTGGTGTTACCAAGGCGGAGTCGATGTCGCTGTTGTCCACCCCGTGGCTGCATTGTGTCACCTGCATTGTGAAGATGGAGGGCAGCTCACCCAGGTTTGTCACGTCGACCCTTACAACCGAGCTGGAATCGGTGCTTCGAGAGGACACGACGTTTATTCTTCCCTTCTTCCTGATAAGGGGAGAGAGACAAACACCACGAGGGCATGCCTTATCAAACCTGCATGCTTAGTCAAACTGCTATGCTATATGCTAAACGGCAGCGCGAAATCTCAACACGGAGTTCGACGCGAAAGGAAACAAGAGCACGGAAATGTACCAACAGAGACATATAGTACGATGCGCTTCACAAACGGCGAGAAATGTTAAGAAAAAGCTGGCAGTATGTACAGAGATGAAACGGATGTACAGGGTAAACTGTGAAGCTAATTAACAGTGTCAATAATTGGCAGTAGTCAATTACAAAAATTCTTCATAAAGTCGGAAGTATATACAACCCTAACTTTTTATTTTACTTCAGTCCTGAATGTTCTCTTCCATGAATAATTAACTACATTTCAGAATTTTTTTTACTGCATAGTCTATGGAAATGATTTGAGGAAGCGAAGACACAACAAAATTATTACTTTCTATGAGCTCTTTGTGCACGAGCCTTCCTAAATATAATGGTTTTGTTTCGGTTTGTTTCGGTTTAACGTCCCAAAGCGACTAAGGCTATGAGAGACGCCGTAGTGGAGGACTCCAGAAATTTTGACCACCTGGGATTCTTTAACGTGCACTGACATCACACAGCACACGGATGCCACTCCGTTTCGCCTCCCTCTAAACGCAACCGCCGAGGTCGGGTTCGAACCCGGGAATTCCGGCACAGTAGTCGGACGTCTTACCACTGCACCACCCCGGGGTCTTAAATATAATGTATGGTCCACTTATGTTTCCCCAAACGTATTAAAACAGTTGGCAATAAAATATGCGCCACCGCGGGTAACTGAAAAATAGATTACACACCATGATTTGACAAAATATTGAAATACATTGCGACACTATTATGTAGATGGAGTTTTTAATGAACTCAATAAAACGCCGTATAATATACATTCGCGAGATAAACCGAAGAACCTAAGTTCTGTTTAACTATCTTCTATATTTTGGGGGTTTTCTAGTGACTTCTTGTTGCTGAGTGGGAAGCTTTGTTTCTTCCTAACGTGGGTGTTGCTGGCATTCAAGTCGCATGGTCTTCATTTTTCCCTAAGAAAGATCCTACTCTGGATAACACGCAGTTGGTGCTTAGATCGAGCGGTACAATTTACTGTATGTTTTACTGGGACCCACACTCAGTAATTAGATAACCGATCATCCGACTGGCTAACCGACCGACCCACGGTGTTCAGTGATGACGAACTGACTGTCCAAGTCTCACAGCCACCAGTACTGACCAGCCAACCGACTGAGAGATTGATCTAATAATCGATGGATTGATTGAACCAGAATGCCAGCCATTGTTGGAACGATTGATTCAACTGCATTGGTTCAAACCGATCAACGCCGTTTGACGGCGTTGATGGGGTGACAAAACGACTCTCCAGCCTCACAGTCACCTGTGCAGCTTAGAGGAGCTCTCTGCATGAAAACACTGGCAAGGTTTCCGATCACCGACCGTTTCTACCACTGCTGAAGCAACGAAACGATTAGCCATGCAAATCACAGAAAAAAGCTTCAGGAAGCAGATTCGCGAGCAAAAGAGGAAATATTTAAATACCATAATATAACGTCGCAAGGTGCTGCCGTGGTGTACTTAAAGCGCACAACGTACCAATGTAAAGATTAACACAGTCTCAAATCAGCTATATGTACTCTGACATTTCCAACTGAAAGGCGTGAAGTCACCCTGCATAAACATGAATGAAGGTTTACTGAACGTAAATCTCACGAACGTAAACACCTCAGTGTGCAGTGATGTCGACACCTTCCAAATACATTAAAGAAATACCCCTTAATACCATAACTTTTGATCATTAGTGAGTCAGTCGCGACAGCGAAATAAAAAACGTTTAAGCAGCTCCTCTGGAGAGTTCGTACATAGGGTTCGCCTAGAAACAAAGCATAGTTCATTTTATTGCCGGATAGTTATATCCTCTGCGTAAGCTTGTGTAATTGGCGTCAATTTGCAATTTTATTTTTGATGTTGTGTGATGCTCATCTGCAGTAGCCTTTCAAATACGATGCCAGGTGAGATATTTCATTGTTTATAAATGCGCGTTTTCTCGTCTACCGTCTCCTCGACACGTTGGATTCGTATGCTTTATTGTGCAAGAAAACGCTTTAAATTGGCTACCGCCTTAAAACACTATTTATCTAGGGTAGCTTTATAACTGAGCTTCAGTGAAATTTTTGCGTATTTTGTAGTACAGCACTCTTGGAGTAGGCAAGCCTAACTCAATTTGGGCGAAAATAACTATAACAGAACGGTGATTGATCACTTTGAGGGCATGTCACCAAGGTATTCAATTAATGAGCCCAAGAGGAAATAATTTCAGAAAATAGAAACCTGGAACCGTGGTCAGTTCATCACCTACACTCGTGTAAGTATGTTATATCCCGCTAACATGACACAAGAAAAATGACGCAGGGAGAGCCAGCTGCATTACTGCTACTCTGTAAAAAAGTTTTGCTGAAAAATACACACATTTTCTGGCAGCTGTCCTGCCAGAAATTTTCTGTTCTGCTATGTTTTCTGTTTCTTAATTTTTCTGTGATTTCACAGTTTTTTCTGCTTACAGCTGATAGAAAATTCTTGTAAATTGACAAAAACGTTCTGTTATACCACGTTTTTTGTTTCTTATTTGCTTTTTCTGTCACAGTGAAAATAATGATGCAATAATATCTTTTTTTTACTCCTCTTTCATTTCACGTTTTCTGTCTCTAACAACACTAAAATTTCATTAGGCGCCGATTTCTTCAATGAGCACTATTTCAAGGCGAAAGCCTTGCCAATTACATCTCAAAAATATTTCAAGGCGCTGGCAATACTCGATGGCACCCATAAGGTTGGCCTCGCAGCAGCCGTTGTCTAGCCACCGAAAAGAGGCAAGTGGAACAAGGCGCAACAGATAACACTGTAGCAGGGAGCCAACCAAAAACAGACCTCAATGAGGCGCCACTAGTTATCTGCTTTCGAATCGACATTATTACGCAGCCGATGATGGACAGCGTCTTCAGGATTGTCATACCATTTCGCTTTCTATTCAGAATTTACCTACTATTACCTATTACTATTACTATTACCTACTATTGAAGTAAAAATTAGTTTAGGTAGAAAATAAAACAGACGGCAAAAATATATCTAATTGGTTACCTTCCAATAAAGGTTTCCGCTGGAGAACAGAAAATTACTGGGTTTTTTTCGTGAACCTATTTTGGTCAATGAAGTAGAACAGATATTTTCTGTACTGGTAGAGAAATTTTCCTTAAAAATACCTGTAATTTCACACAGATTTTTTACAGTGTACGTTACTGTGGCCAGGCTAACAATAAGGGTCATTATTCGTTTCATATCTTCTGCATTTGTGCTCTACTATTTTCTGCATATTCCAATCTAAACAACGTGCTTTACTAGATATTTTTGTGAGTTGTTTTAGCGAAAAGCAGACAAGAAAAGAAAACCAGTCAAGTTTTACAGTCCAGTTTAGGCGATTGCTTACGGGGTGGCAGTGACGTATATATTTTCTAAGAGACGGGGTTCGCTGATCCTTCTCCCAATGTTTGGGAAAATTTTGCATCATGAAAGTGAAGATAGATTTTTTTTTTTTTATTAGGTGGCAATACAAAGAAGCTCACAATACCCATCTCTCAGCAGAGCAATCCCGTCGGCGTTTATCTCGAGCAGAATCATGCTCAGATGCGGATGGTCGTATATAAAACTGAGGAACCGCTCGCCGCTTGTCTCATTGAAGAGGATAGGTGCCTCGGGAAGATTTTCCTTGAAATAACTGAGAAGAATTCGAGAGGGAGGTTCGCCCGACGCCAACTTCTCCTGTAAGAAATATCAGCACTGTGGTGACACATGTTGGGATTGAAGTGTACGCGAAATGAATTCAATAACTAAGCCGCAGCAACATTGTGTAGCACATTATATTATAATGTCGCCTTCTGTCAACTGAACGAAGAGAATTGTGGATAAGAGCAGCAATGTAAGAAGAATCTGTGATTAATGAAACGTGTGTAGGCATTTTTAATGCTTTCCGTCCACGATTGCTACAAGTGCGCGTTTTCAACGCGGTAGCGCAATATATATCCGTGAATACCCTGCAGACATAGCTCTGCGGGTGTTATTTACTTCCCAAAAAGCTGTTCACTTCTTACGGAAACCATATTTGGAATAATACTTGTCCGAGTGATATAAAACAAGAGAGGTGCAGCGGAAACACGCGTCTATGGCCACAGCTTGCACACGCGAATTAGCTTTGCGTGGGAACGTCGTAGCTAGATCTGCCGCATTCCTCCTTAACACGCGGAAAATATATGCACTACCGCATGACACAGGATATATATATATGAAAGCATTGGGGATCATACTTTGTGTCTTCTTTCTTTAATTTTTACTTGGATAATCAGAGAAATTAGTAATGTAATCTGTTTAGGGGAAAGATAAATAAACACATAATAGAAGAAACAACAACGTGCCGATGGTGGGAACCGAACCCACGACCTCCAAATATTGCGTCCGGTGCTCTTACAACTGAGCTACATCGGCCGCTGTCCCCCCTGCTACTTTCTTGGGTATTAATGTTGTCTATATACGAACCTTGAGAGTGTTGACCAGTGCCACCATCAACCATAGCGGTGGACGTGGAGCGTCCTGTGTTACCGCCAGCGTCACGCAGAACTTTATGTTTAATTATCTTTCCCCTAAACAGATTACATTACTAATTTCTGTGATTATCCTTAGTAAACATTAAAAAAAAAAGACACAAAGTATGATTCCCAATGCTTTCCTTGGCCTCGCCGACTGTTGACTTCTTTTCTTCATGTATTATAACGAGCACCATCATTTCCCCTTCATTTATCTGCTTATGCATATATATATATATATATATATATATATATATATATATATATATATACAAGATGTTACTGAAATATATTTGTACCCTTATTTGCCAACCGAAGTGAAATCATCATTATGTAAATTTATCACATACAATTTCAGTGCAGAGATTAGTATCCTCATTATATGCGGACTGGGTAAAAGATTTGAAAATCTAATTTTTGTCCTTTGATGGGTGCCTAATTAAAATGAAATATAGAAGTATGCAACAATAGAGAGTTTGGTATAGCGGGCTTTGTGTGATTGCGCGCTGAGCGGAATAACGGGTCTATTACGCGCATGCACAGAACGTCAACGTAGAAATAGCGTTAGCGTATGCACGTACTTTTACACACTTAGCGTTGCCGGTTTTGCGTATTTAGCATGCAAATATAGCGCCGCCCTTCCAAATAACGGCTACTCGCTTCAGCTGAATAAGAAGTCGTTTTGATCTTGATTGACACTTTTACACATGACTACTGGTGTTGCTGTTTCTCACTACGATTGATCTCGCTTTCAAGACCAAGTTAGGCAATAGTTGCTCTGGAGATGCACTCCGAAATCCTAATGGAGCTTTTATCTGCAATGCTCTGCCGACTGCAACACTTCAGAACTTTGCCGAACAAGTAGCAATGCAACAGAAATTGGTTTAGAGCTTAATGAGAGTATTTTATGTATTTCAAAAATTTAATGTGGCAATCTATAATAATTTTATGAAAGTAATTTTTCCATAGAATCTCATCGGAAGGAAAGAATTCATTTTTTACCGGTTTGCACTTAGCACTTTTATATCTAGATGGCGCCACTAGGCTAACGCTTCTTATTGCGTATAATATTTGTTGCGGAGGAATTACTTGGCCATATTAATGGCGGATAAGAGTGCTGGCGTAATAAAGGCTCTAACTGCTTTGATGTACCGATGTTTGGGAACCTAGGAGCATTAGTAACCATTGATAAAGGATGATTCGCCTCCGTAAATAGTAGATCGCATTTAACAGTTTTGGAATTTGATGGCATGACTACTAAGATACAAACTTCTTGCGACAAGCTAGCGTATCGCGCTAACGCTTCACTAGAACTCTGTAGTGAAAGGCATGTTTTGAACATGAAGAAGAACATATCGTTGAAAAATTAGGCCCTATAAACCACACATGGGCAGCTGAACTTTTCATTGCGTTGTTCAACAAAAACAAAAAGGCCATTAGAGACTCCCGATTCATCTGAGAGAGTTCATTTTACCATGCTTCAAAATTCATTACCTACGTACTAGCAGGCGTCACATAATAACTGTTTTTTATAAAGCTAACACCAAAACAAGAACAAACATATTATGCGAGCATATGACATAACGCCAGACGGGAGTCCCTTTTACAAACAAGCTATTGCACTAAAAGGAAACCTTTTGCATAACATAACATCATCTAACATGCTCGATGCCATCCTTCAATTAATTTTTTTTTTCACGAGTAAAGCCACCGCATTTTTCACTCTAGACACACTACAGGGTATGCTTCTCGTCCTTCATAGACATCAACAAAACGTAAAGGAAAAGCAGTAAAAACAAAGCCTTATTCTCCTCCTACGTGCTAAATAGATACTTCCCATTTGATTCAAATAATCAAAACTAATTTGAAAATTATACCAAAAACTGTCCATATATTGGTAAAGATTTTGAGCTGTAATAATCAATATGCCCAAGCAATAAAACTGCATCAAACACGGAATGAGGTGTGTCCTTTACCTCTTCTTCAAGGAACAGGTCGTACGGCTCGCCCTCAAAGCACCTGCAGTAAAGAACAATGGGACGAATGCGATGCCACATTTGTTTTAATTTAATGGAGAATGCAGGCACATTTATTGAAATCTAAAAAAACAGAGACTAAGGTTTCTATGCCGATCGCCGTGGTACGGCACACTGCCTTCTAACCAGAGATAGGACGTTTGATTAGGTAGTGACGTCCATAAATTTCTCTACACAAAAACCGGCCTCGAGGTTTCGTGTACTGTAAATACACAAAAGTAATCGTGTATAAACTTCGTATTTACTCATGTTCATACAAATTGAAAGTACGTACAATATTGATAGAGTCAGTAAGGCGTTAATACAGATTTTAAAGACTGTTGACGACCATTTTTGTAATGGTCAGGACATTATTGAGTGCCGAAAAGGCGTCTTCTACCAGAAACAATTCGCTGCCAACAAAAAAATACTTTTCTATGAAGACACCATTATTGATTTAAAACCCGCCTTCTCGGGTCAATACTTTTATACTAAAGTGTTCAAGCAGGTGCATAATCAATTTCTAAATACCATATCATAAAACCGGTGGTAGCGCACGTCTGTTTAGTTGCTTTGACCTTCTTTAGGTTCAGTACAACATCAAGACTATAAATAACAAGAAAAATAGCCTGCATATATAGTGTCTCAGAACACAACAGCTGTGAAAATGTTTTCGTTATTTACCTACCCCATTTATTACCACATCGCAGACGTTAGAAGACCTTATGCGAGAGCGGACACAGTTCTTTCGGTCGAAGAATCTTGGCCCAAGTTTCGGCTCAGATATTCTCGGAAGTGCTCGGAACGTGGTAGTGAATATAGTGGACTGTATATAGTTCTGGAGGTTTCCCTTTCATTAAGGTGCAGTTCAGGTGTTCACTGAGAACTGTAAAAGATACTTCTGCATTCCTTTGTTATAAACCAATTAAGAAACTCAGTGTAGATGTCAAGAGAAAAGTTAGACAGATACTGCGCCTTCTTTTCCATAAAAATTATTTTAAAGAAAAACCAAATAAAATCTCGCGGAATGAAAAGGTGGCGATAAATGCGCTATCGCGTCTACTCTGAATAAACTTGAGCGTCCTGCTAGTTTATTTTCAGGCAATATATTAGAGTGATGCAACTTTTGAAATGCAGAGTAAGAAAATGTACCTTAATAATAGTTACATTATTAGGAGTATTTGGTCGTCATAAATTATTTCGACAAAGTGCGTTACAATATTAGGATCGGCTGGGCAGCGAGGAGAAGTTTCCTATCCTTTGGAGCTTTCTCTCCGAGCAACTTCTCGCTGAATGATGATTGCTGCTTCAAATACCCCACCACCGCTATCGCGAGAGTGTAGTCTCCTTGCAGTTGTTGACGACGCAACCGCATCTACAGATTGCATTCGAATACAGTTTCCTGGTCGCATACATAATTCTTCGAATAATCAAAATTGCCTCCGGGACTTGTTGACATTTGCAGTTTGTGTACCTATTGTTCGTCGAGTGGCAGTGCTCGGAAGTGTTGGCTGCAGACTTATTGATGCACTCCATTACGTCCGCAGGCTTCGTCAAGTTGCTTGGAATGAGCATAATGCTATCGGATCCTTTCTGCGAAAGGGAAAGAATGTGAAATTGTATCTTTGCCCCCTACCTGCCCTTAAAGTCCGGCGCTGAATTTCAGCCCACGTACGCAGAACAAACCAAACAAGGGTTGCAGGTGCAATATAACGCAAAGCGCCTTTACTCCTTTCTTTCTCCAAAATATATTAAGCGTTCGAGCACCATAGTTTGTGAAATCTAAGTATCGTGTCGCCCAGATTCAGATTTTCAAAGGGATATGTGAGTGGAATAGACAGGCATTCAACAAAAATTACGGATCAGGTATAAATATTTTCTTATAAAAAAGCGCTGGTAGACAGGGATAAGATGGAGGAAAGACACGTATGGCACTGTTTTGTCTTTCTATGTCTAATCCCCGTGTCCGCGTGCTGTTCTATAACGAATGCATAACCAACTCGCGCAAACTGCCGTTTTACTACAGGTACAGACAAGTGCGGCAAAATTCGTTAAGAAGAGAATACGTGTAGTAATAAAAGTACAGGCAACCAACCACAATACTTCTTATATTATTTTGCTTAACCGTGAAAATTATTCCGATTGGTGAATATATAGTTCAAGTGCTATATAATGTTAGTTAAGCAAGCGTAACGGCTACAGTTTAGTACAGAAAAGAATGTTATGATCGAGAGACAGTTTAGGCCGGATAAACTGAGTTCTAAAGGATCGGTAAATAGTTTAATGTATCGATAACTCAGCATGTCATCACGCGAGCTTCATTAACTCTGAAGAGTAACCTAGGAGCGCGTTTCCTGCGCCGTGCTGACCGCTGGCCTACTGTCATCACACCGCTCGCCACAGGCGCCTCTCCAAACCTGGGAGGACTGGGAGACCTCCCTGCGATCAGCGGAACCGGCCAGGCAGAAGATCATCATCATCATCATGATCATCAAAACATTTTATTTTCATTCTAAATGAGACTCTTTTTTGGACCCCCTGGCACGCAGGTATGAGGAAGCCCTACTCAGGAGCCTCGCAAACTAAGGTCTGGTGAGGACACATTGTTGCGTCACGGCCTCAGCCGCCAGGCGGACGGTTTGTTGCTGTTGAGCGCTGTTCTCGCTCCGCAGCAAGGTCTCCCAGGCTTCTCTATATATATTTTGCTCGGCGCCCGGGCTGCCAGCACATTCTCAAATTACGTGGCCTTCAGTTCCCCTCTCCCCGCATGTTATACAATACTGGTCTTTCTCCTCTTTAGAAATTGTTACGCATATCCAGAAGGGGCATATGATTTCCCCCTTGCAATCTTCTCCACGCAATTGCCTCCTCGTTTCCGAGGGAACGGTCGAACCGTGGATAGGCCCTCCTGCTGAGCTTATAATGTTCCGTGATCTCGTTGTATGAAATCAAGCTATCCTTCATGACCATGCAAGAGGGCTGCTCTACGACCGCCCGGTGGTCAGTCGGGCCGCATACGTCATGGACCAACATCACATGAACGTTTAAATCGCGGGTGCGGTCGTGCGGAGACCCAGGAGGCCTTTGTGTCTCAAATTCTTCGTGAAATAAAGTTTGTCCTCCTTCTCCTCGGCACAGGTGCGGCGGTCCCACAGCCCCATTGAATCCCGCGAGGCATGCAGCGCACCCTAACCCATCCTTAGGGAACCTACACGTTTCACCGCGCGCAACATGTAGGATCCCTAGCACACCCTAAAGTAACGATAGAAGTTCCGCGTTCCATTTTTTTCGCCGCCAAGCAACAGTGTAGCACACTGAAGCCGACCCGACGGGCACACCGGCTGAATTGCATCATCCGTTGTGGCTATGGCGTGCCGCGCCGTGCGGGAGCTCTAGCGACGGTGACTAATTTCGATTAAGACAGCCAAAGAAATCCCTTCCTAACTGCTGTCCGGTATGACTGCTCGGCTCCTGCACACAGGACGTATGGCTTCGCTGCCAAACTTGGTTGCTTATGCGGCACCTTTGTGCAACTTTAAGCCTGTACATTTAGCGCCATTTCGTGTCAAGCTCGTATAAAGGGCGCACAATGGTGTGCTTTCATTAAAGTCCCTTCACGTGCTGCTCCATAGACGCAAGCAAGCGCTGAACTATGAGAGCTCGCGCCTCGCACCCCGGGCTCGTGGATGCAACCACTGATCCGCAACACGCGGCGCAAGAGCCGTTGTAGTTGGGAGCTGTCTTAACTAAAATTAGGGTGCATTCATTGTCAGCGTCGTCTTCAACTGTGAAGCAACCCATGTGAGCAGCCACAAGCATTTGATCATGAAGGCTCGCCTCGATGCATGAAAACCAGCGCACCGAAACCAGCTTCCCTGCAAGACAGCCATGCCGCGTTAAAAAGTAAAAAGTGTGTCGTACCGAAGCGCTATTTCAAGCGGACACATTCAACTCATCTCGCGGTTTTACAACTTTAGGACTGCCACCAAGTGGCCAGTTCAAAGCCGGTGACCGGGCTCCATAGGCTAAAGGTGATCGCGGAACCCTCTTTAGGAAAAGCACCCCTTTGGGCACGGGGCCAAGTTCGATATATCAGGTGTTATGCTCAACATGACTTCGATAAACATGAACACTGCGATATTTTCGTATGCGATTTTCAAGGCATATTTTGCCGATGATTTTCAGATCGTTAGATGCATGAAATAATTTTATATATTCGGCTTTCAGAGTTCAGCTGCAGTATCCTCCGGTTACATTACAGGGAAAAAAATTGTACTTGAAGTTACTGAAGAGAAGAAAAATTGATTGAAAAATTCTATCCACACTATAGAAAGGAGTAAATAATGCAAGTGATGTGAAACATGGCTCACAGCGTACACTGGCGGCAAATTAGCGACAGGAGCACCTATTGGTGGAAATGGAACGAGCACTCGCAACTTCCTGTAGTTCTTCAGTACAAATGCGGACGGCGCTGCCTTCTCGGACAAGAAAGTTGCGGTCACCTGCGAAAGAAACAACCTGCAAGCATTATGCAGCTATAAAAGCGAGGCCATTCAGAAACCGGAAGGCTCAAGCCTAAAGTCTTACAAGGCATATGAACTCTGAATTTAGCGTTTTCATGGGCAAGAGAGTGGGCCTCTGCAGCACCAAAGCGCCCGTTCTTTGCCTGTCACGTTAGTGCTCTACATTACACAGGCGGCTTATATTTATTACTTCTGAGTAGCCTTAACACGATTTCGGAAAGGTGAGGGCCACACGAAAAAACAATCATCTGCCGGTAAGTAGCGCCATAGCCGGAGTAACGAGCAGCACTTAACTTCCAATGAGAAGAATCGATGACGCGAAGGGATCTTTATAAGATACTAGGCGCTTGAGGGAAGGCCGCAAGTTGATTTTAAAAACAGTTTCTTCCGTAATTGTCTTCCGTAATGTATTCCGTAATGTATTTCCGTAATGTATTCCGTAATGTCTTTCCGTAATGTCTTCCGTGATTGGCGGATGTCGAAAACAGCGGTATCGTGGCAACCACTATGCCTGTAATTTAAAACCTTATAGTTAACTTTTAAATAACAATGATACGGACCCACTTTTGAAGGTCAGCAGTTCTAGTCACTGCGTGATGTGCGTCATCGCCATTTCGACTATGTCATCGCGTTCGCCGCTCATGGATCCTCATGCTGTGGCAGGCAGTGGCCCTAGCTCGTGCACCGTGGACAGTCGCGAACAGGCGAAAGTCGCTCTACGTTCAAAGTCGGCGTGTAGTTTTGGAAAGTCAAATGATATTGCCTATATTGCGCCAGCTGCAAATCTAACAGTAATCATATCTTAAAGACTTATAAAGCTGTATCTGACAACTGGAACAGTACAGCTACTACCAAATGCCGGTCTCAAGGTTAGTAAAATTTTATCGCTTAGATTTTATATAATCAGATTACTCGTTACCACAAAACGTATGTTCTGCTGACAAATGCCAACGATGATATTTAATTGAGGTAGAACCTATCCCATTACATCAAAGATTATACATTTAAACAATCAGTAACGAGCTCCGCCAAACTATCAGGTATGTGTAAAGGAAGCAAATAGTCGCTGCAGCAAGCAAAAAACTGAGTTCTGTATTAGGGGGTGCTCTTTCTAACATAGAAAATCATGATTGTAATGAATTTTAGAAGTGAACATTTTAACTAAAGCAGAAGAAAATGCACACCACGCATCGCCAAGAGCGTCCACGTCGATGACATGCCGCCTGCAGTGACCGATGAACGGCTCGCGTACTTTGGCGCTAGCAACCCTCCTAAACTTAATGCGTGCGTTACTTCAATATGTTATACTCATGCAAGTACTATTAACAGCAACGTTTTTTTTTTCGCGCTTTTGTTTCCGAAATTGATGTTTTAGACGTTAGTAATTACGGAAAAACTTGTGATATCAGCTCGCTACTCTTAGGTAATTTGTAGTTCGCATTTAGATGAAGTGAGGCTTGAGGAAAACGGAAATATAACTTACATTGCGTTTTACGTATTTATTTCTGTTCTCGTAGAAGGCTGACAAAAGTGGTATAATGGACTAAAACCGAAACGTATTTGATTATATTGCCTGCTTTTACGCGCACCCTTGCCTTATCCTACATCGCCTGTATGAAGAAAGCGAAACATTACCCAGGGGAAAATTTAAGCATAAATTATTTTGCTGCCGTATAATTATACTAATAGCTGACCCATGTGTTCGATATTTAGCCCATCCTCTGAGAAGCGGTAGGAGGAAACCTAGATATCTGCATAGAATACTTTAGGGCAAATGCCACGCTGCCCGCATAATGAACCATAGTTACACTGTTTAAGGGTTTAGTGCATTTGCAATATCTGATATGCTTATTTGCAGTACAAATGCCTGCCGTTTTTTCGCTGTTGGCGTCCTCGGGATGTTCGGCGCTCATAACCAGCTCTTCTGGGTGCTCCGAGAAGGTTTTCCAGCGCTCTGGAAGGGAGGCGTGTTCCCTTTGCACGAAGAGTTGCACGTACGTCTCCTGCTTGATGACCGGAGGGCCCAGAAGCGACATGGTGTACCTCGATGTGGAAAACATGTGCCAAACATCATCTTTTCGGTCGAATCAAATGAAGGAAAATAAGGTTGCATATACAATCGACGACAGCTATATACTCGTGTTTTTTTTTTTTTTTTTTATGCAGGAGTAAAGGAGAACGGCAACGCCGCAATGTCATAACAAACGACTCCGTAATTGGCCTACGATCAATAGAATGTTCACATCTATTTAAGATAAACAGTTCCCCCATCCTATCGAAAATCCTATAACGAGACAATTAATGACTAAAGCGTTTGCCTTTACATCATTAAACCGAAGGTAATTTAAAATATGCTCTAGAGGCTTCCTAGATAAATATTTCTCAGCTACAAAAAAACGAGAGCGTTGCTCATGTGTCACCTCAAATTTGAGAAGAGCTACCTATGTCCACCGCAGAAAGAAAAAGAGACAGAGCAATCGGTCTTGAGCAGTCGTTAAAATTCATCCATTGGGCACAAGGAGAATGTTGGCTAGTTCGTCGTGCTTCACTTCCAAGTATATACAGCAAACGACTCAGGAAACAAACGATTACAAAGTACATCACACAATTCTGCAACGCCAGGTCATCTGCTTCATGTTTTTTTTTTTCGCTCCTTCTCTTTGCGGTAATCGTCTACTAAAATGAAGTTACATTCATAGAAAAGGATTACGCTTGGCTAATTGAGATTAGTACCCAATCGAAGAGTAGGTACCACAGGGGGCTGTACTTCAAGCAGTGAACGGTGCAGTTCTTGTCAGGCGCACAGTTGCAGCAGTAGCCCTGAAAAGGAACGAGCGATATTGGCGTTGTTCCTAACACAATGCGACAGCAATATATCCCTCGACCGCAATATCTTGCCTTGGGATGTTTCTTTCTTCCGCTTCCTGCACATACTGTCAGGTCACATGAGTCCCGAGGTAAGACCGTTTCGGATACTTTCCCGTTTACTGTCTGCAAGGAATCAGCCACCAGACTTTCGTAAGAAAGGATTGGCGTTAATAACTTGCAAACGCTGTTTGCTTTAACATCTCCTTGTGTTTTGATCTATAAGTTAAAAAAGAAATAATTGTGCTTCATGTTTAAGAAAAGCTTCAAAATGTCCAGTGCATAAACAGCGGCCCAAATCAAGGCAACATGGGCCCGATTTATTGCCAGACTCGTCAATATATCCGAATTTGATTACTAATCCATTGTGCCGGTAGAGCAGGCCCATCCATTTTTTTCTTAGATATCAAATTAGATGTTGTCTTCAGTCGCAAAAGCTCGGCGTCGGCTCAGAAGAAAAAAAAAAGCTCAAAAATGTATACTGCTTGCCCAAAGCGCTGAAAAATGCAAACGAATGAATTTCCCCGTACTGATCTCCACTCTCGTTTCACCAACGCCGCAAGCTGTGAAATTTGCAATCTAGGGGGATCTTTCGTTCGGATTTATTCAATACTCGACGCACTGCCCTTCGCAGTAGTCGAAAATCATTGTAGATAGACATGCGCCATTCCGTGGATGTCGGAAAAGCGGGCAGTGAACGTAGAAAAACATGCGAAGAGCCCTCCACTCACAGCGACGAATTTCATGGGGTAGGCCAAGAGTAGTTCTTCCTGCCTAAGCCGAATGACGATGGTGTTGAAAAGGCGCGACGCCCTCTCCATTTCTGGCTCAAACACTTCTGTCAGGTGAACGTATCCAGTTCCTTTGTTTCCCTGGGCAAGAAAAGAGCACCGAGTAATATTACGTCTCCTCAAGAATATATGCTTCACTCTTAATATTGACTGGCCTCCTTGCGCTTGCACAATTTTGGGGCTGCTCCAACTTCTTTAAGAGCAAATAATCGCTTTTAGCAGTTTTATGGAAACACTATCCTGGAGCAGCCGGAAAGGTTTAGAAAGCTAAAAACCCTTACATTGCTCTCTTCGAATTGATAGAAACATACATATTCCTAAAGATACTGATTTGAGCAGAACTTTGTCACAATTTCTTTGGTTCTACCAGGCTTCCAAATCGGATTAGCACACTAAACACTGTTTACTGTACTCTGCACTAGTCATATGTATAAACATTTTTGACACGTATGTGTACAATTAGAGGCGCATCTCAAGATGCTGCCGCCTGTTTTAAAACTATACATCCATTTAATAGCCGACAAACAGAACAAGCACAGATTATGTGCACATGCTTCCCGAAAGCTTACCTTACTAATTTTCAAAGCGGCCGCGAACAAGCCTGGGCTGCTTCAATAACCAAAATGAAACGTGCAGTTAGTATTAGCTAACGCCTATAAAGTTGTTCCTGTAACTTTTCTGTGTAGTATGGAACGAGTTTCTAGGCGTTGTATGTACTTCCGCTCCGAGGAACGTAATGAGAGAAGACATTCTGTTATATGTTATGTTATACGATCTTGACGACCGCGAATGCCTATTATATCTTCTCTGCCAGGCAAATAAAGAAAGGACAGAAGTTGAAACTGATGAGGTAAATGACACACAAATTATGTTCATTGAAGAGCAGTCTACAACAGAGTGCCGCATCTACACAGGAGGTTTTATTCTGAAAAGAACCTTGCCATTTATGAGCTGAAAGTACGCAAGGATGTGCTGCAGGGATATGCTACTGATGGACATGCCTCTCTAACTGCTCTGAAGGAACATGAGTCAGAAGGTGACAACCTAATTTACACATGCTCAAATTACATAGGTTGTTTTACATTGGCACCACATATTGAAGAAAAGAACGGTCTTTGCAAACATGCCTTCAATATACCGTGAGATATATTTGAATCGCGAATAAGCAACTTTCACGCTTACAAGCATTGTTACTCCTTGATTGATTTCAACTAGCCTCTGAGCGCAGCAGTTGGTCATAACTTTTTCTTAGAAACGCTGTCTTCAGTTTGCGTTGAAATATTCGACACTCGTTAGTTTGACTTATCAATTCCGTCAATATGTTGATTCCATTCGATTATAAACGGACGTATTTTGACTGCGACTAATAACCTTCCTCGTCGTTTAACAAATATTCGGCGATTCCACTGGGTGGGAAATGGCCGACTAAACACGTATTAAAAAATAAGGAAACACTTCAGTTACACCATTAAGGGTATGATGCAAGAGCGTTTCACACACACGAACGATATTGTTTAACTTCTTTATTTTTCTTTTTTCATATTTTATACACCAATACACAGCATCAGCAAATATTGCATTTCCATTCTGAGTAGTTTGATACCTTTGAGTGCATGTTTAATTTTTTTTCAACTGTTTAATTGATAAATTACACTCAAAATTTTCTTAATTAGCATTATTAGCATTGACTTTTCATTTTGAGCCTTTTAGCACCTTTGAAATTTCCTTTTTTATTTTTTTTCATTCCCTGATTTTCTAAACATGACATCGCCTATCAAACACCAATAAATCATCAATCACTAGAGCCAAAAATTACCCGGACATGAGTTTTTACGCAGTCCCGATTGTTTCCGAAACACGGTGCAGCCAAGTGGTACGCCGACGGCATTTCGACCGAATGAGCTGTATATGACATCGATAAATACTTGAATATATTTCGTTTTCAACGCACAATGAATGCATGCATGGTACAGGTACTGCGATATTTGATTCATTTACGTGGGGCGAACGCGTTAGCTTTCATTTCTTAGGACAAAATGGGTAAACAACATGGAACTTTCTCGTTCTCTGAAACCATGTCTTTCTGTTAATGCTTTCATTTCTTAGAACAAAATGGGTAAACAACATGGAACTTTCTCGTTCTCTGAAACCATGTCTTTCTATTAATGCGGTCGACAATAAATTTGAATAAGGAAATTGGAGGTTGCTAATTACTCTAGGGAATGACTGAATGAAATATACCTGTTTGTGACATTGTAATTATTATTTATCCGTAGTGATCCTGCAGTAAAGCTTTTAGTCGGCCGCTCTGAGCACTTTTTCTAATCTAGCACGCCAGTCACCATACGCGAGAAGAAACGACCATCCAAATCTTTAAATATTTGAACGGTAGACCGTTACAAGCCTAGTCGGTTGATACTTCATTCAAAAAAAAAACATGAACTGCAGTTGTGTTTGCTTTTGCCGCGCAGACAAGTGCGCTTTTGAAGCGGCAAGTGAGCAAAGCATGTTGGCGCATGCCCCGCGCTCTTTAAGTGGGCCTGGTAATGGCGGCCGCCGTAGCAGACGACGCAGTTGTCTTCACCCTATGCTAAAACCCCTCAATAAACTAAAAGTAGCGCCAACATGTGAAGTTTGCCGCCCGCCTCCTCTCCTGCGCTCTCCTTCGTCGTTCGACCCTCTCATTGGCCGAGCGCCGTCACGTGCGCGCGCGCGCTTTTTTTTTTTTTTTGCTGGGCGTGCAGCTTCCTCCTTTCCAGCGGGGCGGGCGGCGCGCGCGCGGCACATATCGCCGTGTGTTTTGCTGCCACGCGGACTGCTACTAAATCGTTCCCGCTGGCTATTTAATTTTTTTTTTTCAAGCATGTTGCGCTCTTTGGCCGGCGGCTGATAGAAGCACGGTGGTGAAGGCGAGTTCAACCAATGCAGACATCGCGTACAAATGGTGTCACGCACTGACAGTTGAAAACGGAACCGTTTCAGCGCAAAATATAAAAAAAACTGCTACCACGCTTCTCAAGTTTCACGGTAGCTTACAATTCAGTCCAACCTGCAAAGAAACCACACAGACTGCAGCTCCGCAGCCTAGTTAATTTTTTTTTCAAGCATGTTGCGCACTTTTGTCAACGGCTGACGGACTCAAGGAAGTGAAGGCGAGTTAAATCGACGCCAAAATCGTGTACGTATAGTGACACACCATCGCAGCTGAACACGGCACCGTCTCAACGCCAAATATAAAAAAATAGCTGCTGCCTTCCTCCCCAAGTTTACCGGTAGCTCACAAGTCAATCAAAGCTCCAAAAACTCCGCACAGACTGCAGCTTCCGCCGCCTATAGTTAATTTGATCTGCAGCTGAAATTGAAAATACATGGAAGACAGCTGCTGCCACACTTCTTAAGTTTACCGGCAGCTCGCAATCCAGCCAACGCTGCAAAGAAACCATACACAGACTATTCCAAAATTGTTCCTGTCCGCCGCCTAGTTACAAATTTTATAAAGCATGCCGCTGAGTGGCCAAATGTGACGAACTACGGACACACGGAGATGACGGCGAGTTGAACCAACGCCGAAATCACGTATATGTGGTGTACGTATGACACTCACAGCTGAAACTATTCTGGCGGGAAATCACTGTCAATATTCGGTAATTATGTTTCAGCAGTGAGTAATATTTTAACCTGAACACATTGCGACAAAATGCAAGGATCTGGTGAGACCTGGCGCACGGCCGCCTCGATCGGCGCGCGCGCGGAGCTGATCGAGACGGCTGTGAAGGGCGCCTGCTCCGGAGAGCGCGCGCTAGTCGCGCACCCCGTAGGTGGAGCCACGGTCGAAATGCGAGAGGAGGAGCGGCGCCGCCGGAGGAGGAGAGAGGAGATGGCGCTACTTTTAGTTTATTGAGGAGTTTTACTATAGTGCCTAGAATATACTGGCTAGTGTGCCGAGGGCGCGCGCTGGCGTGTCCGCCGCGGTGATGCCTTCCCGCTACCACCGCGGGGCGGCGCTACCAATAGCTAAGGTGCTATCGCTCCGCGTTCGCGGCCTCGGCAGCATAGGCGGCATATAGGTCCGGATAGCGCGCTGCGCTTTTCACTATGAAACCTGTCTCTCGACCGTTTAAGCGCACATTGTGTCTAAAAACAGTCTTGGTGGAAGACATTCATACCGTCCTAGTACTGTGCGGAGAAAATTATACGCTCAAATAGCGCTCGAGGAAGCGTTTAACAAATACTGTCTGGTCCATGTCTGCTATATATCTGTTTTATTTATTCAGCTGAACCGGATAAGGTCTTAAGCAGAACACATATTGACTTCCTGATATCCAGCGAGAGAAGAAATTTGAGAAAACCACCTAAAGTTGACACGTTGGTTGCAATAGTTTGTTAGTCTTTGATTAAACGATCGAGTCCGGGCCGGATTCAATATATTGCTATGAAATATTCCGATGACGATTTTATTTGATCTAGAGCCACTCGATTGCGATCCACGCATCGCGATCGCGGAAGTTGCGTATCGTATCTATCTTCCTTCTGAGTGAGCGCTCAGTCAGCTCATATCCAGGTGGTTGTCCCGAATTATGGCAACTATATTCTCAATCGCGATCTAACCCGGAACGGATCGACGACGACTGTTATTGTCCATGTGACACAGGTATCAGAAAATGCCCTTAATATTTTACACTGTTCATTAATCCAACTTTGAATTTTATTTACTCTTCGGTCTTTTCTTATGGTCCATGGTATATCGCGATGCCGCAGTCAAGTGCTACGAACGTCAATACGGGCCTCATGCTTTCGGATAGTTTACGTCGACGTTTCTGCAATTCAGTCATGCTTATTGCTAAGGTGATATAGGTGATAGGTTAGTGACGTTTTATAGCGTCACATATATGCTACAGAAAAGAAGGGCGCTTTTTATGTTTTCAAAGATCGCATTCGACAATAAACACAAGCAGTCTGAATCTGTTCTTACTCTTTATTCATTTGTTTTATTAGGAAGTCACTTAATTGTTGCTTCATACATAAATGATTATTATGTGGTGCGCTTTTTTTTGTAACAGAAGGAAAGACAAGAAACAAAAGTGGTGATTGTATCACTGATTCTTTTTTTTTTTTTTACAAAGTCTACAATATAGTAAAATTTGAGCAAAAAGTCGCAGCAACAATAAACAAGTAAAAATATAGAAATGAACCGCTAAAGGTTTTGGAGAAAGGCCGCACATATGACACCGCAATAATTTTAAAGTAGTCTGATACCAATTTTTGGTGGTATTTTTTTTTTTTTCACTTGCTAATGATGCGCTAGATATTCCTGTAATTCTCCACGTGGTTTCTCGCTTACCACCGCTAAGTAATTTATAATTAATTTTACTTTCTTCACCAGTTTCGGCTTCGCGGTTTCAGCAGCCGAGCGGTTGTTGTACGGTCACAATTGTCTAGGTCACGCGCGGGATTTAAAAAAAAAAAAAAGCTTTAACCACAGACTCACTTATTAGCTCCTCATTTTGCGCTTTCAATACAGCCACTTGTTCTGCGCTCCATGCCAGTTTTCTCTTAGCTCTTCTCAGAGCGCGAGAAATGTTGCAGCATTTATTTGGCTAGTTGCATGCTTTTTCCTTCTTTCTGCGCATCTTGTGTGAGCCTCCGCTGGTATCTGCATTAAGCGCAGCTAACCCCTTCAGAGTTGACGGTCAAGCGACACTTTTTCTGCAAAATATATTCCCATGAATGATATGTGCTTCCTGAATCAGCTGGTTGCAGGCCACATTCGGAACAAAGACCCTCCAGTGCACTCTGCCTATATAGCTCTATCTTCAGCTTTAGATATTGTTGTATTGTACGCGCTTGTTTTTTTCTTTTCCGAGAGTATACACTGTAGTGTCCACAGAACTGCGTTCAGGCTTCCAAAAGTTATCACTTTTTCTATGTACAAAGTGACAAAGTTCTTTTTTTTTTTTTTTTTTTTTTTTTAAGGCTCGATAACGCGCGTAGGCTACAGATCCAGCAGGTGCTTCGGCTAATTTGGTCCAAGTTGCAGGTATGTAAACTGAGTCAAACGGATCCCGATGCTCAAAGCTGCACGTCTGCTGCTGCGGGCATGAGTTCTCGCTCGGCTCTTCTAGCTGCTGCCAGCTCCTTGGAAGCATTGTCAAACATCCTTGACGGTGCGTGCATGGCTGTCGTCTGCACCACTGGCATTACGGCACTGCGTTTTTTGTCGTTTAGCGGCCGGTTGGTCACAGAGGTTCCTCAACTTTCTTTTAGATGTCTTCTTAGGCAGAAGATAGTTCGGATAATGGTCGAATAGCATTGGCACGGTTTCAGGATTAATTCGTGGTCTATCTCTATAGCGAGCTCGTTGACGATGCCGTTTACTGTCACTTTGAACGTTCTCTTGATGTAGCTCTCCTCAAAATATTTTTCGCAGACAACACACGTTGAAGTCAACTTGCGGTCCTGTCTTTTAATCAGCCGCTTCCACTACGCAAGCTGCGCAGGGTCCGATGGCACACCGAACATAGAAACCTAGTCCTGATTCGAGCGGTAGCCACTCCGACAAAGCGACACGAAACATGTCTTTTCCCTGCCCTGATGCTTTATTTTTAGCATCATTAGTCGTTGCAAATTTAATTATCTCATATGAATGCAAGAAACAGAACGACTAAAACAAAAGAACAGCGTAGACGCGTCCAAAGCGCTCGAACCCACTGATGGCTCGGCCAGCGCAGCTGCGGCAAATCAAGGGCGCGCCGGCGGCCGACGGCGTCGACGGCACCTTTACGATGAGCAGCGCCCCTGGCGGCCAAAGTTGGAAGGCATCGCCGGCGCGGACACCTCCTCCCATTGAGAGAGCCCTCCGCACGGCACACTAGCCAGTATATTCTAGGCACTATAGTTTTACCCTATGCTAGGGTGCCTCGATACCAGCGCCGCCGTACAGGGTGGTGACACCCTTTGGCATGCCCCGCGCCGCCGCATTCTCCGCGCTCGCCATCTTGGGGCAAGTCGCTTCGTGCAGTTGCTGCGGAGTGTCCGAAGCGGTTGTGCTGTGCGCTGGGCGATTGTACTGTGTTCAGTCACGAAAACTAGCATGCCAGGCTCTTGGGTTCAATTCTGTGCTGACGCAGCAAAAATAAAGAAGCCAGATGATTTTGTTTTCCACGGGATAAGAGACGGAGAAATGTATGGCAGGCGAAAGTGAAGCGTGAAGACTGGACGGCGAATCGCAACGCGTAGATCTGCGAGGTAAGCTACAATACCTGTGCTGCTTTTATGCATCCGTAAAATTTCTTTTGAGCGAATAGGTGCAATTCGATTGTGTAAAAAAAAGGTCTAGCGCAGACACAGACCACTAGAAAGATGACAAACACACGCCTGCGTATGTGCGCGTGTCGTCTTGCGGTCTGCATCTGTTTATACTAAAGCGTTTTACAATATATTTTTGTACTTTTCTAATGCAGTTACCCACTTCTGTTTGGAAGGACATTACCTCACGCCGCTTCACCCATTTGCTTGTAAGCACGAGCTTTGTGCGGGTTTTGGCTTCCCAATCTAGCGTTTTGCGCAACCGATTTTGGTCTGCCTTCAACGTTGAAGCAGGTTGAAGCATCGGGATTAGCGCGGTGTGTTTTTAAGTCTAAATTTTGAATTTTCAGCGTACGTGAGGGCTTATAAGCTAAATATATGGACAATTGCGTCTACTATGTTGCAGTCACTCGGAAACATTTAGTGTAACTTTCAGTGAGTGACACTCGACTTTATATCATTCGCGTAGTGTCACACAATAATATCTGTTGATGAGGATCTCCTCCCTTTCTGTGTTCATAGCCGCACCAAGAACATGCGGAGAAGGTCGAGCCTGGTATTTGGCAAAGGAATGCACCACTGCGCCCTTTCGATCGCTCCCCTTTACTCTCGATCTTGAAAGCTAGTGTCAACCGCCGAGGCTTCAGATTCACACGGATTACATTCTCTCTCTCCTTCTCGGGAAATAATACAAGGGAGAGGACGAATGGCGTGTCACCTCGCGACAGATTAGGAAGTGAAACGCAGTTTGTAACAATTATTTTGGTCGCAAAAAAAAAAAAAAAAAACTTCCGGTGAGTGGGCCCGCTGGAATTTAGCAAGTGTGCCCGGCATGTCGCTAGTACAACATCTCGCGAAACAGAGATAACAGGTCCTCTGAAGCTGTTTATTTTTAATTATACACAGGAGCAGTTTTTCGCGAGGTTTCTGAGAATCGCAATAATATAAAAAATTGGGTTCTCATGAAAATTAGGTCGCTTTAAGTATATGATTGGTAGCTCGACAAGTCACAAAGAAACTGATCCCGTGAGCTGGAAGGTGTAGCGGCATCATGTTGTGAAAGCGGTCGTGAGGAAGCAAGGTGCTTGCGCAGTACAAAAGTTCATCCCGAATGCAGCTTTTCCTTCCCTGTGTTATTAATTACGCATCGCAAGGCGATGTGCACACCCTGTTGTCTCCGCACTCGTCTGAGGTTAAGCCAAACTTAGGTGAAGCTAAATTTGACCGCCTGTCACCCGAATTGGTGCTGTCGCTTGCTTGGCATCCATAGAAAAATTTTGCGATCGCACATGTAAATATCGCATTGCTTTCATAATGTTTTTAATATTTCATTCATTTGCATGCACACTACAAAAGACGCAAAATGACTGTTTCGTCGCCTATCTCATTTCAGCGCCAGTTCGAGGGCAAACACAGTGTATGGACGGTGGCTCCTCAAGTCAACGGTTGTCCCGACATCGTTTGATTGTGTGTAAAAATTTATCAGAATAAAATATCTGCCATTTGAAGAGTCTAGTAAACTCCGTTTAATGCCTTATCGAACAAACCGTTCCGATTCCAGTGGTTGATTGCGCGGAACACCCAAAGCTGATAAAAAGACTGTTAGAACGGTTTGGGACGATGCGCTTGCACATTTACTTGAATTGGCTAAGTCAGCCAGAAAAATCGAATGATGGGTACGGCAGCAAAACTGTAGCTGGCGCCAACCTTGATTAAAAGATGTCTCCTAGGCGTGCATCCAAAATCAGCTTCGAAGTCTTGATGGGGATTGTTTTGGAATAAAATGTAGTGTGCATCAGCGTGCGACACGTGTCAAAGGTTGATTTACGCATCGTTTTTTGCTGTGTCTTTCTACGGTTTACGATGGGCCATTGCGATACAAATATTTTTCGGTATACGGCTGACTGAAACTTAGAGAGACAAAGAGAGAGAAGGCAGAGAGGCTAACCAGGAAAGCTTCCGAAACGTAGACATCGTTGTTGATCTATAGCAATAGACGCAACTGAATGTTATGCACCTCATAAACTCATTCATGTCCGGCAGAGCAAAGTGCATTGCTTTATAAAACAGCCAGTCTTCAAAATAACAGCATTTGAGCATCCGAGATGGCGAACGAGTAAATGCTTACCATCTGCAATTTGATCATTTCCTCTTTGAACTACGCATGCTAGCAAGCAGTAGTTGCTTTCACATTTTTTTTTTTTCGAGCACGAAAGCGCTCAGGATTGCGAGTATGTGTGTAAAAACGTTAACCAGCTTGTAAGGCAGCAGTGAAAAGCGACTCGCACGTGCAGTCGCGCTGGCGGTCGATGCCCCCCCCCCCCCCCCACGCGCCGAGGCAAAGGAGCGAGCGCTGTTGTTTTTTTTTTCCTCCCTGTCCCCCCTTTTCTTGGGCGCGGGCTCGCGGGGCGCACTGGAGGCCTGGTTGGTTTCACCCTTTTTCTCGAGGCGTCGCCAAGACGCGAACGCAGCCGGGATCAACAGTGGTACGCTTCTGCGAACCAGCTTACGGTCAGCAGAGGGCGACAATAGGCGCGACACCTGCCCCCCTCCCCCGAAGTAGGCAATCAGCCCAGCGTTCTCCCGCTGTGGCCGGGACATTCCGACCGACGGCGACTATACACTGCTCAGGGACAGTGCCCCTCGCCCCCTTTTCCTCGAACGGGACGGCTGAGTGACCTCGGCGTTTCTTTCACAAAGGCGCAGCTGCAAGGTCGCGTCGCAAACAAGCTGAGGAGTGGAGACAAAGACAGGCACCGTGTGAGAGGGCTTGGGAACCGGCGAGTGGAAAGAGTGTGTGTTTTGAATGTTGTATTTTTTATTTGAAGTAATTAAGGACCTGGGTCCGAGATTATTCCCAACCAAGGGGGTTGTGGCATGTTTTTGAATAATTTGATTGGCTGCTTTATTTTCGGGGCGGGTCACCTAGGGTGACCGCCCTCAGGCCTTTGTTGATGTTTGTCATCAAAAAGCGGTCCTCGGACCATGTTTGTCAGTCAAGTTTGAGGCTCCGTGCTTAGCACGTATTTACAGTCCCTAGGCTTTGACCAAAATGCTCGGTAGAAAAGTAAGGGCTTGTAGTGGGACTTCTCTGTGTGAGAGTCTGTTTTTGTTTTAAATTGCAGTGTCTGTGTGACTTGTTACTGTAACTTACAGTTTGCCAATGTATAATATTTTTCATCTGTAAATATACATCCCCTCTTGATCATCATCAGATCCTCGTCTACTGTTCTCATCGTCTTCTTCTGTACCTGCCGAACTACGAACTCAACATCACTCAGCTGAACCTGCTAGCGCAAGAGCGTGCTGAACAAGAAATCGGGCCGACGCTCCATAGCCCGCCGTGTCTACGCTTGCCCCAACATGGCGCCGTCGACTGCGGTGTCTCCACTATAGTGCTCTAGAATATTGGGCAGTGTGACGACCGCGCGCGAAATGCATGGGAGCGTGGGGCCGCTTTTGCGATGACGGAGGCGCCGCAGCGCAGAGGGCGCCACCAGCAACTGGTGTGTCAGCCGTCTGGGCGCCCGCGTATGCGCGCTGCGCGGTGGGGCGGATCAGTACGTTCTTTTTCGCTTGTGCCTCGTCTCGACCTGCTAGTGTCAACATTTTAGAAATATGCCGACTAACGGGGCTCAGTACTTTTAGCGCTCATCTAATATATTTTCCATTTTGGCCCTCGGCAACACCTCGGGGAAGCAACATGACAGTAGTTAGGAGTGCTCTTGGGCTCCGAAGAAAACAGCTTGGAGAGGGGCGCGCGCACGAATTCAGACTCGCACAGCACGGTTCATTCGCCGTACAGCTTGAGTTAGCATTCCTAAAGCACCTAATTCGCGTTTTGGAATGTAGTCGTTGTGAAAAGAGGGCGGTGTGGAGCCAGGAAGAAGTCAAAGCGTGCAACACATGCGTTCGAGCGCTGAATAAATACAGCTGGTCATCAGTAACCAATTATTAAGTCCAAAATGGTATATTCCGTTGATTGACATGCAAGCCATGCCGACTACATTGCGTCACCTGAAAACACTAGAAAAGTGGGCATTGCAGATCGATTGAATTAAATATAGAGTATCCCGCTGAAGGTAGATGATAGCAAGGAGATGAACAACGAACGACAAGCAGGTAAACAGGCTATTGAATAACAGAACACAGTGGGTCTGGAAACGTGGAAGAAGTAGGAGGTAAAGACCACACACAAAAAAAAAAAGTGTCGCCTAACAGGGAGAGAGAAAGGGGTGTGTGGGAGGCATGCGGCATATCGTGAATAGAGCGAGCATGAAGGTGAAGAAAGGGTTGAAATTTTTGTGCGGCACGGCAAACGTACGACTCAGAAAGCGGACAATTAAAAATAGAGACATATGAAAGGCAATAAAGAAAAACGGAAACAGCCGAGCTTAAAAACCAATTGAAGCCATGGGAAGCCGAAAGCAGTGCACAAACAATTAGGCTACAATTCGGGCGTGCAATCGAACGCGTGTAGAGGTATGACTGTCGATATTTAGGAGTCAACAACTTAGTGAAAGTGTACGTTAATCTAAGGACAAACCTTTTTTTTTCTTTCAATAAACTAGAATTTCTTGTAACGGATGGCTTTAAATACCCGGAGATGCGTGTTTACTTAAGGCGTTTAATCTCAATGCGTTATAGCTTGACGGTAACTCAATTGTCCCAGAAAATGTTTTCATTCTAAGTAGTTTTTTTTTTTATTCTGCGTGCTCAAGCAACAGGCAATATGCAAGTGATTCTTACCCCCAGAAAATCGCTCTAGGGATGTTTTGGTGCACATACAAAATGAAAAAGAAAAAGAATAGCTTTGAAAAAAACAAACAAAAACGACGCATAGAGGACGCAGATGCTGTAGTATGCGCGTAATTCGCTGCCGCTAGACCATTATTATAACGTCAAAACGTTTAGTTTACTATATGGCGGGATTTTTGATCAGCTTTTAACACTCTGCGAAAGAGGTTGTAAGACCGGCACTCGGTTTCTCACCATGAACAAAAGCTGCGCAATAGGCTCGAAGCTAGGTCACAGTTTGCCCAACAATTTGACTCGAGTGGTCTTTCTGGACTCGTGCGCAATTCATATTTCGCAACATTCCTGTAGAGTGTTGAAGCTGAAACATTTTATCTGCTTGGAACAGAAAGCTTACACTTGAAGTAATGAAATTTCATGTGCTTTTGCGGCTTCGCTTTTTGCTAGGTCAAAGAAACGCGACAACAGTTCCCAAAGGAAAATATATTTAAATTTCCTTGGAAGTATTTCACGTGTAATATCAACCTTGTTATAATTTTCTTAGGGAAACAATTATAGCCTGATTAGCTCTGTAAAGAGTAGTCGCCAAGTCGCCCCATTATAGTCCTTTAACTAGTACATTCGATTACTCATATTTCGTACCACACACTCGAAAATAAACACGCATTAGTGTCCGAATTTGAATTTAAACTTATATTAATTACTTGCTTATTAGGTGCTCCTCATTTGTTTCGCATTTTCCGTTTTCTCTCGGTGCGCGACAAGAACCGCAGTACTTGCCAAGGTGACACGCAATTATAAGTGTTTTTTTTTTATTTGCTCTGTACATCTGCCATTGATATGCTATTAAACGCCCACACTCAAGTGCCCACTATAACCGCATTCCTTCGTAAGTGACTGGTTTAATTTTTCGTATTTTATTTGAAGCATTGCCCTAGCTGTACTTGACTTTTTTTTTTCATCTGTACAACTGTTTCACCCTTTCGTGAGCGGCACGTAAACAATTGTCCGTGACATATGTATTTGTTAATCGCTAACAAAAAATAAATCCTTGAGTGGCGTATATGTTCATTTATTTTCGCCGGTACCCAGTGCAATGCTTCAATTTATATGGTTAAAAATAAATATACTTTGCTCGAGCACTGTAATTTGTGTAAGCGTTGACACGGCCGCTCGATGGAAGCGCACTGGGTGCGGCCTGCTGCGTCGCGCCGCCGTCAATGGGCAACCGCGTCCTTGGGGAGTTTACAGTTGCGCCCGCTTTTTCTGCTGAGGGCGCCACTGTTCGGGGACACGTCACCGCTGGGGTCGCCGGCTCTGAGCGCGCGGTTTGCTTCCTTTCTGAGCGCGTTCGTCTCGCGTCTGCGTGGTAAACGAAAACTTTTTTGTGCGCGCATGTGCAAGCACGTTAACGTTGAGACTGGATGCGTTTGTTTTTTAAGGCGAAAGCCATTCTAGGCCCATGGAACAAAAATCTATGCGCAGAAGCTGTGCCTGTTATCTGTGCGTCGCATCTGTGCACTGGTGTGCCAGTTGCAAAAGCGGACGTGCAAGGAGGGAGATCAAGAATGAAAATGATTGATCGTGATAAGTAATCAATAAAAGTTATAGACACTGATAGAGATAATGACTAATGCTAATAACTAATAATGGTTAATAATGATTAAAATGATTTGTAATGACCAGTATATCAAACTACGACATGTAATGACCGCAATTCATTAGAAACGAGTAAAAGTGCTTATCAATGTGTGGTAATGACTATAATAGCTAGGCATGACTCATCATTACGGTTAATGACAACGAAATGACCAATATATGAAACAACATGTAATGACCACTGCTGATTCTAAATGAGTAGCCTGCTTAGTTATGAGTGATAAGGGCTACAATGACTACGCAGGTAGACTCATCATGACTGAGAAACGACCAATATATCAAACGACGACTTGAAATGACGAACTGTGACAAACGATGAGAGGCAAATGATAGGATAAGGGTAGGCTTTCGCCGTCTTGCACTTAAAAGACATCTAAGAGACCCTCTAATGTTATCTGCTGAGCTCGCTTCAGGCAAAGACAGCAGCGAGGAGTGGAAATGCACTCGCTTCTTCTGAAATGAAAGCGGCGCTGCGGTTAAAAAGTCCAGATGTTGAAGCATAATGCCCTATCAGCTGCCATTGAATTTGCTACAAGGGACAGCAGATTGAACTTGTTGGTGATTAATTATAAGTTAACCGTGCAAACAAGGCGACGGGAACACAGAAGAAGAAGACGGCATAACCGCGCTAGTTGTGTCGTCCTCTTTTCCTGTGTTCCCGTCACGTTGTTTAACCTATTTAGTTATCAGGGAGCTGGCCAGTGAACTAGGATTTTTAACTATGTGTTGTGAAACAGATGAACACGATGAGGTAGCACCAGAAGCTTTTCTCGCAGGTTATGTTGCGAGGACATATCAGAAAAAGCTACGAAGGTTTCTTTTTTTATATAAGCATGCAATTTGTTCTATATTTTGCCGCGCTAGTCTGAGTGGCCTTGCAAGTAAAGGAGCCTGTGCATACAACATTTGTTTATACTGTTGAGACTGTTTGAGCCGATGCGATAAAATGAAAAGCCGCGTTCCACAGAAAATCCGGCGCCCGCTCTGTCGGCGGACAGTCGGAAAAAAACCTGTCTGGTAAGCGGCACTTTAGTTGGTGATATTGCCAGACACCTTTGGCGCAATGAGAACACATGACATGTTCAATGTGTTAGGAGCTGCCAAACCAGAAAAAGTCAATAAGATGTAAGGATGAAATGGGAATTATTGAAAGCGGGACCCTTAAATCCCAAGTCAGGCACGCTATACTCCTATAGGGCACGTTCGTACGGCTGCGGTAAAGAGGGGCTTTATATAGCGATGTGTAGGGTGCTATTTCACATAATGCGGTGGCTTAAGGCTGCATTCTAATGATATGAGACAGAGGCAGCAATTACGGGATACGGTGAATAAGCAGGTAGGAAAGTGCGAGCACTCTAACGAGGCTCCTCAAGGAGACTTAAGAACCCCAAGTTTTGTTTATCACTACCAGGTTGTTGCTTAATTTACGCGATATTTGGTAATGGTTTTGAGGCGACATGTCAGTCGAGCAAGAGCCTGTTGCAGGAAATATAGTCAACTGGACCAGTTACAGGTTAATGAAAACCAAGGACAATGGAGGCTTGATATACCCCGCAAAGGAAGTAATCAAGCTTTGTCAGCTTGCTTACGAGCACCTTCATTAACAGGATGATGAAGTCTGAAGAGGTCCGGCAAAGTAGCAAGCTGTGTAAACTTTTGGTTTCATCGTTGTTTTCTCACTGTACACAGTACCTGCAGCTAATCTATAAAAAAAAATGATCGTGCCCATGCTAAGGCGCTATGCAAGATATCTTTAGTTGCTGCCCCCACTGATAGCCAGCTGGGATGGAAAAATCAACTCAACAGTGGAGCGATGTGTATGGCTATGGCATAAACCTCTTTCAAGAAAGGTTTTCCGTCTGCGATTGGTAATTTTCTTCCCTTTTTTATGTGGCCATTAAATAAGCGTACTTGGCTGCTCGCTGAATCTCGGCTGCAGTTGCGCTCTGACGCGTGAACATTCTTGTGATCACAGCTAATAGTTTCACAACAGCAACACTAGATGCGCGTTCTATTGAAAATTACGAACCAGCAAAATTTTATGCGTTTGCGAGCAGCCAATAAAGATATTATTAAAAACTTTCGGCACATATACGTAGCACCTTGAGGCAGACCGGCTCTATCAAGCGCGCTTACTTCGTCCGATCATGCAAAATGCAGGAAGCCATGACGGATAGCGTTCTGGCGTACAAAGTTTAAGGTCTCCAACTGAGTAGAAGATCCCAGGTTATCATCTAGATTTAACCTAATAAACATCTTCATATTTCCACCGTAAAATTTGTTACAATGAGATAGAAAGGTTGTTTACATGTCGCGTTTTCACAGAGGTTGCTCATAGTTTTTTATTGGATAGCGCTGGCAGGTTAGAACAGGTTGACATTAATTTCTATATAAAAGCTGTATGCAGGAATGAGTAAATGGTATGAACATGACACACGGAATTCGCGACACAGTTAAGTGGTTATGCATTAGGCTACCATGGCAGCTGAACAGCTTCGAATTGTTCACAGCCGGGTGACATTTTAATGTGACGAACAACTGGATCCGATGCAACATCACGGTAATGCGAGCTCTCCATTCGAGTTGCCTTGAACCATCGTGACTATAAGTTTTTCGGGGTACACTCCAGTGTACATCCTTGCCGAGCAAGCGCTAAGTGCTGACATGGTCACACTAGACATGACAGTATATACTAATTCTTGCTGCCAAATTGTGTGAAGCGGAGCTCTTACATCCTTAAAATAAAGCGCTTCTACCACGCCGACGCCTCCCTCAAAGCGCAGCCAGGCGCAGCTCTCCGCGCGCGGCTGTCCCCGAACGGTGGCGCCGCGGCGATGGCGACTGGAAGTAGGCGCCTCCCGCCGGTTTCGGGCGATGTGGCAGGCCGCACCTAGTGCGCTTCCATCGAGCGGCCGTGGCGTTGATTAAGGTGCAGAAAGAACACATATTAAGGAGATAAATTACAAATTGCTGGTGATTTAGGATAAACGTTCAGTCATATATTGATAAGCGGAAGCTGCAAAATATAAGCAGGTGTTCGTAAAAGATTCGCAAAGAGCCCTCATAAAGCTCAATTAAGCATTGATTCTCACGTATACTGTTTTCCTCCGCGTATAATACTGCTCCTTACGGGAAGAACGAATACAAAAGTCCGCGCTTCGTTAGAAACAATGCGTACAAATATCTCATCTGACGATTTGTGGCTGTCCGCAGGAATAAAAAACGTTGAAAGAGATTCAAATAGTGATTCAAACATCGCACGCAGCTCTGAAGGAATACCAAAGCGCGCAAGGCGTCTCCACAGAGATGTAAAGGAATTGCATGGATCAGTTTAAGCCCCTGGAATAAGTAGTCTCTTTATTAAATACTGCACCAATGGCGAAGCATTGGAAAATAGCTCCAAACAGAACCGCACCGCTCATCTGTACCTCCGCTGTCCCCGCAGCGGCTACGCGCCGAGCGCCGAACGTGGCACCCCTGTTGCAGGTCGCGCCCTCTCGCGGAAGTCGGTTCTTGTCATCGCAAAAGCGGCCCGCTCTCCGGCGCCGGTCGTCACACTGCCCAATCTTCTAGAGCACTATATCTCCACCCTGTACGGCGGCGCGCTACATCGAGGCACCCTACCCTATGCGATTTGATGCCGCCATCTGGTGGCAATTTTATGAGGCAGCGTTTGCCCAAGTTTAAACAGCTGCCACACGTCGGCAGCAGAAGCATTAGCAGAAAACGTGTTTCTGTGATCTGTGGTCCTCTTCTGACAGAATTCAAGAACCCTGTTGATCGCCTTGGCGAAAACAAAAAACATAGGCGCGTCTGGTTCATAACCTTTGTCACCTTCTCATGCATTTACCTATCTACTCTCTGCAGGAAACAGTAATACAGTCCGTCCTGTGCATGGTGTACGAATATTTCAGGCGCAATAACGGTGCTTCCGCAGGCGTTGAAAACTAGGAAGCGTGCGCCTTATCTTTCACAGGAAATTACTGAATAACCTAATTTTTCGAATTACATAACTACGTGGCGCTGCGCAGAATAGCTTGAGTACAAGCTAGTACAAGAGTACAAGCCCCCTTGTGCTTGCGGTAAGTTACACGTGAACATCCTAATTTGGAAGCATTAGAGCTTGCTAACTACGATCTGGAAGGCGTCGTTATAACGAAGCACCGCCGCGTGAACAGAATGGTCACCTTGTTCATGCATTCATACCTATCAGACACTGTTTTTTTTACCGTACAATATAAAATCGTCCCCATCATTCATTGGTAATAACCTGTTTTCTGCTTAAGGTGTACCAAGTGCGCAGCAGCCTTTTCCAGAATACATGAGCTTGGCCTGATTCTAACGTTGTGCAGTGCTGCGCTATGCTTTAGGCTTTAATATACCAGTTCTTTTGGGGAAAAAAAGCATTAAGTCCTCTATCTACGCAGCTGCGCCATGATTTCAAGCAAAAGCCGTCTTGACATCCTTGGTTAAAACAGAATAAACACTCACACGTCTTGCTTTACCAAAATTCTTAATTTAAATGCAGTGATACCCCTGGCATTTATTTTCCGACGCTGTTCAAGGTTGGATAAGGCTATTCACAAAATCGCACCCCTCTTCTTCAACCTGCTTTGATGCTCCTAAGATCAGACATCTCTGGTTTTTGTCCAGCTCAGAGTTTTGTCTAGACGAAATCAAATGCTGGGATCCCGAGGCCGATCCGTTCGTGACGCTAATACATGAAGCGCCTACCGATTCCGGCAAATGCGAGAAAATCATCCACCTACCCCAGGCGTGTTGTTCACCAAGAGCGTAACCTGTATCTTCTTCTTGCACTGCGTGAGGCCATTTCGAACCTCTGCCGGCTCGTACGCCTTGTTGTCGCAGGGAACGAGCAGGGCTTTCATTCGGACATCAACAAATGCCTGAGCACTCGAGGACATCGCCACCAAGGCAGCGGCTGCGGTCAGAAGGAACCTCATGCCGAGTTACGGGCTTCATCGGTGCTCTTCCCCCATTATAGACGCTTCGACCCTCCCGACCCTGCCGGGTCCCCGAGGCCACCGTCAGCACCGGCGCTCCACGGTGTCAAAGCGGAATGGCACCTTCCGCACCAAAGCCCCCGGTTCTTGGACTGGCTTCAGCTTCGGATTTGTCTGCAGCTAGCTTTCACAGCGGCAGATTAATGCTGGCTAACTCATCCTACTGGTAAAAATTAGTTACTATAACAGAACGAAAATGTCGCAGAGAAGTGCAGAAAGAAGGATGGCATCTTAATCAGAAACGAATGAAACCATGATACTGGGGGGAATCTCCACCAGTGGCAAGCGAGATGGAACATGCGAGCAAGCCGCGCTTCTGTGCGACAAAAGTAACGCCTGCATCCTTATATCTACAAGATTGGATAAGGCGCCACTCCAAATCTATTCTGCACGCTGTTCGTCGACTGCTAGTTGTGTTAATCATTACCATTTTTTGGTGCTAGAGGTACACGCGGCGATTTTTAGTTGCTGTGGAAGAAGAAGAATGTAAGGCGCTAGGCTTTCATAGGCCGAAGTGGTTCCCATTCGTATTGTGCAGTCAAAATTGGCCCTGCCGGGCTTGCTTCTTTTACGAGGCGCCAAAGCCATTCGCAGCTGCAGGAACGACGCCGTCGCAGCTATGAGCCAGGTGATATTAACGCCACCGGGACAGCGGGGCTCCGACCTGTTGGTGGTAGTGAGCACGTCGCACATGAAGATGTGCGGTCGTGAGGCGGCGGCCGAGCATGAGCGGCAAGCTGCCGCTGCGGGCCTCGCGAGTGCCTCAGGATCTCCACGGAGGTCATCGTACATCAAAGGCCAGAAGATGCAGGTAGGAGCCATGTATTCAATTTTCCTGGAGAAAGATTTCCGCTTGAATGCATTGGATGAGCTTGTTGTTTTGTGAATTAATTCACAAAACCATAGTCCATTTTCCCGAAGAGCTTAGCAACTTGAACCTTCACATGAGTCGTGGTCTAATGAATGATGCCCAAGCACAGTACACACTAGGGAAGGTATTCGTCCAATGCTTTTGTAGGATAACAATCTAATTGGCTAGGAACTTCACGTTTCGCGGATATTTGGCAGAATAATTAGCTTTCTTTCGAAGGTAATACAGGGGCAAAGGGCGAGCACCGAATCTTCGTAAAATTCAACCATTGGACATTTCCATGACGATGTGTTTTCCATGTGTCCAATGGTAAGTTTCAATGAGGGTTGTAGTAACTGCACGTTGCGTGCACGAAGCCTTTGAAAACAACTGTGTCCTTCGATACAAATAGTTCCATGTTAATGAAGGTGAGGAAAATGTTCAGCATATTGCACTTGCCGAGGACGAATAGCTCACAGTGATACTGGTTCATCATGCCACGCCCCGGTACTTAATACCATTCTCAGGCCACCCTTGCCTTGAGGTCAGATGTCACAAACTACTGTCAGGTGTACATTCCATGGGGGGGCATTGGAGTTGTCTCAGTGGGACTTTACGAGCGCAGTCGGCGTTTATCAAATATCAGTAGAAGCAAGGATGTTTTGTGAGAATCTATATATAACGGTAATTTGCTGCGTATGGCACCAGCTTTGTTTTTAGTGTACCTAGGTGCCTGTACGCAGCCTAAATATGCACGTCAGAAATGCAGCTGTCACAGAGACTCTTTCATAGTCCCCTGGTTAGAGAGGTCATTATATTCATTGTTGTGCTGATTTGCAATCACGCAATGTGATCACTCGTCCTACTTTCTCAACGTGGCACAAGCGGTCGATGTGGGAAAAGCCATCATGCATTTGGTTAGCCAGATATTTTATAGGGGCAACTTGAAGACATTTAAACTTATATTTTATTTGTGTGCCTTAGCTTCGTAATTACTAAAGAACTGGCACTTTTTTCGGAAAATAGCGAACGTTAGCGAGAATTACCTCTAGGGAGAAGGTGAGATACGGAAACGCGATGTATTGAAGGACTTTAACATTTACACCCACGACGCTAAATGTACCAGCAACCCTTCCGTCACATTGCCGAAGCGGGTATTTGAGATAACGTTTCTTCCAACGTTTACATAACTTAATTGTAATAATACTTTTTTCCGATACCAAATATATATATATATGTATATATATATATATATATATATATATATATATATATATATATATATATATACATTCTTTTTCTTCCATAAGCCTCACTTGATAGTCTGCGTTCGCTTTTGCGTCGCCTTCGTCTGTCTTCTCGTCTTGGTGCCCTTAGAACTAAAGCTAACGCAGAAAACATTTATAATGTATTCGTTTCTAGTGTATTATAAACGCTGTGTTCACAGAATAAAGCTGCAGAACTTGCATTTTAGCGAATACGGCTTTGCGGTAGAAGTTCTTGTTTTCAATTTTAGATATTTTCAAGTTTCTCATTAAGTGTTTTTTTCTCGTGGAGTTCTGTGCTTGAAATTATGAAGTGGTACAATCCAATCTAGAGAATGTTTTCGCGTTGTGACGTGCCATTGAATATTTCTCTTGCAGCAGATGCCGAGACTGGTGGAACAGGCTGATGACCAGGGCATTGCATGTGACGTTAGCCTTTCCTACGAAGAACAAAGCCGATCACCTGTCATTCGTGTCATGCACCACGGAAACAAGACGTTCCTTGAACAGGTCGTGTTAGATTCGTATCCTACCGCTGGTGTCGGCACTCGTCCCTTAACCTACGAGACTGCACGCGCGCTGAGTCGTTCGCCGTCGCCACGTAGCCGATCGTCATCGCCTTTGACCCGACCGCCAACGCCCATCGCACGACACTCGTCGCCAAAATTTCGGGCAATGTCGCCTCTCCAGGCAGCCAGGTTGTCTTCATACAGGAAGGCCTCACCAAGGTACGAGTCAAATCGCTCGGCGCCATTCCTCGCATTATTGCAGCAGTGGACAAATATCCATTGTTCTGAGTGTCAGGGGCCGTAATTTGTAATTTTCAATTATTTTGGAAATCAAAAGACTATGGCATGGGCTTCAGGAGAAGGAACAGGGTGGCAGGGGTACACAACGATTTACAGGCACAGCCGTCATAGTCACGGAGTCGCCGTCATATATATGTTACAGCTATGATTTTCGGTTCCGCTGATAAAAAGAGGCATGTTTCGATAGCGAACGGCTACATCACATGAAGACACGCACTATGTGTTATTCAACGTTGCTTCTTAAACTTGTTTATATTAACCGACATGATATTGTGGACCGTGTTCAGCTACTGAATGGCCATAATCTTCCTTCTGAGAATGACGTAGGAAACGTGGTTAGACTCGGGATGCCGAGGCAGCATTTTGGCTTAGATCAACTCGGAATCAATTAACTGAGAATGGTTTAAGACTGTATAATTTGGTCACGTGGATAAAAATTGGGTGTTGGCGTTCAGCGCAAGACCTTAAGTCGCCTTCTTGAGATCAATGAATGCTTTATAGTTTTTGACAAAAAGTTCAGCTCTTGGCACACAGTATATATGCCAGCCAATCCCTGAATACATCTTACATGTCACTGATACGCATTTAGATTTCAAATGGTATCAAAAAGTTCGAGTAACTGCCGCGCCCAGAAACAATGGCCTCAATACAGTTCTCTTTAGTTGCCAAAGTACATGAAATTGAGTCCGGGTATATGAAGCAAGGAAAACACGCAATATGATGCAAGTAAAAGGCGGATTGTGAAGTAAGGAATACATGCCCGTGAATAAAAATAAGTTGAACGATATTCTACAGCGAATAAATTTAACATAGCTGCTTGCTTACATTTCTTTGAGCCATTGTTTTTTTGAGCGCACCAGAATGTTCATGTACAAACACGAATATTTGTGGTAGGAAAGTTACAAAATTGGCTGGAAACAACAAGGTAACTTGCTCAAAGGTCCCCGGAAGGTATAGCCTGAATAGATAAGAGCATAAAAAAACACGGTAATAGCGTTAATGAAACAAGCCGTACTAGCTAGGTAACTGCAGCATACCAGGTTTCCCGAATTTATCGGGATAGTGTTGTTACTTGTTGCCGCCGGCTTTCAGTACGCATTCAGCAAAAGTAAAGCACAAGTATACAAGAAAAAATTCGAAATGATTAAACTTGAGGAAAATGCTGACACAACTTCTCATATTTCAGCACAATATATTGTAAAATCTCAAATATACGTTCGGAGGACATGAAATACTGTACGTATTTACTGAGCTCACTTCATGCTAAGTGGAAAAAAAATACAAGGAATGTGTGCATTAGCTAGCGCTGTGTCAGAGTAGTATGCTTAGAATATATGTTATGTGTATATGGAAGACTATAAACCAAATGCTCTATTATTTCGCGGCTTGTCACCTTCCAGATTATTTGATCTATTGACGTTGGCATTTGTTATCATATATGCTATCTTAACAGTTTTTTTGGTTCTCTTCTTTTAGCGCTTCCTATATTCTCTTTTTATGCGTGATGAATCCTAACTTATTCAAAGAAGCTCCAGAGTGTTCTTCGAGTTGTGTGTGGTCTTTGCCCAGTCAATTATTCATGTGTTCGCTTAACGCTTATAAGTGTGAAACCAGTTATACAATTAGCCTGAGTTTCTCTGGGACGTTAACCCCCTAAAACCAAACCAATTGTGAATACAAACGCAGCAAAAATGTTCACTTTAGTCAAATGCAGACACATTAAAAGGACAGAGTCAGCTTTTTAAATCGTTTTAATTTATTAGCGGTGTCCTGTAAACGTTATAAACAAAGTACTGACAAAATACAAAACGTACGTTAGAAAGCAGAACCAAGTTCTGGCCTCCCTATAGCTACTTTTGCAACCAAAGTGCTGCCCTGTCAAGACAACATGTTTCGCGGGATCCCAGGTGGCCGGTAATACTGCCGTTCCCTCAGATCGCTGTTACCAAGTTGACTCCAGTCGAGAGAGGAAAAAAATTGCCGACGATTACGTAGCTTCTTATTGCGACATTTGAGCGCCGCTCATCAGCTATTTCACCTGTTCGATAGATTGAGGCAAAAATTTCGAGCAAGATACGTATGCACAATTACAGACAACTTTTTCTTTTTTTATTTTTCACACGTATTTCTTTACGAAACACTCCACTAACAGTTCTCGGCTGTCATGAAAGAAGCTTTTTGGGGTAGGAGAAATGAAGAGAGCAATTGGGTTATCGGGAGGTTGTGGGTGGCAGCGCGTAGGCCCATAGGAACGTTGCGCGATGAACAGATAGCAGCGACTGACTGATGACGCTGACGCCGCTTGCGAGTGAAGAGAACAGAACTCTGCGTTTCGGCTTGGGATGCACGCACCGGGATTCGCTGATAGCGAGCCGGCGTTTCGGCAACCGGAGAGCACCCTCGTCGCCACGCAGGAAGAGGGGGGGGAGAGGTATAAGCACCGACGAACGGGGGAGCGCGCGCAGCAATCAGATAACACGCCTGGTCGGCGACACCCAGAAAGAGGGGGGCTGAGCCGGGGGGCTGAAAGGGGGAACGGAACTTGCTACAAGGCCCACGCCGACGCCGACGCGAAACCGATAACGAACGCCAAAGTGCTGCGTTCTAAAAAATGATAGATGTGATTTTAAGAGTGAAAAAGGATTGTTAACTTCGGAGACTAATGCCAACCTGGTCATTATCAAGAGTGGTGAATTTTTTTTTTCTAGTGGAAAGAAATTTTTTCGCACTCACTCTGCGTTCGGAGACGCGTTCTTTTTGATCGAAAGTGTCGCTATCTCCCCGATCTCGAGTCAGCTGATTGGTGGAAACGCCAAAACATGATGTTTACACCTCTTCCGGTTCCGTAGTGGCAACACCCAGTTCCGGCGTTTTGACCAATCAGATGACTCAAGGTGACGTGAAATAGCGACACTTTGATAACGACGTAAACTCGAAATACGGGTTCTGATTTGCAGCCTTACGCGTCACCGCACATCTGACACATTTGCGTTGTTTCCAGCTTCGAGAGCGGCGCCGTGCGACCGAGCTCGGCGCTCTCAGCAGAATGCCGCTACTCCAAAAAGCACGGCCGAGCCGGTGCATGGTCCTCGGCCCGGTTCCCACCTTCGTCTCGTCGCGGATCAACCAACACAATGCTCCAGATTGTGGAGGCATGCAATCGCTGCGCTAATATCGCCCACGCACTGGACGCTGAAGAAAGTGGGTCCGTTGCAGTGCAGGTAACTGAATATACTTTCATTTTAATACAATCTGGTGCTTCAGTGGGTTTGGCGTCCGGATACCGAATTCCAGGTAGCAGGATAGAATTGCGGCCACGTAGTTAACATTATAAAGTTTAATTAGGAAATGCCTGCTTATCACGTCAGAAACCGCAGGTGGCCGACGCTAATCCGGAGTCTTCCACTGCAGCGCCTCTTTCGACATTCTTTTTTTCATCTTGGGTTATGTTTTATGAGTTGGTCACGTGCTCGAAATTCATTTGTGTAGAGCAAGGATAGGCGGTGATACAGAGGCTTCAACGAAGCCTCTTTGTACTGCGCACACGTATATGCGTACACACTCGTCATAAATACATACTTCACAAGAACGTTCTGGATCTCTATTATGTGGAAAACCTTTGACCACACGGCTGTAAAGAAGGTTGCACAAGCTAAATTGTCTGCTGTACTGCGCTGCTGACGGGCAGAATTTTTTACCTTTAGTGAGTAGCGGCATGCCCAGGCTTATAGGAAACTTCTTTTGATTCCACATAAGCGCAATTGGTTACTGGAAGAAATTTGTTTAAAAACCTATTAATCCAGCGCAGTCATGATGAGCAATGAGGCCTGGCTTTGGCCGGTAACAAAAAAGAAAAATAATCTGCATTTGACCAAACTCCGTAAAGCGTTCGCATCTAAAGATACTCCTTTTCCACCGGGGCTGATTCGAATCAAAGATGTTTTGAAGCAAAACCTAATAACTACCCAACTTAAGACCAAGGTCAGCGACGGCTCACATGTTACTTTCAATGAACCAAAGCAAAAATGTGGCTATAAATAAAGATCATGCCTTACCGTATATCATCGCACCATCTTTATATTTAATTGGAAGTGCGGCTATAAACATATACTATACTATACTGATACTAAAACTGCGGCCAGGAAGGTGCCAGAAGTGTAGCTTCAAAAGGGACATGAGCAATCACTTTCTCGGCTATTCACCGGTTTCCAGCAGCTACAAACCTTGCAGCATGTGAGAGCGAGAGAGAGACAGGAACGTGTGTTCGGAGCTAGTGTATTCATGCCGATTGCGGTCCTGTGGCGGAAGCAGATGTTTTGGTGGTCCTGAGAAGGACCGTTGAGAAGCGTTGCTGCACAGGTGGCTCCGAAGTGCTGGGCGCGGAAGAAAAGTAAACTGGATTCACCGGGAATCGAACCATCATCACTTCGACCACCAGCCGAGCGCGCAGAAATTACTCTACGCCGGGGCTTGCGAAAAGCAGATTATAATTCTTGTGCACAATGACAAGGACAATGCATTTAGGAGGAAGGATGATGATGATGATGATAAAAATAGCAATGACAAGGACCTCGCAGTTAATGATAATGATAGCGGTAGCGTTGAGAGATATGATACATCTAGTTCATAATGATGACAGTAGCGATAGTGACGGTGATTATTCATGAGTAACAAGAAACGAACCAAGCCCAACGAAGTTTTTGCTGCGTCTCGGTTTAGCAGGATTAAACCACAACAATTTTCTACGACATGATTATGCTGCCCTCACTACAATACGACAGTTCGGTGACTTTGTGTCTACCTCTATGAATTTAATTGGCGCTGACGTGTGAAAAGATTGGAGAAGGGTTTCTATTGACGACTTGCTGCCCCTGGTATTCCTGCCACGTTTGTCACCGCCTTTACTTGCATTGCGCGATTTTGGGAGTATTCGATTACTGTTAGCTATTCTTTAGTTTTGCATTGTTGTTTTAGCACAGACATGGCACCTCTTACGTAGTTAATATATGAGAGTGTGCCTTATGTTCAACACAATGGGTGGCTACGCTCCGCCACTCTGGTTGCACACGCAAAATTTCTATATCTAATACACACAACTTACGCTTTCCATTTCCAAACGTTGCAAAAACACGTATTGGCCGAATGCCACCGTGTGGCTCCGAATGATTCTTGCAGTGCTCAGGAGCTAGTGGCCCAGCTCTCCGTAATTTATCCAACATTTTCCCTGAAGGTTGGCTATGTTCGTTTAATCTCCAGGCGTTGTAACAAAACACACACACACACACACACACGCATATATATATATATATATATATATATATATATATATATATATATATATATATATATATATATATATATATTTCAGATCACTTAGAAACGCGCTTACAATTATTTTTGAAGTCGAGAAAAGGTATGGGTTACATGGGACCTTTTAGCAGCCTTGAGGCAAGCATCCTTCTCTCTGACTTTAGTAGTATTTATTAGTGGCATTCTTAAAGCAGAAAAAGAAAATGCAGTACCTCTTCAGGAGTACTGGTCAGAGAAGCATCGGTAAATATTGTGGCACGCTCCTATAAAGAATAAGTATAATTATGTGTGCAGTACTGTGTTGCATCGAATGATGGTGGCTTGTCAACACTTGACGTCCATCGCAAGGCCAGCAATGATGATTTGAGAAACGCACCTATTTGAGAATCTACACGGATATCTACCATGGTGGCAGCATGTGGATAGGATCTTAAACATCTGAAGAAATCACTTCCTGACGCATTTTGGTCGTGAGCGTATGTAAGCACTTCCTCAGCAGCAATAGGCATAGCTTGTCATTTTGAATGGTATATTTTACATGCTAGAAGTTATAGCAATATTACGTAATTTAGTTTGTCGCTCATTTTTCTCCATACGAGTGCATCCTTTACGATAATTAGAGGAATAAATGATTCGTTAAAGCCGCACATTTTATGTTCCCAAACAAGCATGAAAAGATAAGTACAACAGCAGCTTGGCGAGGTTCCTTGCAGCTTATAGAAGGGAGGGTGGATTTCACCTCGTGACAGATTTTTTATTATGACGCAACAGCCACGTCAACATAGAAGCAAGATGGGAGCAACAGCCTTGCCAGGAATCTATAGGGCCGCTTTATGCTGATCGGGTACTCTGCGCAAGACTTTTGCCGACCACACCTTCTTTTTCATTCTCGATACTCCAATTCCTGATGAGAAGAGAGGAGTCGCTGGAGAAAGATTTGATGTTGGGAAAGGTTGAGGGTCGCCGGAGAAGGGGTAGGCAGCGAAAGCGATGGTTAGATGGCATCCTCGAGGCACTGCAGATGAAGTTATGTGATGTTAGGAAGATAGTGAGAGACCGGAAAGCGTGGCGTGACATGGCCCATAGGGTCACGAAGAGTCGGACACGACTGAACGACTGAACTGACAAGGCGACCGCAGTGCTTATTTTTCTATAAAACGTCTTAGCATAATGGCTTATTGAGAGGAACATAAGAGAAAATCAGGTCAAGCTTGAAGCAATTTACACTTTAGATTTGAGGGAAGGCGACACAATCAATTAACCACAGTGCTAATGCTGCGCAGAGGCGGACGGAGGTCATGGACGTCGTGCCGACGGCTTCTTCGCCTTCTCACCGTGGCACGTCGGCGACAGCGGCCATTGTGGCAGCAGCTGCCTCGGCTGCCGGATTTCAGCTTGAAGCGAACGGCTCAGAAATTCAGCCTTGCCTCGACTGCCTGGAGGAATACGTGCGCCGCAAGCGAGTCGAGAAGCGCGGGTCTGCGGAAACGTCGATCGAGAGAGCGGACAACGAGGAGGCTGAGGTAAATCTCCAGTGTCCATAAAATACATTTGGGGTAGCGTTACTGGTGCATTTCCCGGCAGCCACAAAGAAAGAATAAGCTCCTGGTAGCTGCTGGCAGATGAATATGGTAAGTTTTGGTTTGCATAAGAGTGTTTTAGTGCGTCGTTGTTGTCGGCCGCCACCATGCATACTGCGCGCTCAGCGTCTGCCAAATGGGCATAGGCGGATGCCCACAATAAATTTGAATAGGGTGTGTTGTTGAAGGACACTTGGTGCTTTAGGACAATATACGAATACCTGTTAGCACCTTGCGGAAGTGGTTAAAGGGGCAGCGATAAACTGCGCACTCATTATAAAGCACCTTGGGCACTTGTTGCCAGTACCGCAATTAAAAGTACAAGGGCATACGAACTTGAGTAGATAGCTGAAGCTCGCAATACCGTATACGGCGTACTTTACATGTCCGTGATCGACAATAGTTGTGATATATATTTGCAATAAACAAATATCCGTGCATTTCATTTAGTCTAATAATTCCATTTATCCCGCCTAAAGCACCTCCGTTTTCAACATAATCTTGCCCTGAACAGCCGAGAGATGCATAACAAGATTTCCAGAACTTTCTTTTTTCAGTTATCTCATAACTTGTACTCTAACCACCATATGTCCGAGTGCAAATATTTAGGAGCCGTAGCTTGAAACTTTAAAGAAAAAACTTCTAAAACTATAAAACCTCTCATGAATAAACATTCTTAACTTCTGTGATGAAGTACTAAAGGAATCAGAGGCTGCTACGTTCTTATAAACCTTGGCGAGACGCGGTAAAGTTTAGTACCTCTAAAATTACACACCAAATAAACTTCCGGCAGTTTTTCGGCATCCTTTGCAGCTTGCCAAATTTTGGTCATACTCTTGACGTAATCATTACATTACTATATTGTAACACTAATATCCCTAACGTCGAGCTCGCCTGTAACGATCCTGTTGTATCAAAGATTGGTTTCTTTTAATTTGGTGTTAGCTTGCAAATAGACTTCCGTAGTTTAACGAGAATTACTAAGCCAGGTAGAAGTATCATTTGCATATACTGAAGCTGAAGAACATTGCGGCGCTTTTAAGGCTCTGAATCGAGGTTATGCTCTTTTTTTCTGCATTTACTGGCAGCAGTCGTGACGTATACACCTGCTCTTCTATGACTTAGAATCTCACACTGCCACTGCATCACCTTCATTCTCAGCAGCGAATGTCACTTCTAGTGGATGTACAGTAAAGGGCTATCAAACTAATCGGCGCCCACGGGTATGAGCTAGGGATGTGAGGGCACCTCGTGACCCGACGCTGATCCGCGCTCCCAGCTTGCTTTGCTGACTCTTCATGGCGCGTTTTGTAGTCTTTGCGTATGTATGCTGCTGGGCTTCTCTGACTTTGTCAAGTTCTCGATGGTAACGTCCGGTCGCAGTTGTAAAGCTCGAAACTTGGCAGCAGCTCAGGTTCAGCATCCTTGTCTTCATTTCTTTGTTGTCATTTGAAGCAACTGCACGTTGCGCAGTATACTTTATAAATAAATAAATGGCATTGCAACGTACTCTCTTTGCGAAGTCGGCGTTCTCATTCGCCACAACAAACTAATTCACTTCAAATCGGCTCCAACCTGGCGTGTAGGCTCATGCCCGCAAACACCTGACATGTCACACTTTTCAGCGCCAAGTTCCTTTCTTAAGATATGCAGCGACGAATCTGGTTCAGCGCACGTGCAACTGCCCAATTCTTTGCCGTGCGTAACGGCCGCATTTTTTGTGACTCTTAGCGCTACAAAGGAGATAACCTATGAAAAACCTCAGTATGCACAAGGGCTCACCAAGCCGTTGCTTAATAGTGAACTTCCGGCAAGTTTTATTCGCCCTCAGCGGCTGGAGCACAGAAATGGTGGCCATGGGGCACGCCATTCAAAGATTTAGGCGGCTGTACAAAAGTAAACTGCGGACCCTGCAGACAAAAGTAAACTGAGCACGCTATTTGCTTCTAAAATTTTTCACACGTTACACAATTGAAACTGGCTGTCCTGGTATGTGCGAACTAGTATAGACCCCAGTGCCCTTTTACTCGCAATAGTATTGTTTTCTTATCTCCAGTTCAGAAGGCGTGATTTTATTTTGAATGAAAAAGCGTGCTTCGTTTACTTATGTCCGCACCTGTACGTGCCCACAGACAGTGTGGAAGAGTTCCTGTCACTAAACATCTGTACTCTGTTGCTGCACAGACTGCAGAGAGCTGTTTGGTTAAGCGATGAAGTCAGTATCACCCTCTGGGCCGCAAAGCGTTGGAACTCTCGAAATATTAGCCCTTGGTTAATCATCTACCATGCACGCCTCTTGTCTCTCAGCTGCTGCGCTTCGCCTTCCAATTTAGGCACTAAGCCGCAACAGATTATTTATGGCGCTGAGTTTGCCACATGACATAAAATGTGGTGGAGTCACAGAAATATGTGGAGTGCAGCCATGTGCAAGAAGTCACATAAACTGCGTGCATAAATGTTGTTCGTTATCCATAAGTGTAAATGAGAGTAATTAGTCGGTGAAAGTCCAGCTTTTTGTAGAATGGTCTTGCGCATATGCGAAGTTCCTGGGCACGTTCATATTAGATGCCGGACAGTGGTGTCGCAGTGGTGTCGCAAGCCGCAACAGATGCTCACTCTGAACGCGCATACAGATGCAGTGTGCCTTGCCAGTAGTTACGCACAATTCAAAAAACGTTTTACTTCATTTGAATATGATAAGGTTAACGGGCCAGTTCTCCAGGAGATGCGGCATAAGCGTCAGTGTTCACTTTGTCGGCTTGCTCGTTAACAAAAAATCACGAGCATACCTATCGCATATGGCAGTGCAGGTCATGTGACCAGATGTTGATTGTTCAGTGGTTTCTGTGACATCACTAGACCACATGCCAAGGCTGAGAGGGCTAGAAATGCCAACGCTGGTCGCTACTTTGAGACATCAATGTGATGGCTGAAATTCGTATGTGTCGGGACACTTGAATCTGAAATCAGACGTGCTGTTGCTGAACCACTCAGGCTTCTTTGCAGGGTTAGGGCAAAGCAGCACTTTTTATCTATGTAGGATGACCTTGCACATTATGCGCAAGCTTAGAACACTGCTTGCTGCTCACATTTTAAATAGCGGAGGCACAAATTGGGGCATTAGCGGCTACCGACTCGCCAAGTGCACATATATTCGGGAATTAGGAACCGCTAAGAGTGGCGATGATGGAAGCCACTGACACTGTGACGTCATGTCCATAATGGCGCTACGTAGGCGCCTCCTCAGTGCTTTGCGATCAGTGACTGGGTGCAAATTTATTTGTTCTGGAAAAACGAAAAGTGTTTTGGTGGGCGACTTCAATTCACATTCTCAGCTGTGTCCGACCGACACGATTTATTTCCTGAACTTTCTACGTCCATTGCTCCTACGAGCACGTGGACAAATGCTTCAGGCACCGGAATCAATACGCCGTCAGATACAGCCAACAACTCTGGTAGCCGAGCTCATTATATGCTTTATATGGCCTTGTGTAGTGGCCGGGTTTGAGGAAACGCGCTTTCCATCAGCGTGGAATCCTGAGACCGTCTCTTGGCCATTTTGGCAGCACTCCAGAGCGGGCGACTTATATCATTTTGAGCACACCTGTGAGTATTTCACTAAGCCAGCAGTGCGCCCGAATTATTGCAGAGTGAGGCCTTCAAAGTTGTCGCTTTAGAGCAACGCTTATTTGAATGCACATTACCGCAGCTCCAGCCTCGTTCATAATCAGTGTTCGTTAGAGCCTGGCCGCTCGTAATAAGCGGACTTTATGGGTATTCTCTGTAGATTCCGTGAATTCATCGAAGCGTCTGTGGGTTTTGGTTTTGCAGGTCTTAACGGCGACCACGACCACCTCACGCATCTCTGTCACGGAGATAAAAGTGCCCAAGCGTCGAAGCACTCTCTATTCCGCTGCTGGTGGTAGCAAAGCCAAGAATACCGCCTCTGGAAGCGTCAAATCATCGGTGCATCACGACGCCTTCTCAATATCGCCGCAGTCTCCTTCACCCACTCGGTGTCCCATGTGCAACGCCTGCAAGTCGTGTGGCCACACCCCTCCTCCTGGAAGGAAATGAAAAAAGAAAAAGCGAGACGTGAAGGCGCGCGTTTGCATCAGTGGAACTTTTGCAAGCAGCTTCGCAACCTACGGCACGCATTACTCCGTCCCTGCCCCGGATCCGCGCCTCAAAGTCACCCTGTCTATCCGAAGAAGAAATTTCAGACAATCAGCTTTCAGCGAGAATAGCGGAGTAAAGAAACCACAGAGGCAAAGTATATTCTCTTTGTGTTTGGCACGTGCATATTTTGATTTAAAACGCAAGGTATAATGGAGTCTCAAAGCATGACCTGTTCAGTGTTTGGACAGCTGTTGCGTTGTTCACATGAAATAGCATGGTCTTTATTTCATTTTTATCAGTGTCCCATTGAAAGGCCGTATGGCCAACTTGACACTTGTGTGACACAGGTACCAAAACATCGCAGTCGTAAACATCGCAAGTCGTAAATCATAATACACAGTGCAAAATGAAATAGCACCAATGAAAGGCAATAAAACAGTGCACCAAGAAATGAAAGGTACAATGAGACTTAGGATATTGACAATGATTGGTTGAATATTTAGGAAAAAAGTGCTGAATTTCTTTGGCGCGTAGACTTTCACAAAAGTTCCTTGTGCGGAAAACAGTTTTTCAGCCTTTCTAGGATTCGAGTAGTTTCATGAAATTAAATAAAATATTATCAAGTGTTACAAACTAATATAAACGCAAGTTGCGTATGTTGCAGATATATAAAGAAACCTATGACTTTTTATGATTATTGTTGCGATTTATGAACCTGCTGCGAGTCCACCGCGGTGGCTCAACCGTGGCCACGGTGGCCGTGTTTCGATGAATGCGAAACGCAAACGCGTCCGTGTGCTGTGCGATGTCAATGCACGTCAAAGAATCCCAGGTGGTTGCAAATGTACCGTATCCCTCCACTACTGCACCTATTCTCTCTTCTTTCGCTCCCACGTTCCTCCTTCCTCTTAAGGCTTGGTGCAGGTGTCCACCAGGTAAGTGTGACAGATATTGTTTCTTCCCAATAAAGCAATTTATATTTTACCCTTGCCGCCGAAGACTGAGAAGACATTTTTGTTTATTTGTGTGTGTGTGCGTGCGTGTGCGTGCGTGTGTGTGTGTTTGTGCGCGTGCGTGCGTGCGTGCGTGTGTGTGTGTGTGTGTGTGTGTGTGTGTGTGTGTGTGTGTGTGTGTGTGTGTGTGTGTGTGTGTGTGTGTGTGTGTGTGTGTGTGTGTGTGTGTGTGTGTGTGTGTGTGTGTGTGTGTGTGTGTGTGTGTGTGTGTGTGTGTGTGTGTGTGTGTGTGTGTGTGTGTGTGTGTGTGTGTGTGTGTGTGTGTGTGTGTGTGTGTGTGTGTGTGTGTGTGTGTGTTCAGATACATCAAGGGCACTTGGGTGAGAGCATTGCATCAGGGGTGGGCAGTGCGCGTCCTTTTGAGATTCGATCTCACCACATTTTCCTCTCAAGGCATTTTGAAAAACGTGAACCTCTCCGAAGCAGGCATATGCGTGTTATATAATACTTCTTTTTAAAATTTACTTTAAAAACTCTTATATGACCAGCTTGGTCTTACAAGCAGGCGTTGCTTCAAGACGACTTTACGGCAAGCTAGACATGGTTTTAAGGTTAAATGAAAACGTCGAGGGCAATTTTTGCACTTTAAGGCAGACCACTATACTACGCAAATAATGGCCTTCTCCAGTTTAGGTTAGTCGAGCGTATAAAATTTCTGAAACTTCACTTATATTGTTCATATTGTTACGAAGCGGCAAGCCGATGAAGACAGGAGACAGAACATCACCGATGACGATGGTAGATGACGTTTAATGAATGTTCGCGGGCCTAGCGCGAGCGCTCCTGCCCGCGCCACTGCCTGCTTCTTCTTCCTTGTCGTCCGTAACATGACCCGGGGCCACCGAGCGATCGTCCCGATCGTGGACGAGGACGTTTAGCGATGTTAATGAATTTATGGCATGATGATGGGCGTGTCTGGATGCTTGAAGAAGAAGAGGAAGAAGGAAGAATAGAACGGCTTGCCGGTACGATGTCTGATGCGTGGGTGATCCGCCTCCCTTGGAGCTGTCAACCATCCGTCACCAGAGTCCATGAGACCGATGGTTCGAGGTCACGTCTGGCAGCTTGGGCGGGGGTTGCGTGTTCGTGTCCATCGGTTCCTTCGGGTCATTCGGGTCTTTCGGGTCCTTCATCTCGGTTCTGATCGGTATGTCTGTTCTCCTTGTCTTCAGGTCCGGGCTGGGGGCTGGGCGGTGGTAGTTGTTCAGGTCTGGGCTTGAAGGGCTGGGGCGAAGCTGCTCGGCGATGTCCCTGGGCCCTCGGTGATGGTCCCGGCTTGAAGATGGCGTCGATGCTCCAAGGCGGGGATGGGGATGCCGTACGCCGCACCTCCAACCAAATGTTACGAAGCGGCAAGCCGATGAAGACAGGAGACAGAACATGACCGATGACGATGGTAGATGACGTTTAATGAATGTTCGCGGGCCTAGCGCGAGCGCTCCTGCCCGCGCCACTGCCTGCTTCTTCTTCCTTGTCGTCCGTAACAATATTATAGGTGAAAAGTCCACTTCGGGTATCACGCTAAGCTGACTATGCGGCCGTCCGCATTGCTGAATACCATTCCTAATAGTGTTGCAAAAGGAATTCTGTAAACGTCTTCGGATTCATATATAATGCTAAAGGCGCCATGGAAAGCTATTTACTAAAACTGGGAAACGCGCACGAGCAACGTGCATTCGATCAGCCCTCTCAGCAACGCAAGGAACTTTAGGCTAGCTTCACTAACACCGAACATATAGGCGATTGAAAATGACGCTCAGCGCCCGATGGCACAGAAGGGAAAAGGGAGGCGAGTCGCGACGCCGACCCATAGCAGCTAGTCTAGCCCATTTCATTTGGCAGCGTCCAGTCAGTAGGCGCAACCAGAAAGCCCGGTTAACATCAAATGGTAATTGAACGGGCGACGAAATATTGCTCTAATCGGTTGCGAGCAGTTTCCAGTGGAACATTTTTTTAAAACTATTAGATAACCATAGGCTATCCACAACGTTTATAATTTTGACTCAAATTGTAACAAACAACTTTGTTATAGATTCGCTGTATTGAAATACTACCGGAATTATCGTTTCAGGTGCCCTATAACTGTGAGTGAACTTTATTCAAGCTGTGTCACTTTATCAATGTGTAGCTGAAGAAAGGCACCTTCAACCGCTTCCAAAAATATATATTTTTTAATCTGATACCACGAACCGTGCGACCGATTCTGAATATGTGAGGAATAGGATCGTATTAGCGTTCCAAGCTATTAAACGTCGCATTTTATTGATGTGCCAACCTGCACTGGCCACAATAAAGTACTTTACACGGCACTGAAAATACAAATGTGTGTTGAGTGTTTTGCAACACTATATTTCAAGAGTTCATATGTGAGCGGCACCATAGGCATCTCTCTGCAACTAGAAACACGTGTGTTCACACTGCCGCCGGTTAATAACTCTTCGTCAAAGGAAGCGCAATAGTACCTCTGACAGGCCATCGCAGCTTTATTTTTTTGTTCCTCTTGATCTGTTTATTTACATTAGGATTTGGGTTCGTTCAGTAAATGCGTGACGATTTCTAACATGCTATTCTCATCATGCTGGTTTGATATGTTTTACATGGTTTAATGTCTGATAGCGATGCAGGCTATAAGAGATGCCGTACTAGAGAGCTCTGGAAATTTAGACCACCAAAAGTTCTTTAACTTGAACTGATATCGTATACCACACAGGCGCCCTAGTGACAGCCGCTGTGGCCGAGATTCGATCCCGCATCCTTGAACACAGTAATCTAGCGCCCTAACCACCGCGTCGGCGAGGCGGACAATTATCATTATGCGGGTAAAAAATATCATTACAGAGAGCCTTTATAAGTATTAATGAGATCTTGTTGCTGAAGGAATTTATTCAAATCAAACAGAGACACCAATGTCATATTTAACTTGAAACTTAACTAATTACGCCCGCAAACAATAGAACAGACAGTAAAAGTCGCGTGCTCAGGAAATCGCCAAAGTTTGTGAAAATACGAAAATTCGATGTGAAAGTACGGGCAAGTGTCAACAAGCACACTGCTTCCTTGCAATGAAAAGCGCATGCACGCGGTCTTTCTTTGAGTAGCGCAACTTGTTATGGTCACTTTACGGAATTAAAATACCAGAAACACCCTGAATCGTAGGAGTTGCGTCCAAGCCCAAGCCCAACGAGCCCAAGTTTTCAATTACTGAACGCTTGTGCCATGTTAGCCTTGAACGCATAGATGGGACGAAACTGAGGCAATAACTTCTGATAGAGAGATGCGTTGCACGACGGCCGCAAACTAGGTAGAAACTTCCGGTTATCGATCCAGGAATCCATTGCAACCACCACACACGCCACGTGCGGACAGGTTCTTTTTTCTCTGCAAGCGCACACAAAATAAGACTAAACGATCGATAGATGGCAAACCTGTTTAGCGAAGAGGGCGGGTATCGCAGGCTGCTTAAAAAGGTGCGGGACGTTGACATCGACAGAGCACCTTCGAAAGCAGTACACTACCGGACGCAAGGCTCGCAGGTATGTGATCCAACTCAGGGAAGAAGGGGTAAATTTGAAATTACCGATCTGTAGGCAGTCTCAAAAATATGCCCTTGCTTGAGTTATCTGGCCGTTGTAGAGTATATATATATATATATATATATATATATATATATATATATATATATATATATATATATATATATATATATATATATATATATACATACATATATATATATGTGTATGTGTGTGTGTGTGTGTGTGTGTGTGTGTGTGTGTGTGTGTGTGTGTGTGTGTGTGTGTGTGTGTGTGTGTGTGTGTGTGTGTGTGTGTGTGTGTGTGTGTGTGTGTGTGTGTGTGTGTGTGTGTGTGTGTGTGTGTGTGTGTGTGTGTGTGTGTGTGTGTGTGTTTGAAATCGTCTATGCTTACAGTGAATGTTTTGTGTTGTTTTTTCATAATGCTCGACGCCAACCTTGTCAAAATTCACGAAATATTTTCTCTCACCATTGCGCTGCCTCCTGATTTCGCAGCGTGTCGATGACGAAGCGTTTCCGAAACAAGAATGCTGAGAAAGCTACACTATTGTATAGATACCTGCCTTGCTGAACATTCTTGTTTTTGTGACCTAATGAGACTGAAATATATGGACCGATTTATGTTCTGTTGCCTCGATCATAGAAAACTATTTTTAGAAAGCAGCGATTTATATATATAATAAGTGTTTTTCTTGTAATCAGGCCGCCTATAATCGTAGGCTAATCAGTATCTGAGGAACAATGCAGGTAGAAATTATCAGCATAATTAACACTAGCAGCAAAATACATACATTTGAACGAGGACCTGCAAAGGGCCCCAACGTGGGAGCCTTTACCATTTTCGCAGCATACTCTTAAAGACGGAACTTAAGCTCCCCCCCCCCCCTCCCTTTTTATAATTTGTTGTACCTATACCTTAAATATAAATATATCCGCACATCTCTCGGCTGTCCTGTAGTTTCTCGCTGTATATTTTCGAAGCTATACATCATTTGTGTTTTATGATAGCCCTGATTATTCGTACTAAGCTCCGAACAAATTCCTGAAGGAAATTTCTTGCCTGGAATCACAAGCCTAAAAGATATCAATAAATATGTTTAAAAAAGTAGCTTACAATCTCCCACAGTAGCTTCACACTATTTTCAAACAAACCCACACCATTTCCTTCATATATGACAGTCCTAGTTACACGTTTCTAGCCCAGGACACACATCCCAAGCAAAATATTGCTTTGCGTGTGAGGCTTAGATTGATATTTCCAGTAGGTTCACAAAACTAGGCTATAATATTCCACTCTTGCATCGCGGGTATTTCGAAAATCTCAGCTCATTAGTATTTATAGCAGCCTAACATTTAGTGATGTCCAAGAAAAGATTTTAAAACCGAATGTTTTTTATATATTTAAAGGTTAGATCACTCCCACCAAAGCGTGCTTAGCAATACATAATTTTATAACGTGCTAAAGTTGCCTCCCAATAATAATGTGTCGCAGAAGCTGAACGTAAATAACAGACGCAATCACAAGGGCAACTCTCAACACTGGAGCCGAAAAAAGTACAAATGCAACGCTTCTAGCCAGGAATACATTATATCATCGAATAACAACTCTTTTTTTTTTTTTGCGTACGCTCCTCATCAGCTGTTTCTCTACTTAGCTTTATCGGGACTCAGCGATTGGCCGATGAGGAGCAAACGCTTCCTTTTATGGAGCCCTATAGCAGTCTCGAAAGAAAGCTATTTCTTCCCTTTTAATGTTTCCGGTCTGCTGATATTAGTTCAAGGTTGAAAGTGCATGCATGCATTGTAATATCGGCCGCCTGTTGTGAGAAAGCGCTCCTGTAAAGAGAAAGTTAGTCACAACATGCGTGGTATGTGCCACGAACCGTGGCGCTGGGGTCACACCACGTAGAATACATCAGAAGCTATCCGGCAGCCACTGACAGAAAGGAAAATATGTTTTTTTTTTATTATTAGGAAGTGTTAATTACATGTGTGGATGACTGAATAGAAAGTAGTAGAGAAAACAACCACATACGTCGGATGAGATGGGGCTGTTTCTTCGACTAATCTCAAGTCAATTACCACCGTGTTTAACTAAAACTTCACAGTGACTAAATAAACCTCCCCTATGCACTCTTTTGTGTTAGAGGTAGTTAGCTCCTTTTTTATAGATGTTATTTCAAAGCCCTCAGCCCTTCTTTTGTTTGCTGACCGGGTTCGGTAGGTTAATTTGATGTCTTTTTTTTTTTTTGCAAGTTAGAAATAAGTAGGAAGAAAATAAAGAGCAAAATGGATGAGATTAGCTCTTTTTGTCTGCACAGCTGAGTGCGACAACCGTTTCCCACAGAGATGCAAAAACTTGTTGCATTAACAGCTTTCAGAAAAAAAAATTCTACAAGCACTCATATTCATAATATAGATTATATATCATGATTTGGGGTCATGTGGGACGAGCAGTGGCGCTGGTGTAACAGCGGCTAGAATAATTTCATTTCGTTATATTTTAAGGCTGTGAGAAATAAAATGGAGCAAGAATAAAGAGCGAAATGCCTCGGATTCACTGTTATCCTTGTAGAGTTTGGCACGACAGCTGTTCGCGGAGACACTGACAACATTTTGTCACTTTAGGAGCTTTCAGGAAAATCAATTCAAGAACACCCTAGACAGCGCTGAAGGAAATCAAGGTAAAAAACCAGTTGATTTCAGAATAGGAAGCAGAAGCCACAAAAATCAGTCATTTCAATTCAGAAAAACATAACTTTAGTGCATCGCAATTGCATTCAGAACATAATTGTATCCGTATGGATACAATTATGTATCCGTATGGATACAATTATGTATCCGTATGGATACAAGTCCACGCACTTTTGCAGGCAGAAATTGCCTTCATGTTTTTTATGTTCTAATGTTCACTTTTTCTGCGTGCTGAAGCAGTCTCAAATAACGACTGTTATCGGATACAGTTGTCTTTTTTAGCGATGCAAGCTAAATTTCTTACAATTTACGACAAACATTGCTTGTGTCACTAAAATAGAGCACCCAATTCATCTTGTGTAAGTAAAAAGCAATTTTTGGTTCTTTATATATTATGGAAGCTTAATATTATACTATGCGCTCATTGAAGATAATAACGCAAAGTTTTTGCACCGAATAGAAGAGTATTTACAGCCAATTCGACGAAGTGAAGTCGGCGCTGCAAATAAACATTGGAAAAAATTCACGGAGAGGAAGAGGCTAAAGTAGGCGGTAGCATCGACAAACAGAGATTATTAATTGCACTACTAAAAAAAGCATGAATAGGAATATGTTGACGCAACGCATGAAGGCATTGTGCTTTAGGGAGTGAAGAAGGGCAGGGTGCTGAAAGACTAACTTCGACGATGAAGGCGTATTCCGGAAGTGATAGAAGCTTTATCTTGGTCCGTCTACATTGGTTAACGTGGCTTAGACTTGTTGTCAATTTGATAATTATTTTGCTTAAAGAAACCTGTTTTGTTTGTTCCTGGGTAACATGTTTTCATTTACAGGTCACCATGAAGGGAATATGCATTGCCTTCGCTTTTCTCCTGGTCACCTTCTTGGCCATTGTGGTTTCAGGCACGTAGTTCTCTTTATTTGTACCCCTCCGAAAAAAAATAAGCGAAAATAACAACGCTTCCAATTGGCTGCAAACGTTCTAGAGCCACTGTTCAGTATCGATGTAACCATACGACCGCGAAATACTTAACCGCTTAAGTTTGTCTAATTCCTTATTTTTCACATGGCCTCAGTCGCAGGTCTTGGACTGACATCCGAAGAGGACTCAGTTACCTATAATAGTTGGGCCTTCATGTTTCGATAAAACGTAGCTGTGAATGTGAGCGGAATAAATATTTCTACTAATATTCCTAAAAATTTATTATATTCTACCTATAAAGAACAGCGCAACAATACCATATACAACGTGTCCTCTGAAAAGGATATAAATGAACGAAACCTCTGCTACAGTATGGGTATCGTTGAAATAGTTGAATTAGAATTGAATTCTTCAAATATTCAAATATTCAATTTACAATTGAATATTTGAACTAAAATTGAAGAAGAATGAAGTTTTCTGTGCTTGTTAGCTGATAACTTAAAAGCTTTTGTGGGCAATGAATGTCACGAAAATAACCGAACGTTTGCATAGAAATGCACATACTCCTAAGTAAACAAAGCATGGGCAGTCCAGATACTAAAATATTGTTACAGGAGCATTTCAAGAATATCTTTGTTTCCATACGGCATTTTCTTTATTAGCCAAAAACGTCGCAGCTCTCTTATATGGGCTATTTTCTCGTCAGGCAATGCGTCAATGCCAGAGAATACATGTCTAGCTCTCCGATAAAGAGAACATTCGCCCTCGGTACCTGACTAGCACCTGACCGCTGGTTCTCTTTTCATGCACAGCGGAGCCTCAATGTCCACTGATCAACTGCGCTGGTCCCCATCCACAGAAAGTCGCTTGTCTTGTTGGGGAGCCGAGATGCCAGTGTAGATGCGGTAAATACCTCCCGCCATTTTCTTTGGTATTCCGTACTTGTAAGGAAAGATCACAGCGCCGATCGCTGCATCTTAGCTGCTGATATGGTATACAGAGGTTACTGGGTAACCAGAGACCTCCTTACTCACTGGTAACAACAAAAAAAAAACTACTTTGAGCACAGCTTGGAGAAATGGTTTGTTTCAAAATCCTTGCTTGGGCAAAAGCATTACAGTAACAAGCAAATACAGAATTAACAAAGCTTGTCGCGCTTCCGCTTCTTCCTTGTAACTTTCGCTCTCGGTGAGATACCACATGACACACTAATTTCGCAAAGACAAGCAGGCCTCACTTCAGCGATTTCAGCGTGGAAAAATAGATTTTTTTGATTGCGAGGCATTGTACGATGGCCTTTGGTCATTATTGTTTCATTACGTTAAAAAGGATTTGTGACCTCTAAGGTATATCACACGCTTATTGATTAATGATTGCCTTATTTGACTCAGAAATTGAGCGTCCTATGTAGTGCAGAAGTAATAAGGCATGCTAAATTACATCATGTGATAACGGACGCTGATACCAATTCGCAACATCAAGATCAACCAGGCTGGATACGAAGGGCAGCGCTATTTTTCGTTAGTTAAAGTTTCATTCTTCATTACGTTAAATCTTCTCTTGGTTTTTGAGAACAAGAGAAAGTGTATTTTCCTAAACTGCCAATGCCTGCCAAATCTTTCCAGACAAGTGAAAAGCCCTGTTACAAAATTTGGATGACGCAGGCCATTGATGACCCCACACTCCATTTTCGAACGCGCATAGACCTTTAGAGAGAACGGTGGAGAGACAACATTGATCTACTACTGTCATAGCTGATCTTTGCATTTGTTGATTTTTTTCTTTCTCTCGCACCTGTCAGTGAGAGACAGGGACCCCTGCGCGTCACTGCTGAAACACCGCTGCCCCAGGGGGCGTACTCTCAACTGCACGAGGAATGTCAACGAATGCAAGTGCCGTTGCGGTGGGTATAGCCATCATACTGATTACGTTAGGAGCAAATTTTCTGAAGGCGCCTTACCTCAGCGACGATGCCTTAACAGCGCTTCACCCAAGAGTCAAATTTTAAAAGCGCCTCACATAGCGCTCCTTTTTTATTCGTATTATATTTAATTTACCAGAAGAAGGCACGTCGCTCCTAAGGCACCCGCAATTAGGTACGGCACCTTCTTAAATTTGGCCCTTAGGGATACTAGTTCTTGCCGGGGTGGTTATTCTATTCGTGAAGCAGTATAATGTGCAAAAAAATTTCGTCACGTGTGTGCGTTACAAGAATGCTTGATTTCAATAAAACGTTCCAGGATCTCACACTTCGTCGAAATACTTTACGGCGCTTCATTGAAATGATACAAGCTTCACTGCATATGCTAACGAGTTGTTGGTTCTTCATGCTGATAGTTACGCAAATTATCCCATCATTCGCCCGTTGATGGCTACCATGTAGGGCATTGCTTGAAGACTACAGGAACATAAAAAATGTATGGAAGCAAAGAAGCAAAACTATCTTCACAATGCTCACCTGGCACCGCGCGCGACGACAGTCTAGCAGAGTACAGAGAGGCTGCCAGGCGCGAATGAGTAATTGCAGGGTCCATTACCAGGGCGCTTCTGAGCCAGTCGGTCATAGAGTCATCTGCTCACCTTTCCGCTCTAAACTGTAGAAACTAACTTCATAATGGCTCATACTGTCACATAAAAAGATTAAATTAGGGGCTCAGAACAGTCGCAGAATAAAAATATTTTCGTGTATCAGTTGCTTGACATATAATATAAATGCACGTTACAAAAGTTGAAGAGAACAACCCGGCGGCATCGCGGAGTGGTTTATTAATCAGCAGCTGTCTATTACACTTACCTGCTAATTGCCTTTTCTAAGACACGTTCCTTTACCGAAGCGCAATATGCAATAGGAAAAAGGCAGAAAATTATTATTGCTTTATCCTCAGAGGCCAGGTTAACGCTCCTACGCTATTTGAAAAACTAAACAAAACAAAAAATGCTTGGTTAAACCGTTTAGAGAACAGCTACATAAAAATAAGGGAACATTGTCTTGTGCACTTATACTAAAAGCAATTTGAAGTGTAAATAACATTTTTGTCTCATTGCTCATATTCTCTCTGTGAGTTCTTGTTTCTATTTCTAATGAGCTATATATACATTTTCAACATTTTGTTTTACAGTTCGCAACTGACTGAATCGGGCGCGGCATCGAACTCAAGTGGCAACAGGCCTTTTTCGTCGTTCGCCATTGAGAGCCTGACAGCATATTTAAGTGAACAAAGCTTTATAAAAAATACTTGACGCATTTCCGTGATGCATTCAGTGTCCTTTTTCTTTGTTGGTTTGTGAAATTTCTGGCCCTGAGCATTCTCATCTGGAAGAGGAATAAAAATTTAAAGGTGATCAGAAACTGCATTAGGAGAATCCGAAAGCATTAGCCCTGTCGAGATGATTTTATTCTTTATTTTTTAGATTTTTTATTGTTTGTTTTATATTATTTTGTATCTTACTTCTTTTTGGTTTCTTTTTTATTTCATTGTCTTATTTTTAGTTTTATTACCAATAGTTATCATTGGTTTATAGGGAAAGAAAAGCGCAGCAAGCATCTGGAGAGCCATTTTGGTGACACGTTTTGCGGACAACACGTAACTTACTAATGCTTTCGCATTAATATTTTATTGCCACAACCGTTTATTGGATTTACGGTGCAGTGTGATGAACTGTACAAAATAAACACCCGGTAGATAAATGCTTAAGAAAACTAGAGAAGCAGCCCATTGGGGCGCGCGGACCACACTGCTTCTCCGGAAGAACAAATACCATCGCACTATTATTGCACCGCTCGATCAATTTCCTCTACAGGCCTCACTGTAAAAAGCCGTATTTAAAAAAGACGTGAATAAATAATGTAGACGAATTAATAAACCAAGGGAAACGAACAAAGTAACCTATATTTTATTCACTTGATTTCATAGCGGAAGAAAGCTTAGGGGGCTGTATTTTTCATCCCGTACCATCATAGCTTGTACACCCGCATATAAAGTTAAAAACCGCCTTTTTTCGCAGTTTTTTCTTTTTTTTGCCAAAGGTGGCCTCTATGTTTGTTTGTTTTTTACTAGGAACTAAATGTATTGAGTAATTGATTGATTCATTAATATCCAACGGTTGCTCAGAACCAATGTTAATGCAAACAGAGATGGTGCGAAAATATATAGTCACAGAATATAGCATTGGGGCGGCTGTTCTCTTAAAGCGACTCTGAACGAATATTTATGGTAATATCACAGTGCAGCAACTCTGTAGAGGTAGTAAATATCTCAGTCGAATTTCAAAGCCATGCGTGAAGCCAATATTTTTCAGATATTTTTTTAAAAGTACTCTTCGCGACTGCTCTAAACCGATTAGTATAACACCGCACCAGGCCTTCACAGCCACCCCCTTTCAGAGGACGTCAACATTATTTCTTATTGAGCCCCCTCATTGGACCTTGCGAGGTGACACAGGCAGGCAAGCATGACAGACGCGGTGGGGTGATGTCATTACTTCTTTTTTTTTTATTTCTTCTTTGGCGCAAGTGTGAGATGCATGTAGGACAGAGAGATGAAGTCTTATTTTTGATCGTCGACATCTCCGGTACTATTGGAGCTAACCTGAACATATTTTTTTGCATTGACGGGAGGAGTGATGGAATACAGAATGTTGAAGCTAGTTGTCTAGTTTTGTAAGCTTTTCATGGTCCTTTTAACGAAAACTGTGACGTTCTGGGCCGATATTGGTACAAAACACAGTCTTCACTTCAGCCACCTGTTCTATGGGGTATTTGGAAACCGATGTAGTTTATACATCGCACTAAGTGCATGCCGTACGTGTGCACCCATAGAAGGCGGTGCCATTCGGGAGTGGTACTTCCGTGGAAACGAGTGAAAAGAATATCTTCGAAAATTATTGATTTTTTTCACATTGCGCCCACACACATCTTTAGTCATTAATATCCGAGTACATTTAAGAATATTGTAATAAGTATGCAACTTTTAAGTATCTGTCTTTTTAGAGATAACTATGGAACTGTGCTTTCGGACGCACCGTATTTTCCGAACGTAACTGGTACAACAGGTTGGCTTCTTAGCCACATTCAGAGCCTATACGGCACTCGCAAACTTAAAGCCATGAAAAAGACGGGTGAAAAGCTCTTTTATTCTAACACAGATTTAAATTCTACCTGCGACGTTAGGCAGGAAATCTCATCACGAATATGGACAGAATAGTCAAAGTAGCCGAGGAGGTCTATACTGGTCTATATAGTAGCCGAAGTAGTCAGGACCATAAAGATATAGGCAGTAGTGAAAAGCAGTCAGACGTTCCGCCAGTGACGAAGGACGAGGTTTAGAAAGCTTTATAAACTATGCTAAGGGGGAACTAGAGGGCATGAAATGGGATGTCATAGGGCTTAGTGAGGTTAGAAGGCCGAATGAGGCATATACTGTACTAAAGGATGGGCATCTACTGTGTTATCGAGGTTTACCAGAGAGGCGACAACTAGGAGTAGGTTTCCTTGTCAATAAGTATATAGCGGGTAATATAGATGAATTCTATAGTATTAATGAGAGGGTTGCAGGTATCGTAATTAGGCTTAATAAGCGGTATAAACTGAAGGTTGTACAGGCCTATGCACCTACAAGTAGTTATGATGACCAGGCAGTTGAAAGCTTCTATGAAGATGTAGAATCGGCAATGCGAAAAGTAAAGACGCAGTATACTGTACTAATGGGCGACTTCAATGCCAAGGTAGGGAGAAAACAGGCAGGAGACAAGGCAGTAGGTGACTATGGCATTGGTTCTAGGAATAGCAGGGGGGAGTTACTAGTTGAGTTTGCAGAGCGCAGTAACTTACGAATCATGAATACGTTCTTCAGCAAACGGAAGAACCGGAAATGGACATGGAAAAGTCCTAACGGAGAGACTAAAAATGAAATCGACTTCATAATGTGTTCAACCCCCGCCATTGTGCAGGATGTAGAGGTAATCGGGAAAGTGCGATGCAGTGACCACAGGATGGTGAGGTCCCGAATTAGCCTAAATCTGAAGAAGGAACGCAACAGATTAGTAAGAAAGAAACCCATCAACGAATTAGTGGTGAGGGGGAGGGCAGAAGAGTTCAGGATCTCGCTACAGAATAGGTATTCAGCTCTAACTGAGGATGGCGACATTACCCTAGAGGCAAGGAACAATAATTTCAGAGATACCATTACTGAGTGCGCGGTAGAAGTAGGCGGTAGGATAGTTAGAGAGGATACCGGTAAGCTGTCTAAGGAGACGAAAGATTTGATTAAGAAACGCCAGAGTATGAAAGCTTCCAATCCAACAGACCAGATCGAATTGGCCGAGATATCAAAGCTAATCAATAAGCGCAAGGTGGCCGATATAAGGAAGTATAACATGGACAAAATTGAGCATGCTGTAAAGAACGGGGGAAGCCTTAAAGCGGTAAAGAAGAAATTGGGCATAGGCAAAAACCAAATATATGCGATAAGGGACAAGGCGGGCAACGTCAGCACTAATATGGACAAGATAGTCAAAGTAGCCGAGGAGTTCTATACAGATCTCTACAGCAGCCAAAGTAGTCAGGACCGTAATGAGATTGGCGGTAGGGAAAAACAGTCAGACGTTCCACCAGTGACGAAAGATGAGGTCAAGAAAGCATTAGAAACTATGAAAAGGGGGAAATCAGCTGGAGAGGATCAGATAACTACAGATTTGCTAAAGGACGGGGGGGATATCGTGCTAGAGAAACTGGCTACCCTGTATACGCAGTGCCTGATGTCATCGACGGTACCAGAACCATGGAAGAATGCAAACATTATCCTCATTCACAAGAAAGGGGACTCTAAGGACCTTAAAAATTACAGACCAATCAGCTTACTGTCTGTTACGTATAAGGTATTTACTAAGGTAATCGCTAATAGAATCAGGACAACCTTAGACTGCAATCAATCAAAGGATCAAGCAGGGTTTCGGAAACGGTACTCTACTATCGATCATATCCATACCATCAACCAGGTGATAGAAAAATGCTCGGAATATAACCAGCCCTTATACATAGCATTCATTGATTACGAAAAAGCATTTGACTCAGTTGAAACCTCGGCGGTGATGCAGGCATTGCGAAATCAGGGGATAGACGAGCCGTACGTTAAAGTGCTGGAAGATATATATAGTGGCTGCACAGCAACCATAGTTCTGCATAAAGAAAGTAACAAAATTCCCATAAAGAAAGGTGTTAGGCAAGGAGACACAATCTCCCCAGTACTATTCACAGCTTGTTTAGAGGAAGTATTCAGAGACTTGGAATGGGAGCAGTTAGGGATAAGGGTAGATGGAGAATACCTCAGTAATCTGCGATTTGCTGATGACATTGCCTTGCTAAGCAACTCGGGGGATGAACTGCAAATAATGATTGATGACCTAGACAGAAAAAGTAGACAGGTAGGCTTGAAAATCAATATGCAGAAGACTAAGGTAATGTTCAACAGCCTCGGGAAGGAACAGCAGTTTACATTAGGTAGCGAAATACTGGAAGTAGTAGGCGAATATGTCTACTTAGGACAGGTAGTAACCGCAGATCCGGACCATGAAAAGGAAATAACACGTAGAATAAGATTAGGATGGTGCGCATATGGCAAGCACTCGCAGATTATGACTAGCAGCTTACCGGTATCGCTCAAGAGGAAAGTATACAACAGTTGCATCTTGCCTGTACTCACCTATGGGGCTGAAACGTGGAGGCTAACCAAGAGAGTTCTACTTAAGTTGAGGACAACCCAGAGGGCTATGGAACGAAAAATGGTAGGGGTAACATTAAGAGATAGAAAGCGTGCAGAGTGGGTCAGAGAAATAACTCAAGTTACCGACATTCTAGTAGAAATTAAGAAGAAGAAATGGACATGGGCAGGACATGTAGTGCGAAGAGAGGATAACCGATGGTCGCTGAGGGTAACAAACTGGATTCCAAGGGAAGGAAAGCGTAGCAGGGGGCGGCAGAAAGTTAGGTGGGCGGATGAGATTAAGAAGTTCTCAGGGGTCAAGTGGATGCAGCTAGCACAGAACCGGGTTAAGTGGAGAAATATGGGAGAGGCCTTCGCCCTGCAGTGGGTATAATCAGGCTGATGATGATGATGAAGGGGGAAAGCAGCTGGAGAGGATCAGGTAACGACTGATTTGTTGAAGGACGGGCGGGATATCGTGCTATAAAAACTGGCCGCCTTGTATAGGAAACGTCCGGTATCGTCCACGGTAACGGAGGCATGGAAGAACGTACGCTACCATTACCTTTATTCATAAGAAAGGGAACGCTAAGGACTTAAAACATTACAAGCCATGCAGTCAACTTACTTTCTGCTACATTTAAGCTATCTACTAAGGTAATTGCTAACAGAATCAGGAAAATCTTAGACTTCAATCAAGCAAAAGATCAAGCACGTTTTTGGAAACTGTACTCTACTATCATCAACCAGGTTATAGAAAACTGCTCGGGATATAACCAGCCCTTATACATAGCATTCATTGATTACGAAAAAGCTTTGACTCAGTAGAAACCTCGGCGGTGATGCAGGCATTGCGCATTAGGGTGTAGACGTGCCGAATGTGAAAGTACTGGAATATATTTATAGTGGCTGCACTGCAACCATAGGTATGCATGAAGGAAGTAACAAAATTATCAAGCAGAAAGGCGTTAGGCAACTAGACAAGATCTCCCCAGTGCTATTCACAGCTTGCTTAGAGGAAGTAGTCAGAGACTTGGAATGGGATCAATGAGGGACAAGGGTGGATGGAGAATATCTCAGTAATCTCGATTCACTGATGACATTGCATTGCTAAGTAACTCGGGGGATGACCTGCAAATAATGATTGATGACCTAGATAGGAAAAGTAGAAAGGTAGGGTTGAAAATCAATATATAGAAGACTAAGCTAATGTTCAAAAGCCTCGGGAAGGAAAAGAGGTTTACGTTAGATAGCGAAGTACTGGAAGTAGTAGGCGAATATGTCTACTTGGGACAAGTAGTAACCGCAGATCCGGACCAAGAAAAGGAAATAACAAGAAGAATAAATTGGGATGGAGCGCATTTGACAAGCACTCGTAGATTATGACTAGCAGCTTACCGGTATCGCTCAAGAGGAAAGTATACAAAAGTTGCATCTTACCTGTACTCACCTATGGGGCTGAAACTTTGAAGCTAACAAAGAAGGTTCTGCTGAAGTTGAGGACAACGCAGAGGGCTATCAAAAAATGGTAGGAGTAATGTTAAGAGATAGGAAGCACTCAGAGTTGTTTAGCGAAATAACTCGAGTTAATGACATTGTAGTGGAATTTAAGAAGAAGAAATGGGCATAGGTTGGGCATGTAGTGCGTAGAGAGGACAACCGATGGTCGCTTAGGGTAACACATTGGATTTCGAGGGAAGAAAAGCGTAGCAGGGGGCAGCAGGAAATTAGGTAGGCCGATGAGGTTAAGAAGTTCGCTGGGGTCAAGTGGATGCAGCTTGCACAGAACCGGGCTAAGTTGCAGAGTATGGGAGAGGCCTTCGTCCTGCAGTGGGTATAGTCCTGTTTATTATTATGATGATTATGTGATGATGGTGACGTTAGTCGGCAGCTTACAATGCTTGAAAAAAGCCCTATTGCTCACTACGGTTCAAGGGCAACACATTCCACATGTTTAGGTACTTCAGCAGCTTGAGTCTCTCCACACGTGAAGACGGTTTTTCTGTAGTTCAACATGCAGGAGAAGGCGCCCCATCTCCTTACGGACGCAGCGTTTCAAACAAGACGACCTAGAGAGCTTTAAATCGAAATTTATTCTTAAATGACATGATGTAAGAGAGACGAGCACCACAGGAGACTACTGAGACATTAGTCCTAGGCATCTGTGGTGACTACGAGCATCAGCTTTGTTTGCGCGCGTTATTTCTCTATAGCAATCAAATACTACGAAATATTTATGAAGGTGCCCCTCCGCTTTGAAAAACAGAGGAAGCCATGAAACACACCTCTTTTTGCGTTCGATACCACTAACTTTCAAATGGTGCTTCAATAGAGGGTGTAATCCTCTAATTATCTGTTGTTCATTTTTGGGAAACGACATGAATCTGGTTGGTGGATCGGCCTCCGACGCCAAAAGTAAAGCAGGACCGGCAACTTCTTTCCTGTATTGCAGGCCGAACATCCGGTTTGCGTTTTCTACTTCTGTTCACTTTGAAAGAACCGAGTAGATATTTAGGTCCATTTTATTCCTTTGTTATGATGATAAGTTCCACTCAGTGGAACCGCTTAAAAATAAACAAAAAAAAATTAAAACTCAGTAATACTTTCAGTATAAACAAGAAGCAGTTCTCTCTCTGCCGAAAACATACTGATCGAAAACATGCTTGGTGGCATATTTCAATTTGACCTATATCATAATTGGAAGGAAGAATTGCATTGTTATTAGTCAAGCACACAGTGAAATGTAGTGTCAGCCGCTCTTTCTTTGTAGTAACCTTGAATGAATAGGCAGATATGACTCCGACTGGCTTGCTTCTAGCAAAGCACAGGCTGTAGAGGAATAGGAAGATGTTTCTCTTTCCTCTTTTCTCTCGGCAGAAGGACGATACTACTAATAGTTAGTGAGGCTTTCCGAAACCGGGAAACGTCCTGGGCGAAAGGAATCCGCCTACCTCTGCTAATAGTACCTTGGGGTACCCTCAGGTGTCTTTTACTTTCAAACTGCCTTGCTCAAGACGTTTAATTACTATCTATTGAAAATACGCTTTATCAAAATTAGTAAACTGAAAGCTATTTGAGGTACTAGAGACACTGGCAATGTGAGCTGTTTGGAAGAAGGAATGTTTTGCGTAGTCTTTTTTCCTGGAATGAACTGCTCGAAATGAACACTAGGCCCCCATCTTACAGCCACATCATATATGGTTTCGAAACAACTAATCCTGTATTTCCAGAAACACTTTGTGTTGTCGTCAAGGAAGTTATGATAGTCATACAATAAAGATACGATTACAACGCGTGACTACAATTTGCGCAGCGGACGCAAAGATGATGTCGATGAGCATGTGCATACAAGTGCCTTCAATACGAAAAAGAACTGCGTTTGAGCCTTCGGTTAATAATTACTAAATGTTTATGTTCGACAACCAAATTTTGTTTTGTTAAATAACAAGCGACGCTATATTTCAGCTTGGATGGCAACCTTATTTTTCATGCTGCAAACATAGAGGATCATCCCAAAAAATGGCGGTGTTAGGCGCAAACGTCGCTGACTGGTAAAAACGGCGATGACATCCGAAAGACAGGGGACATGGGCGAGAGCTGATTGGCCAGCCTGATGATTTTCTTATACAACAAAGGAACACAGTCGACTTACCAGGTTCACTTGCAGTTCGCTAGTGCAGCGCAGGTTACGTTACGAAGGCGAGCGAAGGGACAGGGTCGCTATCAGTTTTCAGCTGCGCGTCTTTTTGAGCATGTCTGGATAAGAGCGCGTTTCAGGTTTTAATGTAACCAAAATGAACCACTAATGTTCTACTGTCATTGAAAACAACTGCATCAGAAAGGGTGGCGACGGAAGTATATCGCTGAAGGTTATCGGCTTCTCAGGTTCATGGTATGAAACGAGCAGGGGTGACCGTGGAGAAGAAGATGGCTGAGCGTATTTCAGTGTAATTTTATCTTATTCGCCCCGCGTCCCTCCAATTTGCATGTGCAGACATATTTTTCATCGAGTCAATATTACACGGATGTGTACTCAGAGCGGTCTTAAAACATTTCTTTCCTGGTCTAGACGCACACGAATGTCTTACAATGAAAGCAGCACGCACAAAAATATTAACAAACGGTTAGCTAGGCTTTCTAAAAGAAACTTTACTCTAAATCCAACCTCAACCGCGCGTTCTGTTCTTTGAGCTTCAAAAAATTCCTTTGATAGAGCGTGAACTGGGTTCTTAAGGGAGCACACTGAGTTTTATTTGTTTTTGCCAAGCCTCGTCAGACAGAACGCTAACAAATTAGTCTGTTTAAGATCACAGTGTTAACAAATTAGTCTGTTTAAGATCACAGTGTTAACACTGAATACAGCCCTCGTAGCTAGTTTATTTTGCGCAATTTCTTTTAGGCCCAGTAAAAATGGCTACCTCAAGCGGACTATGTCGCAAGCACCAAAGCAGACAATACTCGAATGGGATTGACAGTATTCCCCCGAACATCATACTGATGCCATAGTTGTTAAATTGGTTTATAATTGCCTACCTCAACATGAAAGAGCACTAAGCGAGTAAATGGTGCCGACACCAAAATGATATTCCGACTTGCGTCGGAGAATTTCTCTTAAACAAAATTCATTATTGCAACATTGGGAGCCCTGGCGATTTGAGTTTTCTCCTTATCAGAATATATAATGGCGTCTTATCGGCCTCCGACGCCGCAGCCCTCGGATGCATGTGGCTTAGTCGCATTGTTCATTTATAGAACTACACATGAGACTTTTTAGGTAATAAACATTCTAAAACGTTTTTCAAGTTTAATTTTTTTTTTCATATTGATACCTAACGTGCACAGATCAGGAAACTTTCTTGGGACATAAAAAAAGCTATGACTCAATAAACGGGAATCAGGTAGATATATTTCCTACAAGGAGTACCTCCCTAATCGCAACTTGTTCTAGTAAAATTGCACATTCCAGCGATTATGTGCGTGAATCCACCTTTTACTTTCTAGACCGCGTTCAAAACTTTGCCGTTCACCCTAACGTGAATTGATTCTTTAAAACTGAAAATAAGTGGAAAAGTACAGCATTTATAGTAGTAGAGAGTTAAATTGGTAAATTGCTTTATTTATCCTCCAGAATTCTTGTCTGTAAACTGTCATTATTAACACTGAATGGGTGCGTAAAATTCATGCGCACACTGCTGTGCAGCCTGTGCATGCAAAGAAAGCGTCACGCTTATTGTTTACTAACAGAATCTTTTGTTGGCCCTGCAACCTCATAGCGGTGTTGTTTCCGGTTTACTGCATACTTTTTGCTCTCTTTTCACCTTGCCAAGATTTAAAGTAAGAAATTCATACGATCCTCAAGTAAAATTGCAAGCTTGCCACTATACGTTTCTTGACGGGACATTTAACGGTACTTCCGGGTAATTACGAATGCGCTTCTAGCGTCAGAAATCAGCCCGCGTCCACAAAACACATAACCAGCAAATGTCACAAGGAAGTTCTGGCAGCAAAGAGCGGGTATGAGTAGACTTCAAACAAAGGTTTGCACCGGCAAAACTTAAGCCACGTCTCCTAGAGAAAAACATCCAAGCACGCCGCATTTCTATGTACAACGCAATTCGCATAGTTAATTCTAGACTTCAAAGACCATAACGTAAAGCCGGTAGTCGCAAGGCAACGAGGAAAGAAGCAAGATTTGTGCTTGAAATATGTCTTAAATAGTATTGCCTTGACTGGCGTAAGCTCATCGCTTCCTTTCTCGTCTTGTGTATAACTCTGTTTTTCTCATCTCTTTGAATGTTTTTCCAAACGGCGTGCGGTCAAATCTTGGAGCAACCACTTGAACCCTCGCCCTCGTTTACCCTTGCGCTAGCCGCGCCCTCTACATGTTCGGAAACTATTGCAGCGGCCACGAGAAATACCACGGGTGGAAGTTTTTCCTTTCCTGCCTGCCTGCAGACCAACCACACATATTGGCTGCAAGGCAGGAAACCTGTTTGCTGAGGGCTTCGATCTCCCAAGTTCAGCTGATGTTGCAAGGGGCATTGACATTCGTATAGCTCTCTATATGTCTTGAAGAGCAGTTTTCCTCACACAACAGCCGAAGGTGAGTTGCAGGAGCACCCTTGCGTTTGGGGATTTGGTGGAAAATCGTTTCGCAGCCACTTTGCTTATTATTCGGCGGCAATCATGTTTTTGGTGTATTTAGTAGCTGCGTAGTGGGTCCACTTAACAGCTTCATCGTTATGCACTGTATTTATTTCATTTTATCAAAGAAAGCGGGGAAGCACCCATAAAACTTAGAGCCTGATGCCAGGCCTGTGATCACGGCATCAAGGCTCGAATTTCATAAAGTGAGTTCAGACAATGAAAAGGCAATAAATAAATTTCAATTCTAAAAATGGTTTAGTTTAAATAATCAAAATTTTTTTTTCAATTCTCTTACTTTTAGAAAAAATTCCTTCCCCACAGTTTCTTTTAACAATAAGGTCATATTTTAAATCCTGCATAACAAATTATGCACTCTGAAGAGACAAACGTTAACAGGCCTTATTATCCTCATCTTTTTTTTATAATATTTTTAAATGTTTTCCAGGCCGACAAGACTTGCGGTAATCTTACCACTAGGCTGTATATCAGTCTAACTTACGATTTCGGAGATCAGGTTTTCAAGTTGAACAACCACCAACTAGCTGCAAAGAGCCCGATCTCTTTGTTTTAATGGCGTCCTCATCATGAAGGAAGTTTATCCATTGCTAATACCATGCATTTTTATGTCTCGTTTAGGGAAGGCGCCATATGATGATAGAGCTATTACACGCCACATGCACTGCACTTTCATAAGGACGAGTGCATTTTGAAAACGGGAAGTTCTTATCAACACATTTCCCCCATATCACAAGGGTACAGCATAAGAACAAATATGCATACGCCGTTAATCTCGTGGGACGCTTCCGTTTCTTCACTATTGTAAAGTACGCGCCTATATGGGTTTCAATGGCAATCATAACTACTTAATAAGAGCACAGGACAAAACGTAAAAACAAAGATGTTACCAACATGGCAATTCAGGATACCTAGTTAATATTCACCGGAAGGTAAGTTAAACGATTGAGAGCTTGTTTTTCAATAACAACGATAAATAGCTCTTCAGGTTGTCTGGGCGGTGTTTTTCGCAGAAAAGGAGGCATCAAATGACGCAGCTCGATGATTACATCCTTTTTTAAACAAAATAGTTGAAGCTTTTCTTTTTTATTTCAAAAGTCAATAATATATTGCAACATTGAATTCCTTCAGCTTCAAAAGTCAGAGTCTCTAACATATATTACATAGGTGCAAGTGTATCCCCATTTAATTCCGAAAATAAATTAGAGACCTGTGTATAGCGTATTTTGTTCACTGTTCAATAGTTTGCATCATGCTATCGATTTGAAAAATCTATTATCAGGTTTCACCTGCTCACGTTTGACGTTAACGACCTTTAATTCTTTTAAATATATTGCTCCGTTATCTCAAACATCGAAGCGTTATTAGTCATTATAATCAATTAATTGTCTACTCCTAAAACTTACTTAGTACATTATAAATATTTCGCAATAAGACCTGCTTGCAGAGAGTACGCAGAATTATATATAGTAGTTTGCTAATTGTAAGTTTGTAACCGGTCAAAAACTGACCATGTATACTTTGACATGGCATCTGACAACATTCCACTGTTGATTTGCAATTATGGTAAAAAACAACGGATTTGCTTTTTGTCTCAAGTCTTTACTCGTGGCGAGTCCACGAAAAACATTATAGCAATGATTTCGATACACATCACATTTCTACATTCCCCTCAATCTGTTCTAAATGCAATTTACAACATTCTGGTTTTGTCACACATTTTAAACTAATGCTGTAGTAAGTTGCACTGCACCGCAATGCCTCAACGATAGCGATCTTGAATAGTGAAGGTAGCTCGATTCCGAGTATATGGATATATACGTATAAAGGCTAAAGGCACACGGAAGTGAAAAGGGCTCTCATATTGTAATTTTGGTGAATGCACCGAACCGACGGGTGTCCGACTAATCGGAAGTCGCTTACTGGATGTAGTAGCAATCATGAATATGCGTAATGAAAACCTAGTGTGTATGGCTACCTTGGGTGTTATACTTAAACCCTCTTTTTTTGTGCCTGAAATCTCGAATATACAGTGCTGCGAGATGCGCACTATTCTGCGTCTTAAAATCGGACGAGAGAACTAAAAGGACGTTTATTATTTTAGCAGCAATTAAACAATGTCTGGAACATACACGTAATCTTTTATGGCAAACTGAATTTTATTAGACACTACCGTAAAGTCATTCAAAAAGCAAAAATGAAATGGGAACTGCGCACTTTTCTGCGGCAAGTTGTTCGGACAGCTTTGTTCCTTGCAATATTACGAGTAGCCTCTTTTTCTGCGTTAAGTTGTCATCAAAATAAAGGCGATTCTACTTAAATTAAGGTGCAACTAAGAAACAAGTTCTGAAACTACAATTGAAATGTACAAATTAGAGATATTTATTGGCGCGCTTGCTATCATTGCAGGATTATTTCGTGAAGAGCAATAACTGTGATGTCGTTTTTCACGCAGCACAGAGGTATATAATGAGGGAACAAGTGAAAGCTGAGAAACTCAACTTTAACATTTTTTCCTTGTTCACCTTGATTACCACAGCATTTTTTTTTGTCATTTTTCTCAGCGAAACAGCGCAATGCAACCAGAGGAAGTTGCGGTCTTCAGTTTATACGGAAATATGTAATGATACCGGAACATTACATTTTTAATTAAACAGCACAGTGGTCATGCCAGAAAGAGCATTTGGTGCAACAAGAAACCCGATAACCTGTTTGCTGCGTTCTTTCAATTTCAGCTAACCATGAAGGGACAGCACATCGCCCTATGTTTTCTCCTGCTTGCCTCATTGGTACCTGCGCTTTCAGGTAAGCCTATAATATTTCATGGGCGTCTTCTCTAACTGGTTCGTGAGCTGCCAGTATATCCGCTCAGCTGTATACACTGTACGGACGCTTTAAAATATTTTTAATCGATTCATTGTCCCTTAATAACAATCCACAGCTGCAAATCTACCGCGAAGCGCAGGCCTGAATCTGGATTCAACGTTAAGTATATTTCATAAATATCAAAACGGTACTCTGTCCCAGCTTCCTTCGAAGAACAGGTACACTTTTGTAAGCATGTTTACGAATATCTGCATCTTTTTCAACCAGTATGCACACAAAAGATTGAAAGAATTCTGCTCCGCTTTGCCAATCTCAAAAAAGAGCAAGGTTTAGTCTCTTACTGAGAAGAACGCTAGCCTCAGGTCCTTGGAGGATATTATTTCGCTTTGGGCTGCGTTTGCAACGTGCAGAAATAATAAAAAAGGTAGGTTTTTTCAAGTGGCTTTTCAAAACAGTTCGGCAGTCCACATCTTTGAGAAAAATTAGTCACTAAAGAGCGCGGAACATCAAGCGATTTGTATGTTTGAGATATAAAAAAAGACTGCAGTGAGATACACACATCTCTATACTGTGTTGTGCAACCTCTAAGGCATGTTTAATTTTTACTGTTATGAGACATGCGTAGGGCAGTTTGCCTTCAGCAATATATAAAAAAAGAGAGTGTATCAAGAATAATTATTCCAAATGTAAGAGGAACGTTCTTGGAACAGTTCTTGGACGGGCTCGCATACAGGTACGCAGAATTGACTCTCAGTGGCAGTAGAAGGCTGTTTTAAGCGGCTATCAAAAACTCATTCGCATACCGAAAGCGCTGTTTTCCCAGTTGTCTATACTGCAGCAATTAGTGTCTTCGCCATGGCTATCATCTGCCGTATGAAATTCACTGGAGGCTAAAACCTTCTTCTTTTTTAGTCCAATTATTCGTCTTCACCGCTATGCAATTGGCTGCTACTTCGAGAAAATTTATGAACGCCCTCTTCCGACAAAGCTGCAAGTCACCTTTCACTTCGTTTTTCCCCCTTTATGCCTACGTTTTATTAAACAGAAAACTAGCAATCCTGTGAAATGATTTTGCATTATATTTTAACACTATTCTCGAAAAAAGTAGCATTCGCATCCCGTTTTGCTTGTTATGGCAGCAGCTTCGCATTTTTCTCTTCGTGGAACAAGGTTATTACTTGATAGCATATGAAGTTCTGTCGGTTGAAAACGAATCCCCATCGCCGTACGCCAGTACTGAGAGAAACGTGTCGGGAAAAATACGAAAGCAATTTTGTATTAAAAGGCTTATGTATAGTAAAGTAGAGTTCTGGGCTAGTTGGTTCAGGGACATGATTACTGGGAGGCTTAGCGCGGAACAGACAAGGACAAGAGAGGCACACAGGACGAGTGCTAACAACTGAAAATTGGAAGGGGAAAGTGTACGAACTCGATGAAAAAATATGTGCGCATGCTCTATAAAGCGCTAAATTTGCATGACTGGAAAGATAATTCAAGATAATCTCGGGCCACGCAAAGGCAGATAAAACAGAACAAATAGATAAGAAACACCGGAAGCATACAAAAAACTTACACAACATATAAAAACGATGCTTCCTTTTTCAACAGAACAACCGACGTTTCACTTAAGCACTTATCGGTTCCTAATCTATGGATGAATGACGCCTCAAGAAGCTCTCCTGCTAATTGCACCTTAGACCGACCAAGAACTTTTGTTTGCCCGAAAAGTGGATGGCATTTGCAACTTAAACAATGCCTAGGCAGGTTATTAGATTGGGACGATTTAAACGATGTAGCATGTTCCCTTAAGCGCTCATTTAGACATCGGCCAGTCTGGCCTATATAGGCGCGGCCACAGCTTAGAGGGACTTCATACACAACACCAACCTTACAGGCAACGAACTTAGTTACATGCTTTACACTACATGCCGGTTTCTGGTGGCTTAGGCTCGTCAGAGTGCACAGACTAGACAGTTTTCGAGGTGCCGTGGAAACAACGTCTACATCGAACTTTCTCGCTATTCTCTTTAAGTTGTGCGTTACGCGGTGAACGTAAGGTACCACCACATGTTTCTTTTTCTGTCTAATATCAGAGGCAGTGCTGAGTGCAGGTTCGCTCTTTTCATACTTCCGTAGCGGCTTAAGTAAGCTTTCCGCGACTGCCATCAGCAGAGAGACAGGATAGCCAGCATCCTTGAGGCGTTCGGCCTGAAGTGCGAAACTTGGTTCCACTTGGTGAACACAGGACTTAGACAGCGCGGATTTCAAAGACAATGAGACAATACCCCGTTTAACGAGCTTAGAATGTGAGGAATGATAAGGTAGAGGGGTCTTCTTTGTGCGTGGCATATAGGCCCAAGAAATGTGGCTTGTCATGTTAAACCACAGTCTTAGATCTAAAAACTGAAGTGAATTATTTTGTGCTAATTCAAAGGTAAAATTCATGGAACTGGTAACGGCAAAAAACCGCCCCAGGACCGTGACTTAAGCCAGAATGGGAGTAATGATTGTGCGGTGCATGTTTTTAGATTTGTTGACGACTTCCTGGTCCTTTTACAATTAAGGGATGATAACATTGACTTTGTTGCTGACTCGGTCCTGGGGCGGTTTTTTGCCGTTACCAGTTCCATGAATTTTACCTTTGAATTAGCACAAAATAATTCACTTCAGTTTTTAGATCTAAGACTGTGGTTTAACATGACAAGCCACATTTCTTGGGCCTATATGCCACGCAAAAAGAAGACTCCTCTACCTTATCATTCCTCACATTCTAAGCTCGTTAAACGTGGTATTGTCTCATTGTCTTTGAAATCCGCGCTGTCCAAGTCCTGTGTTCACCAAGTGGAACCAAGTTTCGCACTTCAGGCCGAACGCCTCAAGGATGCTGGCTATCCTGTCTCTCTGCTGATGGCAGTCGCGGAAAGCTTACTTAAGCCGCTACGGAAGTATGAAAAGAGCGAACCTGCATTCAGCACTGCCTCTGATATTAGACAGAAAAAGAAATATGTGGTGGTGCCTTACGTTCACCGCGTAACGCACAACTTAAAGAGAATAGCGAGAAAGTTCGATGTAGACGTTGTTTCCACGGCACCTCGAAAACTGTCTAGTCTGTGCACTCTGACGAGCCTAAGCCACCAGAAACCGGCATGTAGTGTAAAGCATGTAACTAAGTTCGTTGCCTGTAAGGTTGGTGTTGTGTATGAAGTCCCTCTAAGCTGTGGCCGCGCCTATATAGGCCAGACTGGCCGATGTCTAAATGAGCGCTTAAGGGAACATGCTACATCGTTTAAATCGTCCCAATCTAATAACCTGCCTAGGCATTGTTTAAGTTGCAAATGCCATCCACTTTTCGGGCAAACAAAAGTTCTTGGTCGGTCTAAGGTGCAATTAGCAAGAGAGCTTCTTGAGGCGTCATTCATCCATAGATTAGGAACCGATAAGTGCGTAAGTGAAACGTCGGTTGTTCTGTTGAAAAAGGAAGCATCGTTTTTAAATGCTGTGTAAGTTTTTTTGTATGCTTTCGGTATTTCTTATCTATTTGTTCTGTTTTATCTGCCTTTGGGTGGCCCTAGATTATCCTGAATTATCTTTCCAGTCATGCATATTCAGGGCTTTATAGAGCATGCGCACATATTTTTCCTCGAGTTCGTACATTTTTCACTTCCAATTTTCAGTTGTTAGCACTCGTCCTGTGTGCCTCTCTTGTCCTTGTCTGTTCCGCGCTAAGCCTCCCAGTAGTTAAGCTTATGTAGTAGTTCTTTCCGCAGCACTCCGAGTGATGCCTGCTTCTTCGATTCCAATTTAGCATTCATCTCCGAATCAAGTTGGAGGTTAGTTTTGTGACAGGGATTCTAACCGACGATATATGTACATACCTCCAAGTGAATGTTGCTCATGTATGTATAGGGGTCCATCAAGGAGGGAGACAAATACTGCCCCTTCCTTCCCAAAAAGCTGTAGACTGAATAAATATATGTAACGTTGTACTAAACTCTGTGCCACTTTCTGAAAAAGCGGTAGGTAAAATCGCTATCACGTTTGCTCTTGAGGCCAATGCCAAGCGTCATCATAATTTATTTTTGCATTCCGCCACGGTTTCTTTGTTCTCACGTCGATTGCGTTTTATTGGTGTTAGATATTTCGAACAACAAGCCTATTAATAAAAATATAACACAGGGCTAACTTTCAAACCTTTGATGTTGACGGCTGTGCACCTCTGATTATGTAAGGGCCAAGAAAACTAAATAAAAAAAAAATGAATTATTTAAGTTCATTCGCGCAGATTAACCAACAATGTTGTTTCATACTATCCTGCAGATCTAGCATAGAGTGTCGCGCGTAGTTTTTAAAGCATAAGTTTGTAAATTATTTGAAAAATGCCCGTGAGAATACTTACACATATTCCTTACATTTGCAGCGGAACCAGCTTGCCCCCAGCTGAGATGTGCTCCACCCAATACCAACGTTGCTTGCTTCATTGGTACCCGCAGGTGTCAGTGCAGATGTGGTGAGCAGTGCAACGCTCTCAAGCGTCCACCTCACGAAAGAAATTCTTGTGCTAGACGACTGTCGTCAGTGTGGCAACCGCTCGTCTAATAGTTGACAACGTTTGCAATATCGACTTTTATGTGTAGTCACAAAACAACGGGGCTCTTGGCATATTTTGTTGCGGCGAAAAACTAGAACTTTAACAAATTATAAGTATAAAATCATAAAAAATGCTTTATACTGCACTGAAATGATAAGCAAGAAAGAATTATTAGCATGATTTTTCGGCACCTGCCTCCGCTATTGTGCTGCTAGAACATCTAGAGCTGCATCTCTTAGAAAAATAAATCTAGAGCTCTTTGAAGGTTGAGAGGTTTCACAAAAATGGGCATAATTTTTTATCCAGCTCAGACTTTTTGCACGCGAAAGGCGGGTGAGAGGGTTATTAATAAAAATAAATTGGTCTGTTCAGGCTTGCGACTTTTCTTTTGTTTTACAGCGTTTTTTCCAGATCGAATTGTGATATTTGTTTCTGTTTTCCAGTCGGTGACCGGGAACCTTGTACGTCCTTGCTGCATCAGTCTTGTCCCCCGGGACGGACGCTCACCTGCAATAGGAACAGCTACGAATGCAGGTGCCGATGTGGTGCGTACTCTTAATTAAGATATCGCAAACGCCACGCTCACTATACTGCGTCAGTGCGGTCTCAAATGCCGCTGTTTTCAGAAGAATGCGAAAGTAAAACAAATCAATTGAAAGGAAGGAAACACACGCACAATATTTCTTTAGACAACGAGAACACGGACTGCAAACCTCTTTAAACTAGATATATATATATATCCCCTATCGCACCCATATTTAAGAAAGCATACTATTAAAGCGCCGTATTTTCACTTCCATTCATGGCTGTCGTGTCACATTATTTTCGGAGGGCTTCCATACTCAAATTTCAGGCCATGGTTCTCTATTTTGAAGTTTTAGACCTTTGCTATTCATTTCTTTCGCAGGCACATCACAGTGCTTTCTGACCATCCAAATATTTTTCATATTCACTTTCTGACGTTACTTGTATTTTATTTTGTAGTTCGCAAGTGAGTCGTAGCCGTGTTGCGAAGACTGGTCAAGCCCTTCCCTGCATCACTGTCGACGACTGCCGGCAGTGGTGCTCTGATCAAGACCCCGGCCATCAGGACAAATGAATAAATTGGAAACCAGCAATACTGCTCGTCGCTATCTCTTTCTACGGTGCCATTAGAGGTCTACTCAAACAGTTAACTCTCATCCTTCATGCCTCAAGAATTGTATAAAAGGACCAGGAATTTGAGCGAGAAAGTTAATTCACCTTTTCTCTTTGCCGTGATCTGCACTTTCACTGCTGTAAAATATTCGTGACTCAATCTTTGCAAGCATTGTTGCGGAACGAACGAGCAACTATAAACTACTGCTTTGACAATTTTATTGCGTTTGTTTGAATGTGATAAACTTTTAAAGCACACGTGTGACTCAGTATGAAGCTATGTTTCTTTCACTTTTATATCTAAAAATAAAATATGGGGCTGACATCAGGTGTCTGTTCATTCTGAATGGATGGGTGCTTGGAAAAAAGACTCTCCAGACCACCCTCCACTCCAGCCCACTATTAGACAGGCAGAAATAACACCTGTGCACGATTGTATGCTTAGTAGACAAAGAACTGGAAAGGCATTTTTGGTCAAATGAACAGATACCGGTAAAAAAGAAATGACATAAATCAAAGCTAAGTGTAACAAGCGATAGTAAAAGAAATTAATTTTTAAACAGTACAATTATATAAGCGCAAAAGAGAAGACACAACAGACATGAAAGGCATGATAGTGTGCCCTGTCCTGTCTTTCTTGCCTGTTGTGTCGTCTCTGTTACGGTTATATAATAATTACGACCATGGACCAACCAGCCCCTCAACGCATATTAGGCAGAACATGTTGAAAGTGGTTTTACAGATAGGGAGTTAGGAGACTTATTTACATCCTTAGAAAAGCGGATAAAACCTGTGCGTGGCCGAAGCTAATAGACGCAATCGATGAACGATAAAGGGGGAAATGGCGGCGATGGCACTCGAACAGTTGTCGTCTCTGTTACGGTTATATAATAATTACGACCATGGACCAACCAGCCCCTCAACGCATATTAGGCAGAACATGTTGAAAGTGGTTTTACAGATAGGTAGTTAGGAGACTTATTTACACCCTTAGAAAAGCGGATAAAACCTGTGCGTGGCCGAAGCTAATACACGCAATCGATGAACGATAAAGGGGCAAATGGCGGCGATGGCACTCGAACAGTCTGTTAATCACGTGTTATGAATACGTTTTAAAGCACGCAAGGTTATCGCCAGCATCTATGTAGCAACAAGAAAGTAATCATAGTAGATCTTTGATTTCGGTGCTACAACGAGCTTTAAGGGATACAAAGGACAAACTGATGTCGGCTGTTGTCGGTAGACCGTCACGTCAAATTTAAAAAGAAAAACGTGCTCTTTCACTAAAAAAATTAATTTTCTTCTACGTGCTCCAAAACGTATAGAGCATTGATTCAGCACCGCTTTTGCTGTAACTTTCCGTTTTTCAGTGAAGATACTGTGAGGTTCTTGTAGTTTGTTCCCCCTTTGCTCCCTTAAGGTATGCTAAAGAGCCAATCCCCTGTATTCCCAGTGCCCTTTTTCATGTTGAGGTAAAAATTTCAGTCTGACGGCGGAAAATGTTACATGCTTACCCCTATCCTTATAACAACAATTTCATTTTTTGTTTTCCAGGCAATGAACGACCGCCTGAAAAATATTTAAAGAAACTTAAAAAGGAGAAACAATGGCAAATGTGATGCGCCATCTGGCGAGTGGCAACAATTCGTGTGCTCCTGGTTGAATGATGTGACTGGAATACACAGTCAAAATCGGTTTGCGAGGGTGACTGCACTTTCGAAGTGGCAAGGAATGTAAATCACGGATGCCGCTATTTGTGAAAAGCATTCATTCCTAGTATGAATATCATATACGCTGTTGGAGCTGCAGTTTTGTTTTGAACCTGTGGGGCTGCTAGAAGAGAGGCGCTAAAACAAGCAGATAAATAAACGGCGTATTACGGCATTGCCGTGGAATAAAGATAACTTGCTGGCCTGGCTCCCATTCTACTTACTGCAGCTTATTCTGAAGAGGTAGTTACATTTGAGATTTTTATTCGACCGTATCTTTTTTTTTTTTTTTTGCAGGGCAGCGGTGCATGATAACCATACATTCCATTTAAAAACATATTTAAAGACACCTTTTTGCTGCATTGCAAAATTTTCCAAGTGGCTCAAAATGTAGTAAAACTGATCATCAATATAAGAAGAAGAAGCAATGTTTTCAAGATCCTGAAATGCCACCGGCAATATCATTCTGAGTTTATATTTGTATTCTGTGTTTTTGTCAACCTGCTAGGATTGAGGTCATAATGCATCATTTTCTTGCTACAGGAATAGAACTTCAGCTTTCAGCTCGTTAGACTCTGCCGAGGTTCTCCAGTAGATATTTAGTAAGCTTGCAAACTTGCTCTTAGCTTGGGCTCTACACGGTAATATTTAATTGCTGTGGGCTGAGGAAAAAGTGAGTTTTAAAAAGGTGACTGGCGACAGCAACTGCTTGGTAAAAAATAGCACGGTTAGTTACTGCAGCCTAATGTTTCTCTGTACAGGAGGGTAAAAGATCGTTTCATAAAGATTTTGGGCCTTACTCCACAACGTATACCTATCTAATTTACACATTTATCAGTGGCGTTAGATCAGCATATTCTGGTTATATTTAAAATATGTGCAGTTACTTTAGTTCCAGCAGAGTTTCTCTATTGTGTCCATTATTTGATCCTAATTTCTCTATTTTTTGGTATTTGATAATATTTTATTTTCTCTCTCTTCATAGCCTGAGCTTTGAAAGTAACCCTTTTGAAGCGTACTTAAATGAATGACTCTTTATGGAGCAAGTCCGCACCTTGATATATGCACATTTTACGTCGCAGCGCATGTAATTACAAAAAATCACATATGTAAAGAGTGAACTGATCAGAGAAGCACAGTCTTTTGGTAACAAGCACCGCCTTTGGCTGGAGGAAAGGCATGGTAACGGAATTGTCCCAGAGCAACATAAAGAAGTTGAGTCAGAACCACGAAAAACACGAGTCTCATGAAATACCTCAGGAGATTACCAAGATGAATAACAGGTGCTTTAATTCCTGAGCAGCAAGAACAAATAATTTTCTGTACTTATAGCCTGGTTCTTGAAAACTGCCATGAGGTTTAGACCTTTAATATTCCTTTTATATATTATGCTGAAGATGTACCTAGAATAGCACTCAGCGGGAAATAGGCAGCGTACTCTTTCGATGCAAAAAAAAAAATAAAAATTCACCGCTAAATTAATGAAAAAATGAACTGCAACGAGAATTTTCCTATTTTAATTTTTGTTCAAATTTAAGATCGGGCACAAATCTACTCAAGTATTCCAATCCCTGTTCATGAATGTGTTTATATCGGCAATGCAGCCTGGCTAATGTCTCGCAGTCAGTATGTGTCCTGCGACTGGGGACATCATCATCATTATCATTTGTTGTGCCCCGCTGTCAAAACAGGCGTCGCACACAAGGGTTACAAATTACGCCGTTTTGCATTCTGACCACAAATCAGATGACACAATCGTATCAGGTATTTAAGGCAGAGCTTACGTTTTCCTCTCATTTCATCAGTTTATGTACTAAGTTAGACAGGTATTTACAAAGCACACAACTAAACATTCATTGCTCTACAACAAGAACTGGTGGGCGAATTGGTCTTCCGTATCTAGTGAAGCAGCGCAACGGCACAAGGCCAGAGGAAGAAATGGACAAACACAGCGCTGACGAATAAATAGAGAAATAGAGCCCCTTGTACAAGAAATAAAATTGCACAACAAGAACTGGTGGGCGAGTTGGTCTGACATATCTAGTGAAGCAGCGCAACGGCACAAGGCCAGAGGAAAACGCTGTGTTTGTCCCTTTCTTCCTCTGGCCTTGTGCTGTTGCGCTGCTTCACTAGATTGCTCTAGAGTTTTGATGCAAACATAAATAAACAAATCAAGACAGAGGGCTGTTTTTTTAGGACTGTGTGTCGTAGCGCATTATCTACCTGGCTTCGTGCTCTTGTAGCTGGCCACATGACAGCATGGCACCGCTGCGAGTACCGTGCAATTGAAAGCGCTACATGTACCAGGCACACGAGGTGAAGTCGTACGCTCTTTCGCTTAGCCTAAATCAATGCTTTCAAATTCGTGTCAAACTATACGTGCGGCAACTAAAATGAAGAGATACTGCTACGGCCAAGAAAGCCGCAACAAGTTGTTTGTGGTAAAATGGGGCCTAAGACGCTCCGAGGGTAGTGGGATTCGCCTTCTGAGTCACGACGACTAACATGGGAGCATTGGACAGGCAGCTTTCTTCAGAGCTTCCTTCTCGTGGAATTCATAACTAGCGCAACTGTGTTAAGGAGTCGCGGCATTGCGCTGTAATATCAATGCTTTGAGCTAAATGCTGTTCTACCTGTCTTTCCAAGGAAAGACCATGGAACTCCAGATCTCCGTTTCAGAAATGTCGGAGAAGGACAGTTGGCGGCATTTTTATTCTCTGCAAGCGCTAATTCAGAGGAGACAATTGTAATTCTGTGAGCTCTGTGCATATTAAAAAAATGAATAATTATCGACTACATATATGTGATATATGTGTATACTACTTTTGATTTTTGTCCGTATTTCCTGTGGCAATCTCTAGGATAACCTTAACATAGCAACGTAGGATGCGACAGGACGAACGATGTAGCAACGCCTACGAGAGCCTTAATAGTGGCTTTGCCTAACTCTGCACATTACTCCAGTACCTCGTCGCCTCACGTAGCGTCGGTTTCAGCGGTGCGACTATTTCAAGTAAATTACTTGAGAAAAATGCTGTCCAACTGCTTCAGCGGCATCTCTGCAACCCTCGCCTGTCGTAGCTGCTTGGCGCGGACGGATGTTCGTCGTAAGCGGTTTTTTTCTCTGTGTATGCATAAGCTGTTAAGTCGCCACAGACATGTTCGCCGCTGATGCAGATAATGTTGGGGTCACCGGGCACAGGTTTCAGGTTACAATAATCTGTGACGACGTGACTGGAATAGCCGCGGTCGAGTAGCTGCCTTGAAGAGCGTTATGGCGGCACGCTCTTCTCCTCTCGTTTGACGAGAAGGCTCGGCGTGCTCACAAAACCCGAGGACGTAATCACCCGCTGCCAACTACGATTTTGTGCAATCGCGCAAGAGAGGTCTCTTTCAGGGTTTTCTTCAAGCTTTTAAATATTATTCTGTGTCTACAAGTCTTCTGAATATCTGAGAGCAGATATTTTGTAACTACTTGAAAACAAATATCCCTCTGAAAGCATGATGACAGCCTGCTGCATGTTTGCAAAATATCAGTTTGCCGTGAATCACTCCATTCTGATATTTGGATCCTTTCGACCGCACAAAACATGAGAAGCACCTCTTATGTCAGGCGGAAGGCATGTATATTAGAGAGATTTAGCATACCGTGATCCGCGATCCGCCCCCGCGACCATTCTCTCGCTCGTGAGCGTGGCGCACAAGCTGATTGGTTCCGATGCTGCAGGTCAATGTGCTGACATCAAGTATGCGGCGCCATCTATCGGAATCAAAATGATCTGGGCATTCGCAATGGAACGCGGGGTGGCGGATCACGATAGCGGATCGCGGATCACGGTGTGCTAAATCTCTCTAATAACTGGCTACGAAATGCTGCAAACACGCACTAGAAACTTCCTCAAGTAAATGGTGCCGTATTTCTTTTTTCTAAAATAAATTTCTTATCCTCAATTATACACAAGCCAGAAATGACTCCAATATGAATATTGTTTAAACGCGTAGGATTTTCGATTTGTACACTATGAAAGGGGGTACACGTCACTTGAATTTCAGCTTTCCGTCGCCAAATATGGCAGGTGATATCAAAATGAAATAAAATTTACCATTAACCTAATGCTGAAGTGTAACAATCGCACCTTTTGCTCACATGCTTCGGAAACTATATGATTAACTATAACGCCGTCATGTAATGGCGGTGAACAGTGCATGAAAAGCATTATTCCAAGAATATGAACAAGATGAACAGTGAAAAGAAGACTGCACATTTAATGCGCTCCTGCAAAGTAACAAAATAATAAGCACATCTCCTAATGCATGAGGCAGAGGACATAATAACACGCAAGCAACTTTACAGTAGTCCGTAGATTACTGATATCCGGCTATTATTGAGAACGCAAGCAAATTACGTATCGCGAACATGCGCGAAATACAAATGCCTTTCAGGAACATAGCTGAAAGGCAGCTTCTGACGCAACATGTTGTTGCACCATAAAGCAGTTTTAGTGCGGATTCTGTTTACTCGAGTCAATGACAAAATATCCGCCCGTAAGGAATTTTCACACCGATTTTCCTTTGCTCTATTAGAAAATGACAGCAAAAACAATTTTGTACAATCTTGTATTCACCGCTTATTTCGGCAGTCTGAGTACGGAGTGGACGGTACATGGCGCTAGAAGGTTCACCAGAAAGCTCGAGGTATTCAAAAAGGTATTCCAAAAGGTCTGTGACTTGAAAGTACTGATGTAGGTGTCACGAGCAGGTCTTCTTTTCGTGGTTAAATGTAAAGGAAAAAGAAAAAAGGATTACGCAGCCGGCGAATCTCCCGTGCAATTCTGAAGCATGTGACCTGCAGTCAGTGGACACATTTGGGGAAACAATCTCCAATTTTATTAGGGCGATACGACAGCGATATTTGTTCCGCTTTGCGGCTATCCTACAGAATCCTCGTTCGCGAACATGTGCTTTGCATTTTAATGAATTAAATGTACTTTATTACGTGCTTATATATTTTACTCATGCTCTATACGATAAAGTAATAAGCTATGAATTTATGCATGGTACCATCCAACACAGACACAAAGCCAAGCTTTACCCAGCCGCACGAGTATTGCTCTGTACATTAGGGTAGCCTGTCTGAGTCGGATCCAATGTCCAGAATTAAACTTTCTTCACCTTCCCATTGCACAGGGGCTACCTAGTTCAGCAGCTCAGGCAATGTCGGCCATATCACGTGGTTTTGTGACGCTATAAAATCTTCCGTCCAGTACATGACCATGTCAAGTGTCAGCACCTTCTAGAAGCATGTTCGAGGCTTCCGACATCAATGCCAACGCCAGACTGGCTGCATAACTGATCATATAACTGTGTCCCGTTTGTGAGTAGACCGGGAGCAGACGACAATAGAAGAAAATGGAAGAATATATGGCAGAAAGGGCGTAACTGTTTTACTTTACTCTAGGCGTAACCTAAGAAAAGTTTTTCCAGGGGAAGCTGACGACTATGAATACAGAAGGCACTTTCCTCATTAGGAGCGCGCACCAGACAGCAGAACTGAAACAAGGCTCGGCATGTCCACATTAGCCACATTAGGGTGCTTTATAGAAATTGAAGATTGGTACTGCTTCATACCGAAGAACCAATAATTGTTACGGTGTTAGAACAGTGATTGACTAGCTTTAGTAAAACGGCAGTTTGGGCGAGTTAGTTATGCATTTGCTTATGAAACAGCGCATGGACACGGGGTCGTGTGTGTCTTTTCTCTCTTCTTACTCCAGTGTCCATCCGCTGTTTCATAAGAAAAAGAAGTGATGGATGAATCTGGAAAGGTGTCTTCAAAACATGTGTAAGCAGCGACCGTTTATTAGCCCTTTTCAAATTTAATTTACAATAAAATGACATAAGGTATAATATCCAGTTTTAAACACCACATTCAGGAATTTGCATTGGGTCGCGTGTGACACCCGTTCTTTTTGATACCTTTATTCTCACATTGACAAGAGTTTGTAAAAATTGCTTCATAACCCACGCGCTCTCCTCTTATTTTATTTTCGTTTTCAGGCCACCTAATTACGTTTACAGGCTAAAACATACATACCGAAAAAAACAATTTATCACTACTTGCGTAGTTCCTTGCCTTCTCCCTCTTCCCTCCCCCCTTTCTAGCTTTTCATTTTCGGGAGCAAAAAGGTATTTTAACACCCGCCAGTGATAATCGCGCTGCCCAGAGGAAGACAAATCTACTTGTCGAAATAATGCCTCTGACTGCTAACTGAGGCTCCCTCTCTTCACTGTTCCCTTTCATTTGAATGTGGTCACGCGAGCAACTGCCGTGAATTGCCTCAATTCCACGGTGAAACATTATATTCCCATTAAACCTAGCAAAGTGTTAAAGTGCAAACAAAGCATTTGCGCATGACCAGATATCTTCCTTATACTTTGTTAGCAGTTGCAGAGAGACCGCTACAAACGAAAAAGAGCTCTTAAAAGTAAGGTAAGCAAGATCAGAGGCTCACGTCGTAAGTTCTTCTGTATCTTCACAAAATATATCATAATCGTAAGAAGGCAGCAAGAAGATGCGATGTAAACGTGCTCTACTTCTAGTCAAGTAAACTATCAAAAACTTGTCCAATCATTCCGAGAAAGGAAAAGCCGTATTGTAGTATCAAACACCAACTCAGGTTCACCCCCGGTGCACTACCAAGGTAGCTTCCAGTATTCCACTCATTTGCAGCAAAGTGTACAAAGGTCAAACATGCCGCTGTTTAATGAGAGCCCGGAAGAACTACGAACAGGTCAAGGATGGCAAAGATAATGTTACTCCTCACTGCAGAGACTATGCGTGGAAACGCAGTTATAAAATGCAAAGATTCTGGGTCGCAGAAAACCGGTGGTATGAAAGGGATTCCTGAGGCGTATCACACCAGAAAAGCGGTTGGCCACTGTGTAAGCATCCTATAATTTTTTCTTCGGGATACTGAAACGGCCTTCTGGGGTAAACATGTTTGACTACCACATGGCGATCATAACGCTTGCACGGAGTCCTGCCTTTATTCGAATAAAATTTGGTTGGCAGTTCACTTTTCTGATATCGTTATGCAGTTCTGATATCGTTATGCAAGACAAATCTTTTCCTCGCACAAAAGCAAAGAAAACAGCAGAGCCATCAGGCGGCGTACGCATCCTGATGAGCCATCCAAACAGGCTAGCGAGATATTCCAATATTGGACAACGGTCTGCTGACATGGACACGAACGAGTCTGATAACAAAGCGGGGCGCTACCGGTCCATGGTTTTGGCCGATGTTTCTGAACACATCCTTGCCATTTCCCTTCATGATGATCCCTCTGCATTCCTGAATTCGGATCAATTAAAAATAAACTTCAGAGAGAAATATGTTAGTATTTTGCTATTCGCTGGTGACATTTCCTTGCCAAGTTACAAAGGGAACGAACTGGAAAGCATGATCAATCAAAAGGAAAAGGTAGGCCCAAAATAATATGCTGATGACTAAAATAATGCTCAACGCTAACGTAAGGCAAATACAGCTCATGATAGGTAGAGATGTGTTGGGATTAGTAAGAAAACGCCTTTACAGTTCTCGGGTGTAAACCCGAGATCCGGGCAACAAGATTGAACTAACTAGAAGAACAGGAATGAGGCACAGCACACCTCGGTAGTACTCTGGGATGAGAACGGAGATTTACGAGTACCTCTCAAAAGAAAACCATATATACCAGATGAAACGGACCGGTACTCTTCCAGTTTTCATAATCGTACAGGCGTTAGAAAAGGTTCATCTGAGATTAGGCAATACACAGCGAGCTATGGAGAGCAATATTATAGATATACCGTTTAGAAACAGGAAACGAACAGAGTGCACTGCAGAGCGAGCCCGAATTAGGCATTCCAGTCTAAATCGCGAAATATAAAGCGACCTCAGAACACATTGGACGAAATGTGTGCAACCGAGGTTGCTTAATGCTATTTCAATGAATTCCCAGAGAAAGCAAGTGCAGCAAGTGGCGGCTGAAATGTAGGTGGCTGGATGGTGTGTAGTAATATGTGGGAAAATGTGTGCGCAGATATCACGGGAGTTGAGAAAAAGGTCTCACAGGGCCAACTACAGCGTGTCTAGTGAGCCTGATAACAATAACACTGGTATGCTTCGACAAAGCCAGGAGAAAAAAAGCGATTTAGAGGGGTTTCCCAGCCGAAAAGATAATCCTCCAAGGTTTTACTTCGGTTGAATTTTAAGTTCTGGGCTCAGTTTTCGATGTCAAGCTAGTTTCAGACAAATATCTGCAAAATCGATGAGTAGAAGCCTTAGTACTAACAAACTCTAAATAAGAGTGCTGCTTAACGCATCTGCAAAAGGCAATTGAAGAGCGGTGTGTTGTGGATACATGCAACATGGACGCAAACTGAAGAAGACTACGGCATTCAATGCACTGCCTGTAGAGGCATTTGAACATCCGGGCTGCTCGTCGCCTGCAATAGCCTTGTGACCCAATTACGTAAGTATCGCACCAACTTCGGATGAAGCCCACACGCGGCCATGGGTTATTTTATATTAAAAAAAAATTATTTCAAGACAAAAGTAGGGAGATAAACAACAACAAAACTAGTAAATTTTGCCTTAAATGCTGGCGCAATTAAAGTTTGTCCCTCCCTTCCTCCGCCCGCCGCGGTGGCGCTGTGGTTAGTGGAATCGACTGCTGTGTTCAAGAATACAGCCGCTTTGAGATGGAGGCTAATAGATAGGCGCTGGTGTGCTGCATGATGTCAGTGCATATTAAGAAACGCCAGGGGGCTAAATATCCGGAGCAATGAACTATGGCATCGCTCTTAGCTCGAGTCACTTTGGGACGTTAAACTTCATAAATCAAGCCAATCCAAACCAAATTTTGCTCAGGCGTTTTTTTAATTCCCGTGGCGGGTGTTCGGCATTGTCAGTGCTTTGGAATGCAAACTAGCATTCTGCCGCACTTTACCCCGAGAGCTGAATTTTTGTTATGTGTTGAAACACTATGAAAGTCAGACAAAAACACAAACCTAGAGCACCAATACTAAGCAAGTATATGTTTGCACCAGTGGGAAATATATTAAAACTATTCAGTGCAGTTATGGTTTTTGCATGTGGCAGGTGAATATTCGCAGCTCATCATTCTCACTGTGCGGTTGATAGGTAGCAGTGTTTCGCTGAGGTGAAAGGAACACGTAGCTTCCAATGTAAACCTCAACACACGTGAACCTCCACACAAATGAAAATGTAAGCGCGGTTCTGTAGAGTTTCAAAGAGGACCCCCGCTCAATCGCGTCACAAAGCTTCTTCTTTTCCTTAGATTTGGAAAAACATCCAGCCATTATTTAATGGGTACTACATAAGAGCCTCGATCCATGAAGCTAAACTAAACTATTCATATTCTACAATCTGTTGTCACTTGTAAGTTTAGCGTTATATTGTACGAAAATTACACGAATGAAAATAATTGCCCTGTGCGTTGCGCAACTTTTCGCGTAACAGCATATTGAAAGAATACAGCTGTTTCTCTGTCTCTAGGAGTTACATGCATGAGAGATGGAAACAATAATTCCTCATTTCATATGCACGACACAAACGGAAATCATCATAGGGTATTCAAGAATCACTGGTGCACTAAGTTGTCATTACCAAATGTTTCCTATAAAAATATCGAAGACAACTAAATAAGTCTTCCGCTTATCCTTGATATGGCGAATGTTTTCTTGCTGAAGTTTTTATATAAGGCAGTGAGATGAAAGCAACACACCAGTTAGACCACTTAAAGAGTTTTGCAGCATGCAGATGTATTCTTAAGCAGCTTTCCTGCCCTTTGTTCACTCTCCCAGTGCTGAGAGCTGATTATATTATTGAACAAAGTATGCACTGTCCCTCCGCTACCTTACTGAAGTCATTTTGCTGATACGCAGCAATTTCAGGTAGAAGATTTTTCTACTACGCATTTTTTCTGGCCATCATCAACTGGTGCCATCGGTGCGTTGCCGATCACTGACATTGCGAAAAGATTTATAACATTTTATTTTAAAATTAAGGAAATTTAAAGCTTTGTATGAACTGGCGCTGTGCATCCCAAAGGTTTTGTACTTAAGCAACCGAAACAACGACTCTTGATAACGCTCAGTAATGCAACAAAAACAGTATGAAAAATAACTGCCCAATCCCGAACCACATCGTTTCTATAGTCTAAAGAACAAAAATGTTAGTTATATGGGGTACATGACTTACTGTCAACTTGATCCGTGAAGTTAAGCCGTGAATGAAGTCGTGTTCCACAAGCAGACAAATGGAAAAACAAATCGCTAATAATAATCAAGTGTGCTGTTACCCTCTTCACAAAGCGTGTTTTAGTGGCCGTGTAGCTATGATATTGTGCTGCTGACTCCAATATTATACATTGCATTTCATATAAATATGACCGCATTCCATATATACGGCGCCAGAAAAAAAGGCCGCGAGATTTCAAACCCCACTATGAGCGCTGAGTTGGTCTAAATGGTTCGTTGTATTGTGTGAAAATTGAGGTTCGCTATCACGGGGCCCGCAGGTTGCGCCTAAACCTGACTGACTGAACTTGCAGATTAAACATTTCATCTGATCCTATTCTGCAGCTTCGCAATTGCGGGCAGACATGATGCAAGTTGCTTCGCACAATACTTTCCGACATTTTCTTCATCGTGCTTGAAGCAACAGGAGCAAAAACACTAGTGTAAGGTTTTTTTTCTACGCAGACCTGAGGCAAGCACCGGCCCATGCATTTGCCGTAGCCAGCATAATCTGATCTGCGGCTGACGGTACACCACTATATATAGAGATCTGACATGAAATTTCTTTACTTTTAACAATTACAGCTATATAAAGAGGGGGAATTTTCTCTCGACGCCATTGTTCTGTTTACCTGCAGCGCTTTCTTCACATTTATGTGGGGGGAATTCCAGCCAGTAAGTTTTGTTTTGAGATATTTGTTATGAACAATTTATTGTTTAACCCTCTTGCCATTTAACGCGTATGATGAGATAGCAAATTCGTGTAGGATGATTTTTTTTACTGACAAAATAGGAATCTGCTCTCATAGTGTATTAGGCATGAACTTTGTTTTCCTCTTTCGAAGGATGCCAATGCTCTGCGTTTCGCTAACTACTTGCGCAAAACAAAAACCAATGTATGAACCGTGAATGCTTTAAATGAGTTGCAAAAAAAATTTATTTGAAAGAAGGTTATCGTGCAGATTCGTTAGTGCTAACGTTGCTAAGTGCTTTTACCTTCACCTGCTTTTCACATTAAACGTCACATTTCGGAGAACAAAGGGTGAACGCTAAAGATATTCCTCAACTTGAACATTTGTGACCTGGCATTTTCTTTGTATATGATTAACGGTGCAGCCATTGCGTCCAATATTTTGCGGAGCTCAGCGTAGAGATTATTTACTTCCATTTATTCCCTTGGCCATTACCTCTTGCATCTAAGAAAGCATCACGCCGAGGTTCTGCATAGATACCTTGATTTATAAGATCTTTAATTTTCAGATAATGATCCGCTGCATCAGTTCCAGGATGAACCTCCTTATTCTTAGTGTCATGGCGTCTATCTTCTTGGTAGGCGTGACATCCCGTGAGTATAACTACTCTTCGGACAGCTATTTGCAGAACATCCCTTATCGACAACCTCTGTATATCGGAAATTCCAGCGGCGTTCTTCCGCTTTTCTCTTTGTCCATTATGTTAACATAAAAATGCAACCTGACTGCTTCGGAGTATAGGACTGGCTTGCTGCATGCGAAGTGTCATACATACAGCAAATCTGAAAATAAGGTGTAACGGTTTAATGTTTTCACTATGTTTTGCAGAAGACCCGCCGTGTCCTCAAGTGGAGTGTGTGGATGGATCCAATGTGGCTTGCATGGTCTCGAACGAGAGATGTCGTTGCTTCTGCGGTGAGTGGGTGCCACTTTTTTATCAGTTCTTTAACGCTTGGCGCTCTCAGCCTGTGGAGGAACACATGCGACCGAATGTTGTAGAAGCTGCACCTGACGATTTACCGCGCCCACAAAAAGCTGTTTTTGCATTCTCACATTGACTGTCAATGACGAGAATTTATTATTTTCTTATCTTAATATGCGCAGGAAAATGAAGCGTATGGCCTTGAACGCAGCAGATTAAAATTTACAAGGCTTTTTTCAGTGTTGTCCCCTTAAAATGCATTCGCATGTGGATTCTCAGCTACTCTGATATCTTTTGTTGTTGTTGTGTTTCCTTAAAATACTTCCCCTGATGCCTACGTTGCATAGGTAGTCTCGGCATTGCCGTACGTAAAGCTATGTGGATCCTAGCTGAGGTTTTAGAATAGATTGAGTTGTAGGAAGATGTCGCTTCCCACCCAGTGCCTCTTGATCCCTGCGAGTTCTTGCAAGAAACTTTCTCGAACGACTGCCATCCACCTGAAGGGCTGCAATGTTCAACTGAGGAGAGCGCCTGCAAATGTCAATGCGGTAAGTCCCCGGTTTTCTATGCTAGCCACGACGTCTTGTTTTTTGCTTAATATATTAAGCTAGCCAAAACAATACATGCTTGCTCCGGATGAACAGCTACCGAGGAATATAGTCCACATTTCTACATATACTTACATATGTCCTGCGTATTTGGCTTGAACTGTACCAGACACCGAAAGACCTATAAGTAAAATGATTGCAGATACAACTTTGAATTTTCTTCACAGGCACAGTGGTGTTGCTTCATCGTTCAAATTGCTGTATCCTAGTCAGTTCTGCGACGCTATTTGTAAACTTAAGTAATTAAAGGCACGGAACATGTGTCATGACTGGCTGCTTACTTAGCTGAAAGTTGAAGGTAAAACAAACTTTATGCCACCATTACCATGCTGCCAACAAGTGTTCCTGATACAAATTTCAGAACGCAAATAATTATTAGGCGTGTACATATGTGCCTCCTTTATGTATGACCTACTGCAACATGATATCTCGAATTGAAGTAGCTCCTTTTATGCTCACCATGCAAGGGATTGATGTATTTTCAGGTGTTCGGTGAAGCATTCGGATTCGCAGGGATGGAGAAGAGAAACCTCCAAACTGATGAGCAAGTGCTACAGCAAAGATGTGGGGCTTCAATTTGGAGCAAAGACTTTTAGCTCAATAAATATTCTCAATTCTCGACATCCAAGCGGTGGGCTTATGGTAAAGCACCTGTCTCTCAATCGGGAGGTACTAGGCTTGATTTCCGGGGCCGCCTGTTATGAACTGAGTTTAAAAGGGCACGAGATGTACCTCCACCTGGTTTTTGGCTTTATTAGAGTGAAATACTTGGCTAAATGGTCATCAAACAAAAAAAAAATATTGTGGACAAAAAATTCTGCATTATACACCTGTTTTACTCGCGATAGCCGTGCAGCATTTCTTTACTCGGTTAAAATGCGGCCTAATAGAATTTTCGAAGCAGAAAACAATACTTAGTTTCTACGATAACCGTTACCTCACCGTCACAAAATAATTTTAACCAGATGTTCAGGAGTGCCTATTATTATATAAAGCCTGATTAGAAATTTATTCCATGCAGCTAGGCTTTATTATATTGTGTTGGTGTTAGTCTCATTTTGGTACCATAGCGGTTAGACAAGCTCTATTAACAAAGGCGAAGTTAAACGACAAAAATGTTGCAAATTATTCAAAAGGGTAGCAACAGGCCATAAATAATTGGTAAGTACTAGTCGCTTGACATAAGTACTACAACACCTGCACAAGACTCTTAGAGTTTGTGGAAGGTAGCTTTGCCAGGCACTCTCAGGTCGCACAACGTTGTTATAGCGACATTACACGATCGACAGCTGGCGCCTAGTCCGAACACGTCTAACATACAAACATAACACTTTTACGAATTCGCCTTTATCACAAGGCCACTCTACGCATCCGCGCTTCTCTCCTGGTTGAAAACAAACCGCCAACCCCAGCTGCGCATGCGGAGATTTCGGCCTCCACGATCGGCGCAGCAGGAGCTGACCTCGGAGGCCATGTGCAGTTAATATTCGTGGCATGCCTATGCGACAGATGGCCGTAGCTGTCAAGAACACACACCGCCATTTCGCTGGCGGCTGCGTCTCCAAGAGACGTTTCTAACCAGTAGCAGATGGTTTTCAACCACTTCCTAGGGCGCCACAGTTTGTGAAAAAGACAGATTCTATAATTCAGAGCTTAAATAATTTAGCCCTGCTACTTCCAAGTCTGATATCGACTAGCAGTAAAACGGGAAACCAAGGAAAAGAAAAGTTTCGGAAGAAATTAAGAGTGACTATCTCTGAGCTGGTCTTAGGTCCGCTATTAGCGGGCCTCGTAGCCGACACGTTGAAGCTCGTAATGTCAGACGAAGTTTCCCACCGGATGAACTTGTGCAGTCGGAGTGTTCTAGCAGGATGAATACCGCTCGGCCCTCTTTCTACAACTGGAGGGTGTGTCTTCTACACATAAAATTACACTTTCATTCTGTGCCGGAAAGTGTAATTTTATGTGTAGAAGACACACCCTCCAGTTACTTTCATTTCGTGCCGGCCTCGCCGGGGTGGCGCAGTGGTAAGACGCCCGACTACTGTGCTGGAGTTCCCGGGTTCGAACCCGACCTCGGCGGCTGCGTTTCGATGGAGGCGAAACGAAGTGGCGTCCGTGTGGTGTGCGATGTCAGCGCACGTTAAATATCCCCAGGTGGTCGAAATCACTCCGTAGCCCTCCACTACGGCTCCCCTTTCTCTCTTTCTACTTTCACTCCCACCTTCCCCCCTTCCCTTACAGCGCGGTTCAGGTGTCCACAGAGCAAGTGTGACAGATACTGCGCCTTTCCCTTCATGTGAACCAAAAAACCAACCAATCATTTTGTGCCGGCGTCAGAAAGAACAGACATAAAACGCAGGTCTGTGGTGTCTCAATAAACTTGCTGACAGCACGCGCTAGGCATACGCCTTACCCAGCATAATCTGAACGGCCTCTTGTGGAACTTTAACCGCTGTGTTACATGCCGCTGAGAGTTTAGATTCGCTGCCTACGCAGTTTTTATGAGTATAAAATGAGGAAAGATTGCAAATCTATGCCATTCTTCGGTTGGATTTTCAGTGCTTTTTACGCTATTGAAATATTTGCGTGGGTTATCGCAGTCCGTAACTCTTTGTTTTATATTTCCTTCGACGCAGCATATCTTCTCGTGAACCATTTTTGGACATTACTGATCAGGAAAGCGAGGACACAACTATGAAATAAGTTTAAACGGCGGCTTGAAAAGCTAATATCTTCCCCTAGCGGCTGGGCACTTAATTCAGTTTTCTCCTTTCGGTGTAGACGCCAGAGAAAAATTGCCACGAGCCAAAGTGCCTCAAACGAGCGGACGCAGAGCGACGCAGAGCACGTGACAATATGATAGCAACAGTGCCGTGAGTCAGTTTCATTTTTATTTAAAAGTATAGAACAATCCATGAAGCCTTATTTTGTTGGCTGCTTTCTGTACGCTATTCTGTTCTGAGAAACCAATGCCAAATAATTAAATGCCGACGTTGGAGAGCCAGATTGTCGAGAAAGAAAGATGGTAGGCAAGACTGCGCGGTAATAATAATAATAATATTAATAATAATAATAATAATAATAATAATAATAATAATAATAATAATAATCATCATAATTATTATTATTATTATTATTATTATTATTATTATTATTATTATTATTATTGGTTCAAAGGAAGCGAAAGACACACTGTTTGTCACACTTGTTTCTGTGGACACCTGAACCGCGGTGTAGGGGAAGGGAGGAAGGTGGGAGTGGAAGTGGAAAGAGAGAAAGAGGAGCCGTAGTGGAGGGCTACGGAGTGATTTCGACCACCTGGGAATCTTTAACCTGTGCTGACATCGCACAGCGTAGCAGGGGGCGGCAGAAAGTTAGGTGGGCGGATGAGATTAAAAAGTTCGCAGGGGTCAAGTGGATGCAGCTAGCACAGAACCGGGTTAAGTGGAGAAATATGGGAGAGGCCTTCGCCCTGCAGTGGGTATAGTCAGGCTGATGATGATGATGACATCGCACAACACACGAACGCCTCTTCTTTTCGCCTCCATCGAAACGCAGCCGCCGAGGTCGGGTTCGAACCCGGGAACTCCGGCACAGTAGTCGGGTGTCTTACCACTGCACCACCCCGGCATATACATATAGTAGAGGGTAGTAAATAGGATATATAGTCTTAGATGGAGCGACCAACTGCATAAAGTGCAGTGCTAACAGGGAAGCACGTGCTCTGAAATCGTTTTTACTTTAGAGGGCAAAGACAACTATATTGTGATTGGATTACTTTTATCAGAGACACATTGTGCAAATAAATAAATAAATAAATAAATAAATAAATAAATAAATAAATATATGGTATCAAAAGTTTTAAGAATGCGGTATGCCCAGACCCGATGCAGTCAATTCAGAGCTGCTCAGAGTCGCCTATGGTAATCTGGAGTAATGCTGAAGCATTATTTTCGATCGCCAAGGCTAATCAGTTAGATAAAGCTATTCGTGTTTTTAGCCAAAAAGTGTCGAAAGAAAGTTGTAGATCGCCTCAAAAACAAACGACTAGCTACGTTGTTTCTCTCACGCTACGACTGATGCAACTATATCATAGGCCTTCACAAATGATGCCACGTGACAAGCAGTTATTTTAAAATCATTTGCCAAATGCGTGCAACTACTTTCGTCGTAAAGAGCGCTGCCGCTAAAAGCAGATTTTATTTCGAGGACTCGCCTCGGGGATTTAAAGTGGCACCGCTGTTTCATGGCGCCAGGTATCGTTTTCAACGGGTAAAAATCTACCTTATCTACATGGAATCTTAAAGAAACCCGAGTAGGTAGCCGTTTTCCGAAACTGCACCTTTAGCATTGACATTTTTTCTCCCAAGTAAAAAAATAAATATCGCTGATTCTTCTTTACGAAATACGTAACTTTGGTGAAGGAAAAATACCGCAGATTAGCACAAGCAACTGAACAGCTCTTGACTTGGCAAGGGTAAATGCTTAACAGCCTCGGGAAGGAACAGCAGTTTACATTAGGTAGCGAAGTACTGGAAGTAGTAGGCGACTATGTCTACTTAGGACAGGTAGTAACCGCAGATCCGGACCATGAAAAGGAAATAACAAGAAGAATAAGATTAGGATGGAGCGCATTTGGCAAGCACTCGCAGATTATGTCCAGCAGCTTACCGGTATCGCTAAAGAGGAAAGTATATAACTGTTGCATCTTGCCTGTACTCACCTATGGCGCTGAAACGTGGAGGCTAACCAAGAGATTTCTACTTAAGTTGAGGACAACCCAGAGGGCTATGGAACGAAAAATGGTAGGGGTAACATTAAGAGATAGGAAGCGTGCAGAGTGGGTCAGAGAAATAACTCAAGTTACCGACATTCTAGTGGAAATTAAGAAGAAGAAATGGACATGGGCAGGACATGTAGTGCGAAGAGAGGATAACCGATGGTCGCTTAGGGTAACAAATTGGATTCCAAGGGAAGGAAAGCGTAGCAGGGGGCGGCAGAAAGTTAGGTGGGCGGATGAGATTAAGAAGTTCGCAGGGGTCAAGTGGATGCAGCTAGCACAGAACCGGGTTAAGTGGAGAAATATGGGAGAGGCCTTCGCCCTGCAGTGGGTATAGTCAGGCTGATGATGATGATGATGATGTATGTATGTATGTATGTATGTATGTATGTATGTATGTATGTATGTATGTATGTATGTATGTATGTATGTATGTATGTATGTATGTATGTATGTATGTATGTATGTATGTATGTATGTATGTATGTATGTATGTATGCATGTACGTACGTACGTACGTACGTACGTACAGCCTTTGTCAAAAATATACGGCTCGAGGGGTCCGCTTCTAAGCACTCTAACTTAGCCCCTGGAAGCAATACTGTAATATATAGGTAAGCATAGAGAAGAATGGGGACTAGAGTTGTCGTCTACTAGATTTCGAACGGTGCAGATGCGTACTGATCCCCGTTACGAGGCTTAGAAGCAAAACCCTTGGGCTGTATATTTTTGACAAAGACTGGACGTACATGTGTATGTGTGTGTGTGTGTGTGCGTGTGTGCGTGTGCGTGTGCGTGTGCGTGCGCGTGTGCGTGCGCGTGCGCGTGCACATGCGCGTGCGCGTGCGCGTGCGCGTGTGTGTGTGTGTGTGTGTGCGTGTGTGTGTGTGTGCGTGTGCGTGTGCGTGTGTGTGTGTGTGTGCGTGTGCGTGTGCGTGTGTGTGTGTGTGTGCGTGTGCGCGTGCGCGTGCGTGTGCGTGTGTGTGTGTGTGTGTGTGTGTGTGTGTGCGTGTGTGCGTGTGTGTGTGTGTGTGTGTGTGTGTGTGTGTGTGTGTGTGTGTGTGTGTGTGTGTGTGTGTGTGTGTGTGTGTGTGTGTGTGTGTGTGTGTGTGTGTGTGTGTGTGTGTGTGTGTGTGTGTGTGTGTGTGTGTGTGTGTGTGTGTGTGTGTGTGTGTGTGTGTGTGTGTGTGTGTGTGTGTGTGTGTGTGTGTGTGTGTGTGTGTGTGTGTGTGTGTGTGTGTGTGTGTGTGTGTGTGTGTGTGTGTGTGTGTGTGTGTGTGTGTGTGTGTGTGTGTGTGTGTGTGTGTGTGTGTGTGTGTGTGACTTTGAATAGCTTCGGTTTGCATATAGTATCTAGTGAAATTTATCTTGTTGATATCAACACCTTTGGCAGCAATTTCGGTGCGCCCTCTTTTGGGAGAGCGATCTGTTTGAAAAAAAAATGAAAAGCCATAAATTTATGTTTCTTTAGCTATAGTGACAGCCGCCGACTCTGGAGCCCACCAAGCAAACGGGGAAGAATTTCTAGTCTTGGTCACGCCAGCTGTGCCCTGTAACTATAACCTAATCTTGCGAAACGAAGTGTGTTTAGCCACAAAAAAGTTAACCCTATCCTACTAGAATGGGGAGAACACCAAGAAGAGAGGACTAAAAAAATGGTGAGACAGATGTTGTGATAATGAAAGGTGGAGAGGAGGACAGAAAGAAGCGACTGCCGATCTCGCCCGTAAGTACCGTCTATGGGCTGCTGATGCCAAAAGCGGTGCGTTGATTGCGTTGAGAGGCCTTTGGTGTCTACACACTCGCCGTCGCCTCAACCACAAGGATCCCCTTTCTCCAAAACACGGCTAAACGTGGGTGTTGGAGTCAGTTATGGCACACTACTAACCGAACTCTGATTTAACAGATGTCACTGCTTGGTTTAAAAGAATAGACATCACTTCTAGTTTGTATAATACATTCAGGGGGCTTCAAGAAAGACTTGAGTTATTTGTAATCGCGGGGTGAAGGCAGAAAAAAAACATTTGCGGGAACAAATTTTCTGCCGCGCCAGACACAATAAGCTGCAAAACTCCGCTGAAAATTCAGCTCATCGCTACAAACGAAGCAATTACCTATTTATTTATACTAGTTGTGAGGCGGCTCCCAATAAAGAATTAGAAGCCGTGAGCAAGACAACGTTATATAAGTCGTTTAAACGATAAAAGTCTAATTTTCAGAAGCATAGCTTTTGAATCTGACTTCAGTAATACGGTATACTGAAACTGACCGCAAGAGTGCCCAGGAAGTTTGGTACAGAAGTCGCGTCCAGAGGCGATGCAAGCACTGGAGACTGCACTTCGCTTTAACTCCGAGTGGTATTGGGTCAAGTCACGTGCTATATTCGCTTGCCTAGCAGCTTGTTGCAAGGGAAAGGGTAGTCATCATCAGTTGCGTTCTTGTTATATGATTGAGAGCGACTGAAATAAAGTACATGAGGCACTTTAGTAGAGCAGGCAGCTCGAATATGACGGAGTGGCAACTGCGTAATATCACGTAATTACCGGGCACCCTTTCTGTACCGAACCTAGTGAGCGTCGTTTGCGCTCACATTTGGGTCCGTATGAAAAAAAATAAGCGGATTTCCTCGGGCGTCAGGACTATAGGAAATCAATTTTCCTTCGTTCAAAACCTGATATGGCTTCGTCTTGTTCGCGAATTCGAACCCCCGATTAGGACCAGCTGTTCAACGGAGGTAATTAAAACCGAATTACTTTGGTTTATTTAATTATTTTGATATCAAGAAATTTTGCAGCATTTATGTTTGGAGCGGCAGAGAGGTTGTTCCGGCAAATGGTCTTTTTTCTGCTCTCAACCCACTATTTTCTGAAGTTACTTAGTCTTCCATGAAACATCCTATACATTACTTCATTTTTAAGAAACCGCGTAGTTGCTGAATTATATTGTTCTAATTTAGAGTAAACGCCTGAATGAGAAGTGGCAGCCATGGCCGCAGATGATTATTTTTTCTTGCGCGATGATGTGGCAGCAATGGTTTTGAATAAGTTGATTAATCCATTGCGTTTTTTTCAGAGTACGCCAAAAATGCATATGAAGGAAATTATGCGATAATATTTTAACCGGTGAGCGCTAATGCCCTTACATAGATGGTAAGTGGTCGGCGTGGTGCAGGCTTCTTCCATTTGAAGCCACATAATCTCGAACATCATGAGCATTCCTCTGCCAAGCAGTAGCTGGAAGGTGATATGACCGCGCAAGGAATGTAACGAATTGTGTTACTTAATAAAAACAGTTGCATCGCCAATTTTGGAGGAGGCGCCCTGCAGTTCCTGAGCAACATCATTTAGTGACGCATGGACCACAAGCGCTTTTTTACCACGGCGGAGAATAATTAGCCAATATGGCGATCTTTAGAATAAAAAAAAAATTGCGCTTTCTTTCGCCCTAAAATCTGCCAACTTGTGTTTTTTGGCAGCCGATACCCTATTGGGTCTTCATTTCACGCCCCCAGCTGCAAGATTTCACACGCGTTGCATCTTCCTCGCATTTCTCAGAGCGCATGCTTGAAGGAACAGGCTACAAAAACACCCGTATAGGGTGTCTAAACAAAATATGTTGCCAATGTCCACCCATGCGTTTACCCCACTTAACACAGTCCCACCTATCCCAGGTGCTAGGTCACGTGGAATGACGTGGTGGTAAGGTTTTAGATTTGTTTTGTTTAATTGATAATATTTAAAGACAGCGCATATGAAAAATCGATACCATTCTTCGGTTTGCTTTCGAGTGCTTTCTTCCAAGACTTCCGTCGAACATTACAGTTTGTGAGTAATTGTTTAAATTTTGTATTTTTGACTAGCATATCTCTTCATAAATAGTCTTGTCATTTCGTTTCTCACGAAACACCAGAATATAGCCGTGAGATGGTCTTATACTACTGAATAATGAGCGAAATCTCCTGTTTCAGTAGTCAGTCTCTAACTTTCCTTTGTCCGCCGTTGGCCTGGGCAACACTGCTCTGAGTATAGTTGAACCTGTCCACTGAGACGGATACTTATGCATTAATACAAAATTAGCCTATGAAGCAGGCTTAAAATCGTCAACAGATGTATATATTGTTACGTGGTGACAAGCAAAGAAGACGGCACAGCATGGTGGCAGGATGAACGATGATTTAATGTCTGACCTAGCGCGAGAGCTCCTCTCGCGCCACTGCTTATCTTCTTCTTCGCAACGATTCCCGGGGCCACCGAGCGATCGTCCCGATCGTTTCGTTGAATTCGATGGTGACATGATGGTGTAGATGTTCGAGAAAAGATAGAAGAGAATGATGCGCTTGCCACCACGATGACGATGAACACGATGATGCTTGGGTGACCTATTGTTCGAGGTCGCAAACGAGTGGCTTCGTCTCGGGTCTGGTTAGTCTGTCTGTTCTCCTTGTCTTCAGATCCGGGCTGGGGGCTGGGCGGTGGTAGTTGTTGGTCGGGTCTGGGCAGAGGAAAGGCTGGAGCGAAGCTGCTCGGTGATGTCTCAGGGCTCTCGGTCGATGGTCCCGGCTTACTAATGGCGTCGATGCTAAAAGGAGAGGATGGGTATGACGTACGGCGATCCTCCAACCAAAATGTTACGTGGTGAAAAGCAAAGAAGACGGCAAAACATGGCGACAGGATGAACGACGATTTAATGTCTGGCCTAGCGCGACGGCTCCTCTCGTGCCACTGCCGATCTTCTTCGCAACAATATTTTCTATCGTCGCCTTGTTGATGTACAGGTTTTGAAAGCGCTCATACGAATCATCATCATCATCATCATCATCAGCCTGATTATACCCACTGCAGGGCGAAGGCCTCTCCCATATCTCTCCACTTAACGCGGTTCTGTGCTAGCTGCATCCACTTGACCCCTGCGAACTTCTTAATCTCATCCGCCCACCTAACTTTCTGCCGCCCCCTGCTACGCTTTCCTTCCCTTGGAATCCAGTTTGTTACCCTAAGCGACCATCGGTTATCCTCTCTTCGCACTACATGTCCTGCCCATGTCCATTTCTTCTTCTTAATTTCCACTAGAATGTCGTTAACTTGAGTTATTTCTCTGACCCACTCTGCACGCTTTCTATCTCTTAATGTTACCCCTACCATTTTTCGTTCCATAGCCCTCTGGGTTGTCCTCAACTTAAGTAGAACTCTCTTGGTTAGCCTCCACGTTTCAGCCCCATAGGTGAGTACAGGCAAGATGCAACTGTTGTATACTTTCCTCTTGAGCAATACCGGTAAGCTGCTAGTCATAATCTGCGAGTGCTTGCCAAACGCGCTCCATCCCAATCTTATTCTTCTTGTTATTTCCTTTTCATGATCCGGATCTGCGGTTACTACCTGTCCTAAGTAGATATATTCGCCTACTACTTCCAGTATTTCGCTACCTAATGTAAACTCCTGTTCCTTCCTGAGGCTGTTGAACATTACCTTAGTCTTCTGCATATTGATTTTCAAGCCTACCTTTCTACTTTTCCTGTCTAGGTCATCAATCATTATTTGCAGTTCATCCCCCGAGTTGCTTAGCAAGGCAATGTCATCAGCAAATCGTAGATTACTGAGGTATTCTCCATCTACCCTTATCCCTAACTGCTCCCATTCCAAGTCTCTGAATACTTCCTCTAAACATGCTGTGAATAGTACTGGGGAGATTGTGTCTCCTTGCCTAACACCTTTCTTTATGGGAATTTTGTTGCTTTCTTTATGTAGAACTATGGTTGCTGTGCAGCCACTATATATATCTTCCAGCACTTTCACGTACGGCTCGTCTACCCCCTGATTTCGCAATGCCTGCATCACCGCCGAGGTTTCAACTGAGTCAAATGCTTTTTCGTAATCAATGAATGCTATGTATAAGGGCTGGTTATATTCCGAGCATTTTTCTATCACCTGATTGATGGTATGGATATGATCGATAGTAGAGTACCGTTTCCGAAACCCTGCTTGATCCTTTGCTTGATTGCAGTCTAAGGTTGTCCTGATTCTATTAGCGATTACCTTAGTAAATACCTTATACGTAACAGACAGTAAGCTGATTGGTCTGTAATTTTTAAGGTCCTTAGAGTCCCCTTTCTTGTGAATGAGGATAATGTTTGCATTCTTCCATGCTTCCGGTACCGTCGATGACACCAGGCACTGCGTATACAGGGTGGCCAGTTTTTCTAGCACGATATCCCCCCCGTCCTTCAGCAAATCTGTAGTTATCTGATCCTCTCCAGCTGATTTCCCTCTTTTCATAGTTTCTAGTGCTTTCTTGACCTCTTCCTTCGTCACTGGTGGAACGTCTGACTGTTTTTCCCTACCGCCAATCTCATTACGGTCCTGACTACTTTGGCTACTGTAGAGATCTGTATAGAACTCCTCGGCTACTTTGACTATTTTGTCCATATTAGTGATTACGTTGCCCGCCTTGTCCCTTATCGCATACATCTGGTTTTTGCCTATGCCCAATTTCTTCTTTACCGCTTTAAGGCTTCCCCCGTTCTTTACAGCATGCTCAATTTTCTCCATGTTATACTTCTTTATATCGGCCACCTTGCGCTTATTGATTAGCTTTGATATCTCGGCCAATTCGATCTGGTCTGTTGGATTGGAAGCTTTCATACTCATACGAATCACTCTTGTTTATGTTCATCCATTAGCATTCAATGGTGGAGAGCACTGCAAGAACGGTCTCAGAATAAAATTTGTTCCTGTATCGAAAGAAAAGCACTTGTCTTGTTCCAGCGCATACGAAAATATTGTTGTAGAAAGGGTGAAGAGGGTTCAGTGCATCCAGAAGATTTGGTATGTAATCCTTGGTTGTTTCCCCTAAATAAGATGAAATTGCACAGGTGTGCTGCTATACCATGTGTAAGACATCCTTTTTTGGGACAATCTTTGTTAGATTAGGGCAAGGATGAAGCTCGTCATGAGTGCTCTCCTGGTGTGCATTGTCTTGGCTGGCGTGAACTCACGTGAGTAACACTTGCCTTGACCTCAAGGCTTTTAAACCTCCTTTGGTGGTCAGCACTTTTCGAGGAAGTAAAAAAAAAATTTCTCTTTTATCCACGGCTTGTTTGGTTGCTTTCATGCTCTCCTGGAAGCTGCTTGTGTTTTGGCCAGTTTTTAGTTTTGATAGCTTGTTTTCAGCAACTTTCCCGAATAAATACCTAACAATTGAGCTAAGAAAAGCAGAGCAGACTACATAGATAACAATGGGAGCATGAAGATAATAGGATACAAAGGTGGTCAACGTTTGTGGTAGATACATAACTTCATCTGCTCTGGATGCGGCGAAGTGCTAATGGAAGGGGTGGTTCGATGTACTATTGCAAAAGTTGAAAGTGAAGTTTCAGGCAGAAGTCTCAGAAGACATTGCAATGACTTTAGTCCGCATTTAATTTTTAGATCGAGTGGCGATCATATGTGGTGGTTAGATTATGTGTAAGTTGGCATTTTAAGGTAATAATGATAGAAAGCGGCATGAAAAATGTGATTGTTTACCTCAAATTTTCAGAAGATCCAGCATGCCCTCTAGTGAACTGCCCAGATAGATCCAATGTGGCTTGCCTGATTGCGGCGGAAAAATGTCATTGCTTCTGTGGTAAGACGGCGACATTCTTACTTACAATTTACAAATTACGTGTTGCTGTTTAGGTAGCTAGAGCAGAATAACACATTATTTTATGCACTGAAATTATCTCGGGAACAATTTAGGGACGGTTGTCCCTCTGGGTAGCAGTCTCTCTCCCGGGACGTCATTAGTCGCCCTCGCTGCCCGAGTTCTCTAGACCAGGTCCCTCTGGACCTCCAGGTCCGAGATATAAAGACCCGCCTGCCATCCCTGACTGTTTGGCGGATGTATATTTCTATACTTTTTGTTTTAATGGCAGGACCACACCATAAGGTATAGGCCAGCATACTATCAGCTGTTCTAGGAAATACCCGTTTAGAGCCGTCTAAAGTGGCACCCGTCAGACCTGTCAATGCTCTTGGCGGGTGCCAGCAGTTCCCTCCTGGAGGGGAATAATAACTTCTAATATCTGCATCCCCTTCATGGATCACTGCCTTGTTGTGGCGGAGGGGATTGCGAAACTCGATGAAGTCCTGAGCTCTGTTGTGTAGGGCCACCCAAAAGAAACAAGGTTATGGTCTTACTGATAGTTTTCCGATTAAGAAAGGAGTGTGACAAGGCTGCATACTGTCGCCCAGCCTATTTACCCTATATGCTGAGTACATCATGAGGAAGGCTGGTCTGGACGAGTCTTCAGCTGGAGTGAAGATTGCTGGAAAACGTATCAACAACCTTAGATATGCGGATGATACCACTTTAATGGCAGAGAGTGAAGTGGAACTCAAGAGACTTCTGATGCGTGTACAAGAAGAGAGTGAGAAGTTTGGGCTTAAACTGAACATTAGAAAAGACAAAGATAATGGCGTCTTGCCCTATCAAGTCCTGAAGCATCAAGGGGCAAGAAGTGGAAGCTGTGACAAAATTTCTCTTCTTGGGCTGCAAGATTACCCCGGAAGAAGACTGCAGCCATGAAATTATGAGACGCCTGCTTCTGGGAAAGAGAGCCATGGCTAGCCTTGACCGCGTAGTAACGAGCAGAGATATTAGACTGCCAACCAAGATCCGTAGAACTTGTGCTATGGTTTTTCCAGTTGTTATGCATGGATGCGAGAGTTGGACTGTGAAGAAGGCTGACGGCCGAAGAATTGACGCGCTTGAATTGTGGTGCTGGCGGAGATTCTTGAGAGTTCCTTGGACTACCAGAAGATCAAATCAGTCGGTATTGTCGACCATAAACCCTAACTGCTCATTGGAGGGTAAAATTTTAAAGTTAAAGCTCAGCTACTTTGGTCATCTGATGAGAAGCGAGGAGTCGCTGGAGAAAGATTTGATGTTGGAAAAGGTTGAGGGTGACCGGAGAAGGGGTAGGCAGCGAACACGATGATTAGATGGCATCCTCGAGGCGCTGCAGAAGGTTATGTGATGTTAGGAAGATAGTGAGAGACCGGAAAGCGTGGCGTGATATGGTCCATACGGTCACGAAGAGTCGGGCAGGACTGATCGACTGAACTGCACTGAATATCTGCATAAGTGATTAGTGGGATTGGTTTGGTTACCACAGTAGAATTATGAGGTTCAAACGTGCCTGCGACAGGCTGTTTGGAAGCACCAGAACAGAAGCCAGCTGGGAGCTTTAGGGGCGCTTAAGGTATTCGCACTATCCGGATGCTAGATACCGTATTTATGCCTGTGACAATTTTGTAGCAGAAGAGTACACGCCCTTTGTCTATAAACGTAAGCACAGAAAAAGCGAGGTTCGGCTATATGAAATTTCTTGTGTTTGTTCGACGTTTATGCAATATTTCACAGTTAAAATTTGGTCCCACCTGTAATCTGAGTCATGTAGCTGTTAACATTTTTATCGTTCTCCTGCAGTTATTGTCATCCGTGCTATAGGAGTGAGGTGTTTGCTTTGAACTATAGGGTATAGTTTAAAATATTCTACACATGTTTCTGCAGCGAGCTGCAGCAATAAGCATCATATTGTTGGCATGCATGCCCACAGTCAACAATAGATAGGTACTTAACGGAGCTACTCAGCTCAATAGAAGGACAGGGACAAGTTTCAGATCCTTAACAGGCAACCTTCACGCAATAGCATGCATAAACTAGAAGAAAACATTGTGTTCTGGCATCTGAAACGGCCTTCGACTGTTCCAGAGCAAAATACAATAGAGCACATGCACCCAGTCACTAAAAAAACGCTGCAACTTGCGTTTCTTCAGAAACAATTTATTTAATCAGTACATATTTCGGATATTAACATTATGGTAGTAATTACATCTGTAAAGCAGTTTCTCAATCTATATCGTGCGTGGCAATGCTGCTACATCAGGTGCTAGTGAAAGAAAAGGAAAAAAAAAATAAATTTACACGTTACCTTTTGGCCGAACAGAAGCCAAGAATATATATATATATATATATATATATATATATATATATATATATATATATATATATATATATATATATATATATATATTCTTGGCTTCTGTTCGGCCAAAAGGTAACGTGTAAATTTATTTTATATATATATATATATATATATATATATTGTTAGATCCAGCTTCCTCGTATATATATATATATATATATATATATATATATATATATATATATATATATATATATATATATATATATATATATATAGATAGATATATATACATATATTATATTATATATTTGCAACAAAATTCATTGGCTCAAAATATTATTCAAAGAAACAATCTAGATTGATGCTTTCTGATTTAAGCACAGGAAATGCCACCAAATTTTGAAAAATATAAACGAGAAATCTTACTATTATCTGCGCTTTGGGTTACCACAAGTGAATTCATCATAATTTTCTACAACCGGGTTGTACTAACGAATTTTTTTCGTACCCAGTGCCTGATGAGCCCTGCGAGTTTTTGCGCCGAACATTCTCGCGGGAGTGCTTATCGGAAGCGATGCAGTGCTCTACTGAGGCAATCACTTGCAAGTGCCGCTGTGGTATGCATAATTTTCTACACGCGATAAGCTTCTTAGTTGTTTTGTTTTTCATTAATTCATGCCACTGGCTGTTTTCGAGTTTTTCTTTCAGACGCAGTACAGCGATAAAATTGCCCCGAGGTTTAATGTAACATTATACTATTTCGGGAGACATTTTTTTTCCCTGCACTCATTAATCAAGGCGCGATAGGCATAAATATGCAACAACACGTCATAATATGACATTCACGCATTTCTCTAACACAGGCTGCTTTCAAACACGCTTTGCAGAGTGAAGTTACAGATTCCTGGCTATTGTACTTAGGCGTCCGTGTTGCTGTTCGTAACCTACATATGATTTTGGTCATGTTTTAGTCATCCACTGCTGGATTCATTTCACCTGCACTTATGACATCAAAGCGTGAAAAAAGCAATACATTACCATTTTAAATCATTACTGACAGTACATATTAAACGCATGAAACGAGATAAAATGAGCGCTTTGAGCAATAACGTCTTGGAACTCTATGAAATCGGTATAGTTATTATTGGGTACGGGCTGGTGGTGATATAAAGTACATGCTGCGCGTCGTTCATTCGAAACGTTATCCCCAAATAGGGATACGGGACGCATGTTTCAAGTGATCGCAAGCGCCCTCTATTCTGCACGCTGATGATCCAGGCTTTAAAACATTTAGGAAAAGATTCATTTTGTACAGTGCAACTATCAAGTATTCTGTTTCATACATTTCAGCTTAGCGATGTCGTCATGTATTCAGAAACGAAGAGGAGAGGATGACTCAAGATGACGTGCACATGCCTTCGTCGCTTCGGTCGGCTGCAAAGAATATGGACCCAATAAAATGCAGGAAAATCCCAGATTTAATAAGTGTCCCTGTATCCTTATGCTTCCAACACTTTCGCACGTATGTTTTCTAAGTCGGACAAAGCACGTTCGCTTTGCTGCAGAAAATAATATTTTCTGCCCAGAATACACCCATGAATGCAGCAGCAATACTGCCACTGAACGTTTTAAGTATCTGCGTGTCATACTGAATAGCCACGTATGAAAAGCGGTACACACACCCTTTCCGAATGAAATATGCTGGTGTGTCATTGCTTTTTTTATTTTTCTATTTTAGATGTTCACTTCGCCCTTCGCATACTGAGAACTATGTTCCATTCTTAGCTTCATGCATACCAAAAATAAAATCGACTTAGCCAGTATTCTCCTCTATATATTTAATGGGACTCGATATATCAAACAACCAGTGTATGTTTTCAAGAAGATGGTACTTAGGTGTTCCACAGCACGTTCTTTTCAATATGACAGAAAAATGCCAATATACATTTAAAGATGCCGCTGAAAGAAACAGCTTAAACACAGGCCCTAATTGCAGCAACGTAAACAAAATCTTTTATAAAGGAAGGAGCCAGGTTGAAAGCAGCTCGGAGCATGCTTGGTGCGCGTACATTAAGCGACAATCTTATCAGGACACATATGGATAGGCCGAGTACACCCGTGAAGGCTGATAAGAACAGTGCTAATAGATGATTAAAACTGTCTGCATATCATAGTGCATAGCCACCACCCAAAATATGGCACACGCCGAATTCTGTTGATTTGTATCCATTCTATTTATCTGTTTGTATTACTGGTAATCGCTTCACGACTCGCACACTGGCAGGAATGTTCTGTTCTAGAATGCGTGCATAGCAAGTAAGGAAATAAAGCTGTTTTGGAAGTATTGTTCAATATATGTTTAATGCTGCTCTATAAAATGAAGCCCACTCGGTGTCCGCTATCAATAAAATGGTAGATAGGTATTCAGTTGCACATTGATTTGCAGGTGCCTGATGAGTACAATATTTGACTTGTAAAAATAAAAATACTGCTGAAGAAATTGCCCAAACTTTGCTCCTTAGTGCATCGAAGGAAACCCAATCCTTTGTAAACAAAGAAGCGACGAGACGCCGCTCAGAGTCTTCTTGATGCACATACACTGTGTGACACTTACCTTATAAGTACAGCAAATAGCATAGAATTTGGAGTCTTAGCAGGCTGTAGGAGCACCACCTCAAACATCCAGTCATAAATAGAACTGCAATGCAATCTACGCGAAATGTCACGGAAGCGTCATCAAAGAGCGCACCACTTAATATTTGACGCATTCATGCACTTTGTAAAGTGCTTTTCTTCAAAATCTGCGAGCTTTCAAAAACAAATTCCTTTTAGGCCACCATAACTCCTTTTTCATTTCAGACTACACCTATCCCTAGCCCCCTTATTACAATGCCTGGACTGTGCCTTCGAAACTCAAGTCGAGGCTTTCTTAAGAGCTTGGAAAAAGATACATGTGAGGCCGTATTTATCGGAAATAAATAAAAGGGGGGTTTTAGAAGGTTCTCTCTAACTTTGCAAAGTCTATTATTGTCTAAAGGGAAAGAAATATTTTCTTAATTACTAATTAGTTAACTGGAAAATAAAAAAAAAAACATTCTGTGGTGCACCAGATGGCTGTCAGCTGGATACTAGTGGTTTCTGTGCCCCACCTAAAATGTTTCATTTTTTAGCCCTTGACTACAATTAGCTTGAAAGTCTGTATTTCTTCAAGACGCGAAGCAATGTCACACACTCATCGCACTCTAATATTCTCTAACGAACGAGGCTTCGAAGCCTACCCATACTGTTGCGTTATCGCATGCAGAAGGCCCAGGTTTAAGTCCCAACGCTTGCCTAAATGACTCTAATTTATTTCAACAAAATATTATGAGATCCTCTTGTTAAAAAGCTTCTCGCGATTTCTGCATTCATTTTAACCGTCGCCTAATTGTTTCTAATGTCCATCGGTACTTTTTCTGACCGAAGGAAGAGAGACGCAGGACGATGATATCGGCTTTACGTTATTTTTGTAATCTCCTTCAAAGTGCAGCAATGTAGACAAAGCCATACTGAGGCAATATAACTGCGGTGGGGTCGTGAGCACCAACTGTGAAGGGATCTGATTGCTTTCCTCAGTGCTTTATAGGCTAGCTAAAAGATTCACCCACTAACCAATTGTCTCGTGATGCGGGTACCAACGGCTACGTGCATATCGACTGTGAAATAAATTTGCTATTGCACTGCTTACTTGGAATCGTTTTGATTGCGCCTATATTAGAGATTCATACTTTTCATGTATGTTTTAAAAAACATGGAAATCAGGTCCTCATAATAGTGTGTATAGTAAGTGGCGGATTAGAATTTGGATCCAACTTACTATCTGGCTTTCATAGTAAAACGTACATACCTGCCACCTAACCTACACACAACCATTTGCAAAAGCAGAACCATTTGAATAAAAAGCATCCACGTCGAACGGAGGTCATTTGAATATCGTAGCACTGCTTTATATAAAAATAATATTGACCCAGCAAGCATTGCAGTACACCCAGTCGCATTATTGAGCAAGGCCGCCGTTTTAAAAATAAAAAAGTGCATGAGTTCGTCAAGGAGTCCGCCAAAATGTGCCTTCCGCCAATGGTCAGTGCACACTATCTTTGCGGCTCTGGGCTTCCAAAATTGAAGTGATGCAACTTTGTGAAAGAATAACATAATTAAACAGAGGATTGGTAATTATTAACGCTTTGTTCAGTGGCGCTTGTTTCTTGGCTGTACTCTGCATAAGAGGAGGCTCTGTCAGTCGAAGGGTAGGGTAATTCAGGAAAGGATAAAAATTTAACTCAAAGCTTAGCAGAAAGCTTACATCGTGCGTTTTATATTCTTCATGGTTAATGAAAGCAGTGGAATTAGAATGCGCCGTTCCAAGCTAAATAATACGAATACACGTTTCAAGCGTTGAGACGTACAAGGGCAAACGTAGGTAGACGGAGCGCGCTTTTTCCTTCAAATTAAAATCACGTCTTCTGCACTAGAGATAAGAAAGCAATATTTGTGAAAGGGCACTGGTGTGTGCTGCCGGTTCGCGCCTACCACGACTGCCAGCTTTAACTAGCAGCGCGTGAGGAATGTTAGAAAGAAATAGCGCGCTCCGTTTACTTTTTTCCGCACAGGTACATGACCTTTTTGACCATACCGCAATTAGCAAGGTAATTAGAAAGCTATGCATGGTAAGGCTTACGTTTAGACACGGGCAGACATGATTTTTCAGTGACTAAATTGCCGAGACTATGAGTCGCGACCGCTGCCAACTACAAGAGGGAACACATCGTGCTATATCTGCGGTCAAACGTCAAAAGTCAGCTGGTGGTATATTTAGGTAGTAGTTAAGCTTTACAACCACACTTTGAAGGTGAAGCGGTCAGAAAGGCTGATTTTGGATTATACATGGCTTTTGCTTCAAAACTGAGCCCAAACTAGGGTATTTCAACGGCTTTTGGAATGAATGACTGTATTCACCATCGCATATCACAATTGTTCTTGAGATGCAAAAGGAGAGTACGATATCCGACTACTGTTCTTTCATGTTACGAATCAATGCAATTTCAGCTAAAAAGTCCTTTCTTTATTTGTCGCAACACTTCAGGTCTAATGCTGCATCATTTAGTGGGGCCTCAGCTACGAGCGCTGTGTTATCATGAAGGGAAATTGTTAGCTAATATGCAAACCCTTAGAATCAAAATATAAAATGTGGTTTTCTTTCGCAGAAAATTCACAAGGTTGCGTTTTCGGGAAAAAGATATTCCATTGGAGCCTCATTTGCTTCAGGACGCTTCCAAGATATTATGTGCATTGTATTTTCCTCAAATTGTTCAAAGCGCATGCCTTAAGCAACCGCTGAAGAAAACAGTCCTCTAGAGTTTCCAAACAAATCTGCTGTCAACACCCGCCTACGTATTTGCGCTACCTAGCGTAATCCGACCTACCTCTAGTGCCAGGTCACGTGGAATGACGCGGGGTAAGACTATAGACTTGTTTATTTTAGTTGATAATGTTTAAAGATAGCGTATATTTAAAATTATGCCAATCGTCTGTTTGCCTGCTGGTGCGTTCCGGGAAGACCTGTGTGGACGATTACCGCTCGTAAGTGACTGCTTTGAACCGCCTAGCATACCATGAAAATTTCTGTTCATAAATCACCTTATCACCACGGAACAGATGAAAAGCCAGCTCATAACTGTGAGATAGTCTTCTTAACTAAAGAGCTAACTCTCCTGTGTTTGTTGCGGGTCTCCCACTTTCGTTTCTTCGCCGTTGTGCTGGATGTCAGCGCTCCGACTGTCTTTGAATCCGTAAGCAATGTACTTGTGCAATAATAAAACACTAGCCTCTGAAACTGATATAGTATGGTCCATCACACGTAAATTGCTTCTTATGTCGCCTTCTTGATGCACTAGATTTGGCACCTTTCACACGCATCGCACCTTTGTTCATCTAATTTTTGATGATATACTTTACGACATGAAATGCGAGATGAAAAAACGTTTAACTCTGTCCAAAGTAACTTACTTGCCACGTTCTATTGATTACGCGAAAATTGGTGTAGCCAGTGTGGCGAGTGTTTGGAGGCATAAGCTTTTTCGGTACCTAGACTGTTGTCTTTGCACCTAACCTGCTGAAAATAGTGCAGATCGTTTTCCTGTTTCCCTTGCATAGGCCTGCATTTTTTCTTTTGGGTCATTATTTATTATATCACTTCTAGGATGAACCTCTCCATCACCATTCTTTTGGTGTGTATTGTCTTCGCTGCTGTGAACTCAGGTGCGTAGAACCTCTCTTTATCTGAAAACGCGTTTCTTTCTTTTGCTTTTTAACACTTCTTAAGTAAACCAACAAGCATAAACCCATTTCTGCTACATTTTTGTTGGCTGCTTTCGAGCTTTCCTGTCAGCAGTAGGGTTTGTGTGCCTTTTTATAACCTGCGCGTATTTTTGATAGCCTGTTTAACGCTAATTGCTTGATCACGTGTATGAAAACACGAGTTCATTGTAAGCAAAATGTAAGACATGAGGGTAACACTGAAATAAAAAAATAAGAGCACGCGAAACTCGTGACATCTTCAGCGCTTGTTGTCCATACGTAATTTCGTCTTCTCTTGACGCTGCAGAAGAAGTACTAATAGAATTGGACGTCTGCTTTACTATTGCAGAATCCGAAATCTCCCAGAAGATAAAATTGCAATAGCTTCAGTCCACTTTCTTCTCTATTGATCGCGCCGGTATAGTATGTGGAAGCTCTACATTGAAAAACGCTCATTACTAAAAATGTGTGAATTGGCATAAAAGAGTAAAAATTAAGTGGTTTTATGATACGCGGTATATTTTTGTTCTTTGTGATAAATGTGAAACGTGATACGTTCTGTGATACGTTGTGATACGTTTGTGATACGTGTGATATGTTTTGTGATAAATGTGATACGCGACATCATAAGCCGCATACGTCATGTCCGGTAGGCGTTGTCTACAAGTTTCCTGTGTCGTGTGGTATGGTATATATCGGCCAGAATGGTAGACGTTTCAATGAGTACGCGATGGAACACGTGAGGTCGGTTAAGAACGTTTCCGGAACCACGCTGGGTCTGCATTGCAAGCATTGTCTGCCAAGCGGATGCACCTCTCTTTTGAAGGATTCTGGTTTCATAGCTAGAAGGAACGATGCGCTAACATGTGAAGCTTTGGAGGCTGTGGCGATTGCTGATGACAACAAGGCGTGCATAAGCACCCCATCCGTTGAACTGACAGATAAAGAGTAAATATCTCGGTCAATTGTATAATATTTTTGTCCTAGGCCTTTCTTTACCTGGCTTGTGGCTGCTTTTACGCTTGCGCTCAACTTCTGTTTTTGTTCTTACGCCTTTTGTTTGCTTTCAATAATTTTTCTTCGTATTTTTTTCGTGCTTTCCAGAGTGGCATTTTACACCCCCCTTATTATAGTGGTTATATCTATAAGTTGCACCTTTTATTTTTTTTTTTTGACGAGGCTACTTTGTTTGCATGCATTACACAGCATACGACCTCATGTTTGTCTTCCTTCTCCCCTCATTTCACTATATATGCGCCTGTTTTTCCATTACTACAGTTCAGTTGTTAGTCAGCCTTGTGTACGTACATTTCTTTTTGTGTGGAGCTATTCGTTGGATGGGGTTTATTACAATGATGTTGCACCAACTGGCTCAGAAACAAATCTTCCTACTAAATGGTTTATCTGATTTTTTTCACCTTGATCCAGAATGCCCTTCAGAGACCTGCCAAGTTGGATCGAAGGTGGCATGCGTGCTTGCGGCGGACAAGTGTCAATGTTTCTGTGGTAATGAACCAAAATTTTTGCTTTCAATTACCAATTTCCGTATGACCTCTGAGGTAGACGATGCTGATCAAACATGCTTGCGACAGGCGGTTTGGAAGCGCCACAACAGAAGCCGATGTAGGAGCGTCGGGTGCGCTTGAGGTTTTCTCACGGTACGGAATTCTCAGTGGTGCAATTAGTTCCACAAAAACTTTAAATCAGAGCCGTTCAAGATTCTTAACGAATGCAGGTGAAAAGCAGAGTTTTGCCTCATTGAATTTGTTGTTTGTTTACAAGTTTCTGCCACCCTTCTAAGCTAAATTTTAGTTGTATCTGTCACCACGTAGCTGATAACGTTTTGTAACCTACGGAACTTATTTCCAAATCTGCTATATTATGTGGTAAGATGTTTACTTTGAACAATTAGGCAGAGATAACAGTAGTGCAGATATTTTTGCATGCTGATTTTTACCAATAGGAGTGAATACTGAGGGGAATACAGAATGTTCGAAGTCAACACTAGATAGGTACTCAGTGCAGCTACTCAGCCCAGTATTGGGAGATCAAATACTTTCGCAACCAAAACAAGCAACTTTCAACGCAAACCCATGTGTAAACGACCCGAACAACTTATGTTATGGCATCTGCAATGACCTTGGGTTTTTCCCTCGCTGAATGAACTAAAAGGCGGCAGCTCACAGTTTAGAAGTAAACTATCACTTGCGATTATATGCCGCAGCAACATAATTTAACTAGGACGTTTGTATATTTCGGTTACAGCTTCAAGCTTTACATTTGTAACAACGCTTTTTAAAGCGAGAAATTAAGAATCAGAGTTAAATTATTCCACCTGTTTGCAGAGGTCAGAACCACAGACAAAAAGCTGAAGACACAGCTTGACGGGGTCTGTGCCGCTTCACAATGCATATACATTTGTGAAATGCAAAATGGCATGTGTTCATTACTACTACCTCTGGTGTTCGTTCACAAGATAAAATCCAGTCGATATAAGAAATAGTGTAAGTCTGCATATTACTTTGGACCTGTAAACAGCATTATATATTCCTTTTGAAACAGAATTCGTACGTTGAAGCTTCTATTCAAATAAACAAAATAAAAAACTTTCCGACTTAAGTTCCCAACGTAATAAACTAATACTGTTGCTATTATTCACAGTCTTTGTGTCTTCGCATTGCGCATTTTTGTAGAGTTGTGCACCCTTGTATTGAAGTTTTTCATAACCTGTTTAATACTAATGGATGGTTTTTACCCAGTGCTTGAAGACCCGTGCGATTATTTGCACCAGACGTTCTCGTGGCTGTACCCATGGGAAGTGATGCTGTGCTCTAGTGAGGCAACTACTTGCAAGTGCCGCTGTGGTGCGCGATTTTGTTCTATATCTTACAGGCATCTCAGTTTTTTATTCATTATTATACGTCTCACTACCGTCCGTTTTTTTTTTCTTCAGGATGCAAACTGTGATATGATTGCTTCATGGTTTAATATAATATTATACGGGCGAATAATCATTTACCTACAGCCCAGTAATGAAGGAGCAAAGGTAGAAATGCGTCAACAAACAGCATAATCGAGGTTCAAGCATTTAATTAGCACAGGCTTCCTTCTGAAGCTACTTCCAGAGGGAGTTTTTCAATTTTGAGCACTGAACAACCTCTTGTGGATGATATCGGTTATGTTTTACTTCTAACCTGCTGGATTCTCTTCACCTATCCTATTGCATTAAAGCGACTTAAAAGCTACACGTTAACCTGTTCACTCATTGCCAACAGTATATTAAGGAATGAAAAGAAATACAATTACTCGATTGTGGCGATACCATCAGGAAACTGTCACAAATATATGTAGTTCTTGCATACGAGCTGGTGTAATGTGGACAGCACGCTGCGCGTTCTGCTTCCGAAGTTTAACACGAAATGTGGACACGCGAAGCATGCTTCCAATGTTGGCAAGTGTGCTCCATCCTGTAAGCTGCTAATCATAGATCTATGGGATCTAATAAAAGTCTCATTTTGTGCGCCTAAGATGCATGCTATTTCATAAATTTCAGCACCACTGAAGAAGTGAGGGAATCGCAAATGAAGAGAAGACTGCTCAAGCCGACGTTCAGATGCCTTCTTCGCCGCTCTTAGCAGCAAATATGGCCTGAATAAATATTTTACAAATCGATGCGTAAACACATGTTCCAATTACCGTAGGCTTATAAAAATTGTGCACACGTTTTACGAACTAGAAAATGACTTATTCGATTAGCCGCAAAAAAAAAAAAAATCCTGCCCCAAATATACCCATGAAACATGGCAACAATACTGGCACTGAGTGATTAAATGTGTATACATGCCATAGTCAATAGCCATTGATGAATAGCGGTACACACTCTTTCCAAAAGAAGTATGCTCGTGTGTATTCGTTGGTTTTTTGCTGTTTCTATTAGAAGTGTTGACTCCACCTCTCGCATACTGAGACCTATGCTTCATTTTTGGCTACATGCATAAAAAGTAATAAAATAGAGTTGGTTGAACTGAATGTTTTCGATATTTTTTTTAATGGAGCTATATAATTTGAAGGCGGACTTGGTGTATGATTTCAAGAAAATGGTAGTCAGGTGTTCTGCTTCACGTTCATTTCCATCTTGCAGAAAAGTACTGCTCTATAATTAAGAATGCTGCTGAAGGAAATAACTTAAGCTCTTGTTATAACTGCATCGTTGGAAACATATTCTTTTATAGTAAAAGGAGCCGTGTTGAAAGCAGCTCAGTTTTTTTTTTAATTGCATACGTTATATGAAAGCCTTAATAGCAGAGCAATTAGTATGGGAATCTCACTGAGAGTTAGGCTGCAGCATCGCCACATAAAAAGCCGGAAAATAATAGTGAAGCATAATTTGTCCAAAATGATTATGAAAGATTCACCAATGTCTACAGCCCCTAAAGGTAAATTACCCCATCTATACGCCACACACAGCGCTTTTCTTGATAGCTGCCAGGTTACGATAAGAAACAAATGCCTTTAGAACAAAAGTGTACCGCGTTACTCTCACCTGAGTACACTGAGCTAGCGCACTTAAGTCATAATGCCTCTTAAGATTGAAAGATGACGACCGCAATTCGGGCTTAAGAACTTTATTGATAACACAATAAATACAATACTAAAAAGTGTAAATAAGAAACGTTTTCCGCTGTCAGTACAGAGCCAAGTGCAACTAAGCTTTAGCAATCTCAGTGTACAGTTTGTTTTCTATGCACCTGTGTCATAGATCTCCTGTGAATAAGAGAAGGCGTTCTAACCTGATGAGCCGGGTTAATAGCTCCAAGTGCATTTGGTAACCTGAAAAGGAGTTTTCAGCAGGCACACTTTTAATCTTAAGAAATAAAGTTCATGATCATACATATCGTATTTGAATGAAAAACTACAAATCTGGATGTTTGCATGGGGATGTATGCGGACAGTGCAGCGAGCTGGAGATGTTGAGAAGGTCACGAAACCGAAACACGAACAGCACTTATACACTAAACGAGCATAGCACCGGTGGCGAAAAAGAAGAAATGAACGTGCGGACGTGTGGACGTGTGGGCGGTGAGTCACATAAATTATAAATATGCGCATACCAAGTAATCGTCTGGGCGCGCCTCCTGGATGAGTGTCCTGAATCGGAAGGAAATATGGATATCTTAGTTTGAATGCATCGGCACACATTCAAGGCATATTTTGGCGCAATTTTAGGCTTTAAAATGCTTTGCATTGGCATAGCTAAAAAACACATACATTAAGAACAGAAACAAGTTAGTCAATAGGCTCGCCTTACACGGAAAACGTATGCAGTCTCACTAGCGCAGAAAAGGATAAGGATTTGATTTAGTCAAACATAGTACGACGTTCAAACGCTTTATAGCACAAATGGAAGTTTATGGGTACGACGATGCTCTGTCGACAGTACTGTGGACAGTGTACTTCAATCTCCAAGCAGGGCAGTCGTGGGCTGCGATAACTACGACGTTCTATAATCGCTTATCGTAAGAATTTCGCCCATTTGATGCCGCTCTGCACGGATGTTTACTTTTAAAGTGCAAGCAAAAACAGTTGACATAAAAGCGGTGGACCTACAAGCGTAGGAAATTCGCTAGACACAGAACCGCGGGTTTTGTGTCTCGTACAAAATTGGTGGTGTCGAAATCTTAAATATTTCATAAACAGATAGTTAAATTGTTAACCACGAATGCATATGAAAGTTGTTAAAAAACAACTGTCTCGAAGTGGTTCAAGTCTTCAAAGAAAAGCTTAACAAAAAAATCGTCAATATGAATGGGAGGCAAATTGAGCGTGTAAATTAACATTTAACCTACGCAACAATGCAGCGATGGCGACGATGTAGAGCATCTGCCTGACTTGAACAGGATTGCGTTTCTAATGCTGCTGCCTCTCTAACTTACTACGGAACTAGTGGCTGCATTGAAGTGAGAGACGAAGCCAGTGCCGCGGCTTGGTCCGTGTGAACAGAGCCAAACCTGCTCCCACATCACAACAGTACTTCTACAGAGTCGGAGAGTACTTTGCCAGCACCAAGTACAAAGGCGGTTATTAACTATCACCCCGCATTACCCGGCGACAGCTAAGCACCTTTCCAAGCTTTTAGCTATAGAGCTGTGACGCCGCAAGGGATGCTAAGACCCTCTCGCTGTAGGCGGGCCGCCGTAGCAAAATTGAAACTAGTGATGTTTGAAGCTTGAGCCTTATCTAGAGGCTAGTCAGTGGTTCTAGACAGAGCTCGAAGGTATTAAAGGATATTATTTAAGAGTTAGGTATAAATGAGAGACGTATCATATACGACACTAAACAGCGGACACACCCAACGTTGGCTTCGTTTAGCACAAAAAGCGATTGAATGGGTGATTTGCGACCAATAAAAATAAAACTGCAGACATAATAGGTTCAGCAAGTATCAAGCCCAACTATAAAAAAAACGACCTAAGCTTCGACATCTTGCTATAGTTAGCAGAGTGCCGAAATCATCAATGAAGACATGAGATGGCAATGTGTAAATAAAAACTCAGTATAGTCATTAGAATTGCAGCAATACTGTTTCAGTAGGGAAGATTCACGATGGGGCCAGCCCTGTCTATGGCATTATTTTTAAAATATGCAAAAGGAAATTCTGGCAGAGCTCAGAGAAATAAATAATTTACAGATCGTGAATATATTAAAAAACATCTGGCGTCTTCGGTCGTCCGCCAGCTTTATCATTATGAGCGGAGGTGGTGATGGTGGTAAAAATATTTATTGTACATTTTGAAAGAGGCTTGTTTGGCGCGGGGCCCTAAGGGCCTCGGCCTTACAGCACTAGGTGGAGTATCTAGTCAGGGATCTCATTGGCGGTTGCTGCAGCCCATGCACGCAGCGTTAAGGCCCTTTGGACCTGTAGGCCACTGCAGCCGAGAAGGATCACCTCCCAGTCCTCCCAGAAAGGGTTAGAGATGGGGGAAGAGACATGCCGCGTGGTAGGTGTCAGCCACCTCCCCACAGTACTGGCACTGGCCAGTGAATTGGGAGTCAAAATGTTGAAGTACTGCCGGGCACAGCATGATGCTGGTGAAGAGCCTCAGGAGCAGCCTCTCGTTTGCTTTCCCCAACTTTGCAGGGGTTAGCGTATTTGCGATGCGAGTCTTTATAGAAAATTTCAATGTCTTTAAATGTGTAGGTCGGATTAGAACCGATGTTCTCAGCCGATTCGAGCCCCGAGGAAACTGCCCGGAGAGAAAGCGCGCAGGCGGCTGCGTCAGCTGCCTCGTTTCCTGCAAGACCCTGGTGGCTAGGAGCCCAGACGAGATAGCGGAACGCAGGATCCGTGTCCCGACTGCAATTTTGATATATTCTGTAGGCTAAGGTGATGGTCCACCCTTACGCGACGCACCGACAAGCCCGTGGTGAGTCGGGGATGATATATTTAGAGGTGTCATCTAAGGCGGCAAGTGAAATGGCTACCTCTTCAGCGTGTGCTATAGATTTGGCCTTGAAGGTAAGGTCATCGACTGTTGAAGGCAAGGCTATATTCGCGAACAATTTTCATTCAAAACTTATGAAATGCACATATATTGTAGCCGCATATCTAGCGGCCGTGCGTATGTCAATTTTTGTTGCTTTTCGCGGACAATATCAAAATGTCTGAGCTCGGGGCATTAAGGCTATAGAGTTATGATGTCTGCTTTCTGCATACTCATGTGCCGACTCATCTACTATTACATGCAGCACGCTGCATATACCTCCCCCTGAAAGCGCCAGGAAACACTCAGTGAGCCTCTGTGCACCGAAACAATGCGCATTTCAACGGCGTTCACAGAATAGCGTTAAGCGCACTGTTTTCTAGAAGCAGCGTCAGCATTGTGAGCGAAACATTAAGCGCGTGCCTCTGGTAGTGGGAGTCGCAGGACTCATAGACGGCAACTGGTTGATCGTCGGGGTGTAAGAGTGGGTGGACGATGAAAAACTGTTATTTTATATTTCCTGTCACGCACTTCTCGCGGTCCTTATTGAAGGAATATGAGGTTTGGCGTGATAAGCAGAAGAGGGCCAGGAAGCTGGGTCTGTCCGCTGTGGTGTGCTTATCTCCAGCGCATCCTAACATCTGTGCAAATAAACCTCGCAACAAATGTGGTGGAGTTTGCGGGCTACAGATCACCACGGAACCTCTCCTACTTCGCCGAAACAGAAGAATTGCTTAGTAACCCCCTCTACGGACGGAGATGGCGCAAGAGGACGGTTCAACGCAGCCCACGCCAGCAGCTCAACCGACCACCGCACAGCCTTATCGGGAACCCCGGCACTTCTATGGCAAGCTCGGGGAAGACGTGGATGACTGGCTCACCCATTACAATCGGGTGAGCAAATACAACCGCTGGGATGCGAATACCAAGTTGGCGAATGCGGTATTTTTTCTTGAAGAAACTGCGCTAACATGGTTTAGCAATCATGAAGTATCCCTTACCACCTGGAATCGCTTCATGGAAGAAATAAGAGCGGGATTTTGCGATGCCGATGCTCAAAAAAAGAGCGCCGAACAGACTCTGGCTCAACGAGGCAAGTACCGGGGGAGACCTTCACAACTTACATAGAAGTTCTCAAGCTGTGCAGAATAGTTGATGCTCGGATGACTGAGGAAGACAGAGTGGGTCATCTCCTGAAAGGAATAGCGCAAGACGTGTACAGCTTCTTATCTGCAAGGACGATTTGAATACCACCGCTGATGTAACACGACACAGCTGCACGTTTGAATGTTTTAAACTACGGCGTATCATTCCGAAGTTTGGTCGGTTCCCTAATGTCACAACTGTCGCCAGTGTGGATGTGTCTGAAACGAAGAGCATGGCAGATACAATTCGACAGACCGTCCGCGAAGAGCTTCGGAGGCATAAAGATATTGGGGGCCACGTCAGACCCGTCTACAGTGGCGCCTCTTCGTCAGACAATAGCCCATCTTCTACCTGTTATGCTCCCTCTGTTACGTCTCCTTCGGACACCCGATGTTCTGCTGCTCATCGCCCGAACATCCGGCCTCTCACCATCAACGTCTACAACAACGAGCACTCTCGTCCTCCTCGTCGACTACATCCAGAACATGAAGCGTTTAATTCAAGCGGCGATGAACCTTATTCATCGAATGAACGTGAGCCACCAGTGTGTTATGCCTGTGGAATGATCGGCCACATTTCGCGTTTTTGCCGCAACCGCCGTCCGTCCCAGCAGTATCGCCGACAGTGGGTGAACTCTCGTACAAGGTTTCCTGCTGACAATGATGATCCATATAGAAGAACACCTGCCCGGAATGAGTACAGAGCAACAGCTAGCCGACAAGAACGCAGAATGGGACTGAACCTAAACGAATCCCCGGCCTCTGACCGTAGCCTGACACCGCCATCTCGGCGCTTACGACGCTCCCCTTCTCCCCGACGACGGTCGCCAAAACTAGGTAGTGCGGCCGATGGAGGTGAGGTCGCACATGGTTCTAGCTTACCCATGCCTCTGCCCGTTTATATGTTAAAGAACCGAATTGAAGTGTTTGTGGAGGTGTACGTGCTATGGCTTTGTTGGACACAGGTGCAACCATTTATAATGTAAGTCTCGCTTTTAAAAACTGCCTTGGTCGTAAAATTATGTTGGCTTGTAATAGTGCGACAACATTGTGTGGTGTTGGTGGCAAACCGCTTAACCCACTTGGAGTCTGTTCTGTGAATGTTGTTATCGCCGGCCACACATTTCGAACTGAATTCGCTGTACTTTCTCGATCAACGCATGGTGTAATTCTTGGACTCGATTTCCTGGCACAATGTGGGGCTACTCTAGACTTTCGCAATAGAGACATTTCTGTGAGCACTCGAAATGAATCTGCTTTGCGTGAAAATTCGCGGACCAATCCTAGCACGCTTTCGGTTTCGGACGACATAGTCATTCCTGCAATGTCAGCAGAGTTTATACAAGTTGTTAGTTCAAGCTGTGCCAGTGATGCGTTCGACGCTGTGGCTGAACCACTCACCCTCAACTGCGCGAAGAAAACTATTCTGATTCCCCGCCGCATCATCTCAGTCATGAATGGCCATTCTTCTTTGTGGACGACTAACTTCTCTAACGAACCTGTTGTATTACCACATGGTCTAAAACTTGCCAACTTTGACAACGACACATTTAAATCAGTGGCCGTGCTCAGCACGGACAATTCCCAGCCTACCGCATGCTCAGAAGTAGATGAGACAAACTTTCTTGCCATGATTAACAAATCCCTGCCAACAAGTGACCGTCACAGTTTAGTGGAAGTTCTGGCGAAACATACTGCGGCTTTCGATTTCTCTCGGGATTCGCCACCATGGATTCCTATTTCCCGTACTCAGCACCGAATCAATACTGGGACTGCTGATCCAATCCGTCAGAAGCCTTATTGTGTATCAACGTCAGAACGCCAAACAATCGAAGAACAAGTTCGTGATATGCTGCATAAGAGCAGCATTAAGGAATCGTCTAGTCTGTGGGCTGCCCCAGTGATTCTAGTCAAAAAGAAAGATGGCACATGGCGATTTTGTGTTGCTTATCGACGGCTGAATACTGTTACCAAGAAGGACGTGTATCCCCTGCCATGTATTCATGACGCCATTGATTGCTTACATTCCGCCTCCTATTTTTCCTCAGTTGACCTGCGATCAGGCTATTGGCAGATCCCCATGCACCCGGAAGATAAAGCAAAGACGGCATTCATCACCCCAGGCGGGCTGTATAAATTTAATGTGACGCCGTTTGGATTATGTAACGCTCCAGCCCCTTTCGAAAGATTCATGGATACAGTTTTGCGCGGACTGAAGCGGCACATTTGTATCTCTTATTTGGACGATGTAGGGATATTCGGGACTACTTTTTGTGAACACAACAGTCGATTAGAGATTGCCGTGCAGTGTATTGAGAAAGCTGGTCTGGTACTCAATTCCAAGAATGTCGTTTTGGAGAATGCCAGACTGCGGTACTTGGACATCTCATAGACAAGGATGGAATCAGGCCTGATCCGAAAAAGATCGAAGCTGTCACTTGTTTTAAACCGCTGAAATCGCTAAATCAACTCTGGAGTTTTTTGGGGCTTTACTCCTATTTTCGGCGTTTTGTTCCGAAGTTTGCGGATCTAGCACATCCACTTACTTGTCTTCTGCAAAATGATGTGCCTTTCAAGAGGTCTGCCGATTGTGACTCCACCTTTCGTCAGTTAACATTTATTTTGACATCAGGGCCAGTGCTACGCCACTTCTGTCCATGAGCTCCAACAGAGCTTCACACTGACGCCAGCGCAGTTGGTGATGGTGCTGTGCTCATACAGCGCCACAATGGCGATGAACATGTCGTTGCATATGCAAGCCGTTCTTTGAGCAAGGCTGAGCGTAATTACACAGTAACTGAACAGGAATGCTTAGCTGTTGTATTCGGTGTGCAATGGTTTAGGTCATATCTTTTTATATGTGCATTTAAAATTGTGACGGACCATAATTCCTTATGTTCGCTTGTAAACGTCCGCGACCCCTGTGGATGTCTTGCGCGGTGGGCTTTGCGCCTTCAAGAATTCAATTTTACTGTGTCTTTTAAGAGTGGTCGTAAGCACGGTGATGCTGACTGCCTGTCGTGGTTGCCACTTGAAACTACTGATTGCGACAATGAGGTCTTGGATGAATATATAGCAGCTATCTCTACAAGTTTCCCCGTTGTTGGTGAATTCGAAATTGCGCAGCGGAACGACAACGAATTGGCGCCGCTTTTTGATGCAGCAAATTCCCGGAGCCCTACGACCTCATTCTGCATTCGTGACGGTGTACTATACAGGAAGAACTACTCGTCAGCAGGTGCGCGGCTTCTTCTGGTAGTTCCTACAAGTCTTAGGTGTCAGGTTCTTCGGGTAGTCCACGAAGATGCCACAGCTGGACACTTGGGTTTCGCGAGGACATTGCACAGGAATAAGGAACGCTTTTATTGGCCGAAGATGCGTCAAACTACTTAACGTTATGTGGCCAGCTGCCTCCAGTGCCAGCGTTTCAAGCACCCAACCTGCTCACCGCCGGGTCATCTTCAGCCTATAACGCCACCACGAACCCCTTTCGAACAGGCGGGAATTGACCTTCTAGGACCGTTTCCCCGTTCCTCCAACGGAAACCACTGGGTCATAGTGTGCGTAGACCACCTTACGCGGTACTGTGAAACTGCTGCTATAACGTCAGCCACTGCTTATGATGTCTCGGCGTTTCTCCTACGGTCCATCATTCTTCGACATGGGGGCCTCCTCATGTGTTAATAAGCGATCGTGGCCGACAGTTTACAGCCGAAGTTGTAGAAGAACTTCTTCGCCTCTGCTCATCCCATATTCGCCATTCAACTCCTTACCACCCACAAACAAGCGGTCTTACCGAACGCACCATTTGGACGCTTAGCAATATGCTCACAAAGTATGTCGACTCGAGCCGACATACTTTGTGAGCCTATCCACCACAAAACCTGGGAGGAAGTACTTCCGTTTATAACATACGCATTTAACACTGCTAGGCACGAAACGACAGGCTACAGTCCGTTTTTTCTTTATGCACGACCTCTACGAAGCACTTTGAACACGTTTCTGCCTTTCTCACTCCCTGCTGGAACTTCACTAGCGCATACTCTCTCTTTGACTGAAGAAGCTCGTCGACTCGCTAGACTTCCCACTCTAACCTCCCAGGAACGCTGCAAGCAACGCTACGGCAAGGGTCATCAAGATGTTAATTATGCCCCTGGTGACTTGGTGTGGCTTTGGACGCCGTTGCGTAAGCGCGGCTTGTCCCAGAAACTGTTGCACCTCTATACTGGCCCTTTCGTTGTACTGGAACGCCTCAGCGCAGTAAACTTTGTAGTCTCTCGCCTGACCACACAAGGGCGTCGTTCTCAGAAGACTCAAGTAGTCCACGTGGCCTGCATGAAGCCCTTCTATCAACTTGACGAACCTTGACTCGCCCGGCGGGCATCGTCTGCGAAGGGGGCAGTGTCAGGCACTTCCCGCGGTCATTATTGAAGGAAGGTGAGGTTTGGCGTGATAAGCAGAAGAGGACAAGGAAGCTGGGTCTGTCCGTTGTGGTGTGCTAATCTCCAGCGCATCCTAACATCTGTGTAAACAAACCTCGTAGGATTTCCTTATCTTCCTGAGTGGAACCCTCAGTCCAGGGCTCCTCTTGCCGCATCGATCCTGTATCGTCGGGCTGTGCACCGTTACGCGACTATTTGACACTACCGAGTTGGTAGAAGCTGACTGCTGGGCCTCCTCCTTAGAGATAGTACAGCACGGAATGCATCGGTCCCTAGTCAGCGGCACGCTGCTCCAGTGAAACTCAGGCAGTTGCGTGCGAATTTGACGGGTGGTCTTTCAGATGAATTGGAGGCTTTCAATTATACAGTAATCATTTTGTATGCCTTACAAGGTGCGCAAATTAAGGAAATAGTGAGCAAACCAGTAACGGGATTAAGCGAGAGCGGAGATTAAGTGTCCGATAATTTTTCCCTCGCAATATTTATATCCAGGAGAAACTTCCGTTACATAACGAAGACGACGAAAGAATGAATTTGAGATTACACATAGCTATTATGGGGGGAAAGGGTCGTTTTTATTGTTTCTCCTGGTATCCAGAGTTAGCCGTAAGCACCTCAGCCATTTTTAAATTACCTATTTTGACTTGATATTTGAACGCTGAGAATTAGCGTTGTCACTGGCTCTTTTTTTCAGCATCCCAAAGTCGTTATGGCTGTACACGTCGGAGTACCGAAGTAGGTGAAAATGTTTAATTTCTTCTCCTTCCACATTCCCACGCGCCTGCTGAAACTCTTGATCCAGGATGCTCTCCACTCAACGACTTGTGTTGGAAAGTAAGTGTATGCACAAACATTTAGTAAAATGCTCGCTTGACCTCTGAAAAGAAAACACGAAGTTTATTTTATTTTAGGATACTATGGATAAAAAAGTGATAAAGATGGACATTTTTAGGGGACGTGATGAGCAGAACAAGAATAATGCATGGATTAGAAGCACTGCAAGAATGCATATTAGATGCTTGTGGCACCGCTCACTTAGGAGAACTGCGAGCCTCGTATGCTACCCATAAATTATGTCAATGAACTGTTCATTTTTTTGCGCGTAACGTTGATGATACGTGTAGTGTATGCAGCTCATTATATTCTGATTGATCCTGATTAACTGATGCCGGATTGACTTGCAAGGTGTGGACGTCAGCAAACATAACTTAAGTGGGAATTTTCAACACCTCACATTTAAACAATGCTATCGAAATCGCACGGGCCCAAATGAAGCCAAACGGAACTAGATCTGTCATTCATATGAGGTCGCGATACACTCACTTACTCTGGGACCTCCTTCTTTATGTATATGTTGCAATGTATACTAACGCAGATCTATTAAAAATCAATTGAATTGAAACTTGTCAAAGGAGTCACATTTAAGTGGAGTATTTAAGAAAATGCAACTAATTCAATCAAATGATTTTGTCGTCATTGGGGTTCAAAGCCTTTCTCTCCTCCTTTCTGCTCTCCGGAGGGGCACCGAAGGATTGGTGCCATGCTTGTTGCAGGGCCACATTTTGAACGTGTTGTGATGCGTGTGACTTGCAAACATACGACTTGTCTGTGACGTACATTGATGACAATTTTAAGGGTTTAAATGATTTGTACTTAAAAACTTGTTTATATTTTGCGCAATAAAGAGCTACAGTCAAATAGCTATCGCCCCTACCTTTAGGTGAAGGCTTAGCGCCCTCTTAAATTTATTTAATACTTCATAGCCTTCTTTAGCTGAAACGCTAACTTAGTTACTCAGAAGCCTTGAGTGATTTTACTCCTTCTAATGTCGGAGGATAACATCAAAATTATAGGTGTCACAAAAGCAAATGCTTTTCGCTGCGTGTGTAAAAATTAATATCAACCATTAAATGAAGATTTGCATGGTTTACGTTGGAAAGGCCCCATTGTGAAATGATGACTCCATGTGCGATGTTAGTGAACGTCAAGGAATTTTAGGTATTTGGGATTTTTCACAGGCTTCTAACATAGTCGTTCTCGCTATGGGAACGACTATATTAGAAGCCTGAAAGCCTCAGTCGTTTTTGGATGGTAATTACCATTAATACGTCAAACATACAAAGATTGCAGTCAATAAGCTTATTGCTTGTAGTGTATCTCAGAACTTTATAGGTGATACACTTGCAAGGAATGAACCACCTTCTCCGTTTGAGGCCACAATATCTACTGTTTACATGGCATACGTTGATAAAACATTGTTACTTGTTTTCAAGGTTTTATACGGCTCAGTTTAGAAGAAAGGACTTCATTGATGCGTATATACACTGGGCAAATGCTTCAAAAGGAAGTATTTTTGTTTTCTATCATCTAGGTTCGGCGCTCAACATGAAAGCGAAGGCGACAGCGGCGTGAAACCTCGCTGATGTAGAAGCAGGAGGGGAGCGAGCAGTGGGGGGGGGGGGGGGGGGGGGGTTGTCGCACACCTGGAGGCGGCGTAGTATTCAACTCTTATCCCTTACGTGAATATGGCGAAATCTGTAGGAAAAAACGCATACTCTATTTAACCCCCCCCCCCCCCCCCCTCACTTTGCCTTGCGCCTGGTCCTCTTATCACGCCATCGCCCTTGGCAGATTTTCCTGCGTCCATGAGGCGAAAGTTCATTTTCCCTACATTCTTATTCAAAATTTGCTGCTATCATTTGCCCTCAATCGTTTGCCCAGTGATTATACAATTTCTTGTGACATAGAAGATATGTTTCATCCATCTTTGACTCTAGCTTGCGACATGATTTACAACCGATGCCCTACGAACTTACTATAGGCCTCCAAGGTTATGCCTTCTCCAACATGAAAAGCTGTTGCTTCTGAGCAAAGAGCAGGCGTAATGTTGGTTGCACTTCTTGGTGGACAATGAATTGCACCGGGACACAAAGACGAAAGATGGGAGTGAAGTAAAAAAGAGAAAGACAAGACTCATGGTTGAACCGAATCAGACAGGCGATATCTTGGTCCTTGAACGTTTTGTGCGGTTTCCAGTTTGTTTTGGAATTGTATTCATTACGACCGTTTCGGTGATATATGAGTTTGCTTTCTAATCACAGTTTACGAATAAAGGTCAATAATTAAGGCCTACAGTTAGTCTAGAACCGGTTTACTGAAAATAAGTTATCCAGTCATATATGAGTTGTTGCAGTGTAAAGGTCATATTTAATTTCGATTCAACAATCAACTGTGATCAATTACGGCGCATCATTAGTTTTGTTCAATTATGCTGGACATAGGCTGACCAGTGATATAACACATCTGTTGATATTGCGCTGGACACAGCTGCACAATGAGCTCACATTGTGTTGCTATGGCTTGACTGGAAGGCTCGGTATTACGGTATAGCTGAAGGTCTAAGGGAAGCAGTCTGCCGTTGCTCGATTTTGCACCGAATAGAGCTGTTGCTTTGAGAAAGTGAAATAGCGCAGAGCTACGGAATATACTGGACTACATGCTTATCATTCATGTGTACTCATAGGACACGGCTCGCCAGCGCCCTTTATATCCATCAAAACGGTGCCGTCGTATTCCTGCCGTCGGTGCCATCGTACTCGGGTAATCCTGCTCAGATATTAAGTGAGCGTATTACCCCCTCAGGCAGCGCGGCGGGTAACAAGCCAAAACTTGACGCAACCGTTTGAACACAGCGTTGCGTGGGCTGTCATATGGAATCCTTACACATAGCAGGCGTTCTTAGTCACGTTGCGGCCAGGTCACGAAAAGGTTTCCCAAAAACCTCAACGTATGCACATTTCATGATAGGCCTTTCTCCTACATTAGTTTCAAATTTGTAGCGTAGCCGTAGGTCGCACAGCGTTTCACGTGGTGTGAGACTTTTTTTTTTTCATATAGCAGCTTTTTAAGTTGAAGAATAGCTCGTAACAGGGAGACGAACCGACTACATAAAAGCGCACTATGAGACATTCGCGTCTTACCATTAACACAAATTAGCCGTGCTAAGTTCCCTCCGTGTTACATATCAGTTACACCACAGCGACTCTGTGTTAGACTACTGGTTCCCGCAGATATTCAAAGCTTCTCTGTGTGTTGCCTGAAATTTTAAAACTTAGCCTACATACAGAAAGTAATTTAGAACTCACAGCATTTGCACATATATCCTTTGCTTTCATATGTACACGTGACTTCTTTAGACCACATGCCATTTTTGCACTTCGATTGCCAAAATATTTCACTGTCTTTCCATACAGAAGCTGAAAGAAAAAGACAGGAAGGATGAGAAATAATGCGCTAATAATACACTCTGTGGGGCTAGTTGGTGTATGGTGTAAAAATGAAGAAAGACGACGAAAACTGCGCCCTTGCAACTGCTTCTTCCCTTAACGTCAAGTGAATATATAGACACAAAGTGTAAGCGCAGGGAGGATAACCCGCAAATTCGCACAAGCATAAACGGACTGATAAAAAATGGCTACATATAAAACATATCTTTTCTGTCTCTTGCACTTATAATCTCCTAGCAATCTTCCGTCCACTGCAGTGAAACAATTGACCATATTATACTCGAATGTAATGGTATCCATCCGGAAGTTGGTGCAGGCGCAATCACTGTTCCTGAAGCTCTGGGCTTTAGAGATAACAGTGGCCGGGTGAATAAACCGGCGGTGGAAACTAGCAAAAAACGACTGGAAGATTGGTGGCTTAAAAGCAGAGAAGTGACATAATGTTAGTATAGTAGGAACAAAAAAGTTAATAAATAGAATGATGGTTTGGTTAACCATTCTAAATCAATAATTAAGACATATGGAGAAAAATGAGCATGATAGCTACTGCTACCACCCCGTTTCAAAGGGGACGCTCCTATATTCCATCCATCCATCCATCCATCCATCCATCCATCCATCCATCCATCCATCCATCCATCCATCCATCCATCCATCCATCCATCCATCCATCCATCCATGCAGGACAAAAACCCCCGTCATTGATATCTGGCGTGGATCGCTATTGCTTACCAAGCCTTTTGCTTTCCCGGCATTGGTCGATTATGCTATGCAATAGCGAACACCCTGTTTAGGAAGGTATATATTCAAGCAGCGGCTCGTTTGCAAAATGTATACGATGCACCTCTTTTTTGCTGTTTTCATTTATGGCTTTTTTCATTGCGGTTGCTAACAATCGCAATTTTACTAACAGTTGCCATTACTAAATATTAAATTATCACTATGTATCGCCTAATTACGCAGTCAACATTAGGTTCAGCACGCTTTCATTTGATTGAAAAGATTTGTATTTAGTGTTTCACATTTTTAGACTCGTGCGACACTGATGCCCGCGGCGATCGTCATACAATCCAGCCTGATGCAACGCCGCCGACTTCACAGACACAACTCTACTTCTTCGTATGCACGCATCTCACTGAATATCTATATATTGCTATACCTGAGTAACAACCTAGATATAAAAGGTTTTAGTATTGGAGTGAAGTTCAAAACAAGCACGTTCACTTTGACGAGCTCGCTTCTGTTTTCAGGTGGAATGGAAATTTTTTGCAATACCAATTACTATCGCGGTTGCTGCTTCATGAAATTAAACATTACTATAATATTAATATTACAATATTACTATTATTTTCTTTTTTTTATCTGTGCTGCAGCACGAAGGCCACATGGACATATCTGCTTTTTCTGATTGGTGTGCGAAGAATCGACTTACCCTCAATTCTTCCAAAACTAGGGTTGTCTCCTTTACTCGTAAAACACAGCTTTCTCTACCATTATTCTGTGAATTCTGTGCTAGGTGACAGGGTTGATGAAATTAATGACCTTGGTGTACTTTTTGACCGCTCCCTCAGCTTCTCCTCTCATACTAAGCGCATTACTCAGCGGGCTATGCGCACACTCGGATTTGTTTGCAGACTTTCGAGAGAGTTCCGTACTCCACTTCCGTTCTTAAAACTGTACCTGTCCATATGCTTGCCGCTCTTGGAGTACGCGTCGGTTGTTTGGAATGGCACTTGCAAATCGAACTTGGACAAGGTTGACAGAGTACAAAAAAAAAATTTTACGGATATTTAATTATCGCTTTCTTGCGCAACTTCCTTCTCTCACTCCACCAGGAGCGCCCAATTGAATCTTCCTTCTCTTCACTGCCGTCGTATCAGAGTTGGTATCACTTTTCTGTACAAACTCCTTCATGGCCACATTATGTGCCCTCAGCTCTTAGAGTACATCCTACTGCACTGTCCGCGAAAGAGCATGAGGGAATTCAGACCATTTCAAGTTTCTCCGTCTATTCATTCCCATTCCCCTCTGGACAGAATGCAGTGGTTATTTTACTCTTTTTGTCTTCACCTTGACATCTTCCAAAACTCGCTCTGTTCATTTATACTGGATGTTCGTAGCGTTGTATTCTGATTAGTACTTTAACATATAACTCCCACTTTCTAGCCTAAAATATTGTATTTACTAAACTTTTTGCTCTTTCTCCTGTTCAATGCTGTCTATAACTTGAACGGCTTTTTATTCGTTTCTTGTTTATATTTTAACTCTAAACTTTGTATTCGAATCTTACTGTCCCGCGTTCAATTCTATTTCTTTGTTGTATTTTCCTGTATTTCTAACCTGTGTTTTATGTACCACGCACTTGCTGCGCCTGGAATTGTTATTTATTTTATGTATATTTCTATATTACTATAATCAATGTCAGTTATTTGTTGTAGTTTTTTTCTATCTACCGTTCTTTTTTTTTGTGATGTGCTCGACAATTCTCTGACTGTGTATATAAGTGACGCTACTCATTGATTGCTTTCTTTCCGTGATACTTTTCGTCTCAATTTCATTTCATGTGTTATTTATTTCTTCTTTGTGTTCTCTCTGTGTGTGTAAACATGTTTGTGCATTTTCATTTTTGTGTCTTTTTTTTTTCTTTGTGCTGCAGCACGAAGACCACATGGTTGTTTCTGCGCACATTAAATAAAGATTGATTGATTATTATTATTATTATTATTATTATTATTATTATTATTATTATTATTATTATTATTATTATTATTATTATTATTATTATTATTATTATTATTATTATTATTATTATTATTATTATTATTATTATTAATATTATTATTATTATTATCATTATTAATATTATTATTATTATTATTATTATTATTATTATTATTATTATTATTATTATTATTATTATTATTATTATTATTATTATTATTATTATTATTATTATTATAAACAATATTTGTGTGATTGATTATATTAATAGTCTTACACCTTCTAATTCAGTTCTCTTCGAAACGAAGTTGATAACTGCGAGCATCTGAGATCGTGTATGCTCCTATACCTGATGGCATTCCAGGCGCCATAATAAAACCCTTCGGCAGAATATGTGTACCTGTATTAACTGCTACAGTTATAAACTGTTTGAAAAATTCTGGTTATCTTCGAGTGTGGAAAATGGCAAGTCTTTTTCCTGCCTTCATGTCAGGAAACAAATCTAATGTTTACAATTATTGCCTGATTTCGTTTCTATGTGCCACCTCTAAGCTTTTCTTATTAGCTTTCAACAACGTATTTCCTTCCGTCTCAACCATGTCATCATGCCCAATGAATCCGGTTAAATATCGGGTGGCTCTACTCACGTTTATGAGGTATACCTCTGCAGCAGTACTTCAGAATAAGTCAGGTTGATACTGTGTACTTTAATATGAGCAATGTTTCAGCGTTGTTGCTCATTATTTCTCGAAAGACTTCAACTCGGCCGTTTAAGTCTCAATCGCAGCCCTCCTACGTAGCTTCGTCCTTGACCTGTCCTGCTTTGTCAGTGTCAACGGACCGACCTGATTTACTTACACTGCAACCAGTGGAGTTCATCACGGTTCTCTATAAGGCCCGCTTCTCTTATCTGTTTTTATTAATGAAGTTTCGTTCGTGGTTAGGAATCTATTTTGTCCATTATGCTGATGATATAAAATATTCAAGGTAATATGTTCATGACTGCTTGTCCCTGCAGTCGGACATATCTGCTTTCTATAATTTGTACGCAAAGAATAGACTTACTGTCAATTCTTCCAAAACTTGAGTTCTCATTTACTCGTAAAGCGGGCAGCTTTATCGACCCTTATTCAGTGAATTTTATGCTGTTGAACAGGATTGAATAAATGAATGACCTCGGTGTACACTGTGACCATACCCTCAGTTTCTCCTCTCATGCTAATCTCGTTGCTCTGCAAGCTATGCGCCCATACGGATTATCTGCAGGCTTTCGGGATAGTTCCTTACCACTCTTCCTATTTAAAGCGGTACTTGTCCGTATGCTTGTCACTCTTGGAAACTGCGTCTGTTGTTTGGAAAGGCACTTGCACAATCGAACTGTGACAAAGTCGAGAGAGTACAGCTAACGTTTTTACGCATATTGCAACATCGTTTCTCCCGCACAACTTCCAGCTCTCGCTCCACATAGAGTAACACACCACACATTTTTTGCTTTGACTGCGGGCGGGTCAGTGCAGATATCATTTTCCTGTACAAGCTCTCCATGGCAAGTGTATGGGCGCTGAGATCTAGAGGTCTATTCTACAGCAAATTGCGCGGAAGAACCTGAGAAAATCCAGACTTTTTTGGGTTTCTCCGCTTCTGTATTCTCAATCCCCTCCGGACAGAGTTCAGCGGCTGTTTAATTCTCATTTTCCTCATGTCGATGTCTCAGAAAACTCGCTTTCTTTCTTTTTATTGGACGCTCCTAGCATACTATTCTGAGCGGTCGTTTTTATCATATATTCACTCATGCTTTTCATGCCTCTTAACTTTGTCTATTTTCTCAAAATTGTTTTTAAACTATATTTATTCATATAATCACTTTTACACAGTGCATTCATATTTGATTGTTTTTATCTATTTAAATTGTTGTATGTGTTGCATTTGACAGTATTGTGTTCTTTCTGCTTTTTAATGCTTTTTGTGTTGTTTTTCAAGAAATCTTTCTGATGGTCTTCATTCTGTATAAGACTTATCTAAACTCCATTTAATGTTTTCTTTGTTCCTTCTTTGGTCTTCTATCTCTGTGTTTAAATATTCTGTGTGCATTTTTATTCTTATTAGTGCTACAGCGCCAAATATATGGTTGTTCATAATTACATTAAAATAAACATTGATTGATTGATTGATTGATTGATTGATTGATTGATTGATTGATTGATTGATTGATTGATTGACGGATTTATTTATTATTTTCGTCTTCGGAAACTCGCTTTCGGCTACTTTTTTGAACGTTCGTAGCATCCTATTCTGAACGGTCTTTTTTATCACATATTACTTCCTCTTTCAAGCAATTTATATTTGCTTCACTCGTGCTTTTGCTCCTGCTTATCATTTTCTCTATGCTCACAAAATTGTTTTTGTCTGTTTTTATCGATGATTTCACCTTACCGTTATTTACTCGTATCTGATGCTTTATATTGCTTTGAATTATTGTATTTTTTTATTTGACTGTACTTGATTACTTTCGTTTTGGATGCTTTTTGTGTTGTGTTTAACGCCTCTTCCTTATTGTTTTCATCCTCTATGTGACACATTTTATCTGAATTCCGTTTACTATATTAGTTTCTTTTTTTGTCTTTTATCTCCGTATGTAGAGCTTCTGTGTGAGTGTTTTAATGTTATCGGTGCTGCAGTACCAATATAATATGGTTATTTCATCACACATTAAAATATAGAATAATTTGTTTGATTTATTATTAATTCGGTCACATTACATTTCTAATAAGAGCCAAATGGCGATGTACTTAATGAACAACTTGTTTCCTTCTTTTCTTTTGCTCAAGCTACTAATATGAAAGTTGAAATAGGAAGCGCAGTCATTATCTAAAATATTTCCAAGCATACGACCTCGCAGCAAGGCACGAAAGACATTTGTATCAATGATGATTGCTGTATTTCTGTAATATGAGATTTATAAGGAATAGAGCCACTGGACATTTTCGTTTAGCAACAGTAACCTTAACCACAAATTGTTTAAATACTGTATAAATGCATCAGCTAAAACGTTGCCGCTTGTACGTAATCTGCGCGGTTAGAAGTCTCGTTAGACGAGAAGAGTGACTGCTAAAATGTAAGGGCCCGCAGACAAGTGTCTTTCCGATCATTTTAGCCGGTTTTTCTTGTCATTGCAGAGTTGACGATCTTTCGATGCTTCTCCATCGGTATGTAGACGTGATTCCGAATTTTCAGAGTAGCCGTTACTGCCCGATACGCGCGATATTCAGCTCGCTGAAACTTTGCGATCCCTTAAAATGTCCGTTGTCATAGGTCACAAACATATGGATGAATTTTTGAAATATCTCGAGGTCCTGAAGGGTGTGCCTCCCTGTTAAACGAACAAATCACAGCTGCATCTAAGATTACAAACTACGAAATAGCAGTGAGCCCTAGGCCCAAACAGAGAGATCTCCCATGTATTCAAAACTACCGAACAATATCTGTGTTGCCTTATGTGGCTCACATAGTAGAAAAACATGATTAAAGGGTTATCTAGACTTTCCCGAATGTACATGAAAGTATATAATTCAGTACACTCCCGTAATAGGCGAGACCACACCAGGAAAAGTTGGAAGAAACTTCAAACTTCATGCATTATTTCCTTCGCAAATCTTATAAAGCAGTTTTCTACACACTTCAAATATGGTCGTCTTTGAAGCTATCAAATAATGTTTGTACATTTGCATTTCACTGTGCGTAATGGCGCCTCTTTACTGATGTATTCATAGCGATAGAACAAAGCAGAAAAGTATTATTTTATTATTTTATGTATGTATTTATTTATTTGTACATACTGCAGCCTCAATGAGGATATGGCAGAAGTGGGCAAACAAAGAAAAGTGTATCATGAAAATACAAACATATAAAATCAAAGAAAAGAAAAATGGCACTAGGAACCAATGGCTGTAAAAAATACTTCAATGAGTAGCGAGCGGACGTTTCCAGGCAGCGAATTCCAGAGCTCAATGATCAGAGGAAAGAAGCTGTTTTTGAATGTCCCAGTGCGGAAAAAGAAAGGGATGAGATTCAGGCTAAGGGAACTTCTAGTTATGGAAGGCTTGCTAATGTTCAAACAATTATTTAGTGATGGAAGGCGCTGAGAGTGAACCATGCAGTATGTGCAAAAGCTTCAAACATTCTATTTGTCTGCGAGATGATAGGGCTGTGAGACCTAGATCTGTCTAATGGGAAGAAGGGGAAAAATCTCGGCCGTAGTTGCGAAAGATGAAGCGTCTGATTTCTTTTAAACTGATTCTAATTTTTTGATATCGGATATCGTATAAGGGTTCCATACGATACACCCGTAATCAAGAATGGAGCGGATAAGTGTTTTATATGTGAGAAGTTTGATATGCTTTGGGGCTTTACTCAGTGTACGATGGAGGTATCCGAGACGTTTAAAAGCTTTGCTACATATGATGTCATTGTGTTTGGACCATGACATGTCATGAGAGAAATGAAGGCCGAGGTATTTATATTCCGTGACTCGTTCCAAATCCTGACTGTGAAAACTGTACGTGAAATGTGAAGGAGATAGGCGTCTAGAAAAGGACATGGAAACGGGTTTAGAGAAATAATTTTCTCTTTTGCCATTTGTTGCACTATATAAAAAAATTAGCAAATGTGTCGTTAAGTATTTCATGGTCAAGTCTTGTGTTAATGTCGTGATATAAGACGCAGTCATCAGCGAAAAGACGAATTTTTAATGATACACAACATGGAAGGTCGTTAACATACAATAAGAAAAGAAGCGGGCCTAAAACGGAACATTGTGGATTGTCGGATCAAGCACTGAAAGGAGTGGAAATAGATGGATTAAAGTGTACAGACTGCGAACGCTGATTTAAGAAACTGGATATCCAAACAGCCAGGGAAGGGCTTTTTAGAACAGAGTTAAGTTAGGAGTGGAGGAGTTTAGGGTGTGGGAGAGTGTCGAAATTTTTAGATAGATAAAAAAAAATGCTGTCGAACGGTCTACCGAGATCCAATGACTGAGAAATATCGTGCGCAAGTTCAATTAGTTGGGTAACGGTGCTAAGGCCTTGACAGAAACCATGCTTGTAAATGTTTATAATATTGTGGGTTTCAAGAAACTCAATGTTATGCTCGAAAATAACATTTTCGAGTAACTTGCATGAACGGGCTCATAAGGAGATAGGTCTGTAATTCTACAGTAGTTGAGTACTACCGGACTATTACAACAAAATGACCTTAGCGAGCGTCCATGAGTGATGAACAGTGCTGGTGGATAATAATTTACGGAAGATTGGGGTAAGATATCGGCTTTTCCAAAGTGAGTAGCGCACAAGGAAGGAGTTAGGTATGTCATTTGGCCCGCAGCTCTTTTTATTATCTAATTGGAGGATCATATTGAAAACACCTTTACCAGAGACGACGACATCTTCGATGGGAGGGTAAGAGTCACAGCTAAAAGAAGGAACGACAGAGTTATCTAGTTGAATGCAGAATGGAAATAGTAATTAAAAGCAGAAACAATAGTCAGTGAATATAAATCAGGAACGCCGTTAATTATAAAACTGTTGCAAGGAATGTTACTGGGTAGTATCGATTTCAAGAATTTGCGAGGGTTCGTCTTCATTAATTTTGGCAATGCAATAGAATAGCAAAAATCCTTGGCAGACTTCAACCTGACGAGTACTTCCTCCTTGGCATCATTGAGCTCTGCAATTTTGACAGGATTGCCATTTATTTACGACTTAGGCAATCTTGCAACACGACGCGAAAAATGCAGTAAGTTTGTTGTTATCCATGGTAGGTCTCTATTTTTCTTTTTTTGTTTTCAGCGGAACAAAGCGATTAATGCATATTTTAGTGCTATCTTCGCTATTGATAATATTAGGCATAAAGTTCATTACACTACGTCTCGTGCGCAGTCGTGTGCATGGTTAAAAACATTGCGTAGCAATAAATCTTACCACAATCACACTGGCAGTTCACCTTTGTTTTTAAGCAAGTGGCAATCTTGGCGGCTTTACAATCCTTCCTCCACTGACAGTTGTCGGCGGCGGCTGAAACTGCAAATAAGTTGAAGGTCAAACTGCGGCGTACGCGAAACGCGCCGCAGCTAGCCCAGTGAAACTTTCGCTTCAAAATGTCTAGCGTTTGCAAACATGCAGGCTAAGGTCTGCGACTGCAACCCAGGTTACTTTTTTGATTGGAACAGGCACGTCAAGGGTCCGTAAACTAAGACATTATGAAGTTGTACATAGAAGAAAAGAGGAAATGTGTACATCGTGTTGCCCGCTACAGTGGCTCAGTGGGTAGTCGTCCACTGCTCATCACTATGGGGCGAGTGAAGTTCCGATTGCATCGGCCGGATGTCAATGGAGACTAGAAGCAAGACGCCCATGCACTGCGTGATGTTAGTTCAAATTAAAGAACGCCGGTTGTTCGAAACATCTGGGGCCCTCTGCTACTGCGTCTACGAAGCCTGAATCACTTTGGGACATTAAATCATAAGAACCAATCGCACAACCTGTTATCGCGCGAAAAGCAAGTCAGTGTTTACTGAACATTATGCATCGTTAAATTATCTAATATTTATTTCTCCGCGGCTAGAGAAATGTCTTCTATTAGTAAAAATGTATAGCGATTCAACATCTTTCTATATATATATGAATAAAACAAAATAATATAAATTATAAAGACAAATATTTTCCGAGATCACTGCAGAATCTGCACTGGAGAAATGCGTAGGTCTGAGCGTTGTTGCGTTGTCCGCGAGATGTGTCAGTGGGACTATGATAATATCAGATACTTCGTCTTTCCTTTCCTATAAACCAAGCATAGAACGCCGGTGAACTTTGATGCTTTCAACGGAACTCTCATTTTGTTCGACAAGGGGCGTGCGATGTACATCATGCAGCAGCAACGCTAACGATTTTGCATTTCTGCACTGCATATTCTTCAGTGGCAACGGAATGTTTCAGACCGCGGTTGGGTGAGTACCTTTCCTAGTACACTCTTTAAACATTCCCACCAAATTGTACACGCAAATGACGGCCTTTCCCGCTCGTTCACGTTCAAACATTTCAAATTTTCCACATCCGGATGTTAGGCGAACGTCTCCGTCTGGACCTCGACAATACCCCTTCCAGCTATTTCGACATCTGATCGATATAATGGCTGTAATTCTTTACTTAAGTAACCGACAGCAACCGTTTTGGCACTTGCACACCTTTCCTTGACATTCATTCCGATTACCATTTGCTTCCCGATACACCAATTAGTTCCTTTTTTACAGCGCCGACAAAGCCATGCCCAAGCGAAACCCGCCAACATAGCCATACAATGATTACGCATTAAAAAATAGGAGCATAACACTACCGGTTCCTCCTCAAAACGGTAATGGCCTGAGAGTGTCTCAGGATTCAAATTTAGAAACTACGCTTAGTAAGCTATTATTGAATAGAAACATTGGGTGTGGTTTAGCTTCGCTTAAACCTCGATTGAGTAGGCTCGGCAGCACAACAACGATGCCGCCGTCTTAAGCCCATCACCTTCTCACCCTCCAGGTGTTCTGGAATTTCTACCGGCATCTGGCGATGGCTGCTCAATCGGTGCATCTGATGCGGGGCCAACAACAAGTCTGAGCGGAGGCAATTCAGATGTTCCTGCATGGTCACGCAGCTGGTCATCTTACCCGCCTGCGCAGCGGGACCTTTGCGCCCCAGTAGGCCCCTGAGCACGTCGAGGCTCCGCTTGTCGCCATTCGTCTCCCGAAAGTCAGCCACCGCATCGAAAGCAACATCAACATAGCGGCCTAAATGCGCTTCCCATCCCATCACTCCCTTCAGTGGGCTCGGCAGCACTGCAACGATGCCGTCGCCTTACGCCCGCCATCTTCGCACTTTCCGCATAATGAATAGGTACAGCTAGACTCAATGCGTACCCGTTACCCTACATTGTTAGTGCTGCCGAGCTCCGGCTGCTGCATTAGAATTATTCGTGATTGTGCAGATATATTGTTGGAATTACCAGCACTAACTGGTGACGCAGAGCTGAATCCCGGCCGTCTCATGCGTTCATCCTCAGCCGAGGCGTCTGACGACATCATGACCACGCTCAAAGAAATTCGTGAAGTACAAGCCTCCACCTTAAACGAAGTAAAGGCAATGCAGACTAAGCTCGCCCAAAACACCGCAGTTTTAGATGAAATTAGTCAAAGAATATCAAAAATTGAAAATCACTTCTCGTCTATCGCAAGAATGAAAATGCAAATGGCAGATGTCTAGGCCCCGGCCACGGTGTAAGAGTAGTTTGCCCCGGTTGAGGATAGCGCCCACGAAATAGCAACACTAACATGCCGGCTGGATGATTCAGAAAACAGCGAACGTCGATCTAATCTCCTATTCTCCGAACTAACAGACAATGAGAATAAATCATGATCTCAATCTGAGGACCCAGTCATAAAATTTTGTAGCGATAAACTTAGCATCGATATCATACCGACGGAGATCGAGCGTGCACAAAGTCTACGGAAATTAGATATGAAAGAATACACGCCTATAATCGTAACATTCGCAGATTTTAAGATAAAGAAAATATTATTTTTATGCTAATATGCTTACAAACGGATTTTCTCATAATCCAGGACTAGTCACCCAACCCTCGTACAGCGTGAAAACATTTTGTTGAATATGGCAAGGCACAACAAAAAAATTCAAGCTGCATCATGACAAACTCATTATCGACAAGGAAACGTTTACAGTTAACCGTACCACGCAGAAGGCCCTCCAACGAATCACATAAATAGAATGCAAAGCTAGGACTATTTCTCTCACCAAAGTCGTTCCGTACTATAAGGAACGTAATGCCCAAGCTTGACAAACTTCGCAGCATTATCGGCACAACACACAGCAAACTTGTGCCATTAAGTAAAACCTGGTTAAACGTAGCTATTCATGATTCTGAGATTTCAACATTTCTTTCCAGTTTCAATATCTTCGAACGCAATATTGTAAGTAGACGAGGCGGTGGTGTAGTATCAGCTGCTCATGATAGCCTACTTTGCACCGTAATTAACATCAAGTTCCCGCTATACGCTGTTTTCATAATGTGCAACATCTCTTACCCTCTCATTATTATCGGAGCCTTTTATTGCCTCCAGACAATGATGCCTCGTTTTCAAATCCGTTCTATGATACTATCTACCCCTTAACTTCGTCATATCTCCCCTCTTACTTTCTTATTTTTGGCGGTTTCAACTTTCCTGCTATTACATGGTAGGATGTCACATTAACAATCGCAAAAATAACAGCGAAAGCGATTTTTAAACGCATACCTCACGATCAGTCTATCATAGATCGTTTCCGCCCTCACCAGGGAAGATAACCATTCTTCGAGCATACGACAGACTTAGTACTAACTTCCCATCTCGACAACGCCCTTTCCCTTACGTACTTACCTGGTATTAGTGATCACAAAATACAGGCTTCATTCCAAGGCCAGCTACCTCGCACAAAAAAAGGCTAAAAAGAAACTAACGTTGTATAATAATGGTGATTAAGTACGAATAAATGACAAGTTATCCAAGTTTACTACGTGGTACTTAACATACATCACTACTCGCTCTGTCGAAACTAACTGGTCGATTTTCAAGATAGTAATGCATGAATTTATCACTGCATACATTCCCACTATAACGTTAACGGAACGACTCACATCACCGTGGCTTAACGCTATATTAAAACGACTAAACAACGTAAAGGAATGGTACTATCGATCAGGTAAACGCTTAAACATCTCAGTCTCGTGGGAAAAATATCACACCTTCCACAAAATATTTCAGTCACTTGCCGTCTAAACCAAACAAACCTTTTATTCAAACAAGTTTTTCAATATGCTGCGAACAAACTCTAAACAGTTTTGGAAAATAGTTAACTCATCGCCTTACCATCACGTATCTCTGCTTGGTGAATAAAACAATCCTAATCCTGATGAAAATGTATTAGAAGCACTGAATTTTGTACTTTAATTTATTTTTACTAGCCAGCCTTGCAATGAACTTCCAGATTTTTCACGATACAATCACCCTGTCATGCCTGCCATATCTTTTCCTGCCAACGGAAAAACGGAAGTGCGAAGCTCATTGATCCTTTAAAGGTCTCTTTCTCAGCCGGGATTGATGGCATCAGCTGCAAGCAACTACAAAATATCAAAAATATCACAAGTATCATTATGTCGCACATATTTCAGCAATCATTATCGCCTGGAGTGTTGCCACAGAACTGGAAGGTAGGCAAGGTGATTCCAGTTCCTGAAAAGGTTCATCATCTTCATGCCATAGCTATCGTTCAATATCCCTCACTAACATTTGTTCAAAACTATTGGAGCATGCTGTCTACACCTGCAATCTTTTTTCACCCTAGCCAGCACAGTTTTCATAAAGGAATATTATGAGAACGGTTAGCTCTATTGATGAAATCAATTCTAACCTAGATGTTAATATATCAGCTAAAGCATTGTTCTTGTTTTTCGAGAAAGCTCTTGAGAAAGTTCTCCACAACCGGCTGCTACTTCAACTTTCACGTTTATACCTTGACCGACATATTCTCACTTGGATAGAAGACTTCCTCACTAACCGAAAGCAGTTGTTCCATGCTAATGGACATTCCTCATCTTTAAGCCCCGCCACTTCGGGTGTGCCACAAGGTACTGTACTCGCCCATTGCTTTTCTTTATTTTTGCAGCGAGCAATACACTACGCTTGTCGGCAGCGCATTTCGACGTGTGTAGAACAGGCCGCTAGTGCGCATGCGCGGAAATAGAAGAGGAGCAACAGATACGCTTCGCATGGCATTTGAGCTCACGGCAGCCGCGGCCGCGTGCCGACTCCGCGCCGACGCAGGAGAGACGCGCGAACAAAAAGAACCTCTTGCTAAGCGGAGACACAAGATGCAGAGTGCAATAATAAAGATAATAATCAATCAATCAATCAATCAATCAATCAATCAATCAATCTTTATTTAATGTGCGCAGGAACAACCATGTGGTCTTTGTGCTGCAGCACAAAAAAAAAAATGAAAAAGCACAAACATGTTTACACACACAGAGAGAACACAAAAAAAAGAAATAAATAATACATGAAATGAAACTGAGACGAAAAGTATCACGGAAATTAAGCAAACAATGAGTATCATCACTTATATACACAGTGAGAGAATTTTTTAGCACACCAGGAAATAAAGAAAAAAAAAAAGAACGGTAGGTAGAAGAGAAAAAAAAAACAGATGACTGACATTGGTTATAGTAATATAGAAATATACATAAAATAAACAACCATTCCAGGCGCAACAAGTGCATGGTACTTAAAACACAGGCTAGAAATACAGAATAATACAATAAAGAAGTAAAATTGAACAAGGGACAGTAAGATTCGAATATAAAGTTTAAAGTTGAAATATAAGCAAGAAGCGGATAAAAAGTAGTTCAAGATACAGACAGCATTGAACAGGAGAAAAAGCAAAAAGTGAAGTAAATACAATTTAAGGCTAGAAAGTGGGAGTTATATGTGATAAAGTACTATTTAGAATACAACGCTACGAACATCCAATGTAAATGAACAGAGCGAGTTTTGGAAGATGTCAAGGTGAGGACAAAAAGAGTTAAATAACCACTGCATCCTGTCCAGAGGGGAGTGGGAATGAAGAGGAGAAACCTGAAATGGTCTGAATTCCCTCATGCTCTTTCGCGGAACGCGCAGTAGGATGTACTCTAAGAGCTGAGGGCACATAATGTGGCCATGAAGGAGTTTGTACAGAAATATGATATCAAGTCTGATACGACGGCAGTGAAGGGAAGGAAGATTCAGTTGGGCGCTCCTGGTGGAGCGAGAGGGGGAAGTTGCGAAAGGAAAGCGATAATGAAATATCCGTAAAATTTTTTTTTGTACTCTGTCAACCTTGTCCAAGTTCGATTTGCAAGTGCCATTCCAAACAACCGACGCATACTCCAAGACCGGGAGGCATATGGACAGGTACAGTTTTAGGAACGGAAGTGGAGTATGGAACTCTCTCGAAAGTCTGCAAACGAATCCGAGTGTGCGCATAGCCCGCTGAGCAATGCGTTTAGTGTGAGAGGAGAAGCTGAGGGTGCGGTCAAAAAGTACACCAAGGTCATTAATTTCATCAACCCTATCCAACAGCACAGAATTGACAGAATAATGGTAGAGAAAGCTATGTGTTTTACGAGTAAAGGACACAACCCTAGTTTTGGAAGAATTGAGGGTAAGTCGATTCATCGCACACCAATCAGAAAAAGCAGATATGTCCGATTGCAACAACACGCAATCTTGAAAAGAATGTATTACCTTGAATATTTTTATATCATCAGCATAAAGAAGAAACGAGGAGTTCTTTATCGCCGAGGAAACATCATTAATAAAAACGGAGAAGAGAAGCGGGCCTAGTACTGAACCTTGAGGAACTCCACTCGTTGCAGGGTAAACGAAAGAAGTCTGTCCATTGACACTGACAAAGCAGAAGCGATCAAGGAGATAGTTGCGTAGGAGGGCTACGAGAGAGACTTCAACGCCAGAGAGTAGAAGTTTTTCAAGAAGTAGTGAGTGAGTAACAACGTCGAAAGCTTTGCTCATATCACAGTACACAGTGTCAACCTGACCCCTCTGAAGGACTGCTGCAGAGGCATACGTCATAAACGTGACTAGGTTGGTGGAAGTAGAGCGACCCGACATGAAGCCATGTTGATTCGGTACTATGATATGTTTGAGATGGAAGGAAAGTACGCTGTGCAAAGCTAATTCGAAAAGCTTAGAGGTTGCACATAGAAGAGAAATCGGACGATAATTGGAAACATCAGTTTTGTTTCCAGACTTGAAGACAGGAAACACGCGTGCCATTTTCCACACGCGAGGAAAGGCAGCATTTTTTAAACAGTTATTAAATATGGCAGTCAGTACTGGTACGAAGATATAACTGAAGGCTTTTATTATGGCAGCTGGAATGCCATCAGGTCCAGGAGACAAAGATGGTCTCAGACGCTTAAGACTCTCAGTTATCAACTCCTCGTCAAAGAGAATGGAATTAGATAGTGCACCAGATGGGAGGCAAACGGAATCACAATGTGGATGTTTGTAAACGGAGGAAAAATGTTGTGCAAAACTGTCGGCAACATCCCGAATTTCCGAACCCTGAGAGTCAACTAAGCTGATACTTAAATCTGATTTAATGGAACGCTTGCGAACGTAACGCCAGAACTGACTAGGACGATTTGAGGCATACCTCTCTAAAGACTCAAGATAGGAGTCGTAGTCCCGCTTGTATAAGCGTTTGCAAAGAGAACGCACACGGCGAAACTCATCTGCCCAATTGTGAAACCCAGGGCGTTTCGCTTTACGATGGGCCCGTTCCTTGAGCTTTAACGCCGTTATTAGTTCCCTTGAAAACCAGGAAGGGAACTTCCTACGCGTAGGAGTATGCAAAGGTATGTACCGACGCATACCATCAAGAACTATTTCTGTAAAGCGACTGACTTGTCCATCTGAATCATTAATGTCATTTAAAAGGGACCAGTCGACGGAAGAGAAGAAATTGAAAAGACCGACATAATCACCACGTGCATACGCGAAACGGGGCGAATTCCCCACCCGATCTGAGTTAGTAGAAGGTGAGGCAGAGACAGCAGTAGTAACTAGAAGCGGAGGGTGAAATTTGTCACAGCGAGTCAGCGGTATGTCCGAACTCGAGACTCGAACACTTTCAAAATTCGATAGACAGATGTCAAGAATATTACCGCAACAGTTTTCAATGAAATTGTGTTGCTGCAAAGAGTTAAAGGCTATGAAATCAAGTAGAGCGTTACACTTACTTAATATGTAATGATTGTTGTGAGAAGAAATAAGTGAGTTCCAGTTGATACCAGGAGTATTAAAATCACCTAAAATAAGAAGTTTGTGTTTGCTATGACGGGTTATAACATGTTCGATTGAGAGCAGAACATCATCATAGGCTGAAGGAGGTAGATTCGGAGGAATGTAGAAAGCTGCAAGTAAAAGTTTTTCATGTCGATTTAAAGTGAGCTCGAGCCACACACATTCTTCAACAGTTTCCAGATCGGAACGTCGAACACACTTCACAAAACTGTCAATAGCAATGAGCACTCCACCTCCTCTTGATTTGGGACCTGTTTCAGGGCGGTCGCTACGAAAAACAGAGTAATTATTTGGAAAGAAATCATTGGAAGGAATATCACTTGACAGCCAGGTTTCGGTAACCACAACAGCGGTATAACAAGAGGACAAGACGCTAGAAAAAAATTCTGATCCCTTAGTCCGAAGACCTCGGGCGTTTTGATAATAGATATCCAAATTAGGGGCCACTGCAATTTTGCGTCAGTTCAGAGGGATGAAGCATATCGTCGTAAAGCTTCCCACGAAAGTCCTTGTATATGCAACCCATCGGCCACATCGAAGGCTCAACAAGCTTACTGTAGGATTCTTCATCAACTTCAATATGGAAGGACGAGTAGGAGTCGTACCTTGTTTTCAGCTGCCGGCAGGAAATGGGAGTAATATTCACTGATTTTAGATGGTTGGTAAGGTCTACCGATGTAGTATCGGGACTGAGTTTAGAGACGAAAATAGTCTTCGGACGCTTCTTTTGGTAAATGGCAACGTTCAGGACAGATGAGCTCGATGCGCCAGTAATGGCTCGACTTCGGTGCTTCTTCATCTCACTGGGTAAGTCAACCGCACGGCGAGGAGCAGAGGCAGAAGATGAACAGGGAATATCTCCAGGAGTCATCCCTCGATGAAGAGCGGCGGAGTAGTCCACAGATGGCTGCTCCTCACGGGTAGGATTGCCCACGGAGACAACGAGAGGACGCTCGACGAGAGGACGCTCACACTGCGAAGCAGCGCACCGCACAAGCTCCTGGCGTAGGCCGCGAACATCGGCACGTAAAGAGGCGATAACCTCGGCTTGTTGTACGAAAGCCCGCGAGTTCTCTACACGAAGGCGCTCGTTCTCTTCCCGTAGCTGGGCAACCTCATCGCTCAGAAAAGAGATTCCCTCAAGCGCGTCGAGGAGGAGAGCCCGTAGCGAGGCAAACTCACCGCCATGTTCGCCGGTCGCGGCTGAAGGGGGAAAACCGGTCGGGTGGCTGGGCAGGAGCGGGGCACCAGGGACTCTAGCACCACCGTCGCTAAGACTAACACCGTCAGACGACGACGACGCACACAAATTACACAAGAATGGCCGAGAGCCGGACTTCAGAAGTTGCAGCTCGTCATCCGCCCAGGTGACGCACTTCGTGTGAACACGTTTCGCACAGTCGGCACATCGTAAAAACTGCTGCTTGCCAAAAAACGGGCGGGAGCACAGCGCACATGCGTCCTTACTGGGCGCCATCTTGGGAAAAAAAAAATAATAATAATAATAATAATAATAATAATAATAATAATAATAATAATAATAAAAATAATAATAAATCATTCTTTATTTATTGTGCGCAGGAACAACCATGTGGTCTTTGTGCTGCAGCACAAATAAAAAAATGAAAAGGCACAAACATGTTTACACACACGGAGAGAACACAAAAAAGAAATAAATAATACATGAAATGAAACTGAGACGAAAAGTATCACGGAAAGTAAGCAATCAATGAGTAGCATCACTTATATACACAGTGAGAGAATTTTCGAGCACACCAGGAAAAAAAAAAGAACGGTAGATAGAAGAGAAAAAAAAAACAACAGCAAATAACTGACATTGATTATAGTAATATAGAAATATACATAAAATAAACAACCATTCCAGGCGCAACAAGTGCATGGTACACAAAACACTGGCTATAAATACAGAATAATACAATAAAGAAGTAAAATTGAACAAGGGACAGTAAGATTCGAATATATAGTTTAAAGTTGAAATATAAGTAAGAAACGGATAAAAAGTAGTTCAAGATACAGACAGCCTTGAACAGGAGAAAAAGCAAAAAAGTGAAGTAAATACAATATTAAGGCTAGAAAGTGGGAGTTATATGTGATAAAGTACTATTTAGAATACAACGCTACGAACATCCAATGTAAATGAACAGAGCGAGTTTTGGAAGATGTCAAGGTGAGGACAAAAAGAGTTAAATAACCACTGCATCCTGTCCAGAGGGGAGTGGGAATGAAGAGGAGAAACCTGAAATGGTCTGAATTCCCTCATGCTCTTTCGCGGAACGCGCAGTAGGATGTACTCTAAGAGCTGAGGGCACATAATGTGGCCATGAAGGAGTTTGTACAGAAATATGATATCAAGTCTGATACGACGGCAGTGAAGAGAAGGAAGATTCAGTTGTGCGCTCCTGGTGGAGCAAGAGGGGGAAGTTGCTCAAGGAAAGCGATAATGAAATATCCGTAAAACTTTTTTTTGTGCTCTCTCAACCTTGTCCAAGTTCGATTTGCAAGTGCCATTCCAAACAACCGATGCATACTCTAAGAGCGGCAAGCATATGGACAGGTACAGTTTTAGGAACGGAAGTTGAGTATGGAACTCTCTCGAAAGTCTGCCAACGAATCCGAGTGTGCGCATAGGCAACCTGCAATGGAGTTTGCCGAAACATGTGGCGCCACCTGGCGGCCGACGGGAGCTAATACTGAGGCGGCGCAGAAGCTGACGCCGTATTTGTTGCGGCCGCTGTGTTCCTTCTGTGTTCGCGTTTTGTTATCCCAGTGAGTGTAATTTACTCATTTAGTGACTTCAGTGGTCTCGTGAGATGCTTCGACTACTACGGATGTGAACAAGAATAAAAATAAGCGCAAGGGCGGCGAGAAAGACTGCCACAATCACGAAGGAAACCTAAGCGTACCGCTTGCTGGGAGAACCTGGGGAGAATGATGAAAGAAGGAGATATTGGCTGCGAGAGAGTAATGTAACTGAAATTCATTTTGTTATGGGGCCATTAGCGTACAGACGCCAATAAGCCAAAATAAGACGATTGCCCGTGAGTGGAAGAAACGGCTTATAAACTTCTGACTCGGGGAGTCGCACGCTGGTTGGGGCACACAACTCAGTACGCGCTCCGCGCTGTAAAATTTGGCGTGTACTGGTATATGCTGCGGAAGATCGAGTGGCATACGTCCAGAAAAGCAACAAAGCCGTGCAGCCGCAGCATCGTATTCCAGCCGCATTTCAACGGAGGCGAAATAAAAAAAACAATGTTCGTGGATCTGTGAACCAGATTTCTAATGCGGTGTCTATTCGGAACCACAAAGCCAAAATATCTTCAACACTTCCAATTACAGATTTCAATAAGCATATTTATCTGTAAAAAGTCGAAGTGGCGGAGTGTAGAGGCCCATGATACTGTGTACGCTGAGAATGGAACTTCGTTCTATCGTTCCGCGCCAAATATTTCGTTCACCAACTGCTCAAGCTACTCAAGATTCTCTTGTCCCAAACGATAGACTATTTCATCATTAGTAGCAACAGTAAAAGTTCTAACTCTTAACGACCTCCTTTACGAAAGCTTTGCCATTGAGTGCCAGCATTACCCGCCGGCTTTCCCCAAGATTGAGGTACGGAGGTACAAAATGCGCGCCAGTTGTTGTTAAGGGCTTTATTTTTCCCACGGCGTAGGAGGCCCCCTACTCCCCGCCCCCGGCACGCACAGTTTTCGTTGATGACGCACGCTACAACCGCACAGTACTTGCAATCGCCATATCCGCAGTGGGTACCGCACCATGCCTCCTGTAACTTCCGCGCGGCACTGTCGAAAGATGCACCACGAACAAAAGTGTTCGTCATGGTATTAAACTGTAAAGCGAAACCGCGAGGAAATTAATATGCTGCTGTAATAAAACAGCAAGAACAAAAAAAGAAGAAATGGCGATCAATCTGTTCTCAGGTTCTCTGCACTTTCAATGTTTGGGTATGAGGTGTGAACGCAATAGGTGAATGAAAAGCTACGTTTACAACATTTTTCATTCATTTAATTATTTCTTAATTCATCATCACATATCCGACTGATGCCCTGAGAGAATAAACTTCGTTAAAAATAAAATCTCCGTCTACTCACGCGAAATTCAAAGCTGTGCGCGCGGGTGTTCCTTCGCGAGCGGCACGCACTTCGCGGTGACATCGACACCGTTCACGTTTTAAACATGAGCATTCTCGAACAGGCGGTGTCCTTTCGTCAGTATTGGTTTTCGGAAGTAGCTCTGGAGACATTCGATTGCCTTAAAACCGCAGAAAATGAGAGCCGAGATGCTTCCAGCCGTACAACGCGAACGCAACCCGACTGCGCCGGCCTACTCAAATTACTCGACGCCGCCGTTGGCGGCGCTGAACGCTGCGCTCCACTAGCGCCGCCTGGCCACTGCAGGTTGCCTATAGCCCGTTGAGCAATGCGTTTAGTGCGAGAGGAGAAGTCGAGGGTGCGGTCAAAAAGTACACCAAGGTCATTAATTTCATCAACCCTGTCCAACAGCACAGAATTCACAGAATAATGGTAGAGAAAGCTATGTGTTTTACGAGTAAAGGACACAACCCTAGTTTTGGAAGAATTGAGGGTAAGTCGATTCTTCGCACACCAATCAGAAAAAGCAGATATGTCCGACTGCAGCAACAAGCAATCTTGAAAAGAATGTATTACCTTTGTTACGTTTCTCAACCGAGAAGTGGGACAGCTGACGCGGCCACCGCACAGCAACAGGCAGAACCGCGAGCGGATCGGCCATTTCGACGCCGTTCTTCGGCCGCGCAACGCTTCCTCCCGCCGACAAGTCTCAACGTGATCCTGCCACGCGCCAAATGTGTGTGCGTGCGTGTGTGTGGGCAAACGCCGGCCAAGCCTGGAGCTCGTGAGAGAGGGCGCCACCCTCGCCCGTCTGCAGGAGGTGGAGGAGATGAGGTCGGACCATCTGCGATTGAGTCATTCGTCGGAACCAACATGTTTGGCTCTCCCTTTCCTGTGAGGGTTTACCCTTTCCCTGTGAACGGGAAAACCTATAAAAAGCAGCGGCCGACTCCGCTGAGATAGAGACTACTTTGACGCGCCGTTGGCACGACGCTAGACACCAGCTGTGTGAGAGTGTCTGTAATCTCTCCGGGTCAGCTTCACTGCCCGTTTCTTCCTGATGTTACAGTAAAGGTTGTTTTGTTAAAAGACGCCTCGTCTTTGCTGGCACCTTTGATGCCGTCCGCCGTCCACGGAGCCGCCAGGCCAACGCTACCGAGGGGCCCCGCGCCGCACGTAATAGAGAGATTTAGCACACCGTGATCCGCGATCCGCTACCGTGATCCGCCACCGCGCGTTCCATTGCGCATGCCCAGATCACTTTCATGCCGATAGATGGCGCCACATACTTGATGTCGGCACATTGACCTGGCGCATCGGAACCAATCAGCTTGTACGCCCCGCCCACGAGCGGTAGAGTGTCACGGTGGCGGATCGCGGATCACAGTATGCTAAATCTCTCTAATAACAGCTGGCAGCGGTACGCTACCCCGGCACTCGCGACCCCAAACTTAACAACTGGTGGCAGCGGTGCGATACCCAGGCACACGCAACCCAAACGTAACAATTGGTGAACAGCGGTGGGACGACTACGACCAAGCCGTAACCGTGGTCGGAGGGACGAGCCAGGCGATGCCGTCGTCCAACAACTGGTGAACAGCGGAGGAACGAGGACGACCAAGCAGTGACCGTGGTCGGTGAAACGAGACAGGCCTGACCGAGGTGCAACATCTGGTGGGAAGAGCGGAGATGTCCCAGGCGTGACCCGTGAATCAAAGCAGCTCAGCGGAAAGTCGGGAGTAGTGCAACGAGCCCTGTGTGATGACTGGTTGCCTGCAGCGGAACGACTGCGTTGGATTCTTGGCTGCGAGGTTTGGTGAGTGCGGGACTTTCTTCTACTGAGTTTTGCCAGACTTTTGTTAAGTAGAGAACAGAGCTGGTAATTGTGTTGTCGTTGTTGCTGGGTTAAGTGCAGCAAGGCAATAGTGGGCAGTAGAGAAGGCAGCATTCGGAACAGCCATGAATTTGGATTTGATGTCGTTGCGCAAACCGAAATTGCTGGAGCTTGCGGAGGAGTTGGGTCTGAATTTGTCAGACAAACTCAGAAAACCAGAAGTGTTAAAGGCTATTCTTGCGTTGGAAGCTGACGATGACGAGCTTTTGGAATGCCTTGAGATCATTGACGAACGTCAAGAGGAACGTGAACGTAGAAAACGTCACGAGAAAGATGAACGTGAACGTCACGAGAAACATGAATGTGAACGTCACGAGAAACATGAATGTGAACGTCACGAGGAAGAGGAACGTGAACGTAGAGAACGTCACGAGAAAGAGATGCGTGAACGTGGAGAACGTCACGAGAAAGTGATGCGTGAACGTAGGGAACGTTTCGAGAAAGAGGACGCCCGCGTAAGGAAACTGATGCAGCTGGAGATATCAGCACATAGAATGAGCGTGGAAAGGATTAAAGCTTGCAATGCCATTCAGTGTAACGGTTCAATACCGCGAAATGGTCCGCCACCATTCCTCATTGCCGAGGATGTGGCCGAGTATTTGGCAGACTTCGAGAATGTCTGCAGAAGTAAACGTTTCGAGCGAGATAGTTGGGCGCAGAAGTTGGTAGCTCTTCTCTCCGCTGAAGCCTCGGAAGAAATCAAGCGATTGGTTGGCGACCGCTTGAAAAATTACGATGAACTAAAAGAGTCAGTGCTGATACGATATCAGATAACGCCTCAGGATCTTCGGAAGAGATATGAGAGCGAGAAACATTGTAACGAGGTATACTTTGATTTGGCCTATCAGTTGAAAGCCGCTGTAAGCGAATGGCTAGACACTGCGGAAGTTCCGGAGCAAATCGAACTTCCACCGGAGTGTGAGACACAGCTTGGGGAAGCGGCCGAGCAATCTGACCGCAGTAGCGAGCCGACCGAGCCTCGAACAGAAGAGTATCCTGTTACCTTGGTCGAGCCACTAGCTGAGACGGTTAGCACATGCTTAATCGGCGAGAAGTCCGAAGTGACGCCGTTAAGCGAGATGAACTGCATGCCGACCCAAGTAGCTGTAGGAGATACAGTTCCATCAAATGAGAGTTGGGAACTGGTAGTAACTGAACCGTCTCTCGAGTCGAAAGCAGAAGCTTGTGTAGAGCGCGACGGAGATGGAAATGAGCTAGAAAAGGAGAAACTTTCAGTTTCCGAAATCAGCTGTGTCGTAGAGCAGGGCACGCAGAAAATCGAATTGCCAATCAGGGAATCTGCGCAGCCCGCGAGTTATGATCAGCTAGGGCAGACCGACGAGGAGTGCGCGTCCGCTGTAGAGAGCGAGACTTGCGAAGGCGACAGCGAACGACCAGAGCAGAGTCAGAATAGTTCGTGCTCCGATACCACGCTAGGCTGTATTCGAAAAAGCAACCCCAGTGTGAAAGCGGACGTAGCACATATGACCCTCACGCAATCCGAAGCGCCCCAGCTGTCGAAGGAGCTTGATCGTGCTCCGGTTAGCTCTGAGCGAGGCGACGCACTGAGTGGCGAGCCGCCAGAGCAAATGCCTAGAAGTGAGACTGACGCGACTGGCGTCAGCCATTGTTGTTGTCCGGACTTGACTGAAAGTGAGTCATGCGCTGCTGGCCGCGATGCAGACGCGGCGCCGCACTTTGACAAGTTTGACGACACCGGTTACCGCTAGAACGTTGACCGCTAGCTTGTCAGAGATGGCTCAGGAAGAAAGCAGAAGGCTAGTATTCCAGTGCTGCCGACGAAAAACGCGGAAGAACAGGCGCGAGAAAGAATGCTGTCATCGTAAGGAGAGCAAACTCAAACGATTGCAGAAAGAAAGCAGAAGGCTAGTATTCCAGTGCTGCCGACGAAAAACGCGAAAGGGCAGGCACGAGAAAGAATGCTATCATCGTAAGGAGAGCAAACTCAAACAATTGCGAAAAGAAAGCAGAAAGCCTGTGTTTCTGTGCTGCCGTAGAAAAAAACGGAAAAGCAGGCGCGAGAAGGAATGGAGCAAATTGAGGCTATCGCGAAAACGAAAGCGACTATCCCAGCGGCACAAGTGCGCCCGTGCCGAGAAATCGCGTGACTGGTGTGCCACACGTAAGGAGAGGGATAGGTTGTTCAGAGAAGTGAGTGCTTCATCCTCATGGGTTGTTTTGCACAGAAACAGGAAGGTACGGTTGTTCCGTGAAACGGACAGCCGAAGCTTTAGTGAAAAAGGTGATCTCAACGGTAACGCCAATGGCTTAAGTCGGAGCCCATAACGTAAGAAGCCCCTGTTTTCACTTGGTGTTTTTCTTCCTGGCATAGGATTTTGAACATATTGCATTGTATTATTTTTGTTTGAGAATGATGTTTTGAAAATGCGTTTTTCAAATTTGTGGATGCGTTCCAAGTGCTGCTGAGCTGCCCTTTAATATAGACGGGTGCATAAGAGGGAAATAGTCTGGCAAAACTTAGTGAAGTTTGTGCCGTGCTTGCTGGCTGACCGGTTGAGTTTTCAGCGTGGTTGTGACGTTGTGGGTTGTCAGAAATCTCTCCTGAAGACAAGTTGCAGAGTGCCTTGGAAACCGAACTTGCCAAGGACTTCTTCAGGCTGTTTGAGCTCAAGAGAAGCTGAGTCGGACGACTCCGGCTAGCAGCAACATCCCGATCCCTCCGGACAGCGGATGCAGTCCCCTGCCCTTCGGGATCTCCCTTCCCCGGCGGGGCAGTCTGTTACGTTTCTCCACCGAGAAGTGGGACAGCTGACGCGGCCACTGCAAAGCAACAGGCAGAACCGCGAGCGGATCGGTCATTTCGACACCGTTCTTCGGCCGCGCAACGCTTCCTCCCGCCGACAAGTCTCAACGTGATCCTGCCACGCGCCAAATGTGTGTGCGTGCGTGTGTGTGGGCAAACGCCGGCCAAGCCTGGAGCTCGTGAGAGAGGGTGCCGCCCTCGCCCGTCTGCAGGAGGTGGAGGAGATGAGGTCGGACCATCTGCGATTGAGTCATTCGTCGTGAACTGTGTACACGCCTCAATGTCTGTTCAGCCCTCTTCTTTCTCGCCGAGGAATCATCAAAGCATTTTGTTAGTTTTTCCACGAAGCGAGGCCAGGATGTCAAGGTATCCTCGTGATTTCATACCATGTGAGGGCCGTATCCGTGAGCGGGAAAACGACGTTCGCCAGCCGATAGATATTTTCCCACTTGTTATAGAGGCTCGCGCGTTGCTAAAGGGTAAACGAATAATCCACGTCATCACCAGCTGCTGCCGCAAAGGAGCAGGGCTCCTGGTAATACGGCAAAGATAGGCTGGATAGGCCTAAATACGGTTTCTCCCTCCACGCGCATCTCGGGCATGTGAAGTGGTAAGCCGGAAAGACGTCGACTCCGACTAAGCTCGGGTTGATCCGTTGTTAATTAGGACTTACCCAGCAAACCACCACTAAGATGTTACAACGTGAAACATTCACTCAGGACGGAGTCGCGCCAGACGTGCGAAGTGAGATGTTGATCGTGTTCAGCAGCGCCACCTCTACTTCGTCTTTTCCCCCGGTACATAAGGAATAGCCTTTGTCAGAACCCACGGTGTCTACTTCTGATCCATACTATGTGGCTCGTAATACATTCCTAGGTATCCAAACTTGCCGAAGGCAAGAAAAATTTTCATGCTACTCTCTTCAATAGCTACTGCTTCCACGGTTGTTAAGAAATTATAATATACGGCTTAAAATAAACTTTTTGGGCTTGGAATAGCCACAGTTCATTGCACGTGGAAAAATGAAATTCATGACGTCAATTTATGCTCTGTGGTAAATAACTTACTAAGTAGGAATTAGTGTTGCTAGAACAATTTGGGTAAATTGTGTGGATATAGGACTACTAATAAATGAAGGAAAGATATATAAAAATGTAATTAAAATTTGAAGTTTATTGCTGACGGAGCAGCGCTACTAAATCAATCTTCCGGTACCAATATTATAGCTATGAAGTAACTCACAAACTTGTTTTTGGGCATGCCCTTTGACGGTTGCACCAAAAGAGAGGAAGACAGGAACTGTAAACGGCAGTACCAGGCCAGCAAGTGGAATTTCTAAATAATCTTCTATGAGCAGTATACCTACGGTAGGAGAGTATACGATGCGCAATGGTTTTCGTGTCACGACATGACACCCAAAGATTTGACGGCCTGAATTCAGAGCAACATACTGAAAGATTGAGGTAAGGAATTCACAACGCATGAGAGTCATGGAGGCCTCATATTGCCTTCAGTGACACCAACCGCGCTGTCTACAACTAACAACCTCTCCTTTTACTATGCCATATTCACTCATCCATCTCAACATAATCCCACTGCCCCATGATTAGCAGTGCGGACAACCCCTTATAGCATGAATTCTACAATTAATTGTAATTACAGTGCACCCCGCCCCCTAATAGCATAAGCGCCACGTGTTTTTCCAAACATGTTTCTTTCTTTTCACTCCTTACTTTGACAGGTATGGCGTGCTATGATTTATTACTTTAGTATTTCGAAGCAAGAGCTCATTACCTGCAGTCTCACTGTTTCGCTTGCGCATGCACGAGGAGCCGAGTGACGTCAGAGCCGCGCAGCTGGTGCGCCACGCCGACCGCGGAGCAGACACCGCTCACCTCCGATCGCGGAGTTTCGCGGTCTGCTGAACATGCACCGTGGAGTCCATGCGGATGGACTCTGTGAGTCTAAAGTTATGTCTTAAATCCGGAGGTCCCGTCCATAATTCCACAGGACTTGGATACTACGCCTCATCGACAGACATTTCCCCTCCATGTGCGCGAATATAATCGGTATTTCATGCGTGTTTGAAGCTCATCTTAGCCGACTAGGAACATTGCACCCAGCTTATAAATCCTCAGTACTCATGGTGAAGCTCTAAAAATGCAAGTTTGTTTATGAGTTAAATATCACAGTTGAGAGCTCTGGTTACCTACGACCAGACCTGGGAAGACCGACGTCATTAGCTCGCTCTTAAACCGAAAGACAAGAAAGCCGCCCGCCTCCTACTAGACCTTTGTGCTTACTGCAAGCTTAACGTGAGAAGCTTTCCGATAATCTGCGAACCACTTACACGTTTTACCTAGGACGAAGCTTCTCTCAAATGGGGTATAGATCAAGCAAGTGCGCATAAAAAGCTTTAACAATGCCGGAAATATATACCGGCACACGCCTACTTCAACGACATTCCTGAAACAGACTGCACTCCGACACGAACAGTGTTAGTCTTATATCTGTTTTGTTCCAGAAACATGACGGTGTAGAAAGCGTATGAGGCAATAACCTCCCATTTTTTCACACAATCCAACTCAATTCACATAAGATATCACCCACTAGTCACATACAATTGCATAAGGTCTCATGGTATCTTGTACATTATCATAAATTATGTACAATATTTTATAATAAGGATGTGCGACGTATGAAAGTCTATGCGATTAGATGAGATTTTTGAGGTTATTGCCCCGTAGAACTTTTGTGTTTCAGTAGGGAGGCGCTTCGCAGATATATTATTTTTCGGTTATCACCTGCTGAAAGAAATTTGTTTTATTTCTAGCACTAATATATGGCATAGGCAGAGCGATGTCCATTTAATTGGAAGAGTCGTAGATTGCGCTTCATGTCTGAAATCGGAGTCTGCCGCTGTTCTGTAGCCGTATTGTTCATGATTACTTTTGTAACGTAAGACACCCACAGCCTGTAGTGATTTTCCCCATCCGTGCCGGCTGCGCGAAATTTAGAATACGTAATAGACTTTTTTAGAGCTCTGCCTAATTAGCTCAAGGGAGCTGTGAGAAGGAAGTGTGCATTTTTGTATGGATATGGGCCGCAACCCTTCAAGACGGAAACATTAAGGGTGGGGTCATGCCATTTTGCTTCCCATTTATTAACTACCTCCTAGTCAATCGAAGACTAGTTTTCCATAGGAATTCGAACCAAAGTTTGCACCTCCAAATGTTTGCCGCTAAATGTGAGTGTAGGTGTCCACCAAAAAGGGATAGACAGAGTGCGCACTACCTTTTCTCGAAATTCCAAACAAATAAAACGTTTAACTCCTTGCCAATTTCTGTGCCATTCTATCAGTGATAAAGCGCTAAGCCATGAAACAGCTAAGCTAAAAAGTGATTTAAAAGCGCAATAGCATGTCATAACGAATTCCAGCAGAGTGAAAATTAATGTACTTTTTTTTCTCCAAAGCAGCAATCAGCACGTCTTCGAAGGTCTACGGTCCGCCCCAGTTCATCTAGTTCTCAGTAACACCTGTTCTAATCTGGCTACATTTTGTTGGAGAAAATTGCTCATAGTAATTGAGGGCACGTATTCTTTTCAGAAGACATAACATAGAAAGATTGGGGTATCAAATAAGAACGAAGAGCGATCCGGGCAATCATTCGCTGTTGGAGCATTGTGTGCAGAGCGCTTTCAGTCCTGTGGTGCATTGTCTGCCCATTTAAAGGAGATAGCTTTGCCGGTGCCATTACCCGGAAATTCACCTTTGATGTTATCGATGGGGTAGTAAGCACGCAATAGTACCCTTAAAATGACTCTCACGTGATCACCAGTAAATAGAACGAAATGAATAAAAAAACTTCTTGGTATTTATTTGGCGCTGTGCACCATAGGCGGGCGCGCAGCACTTGGGCCATGAACGGCGATTGATTGAAGCGTGTAGAGGGTTATCTGTTGAACGGGTTGTGGTCATATTACTAACGTGTGCTCATCATGCGCACTGATGTCTCAGTAAATATTAATCGTCGAATGCGAACTGGGACCACAATCCCATGGCGCCTCAGAATGAGCCATTTCGACAAATAGCGACAGATATCCTAAGCGTGCTTCCAACTGCTTCAATGGGCGATAAATGGATCTTCGTACCAACAGACTACTTAGCCGGCAGTGCTGAAGCAAAAGCCCTGTCATGCGGTGTGGATGTGGAAGTCCCAAACTTCATCATCTAACGAAACTTACTACATCACGGTGCACGACAAATGCTCATCACGAACAGGAGCACAACGTTTACGGCCGGGTTCACCCAGGAGATCCTAACGTACAGTCCTAACAGTCAGCGATTAAAACAGCTAAACCGAAATTTTTTACGCATGAATCCCAAGACGCATCAATCCCTCGGCTCCTTGAAGTGAACGGCGCTACCCTCCTTTTGTCAAGAAAAGAACACCTCCGGCGCCGCACACGTGCACTTATCCCTCCGCGTGCGATATCCCTACCCCGCGGTCTCACCCATGCAGAGGAGGTTGCGCTTAGGAGGATCCGGGTCGGTGTTGCCCTAACGCCAGCTGTCACTAGGACGCGGTCATACTTCCAAAACTTATATCCCCGCCAAGGGTGCCCGATCTGTAAAAACGAAGATGTTGAGGCCGACATCCACCACTTGCTGTGGAACTGCCCAGCACTCAAACCAACACGAATCCGGCACCTGAGCATAGCTGGCCTTTCAGCAACCAGTCCTGCCTCATATGTCACTTGGACGCAGGGGCCTCATCATCGCTCACTCCTGGACTTCATAAAATCAGCCAACCTTTTTCCATTCATTTAATCATTTATTCATCCTTCATCTCATACCCTACTGATGCCCTGAGGCAATAAATATCGATAAAAAAGTACTTACGGAGCATCTAAACTAAATAATTGAGGACATAATCACCACGTACGTCTGTGTTGAACAAAAGACCTGTGACACCATACTGCCTCACGTTATGGTCGTTTACAACACCTCCGTCTAAGAAACTGTACCGTGTTGACACCATTCCAACTTGTTTCAGGTAGGGAAACCACGACAACGCTTTACGCAATGCTGCGGCATGGGACAGCTAGAGGGGGAGAACATCAAAGTTGGTGCCAGCTTTGAGTGAACAAAGGCTGCCCAATTACACGCTCGCCTGCGCATTAAAGGCCAGCAACGCACAGACGCCCGACGGTTAAAATTCGACGCAACGCAACGTATAGGCCGTGAGGCGAAGTCGAGTTTTGGCACAAGGCTCCACGTCGCGGACGGAGTCTTTGTAGGACGGAGTAGTTGTTTCGACGGTACATCGGCCATACACAATTCTTCGCCGCGTCGCACAAATGGACTACGAAGTCACTTTTGACGGTGTGACAACATCCCAGCAGCAACACGCGCCCCAAGAAACCGTTCACATAGTGTGCGTTAAGATCAAACCCGCGCTTAAAAGGTCATTTGACGGCTATGTTTCTAATCTTCATGTTTACACTTCCCCGTTTATTTTCGAAGCATCAAGGCAAGGAGTTTTAAAATGGAGTAAGACAGCAAAGAATTGAAATCCTAATCTGTTGTTTTCAGCAGCGGCCGGCATGCAGCCTTATCACTCTTACTCTGGCGCACGGAACATTGTAGTGCTCTTCTTTCATGCTCGGTGTCGCTAGACACGACTTCACCACTTTCTTTGTAGCGTGACATACGTCAATGTTTGTCTCGACGGATAGGAGGGAAGCACAGCTCTTTTCGCTTTTCTGCAGAGTTTTCAATGTTCTTGGTCGGGTTATCTAGGTTCTTTTCACCAACATAAGTTCCTGCCGAATTCTACGGGCCTTCTAAGACTAACCAGCAAGCTCGGTGCTGTCGCCAACGCTGAGTTTCTTTGTTCCTCTGTGGGCGCAAACAGCAAACATTAAAAATAGGTCATCTCAGTGCAACCTGAGTGTCTTCGCTTACTGACTTAGGCACTGTCACCACCACGGGAAATCTTTACACTAGGTTTACACAACCTGTCTGGTAGCTGAGGCGTTATTCTTTTGAAATCTGGTTAAACTGGTTAAAATTCAGCAACTTCAGTCCTAGTACACGATTCACCTTTTTATGTATAAGAAGAAAAAGCTGCGCGCTCACTGTGTGGATGTGAACAGCATTACAAAGGGGCGACAAAAACCAGCGTTCATATATATATATATATATATAAAACAGAACAGATGTTTCCCCTGTTTACTAACGCGAACGGCTGGGGTTGTTGGCAGCTGTTTTAATATTCCTGGGCTTTCATAAAAAAACTGCTGTATTCATAGCACGTGACTCATTTATTATTATAGCAGTGTATGGTTCATCATATGTGAAATAATACTTTTGATGATGCAGCAAGCATTCATGTAATATTTTGATCAGGTGACAACTGCAAACGACCACAAAGTTCTCGAAACAATCCCGTGTTGCTACTCCTCCGCAATATGTGTCATTGTTGAAGAACGGCAACAAAAATCCATTCGGTTGCAGCTTGCCCCCTTTAGATAATAAAACACCGAATATCGGTAGGCATATACTCGTATAAATATTTTTCCTCAGCACGAAAAGTACCTAGCTCTCTTTTACATGCGTTTTCGCTCTTTTAGCTTGTTTGACTATGTGTGTTAAGCCAGCCCTGCGGAACACACAGCAAGACTACGCAGAATATGAAAAGACAGCTGGTTGTGCGGCCACTTGGCAAGCAACCTATTATGGAAGACCTCTACATTAGGCAACATTGTGGGCACGCGTTAGGTTTCCTATTTACAGTGTGCCCTTCTTCGTCTTTACTTTTTTACCCTCACCAAGAAGCGCATAAAGAAAATTATACGGAGGGGGTTGCATTGGTTAGAAAAAGTAACTGCAAGTTTCGAAGCTGCGAACAGAAAAGCATAACCGTACGTCGTTATCTAGCCAGGCGAATTGCATGCAGTTAGTTGCCACCATATCGCGGACTTCAAAATCAATTAGGTGAAAAAGACGTGAGCCTATAAAATTTAAAGACAAATCTGTAATTGCCTAATTGTAGATCGCCTATCTTTAGCTTTCTTGCTCAAGTAAAAATTTTTTTTATTTTTGTTGATGGTGTAACGGACTTGTTTGATGAAAATTCAAGCTGCTAGCTTGAATTTCGTCGAACAAGTGGTAAGCCTAAGATGATATTTTGTATTATAATGGGAGCTTTAGTTGTAAACTATTCATATAACAATAGGGTAAGAGATGTCTGATTTCAATTTTAGAATTTTTTGGTTATACGAAGAAAGCAGAGAATAGCTAGCATAAAATTTCTCCTAATAAAAAATGTACTAGCCTAAGTCTGTTTTTTTCTAGCTCTCAAACTAGCTACCGGAAAATCGTACAACGCAAGTTAACTCCAGCACTTCTCTATACGTGATATAAAAATGTATAACAAGATAAACACAGATTTACTAAATAATAATTACGACTGTTACGGTGCGCCGTCGCTAGAGGACGAGGACGTTGTTTTGGCGTGGCGTTGCGAACAACGACGATGCTATATACAGCTAGGCTGGATTTTTATACTGCGTTCTAGAAGCAAACTGTCACGCCTTACTTCTTACTGATTCCCCGTAACGTTTCGTAAGAGCATTTCTGGGTCTCCTCAATGTTTACAGCCTGTATATCGCAGTGAGCACCAACTTGGTGCTAGCACAATGCCTTTAGACATAACCTCCTCCACAGTTGTGGCTCGTGATCCGGGCACCTTTTGTTGTACCGGTGACATCGGCGTCAAAGACTGGCTCGTAATGTACAAGCGTGATAGTAAGCAAAACCGTTAGGATGTGACCCTGACTCCTGAAACATTATTTTATAATTGGCGCTTTCTGTGCGCGTCTGCTTGTGATGCATGAAGATCTGCATCCCGGGATATGTGCGAAAAGAAGCTCTGGTATATATTTCGCAAGCCGGTCGGATGCAAGTTCGGCGCAAAAAGACCTAACATTCTCGAGCACAGTTGTCGACTGCGTCATACCCTTCGTATATGCAAGACATACTGGCCCTCTGTTGTAAAATGGACACCACCTCGTTCGAGTCTGACAAGGTAGTTGACATTGTAAATGGAATCCCTAACGTTGCTTTTGTTCTCCTTTTTTTCAAAACCTGTATAATTGTCGACTCCGTCCGAAAGTATTTCGGCGCTTTTAGAAAGCTTAAACAATTGTATTGTTCCCAGTTCCGACCGCCTGCCGGACACTGCTGCTACGTCCACGTGCGAGGTTCTTTAGGCACTACAGCAGTCTTTCTATAGGGCGAACTTGGCCTGGACAGTTTGCAGAGACCTGGTGGCTATGGCAATCGTTTCTTTCCCTTTGCAGGCGCAGGCTACGACAGCCATAATTCAGTCATTCCTTCGCCAGGAATCCCCAAAGGTGGGCTGCAATTATGGCCAATCTTCCATGCAGACATGTTTCCAGCTCACCGTTCTACTGAAACCTTCGGGCTCCCCGATGCGCTTCCGCTACCCTGCATAGTGGCGAACATCGGACGACAGGCCCATCTGCTTTACATGTGTTGATGCCGGTGCCAATATATCTTCTTGTATGCTCATAGTTTACATATACATATTTTTCTAGTACCGCCAACCAATAACACCTTGCTGAAGTTTGCTTTAGTAGAAATTCGCAGATATGTATATTGTAATAATAAAATAATTAACAGCATCTAGCAGAGAGCTGCATAAAGGCTAATGAGGAAAGCAAGAAGCTCCTGCAGAAACTAGCCTTGGTGAAAAAAAAGATAGAAACTTAGACACCTGCGCATCGGGATACCACTCTACCAAATTAAATTACCAGGGCGACCAGCATGCGGATGCAAGCAAAATATTTCACAACTTTTATTTTTAAAGGCCATTATAATCGCATACCCCTGCTGTGTCGCCATAAGAGTTTTGTTCGGTGAATACACCTGTCTTGGAGGATTCTCCTGACAATTGGATACTGCTATACCATTAAACTACGGTTCTGCGGTCATTCTGTTGAATGTTTTCTAACCTACCGTAATGCATGACAAACATAATGAAATAAACGAATTAGACAGAGTATCTAGCTCTACCTAGCTCTTGATCAAGTGTAAATTATTTTGCGTTTGTGGTTTCCGAGATCTTTTAAAAGATGAAAACTCTTGACACATCAGATTTCCTGCGCATGATTTTAATCATAAAATCAAAAACCAAATAATTTAGCATGTCCTGTAAACATTCAATATTTATTAAAAATGCGAACATCAATCCCATCATCCGTTCCAAGGCACATTAGGATGTTAAGATATATTTTATCGGCCACTGTATAGTTTCACAATCCTTAAGAAATGTTTTTTATGAAATAAAAGCGCAGACATTCCTAAATGTAGCATGTACAACAGACTGTAGGTTGCAGATGAGAAGGTGGCTTCAGTGTGTCTAGTAGCGTAGTTTATTGTCCTCTTTTTAGTAGGCATGTGTCGCACGTAGCGCTACGATTTTTCACTCGCGGTAAAGTGTGTTTCATTCGCCATATTCTTACTTCTATAAAATTACATTCCTAATGCAGGGGTATGAAAATTCATTGGAAGTATACTTGCCTGTATTCGCGGTTATGAGAAGGATAACCACTGGAAAGCTGAAGCTAATGTAATTTGCCGTCATGGTTCACTGCATATCAAAGCCAACATTGTAAGAGTTACTGAGCCAGAAGCAAAACAAACATTCATCAAAATAAACACCGAAATGAATGAATTTACCATCTCTTAAGCAGAATAACGGTTTGCGTGCATCAACAAATGAACAATTTTAAACTTTTTCTACATACATACAGCAAGTCGTAGTTAATATTACTTTAAATTAAAGTAGTTCTGTGTCAGGCTAATCTATTGCACTGCATTTCGGAAAAGTTTAAAACTATTTTAGATGTTTTAAAACAATGTTCATCTTTACCGCTAAATTTAGCGAGTGTTGGGTTCATCATAGCGATTTTTGTAAAGTAAGAGTTAAGCACTTATTATTATTCAGTGTCGACGTGATAACAATCCCCGACCCGTATGTACATAAAACCCACCTACCTGTGCTAGTGACACGGTTGAAGAGTTCTGCTCGAGCGAACTGGATGACGGTTCAAAGTGAGCAACTGAAATTTCATCTGTAAAAACCTTTTATTGGCGGATCAGATGACTTAAAGCAGCATGGTTGTGCAGCTGTTCCTGCTTTTCACTTTTCCTCGTACATTCCTCGCAGCCCTTGTGTACAAAGGGCAGAAAGCTGAGTAAGCAAGGCAAGATGACAAGCATTCATATCTATTGTTAGCGGTTGTAAACACTTTATTTTGAAGAACAAATGTGCAATTCACTTGCTCAGAAAGTGTTATTATCGAAAATCGATCCGAAATCGATCATGTACTCGGTTAGGAAGCGGGTACAGTGCACTGTAAAATCTATATGTTAAATAACACAACAGAAACGGATATGTTGTGTTTTGGGTACAGAAATATTCTTGAAATAAAGATAACAGAATATTCTCTAAGTTTCTTCAAGTTCGTGCGATATTTGTACTTTTCCTTGAAATTAACAGAAAATGTTTATTCAAGGAAAATGGTTGTTTTTCAATTTAAACAAAAGGATCTTTTTACGCAAACTTCTTCTCGAACACCTTTATTGCAAACGTCTTGCCATAGGGGCTATGAAAGCTATAACCGATCCGTTTCACAAGTTGTTTGTAGCACTACGAAAGATAAGGATGACCTATGTTATTGTCACGATGGCTACAGTACATGATTGTGCTGCTATGTTCCTATCGCCAAGCGAGGAACAGTACGATTAGAGCACGAGCTCAATCACGTACTATCCCGAATATTTCGAAGGGCGTCCTTAACACTTGTAGTGTTGGAAACAGCTAGTGTCCCGTCGTGGTGGCGCAGTGGTCAAGACGCTGGGCCCAAGTATGCGGGATAGAATACTTCGTGCAGCTTTACGTGTGGAGTCATACCATTTTTCTCCCCATTTTACATCCTTTTTTTTAGTCCAGACGGAGGCTAGTTTGCGATTGCTATTCAAACCGACGACCTACGCACATCTGACAACTGGAGGTGTCCGCTAAGAATGCAGACACTGCGCCTCCTTTTCTCCAACAACCAATCATTCGTGGATTCAAAAGGCTGCTTGCTAAAGACGCTTAGCCTCTACTCTTGATTCCGTGTCTTGTTTGCGGCCCGCATGACACTATACTTTCGTACCTAAAAACTCTGGAAACTTAACTCTAGTTTGCTACAAAACTTAGCCAATGCAATTACTTCCACGTGATTTATTTGAAACAATACTAAGGAGGATTCGGGTTATGCAGATCCCAATAATAATTATTTTTTACAGTCGGAGAACGCAAGTTATGAACTCTCCCCCCCCCCCCCCCTTCACACCCAAGAAAAAAAGGTCTACTTTGGTACAAGGCACCAGACAAATTCCTTGCCACGAACTTAGCGGAATTCGCCTTCATGTTTAGAGAGTATATGCAGGCGGGTGCTTCTGCACCGTTACTCGGCATATTCCGTGGGCACTATTCACCTAACTTGTTTCCATACGTAGCCCGTATTTGTTTATACGCAATATTCTGAGGCTGCGTCTTGCAATGCGCACGCAGTGACTTGCGTGATTGCGTGGTAAAGCGTAGCTAAAAGGGTTCCCACCTGAAAAGATTTTTATCCTGCTAGAGAGCAGTTAACTAATAATAATCTCGATACAGCCTTCGCGCGAACGATACGCCTGTGTTCAATCTGCTGTTCACACTTCAAGCCGGCATAGAAGAAACTGTGTCTACAGGTAATAAGGTAATGTGCGCTGTCGAATCATTCGAATAAACGAATGCAGCCCAAAAATGAATTTTTCCAGTTCATTAAAATATTTTATAATACCTTGCTTCCATATTCAACCTTATCGTCTTTTAGTGTAATTCGCGTTATGGCGGAGGTGATTGCTAAAAACTTCTGGGCGCTCCGATGTAACAGCGCATCGGAACTAATCGCGTACCAAAACGATCCCGAATAATTCATTGTTGTGTCTGACAAAGCTCATTTGCAACTTCGGGACAAAAAATTACTAGATGCAATATTGCTATCGGCGGAAAACTAAGAGAACAAAGTGGCGAGCTCATTGGGGGAAGGTGAACGGGACTGCGTAACACGCAGGATCCTTAATGCCTGACTGCGGCTGTCTCTCAATGTATATATATTTAATCCTCTGCTGTAACTATATTTCTCCCTGTTACAATATTATGCCGAAATTTAACAATCGTGGGAAACTCACAAATGCCATTGAATCACCGTACCTATGTAGTGCGCTATGCCTCGCACAAGGGCCTTTTTGAACTGGCCGTAATTACTTGTGCAACAAAATTATACAACATGTTTTCAATGATTTTGAAAGCTGTAATGTAAATAGGTGGACAAAGTTTAAAATATTAAAAATTATTTTTTATGTGTTCTCAGAAATTTTTATTTGCGGTTATATTGAAATTAGGACGATTGTGTCTATGTACTGAAGCAATGTATTGTTACGTGGCAGGAGGCGTACGCACCTCGTAAATTACTGGTATACTCACACCGAACGCGACACAAACACAGGCAGCACCGGACGTGAAAGCACAGAACGCTGCCAAGGATTCGGACTCCGAGCACGTGCCATGCGCACATCCACTTCGTCTCCCTTATCTTCGATCAGTCGACCCGTATAGCCTAGCCCCCGGACACAGAAGCACCGTCGCGATACTGCTCAGCGAGTATCACAAGAAAGTAGATTATAGGGCTTAAGGAGTAAGACGTGGACAATGTCGGAGGGTAGGTACGGGAAGGGCACTGAAAAAATGCAGTTTCACTCTCGTAAGTGACGGGATTGACTTGGCGCACCACACGATACGGGCCCACATAGCTGGAAAGATTTTCCGATAGCCCAATACGGCAAGAAGGCACCCAGGGCAACACAATAGATCCAGATAAGAAGGAGTTGTCGAGATGGCGGCTGTTGTAGTGCTCTTGCTGAGAAGTTAGGGAGGCTTGCAAGCGGGAACGGGCGACTTGGCGAGCGTGGTCGTCACGGGCAATAGCTTCACGAGCATATTCAGAATGGGAGGACCGTATGTTCGAAACAATGTGTGAAGGTGCAGTTGAGGATCACGACCATACAAGCGGTAAAACGGAGCGTAGCCGGCCGTGTCTTGACGGGAAGAGTTATACACAAATGTAACGTATGGGAGGGCGACGTCCCTGTCACGGTGATCAGGAGAGACATACATGGTGAGCATGTCAGTAACAGTGTGATTGAGTCGCTCAGTGAGGCCATTACTTTTTAGGTGGTAAGCGGTCGTCAACTTGTTTTTAGTTTAGCATGCGCGAAGAATGTCGTCAACAATTGCCGAAAGAAAGGTGCGGTCACGGTCAGTGAGCAGTTGGCGGGAAACTCCATGATGAATGAGATCGCGAAGAAGAAAGACGGCCATATAAGCGGCAGTACTCGTGGGGATGGCGCGCATTATAGCGTACCGGGTGGCATAATCCGTGGCTACTGCAACCCATCTGTTGCCAGAAGTGGACTCGGGGAAACGTGCCGAGAAGTTCCAAAACGACACGGCAAAACGGTTCCGGAGGGGTGTCGATGGGCTGAATAAAGCCAACGGGAGGAGATGCACCCTTCTTGCGACGCTGACACTCATCGCAAGCACCAACGTAACGGCGCACTGAGCGGTAGAAGCCAGGTCAGATGAACCGACGACGGAAGCGGTCGTACGTGCGAGTAGCGCCTAGATGCCGGCAGTTGGGAGATTGTGGAGTTCGTGGAGAGCCACTGTTCGTAAGTGTTTGGGAACGACTAGGAGATGGTGAAAACCAGTGGGTTGAAGATTCCGGCGGTATAAATTGCCGTAGGTGAGAGCAAAGCGGTTCAGTGAAGACGTTAGGCGATTAATGAGAGAGAGAAGCTCCGCATCCCGACGCTGTTATTCGCCAATAGTTGTAAATGGTGATAGAGAGAACAGGCCACTGGCACGCGCACTCGTGGGAGTATCAGTCTGGGCAACAGGGTAACGAGAGAAGCAGTCGGCATCTTTGTTCAACCGGCCGAACTTGTAGATCAAAGTGTAGTCATACTCTTGGAGTCGTAGCGCCCAACGCCCGAGGTGACCAATAGGAACTTTCAGAGAAAAAGCCAGTACAGTGCATGATGATCTGTGACAACTGTGAATGGTACGCCATATAAGTAGTGCCGAAATTTTCCAACAGCCCAGACGAGGGCCAACCACTCTCGTTCGGTAATGGAGTAGTTCTCTGAAGGGGATAGGAGATGGCCGCGCAGGATTGTCGATGGGGAATGTTGGCCCCGTTGTCATGGCCACTGGTATCAATACGGACTTGTGTAGAAGCTGACACATCAAAATGTGCCAAGACCGGTGTGGTGGTAAGCTTTCTTATAAGTTGGGCAAGGGCTTGGTCTTGGGACGACTCCACGAAAAAACTTACATACTTTTTAAGATCTGTGAGCGGCTGAGCAATGTCGCGAAAATTTTATGAACTTGCGAAAGTAGGAAAGAAGACCCAAAAATTTCGGACGTCATTGCTCGAACAGGACACCGGGAAGTCCTTTACTGTTCGGACCTTGTCTGGATCGGGACGAACCTCCGTAGCATCGACGACATGACATAGTACATTGAGCTGACGACGAGCGAACAGCATTTTAGAGAGTTTAGCTGTAGTCGGGCATGTCAGTGATATAACTTTAGAGAGGTGTGTCATGTGGGATGAAAACACAATTACATCGTCTAAATTGCACAGACAAGTGGACCAGTTCAGTCTTTTAAGCGAAGAGTCCATCATGCGCTCAACAGTGGCTGGCGCGTTAGATAAGCCTAAAGGCATAACCTTAAACTAATACACACGCAGTCTTCTCTCGATCCTGGTCGACCTCAGTAATTTGCCAATAGCCAGATCGTAGGTCTATGGACGAGAAGAATTTGGCTCCGTAGAGGCATTTCAAGGGATCGTTGATTTATGAAGCTGGTAGACATCTTTCTTAGCGATCTTTTTTAGATGTCGGTAATCCACACAAAAGCGCTACGAGCCATCTTTCTTCTTAACCAGGACGACGGGCGAAGTCAGGGACTATGAGAGGGCTTAATAGTGTTCTTCTCCAGCATTTTAGGGCGAAAGCTTTTAATGCTTCTTCATTGTCGACAGAGATGTCACGCTTTCGAGAGCGAGAGTTAAAAATAAATTATTAAAACTAGTCTCCAACGGGAATAGAACCTCCATCCCTTAAATCACTAGCTGAGCGCTTTACCACTGCGCCACGGGCTGGATTTTATTTTGCTTATAGTGAAACGCTTTTCATAATTACCCTTATGTGCCGTGAGGACAATAGAGGGCTTAATAGCTGAAATTGATCAAAGGCAGTGACACAGTGTTCCCCTTGATTGTAGCGACGGTATGGGGCAGTGCTACGTTGCGGCTCAGCAAGATATCAGAATTAGGTGCGATTAATTAGTCATCATCGGGCACAGATGAGGTAGGGCGCAAGGTCACGAATGAGACGGCTAGTGAGGGCAGAGAAACTTGGTCAGAGGAATACAGTCGGGGAGAAGAATGCAGGGGTTCAGGACCGATGATTGAGAGATCTAGGTGCGGGATGCTTTGAGAGCGGTCGATCAGAGAAGAGTGTTCTGATAGGAAATCGAGGCCTAGGATGAGGTCATGGGCACAAGGGTTCGAACAGTGAACTACACCGGATAGTCATGGCCAGCAAACTTAATCGAGTTGTGCAGAGTCTGTCAACACCAACCATTCCACCATCCGCGATACACACCTGAGGCCGAGCAGGCGTGAGAACTTTACATAACCGGCGACGAAGGTTTGCACTCATGACAGAGATATGCGCTCCAGTGTATACAAGGGCATGCACGGAGACACCATCAGCACAAATGTCTAGTGGGTTCAAGCCCGAGGTCTGTAGAGGATTTGTGGGTCTGGTCGTGGATACAGCGTCACCTCCGGGAGCTGCACCAGCTAGCTTCCCCAATCAGATCTGCCGTATTTATGAGGCTGCAGCCTAGGATCCAGGGGGCTGCGGGGACCAAAAACTACAGGCTCCTGGAGATGGAGAGCGGGAAGAACGATGTAATCTGGAGCTTTCGAAATCGTTGAGCGATTCAGATTGGTCAGGCTGTTGCCGGGGCGGATAACGACGGGGAATATCTGGACGGTAGTCATAGAAAAACTCCATGCGAAAAGTCGGAGACCATCTATTGCGGCAAAGCCGGGAAATGTGGCCGACACAAGAACAGTTTAAACATATGGGCCAGTCACCATGCGTCCGCCATTCTTCTGGATTTTGATAGCGACGAAAGTGCGAGGCTCAGGGACGGAAAACATTCATGCTTGGTGGCCGGACACGGGGGTCTCCAATGGATAGCCAGCAGGCGAGAGGTCCAGGTTGGCAAGTTCATCCGGCACGATCGCCTGAGTAAGGGTTACATCAGACAAGGGGTAGCCGGGGACGTTGGCTTGAGGTGGTGCCGGTGCACAGACATCCATTTCGCAAGCGAACGATCCGGGTGATGGTGTCGGTGATGTTAAGAGGCGAAGGGGAAGGTGCCCTAGTTGGTGGCTGCTGCATAACACACGAAGATGTGGCGGCCGTGTTCGGAAGTCATTGAAACTACGGAAAAATGCGCCGGCTCTTTACTTCCTCCAAGATACGGCACGCCTTGATAAGAACATTCACGGTATCACAGCCTTTGTAGAAGAGCAAAAGGAAAGCGTTGTCCGCAATCCCTTTTAGAATGTGGCTCACTTTGGGAAATTTCGACATGGCGGTGTCAACCTGGTGACGTAAGACGAGCGCATCTTGAATGTAGGTGACGTAGCTTTCACTGTAGGACTGCGCACGCGACTCAAGGCGTGTTTTGGCGGCAAATTTCAAAGCATCTGGTGGTCTGGGGAGAGCGCAAAGCGTTTCTTTGAAGATGTCGCAGCTCGTTAATTCATCCTACCATTGCCTCACTGTGCAAGACAAATATAAAATGAAGTTTCCCTGCTATACGGTAGGGTCCCACCTGTTATGGTTGATGACCCGTTCGAACATCTAGATCTATTTGTCGACGTTTTCACTTAAGGCACCGGAAAATATGTCGGAGTCACGAGGATGAGCCTTGACCTTGAATGTAGTGGCTGTGGGACTTCGCTACTCGTCGGGTTGAGTCATTGTAGCTGTTTCCGTGTAGCGACCGCTGCGAAGCTCCGTGGTGCAATAGGCCAGGACGTGGGGAATGGGAAAGTCCGCACCTTCATCAATATGTTATGTGGCAGGAGCGTACACACCGCGTAAAACACTGGTACACTCACACCGAACGCGACACAAGCACAGGGCGCACCGGACGTCAAACCGAGAACGATGCCAACGATTGGGCCCCCGAGCACACGCCATACGCATAACCACGTCGTCTGCCTTATCTTTGACTAAACAAACTTTGACTAAACGACTTCTTGGGGCCGCTTATTTCATTCCTGTATTGTTTTAGGAAAAATTATATTTTTAGTAAGTTCGTTCTGCGTTATTTTATTTTACTTTGTAAGTGCGTTACATAGATTGCAAAAAATATCCTTCTGTAGATAAAGGCATTTGTCCAAAAGCGATGTTAATAAAATTCAGCATAGAACAGACAGCACAATATGCAGAAACTGCCCTAGTAAAATGCACTGGACCGATCTTATGGCCAGAGTTGCTGATTTCCTAATCTGATACGCCATGTCGGGAAACGAACCGCTGTGTATTACTAGCGTTGGCTAAGGCATGGTCGGGACAAAGGCTGCCGAGCCGTTTCACGCAAGGTGAGCTTGAGGAACACAGAAGCAAAGCTCTCCATGTTGTCTGTGATGACGCAAATAAAATCCCAGACGTAATCGGTTTATTTTCGCGGCCGAAACAGTCGTGTGTCAGAATGCATTTTATGGTTATTGTAAAAGCAGCAGTTATTTCCGTTGACTTTCCTAGAATTCAGCGGTACACCTTTGAGTAGACTACGTATTGCAAATTGCCTAGGGTTGTTCATGGGCACTTGCAAATAAATGAAAATAACAATTGTGTAAATGAATAAATAAATAATGATATGATCGATTTGTGCACTTCATGCAATTGCGAATCAGGTGTTTTACCGGTGTGTGGCGTCTGTTTTGCATGGTTCAATGCGATTGCACTGCGTTATATATAATATTGTTATGTTATTTGAGCGGTTGCTTAAACATATTTTGTGTGTTGTGTACGTTTGCTAGCACAGGGAAAAATAATTACAAACACGACATAATGCTCATTAGAGCGTATGACTGGCTGCTTACACTTTGGTTATAGGTGCGGCAACGGCTGCTCTTTCATTGACCAGAACGTAATTGCGCGATGCTTCTACGCAAATCCACTAGACTACAGCGGGCACTTTTAATTGCAAAAGAAGAGCCCGATTGTATATTGCATGCCCGCTATAATCCAGGTATTCTCCACCACCAAAAATGTTAGGTCTCTTCTCATAGTCACGAAACAATATTTCGTCATATACACTGCTGCGGGCTCGCGAGACCGTTTCCCTAATTCCCCTTTTCTATCTAAGGACACCGGAGCACTGAGTAAGAAGAGAAGAGCGGCAGTAGATAACAAAAAAGGATAAAAAAGAAAGAAGAAAGGAGAAAGCGTGAAAGAAAAAGAAATTAAGTAAAAATGGAGCAGGTAAAGAAAACTGAAATGAAAAAAAAAAGAACAAGGAAGCAAAAGAACGTAAAAAAAAAAGAGTTACAGTCTACAGAATTTGCAAAAATGTGCTCCCCAACGCATGTTCTGGCGGCAAACAGATATGTTTCAAAATATGCGCACGCAAAATTTAAAGCAGATAGCCAAATAAATGACTGAATCTCGGCACACAGACGCATAGCTTCACCTAGAGAGGAGGAGGAGGAGGAGGAGGAAGGGTGACCTGAAACAGCAGAGCAATCTGGGGCACTTCCCCTCTAGGCCTCAGGTCATCCTCATAAATAAAGATTTTTGAATCAAATGCTCTCGCTAGGATGCACATGAGGTGCAAAATGCATTATAAATTAAGTCATAAATAAAGAAAAACACAGTAACACATCGCCACCAATAAGATAAATGCTTTTGTACTGCCGCAGCGCAAACTAACTTATGAGCACCCTTGGAATTGGATGTTTTTTTAGAATAGGAATTACTCCGTGCACAACTTCAGACTTCATATCACTCGGCAAGAGTAAGTTGGAAAAAAACGCTTTCAGCCTTTAAATTACACCATTTAAACACGTTGTTGTCGTCGTTGTGGCTGTAGGACGAAGGAATAGAAAATGTGCGGGCCTGCTACTGGCTCTGTAGCTGAGCCACCTCCACTGTCTTGTGCGGACAGAAGAGAAAATAGAGAAGAAAGGAACAAGAAGAGGGAGAGAAAGACGCCCGCCGCAACAACAGCCGTCGTCCACCACCGAAGCAGTGGCGGGTGCAGCGACGGCCTACAACAGATAAAATTCTGTCGCTGGCTAGCTCCCGCCGGGCGTTGACCTACCGTCCCAGCCCCGTAGGGGAACGGCCAGCCTTACTTTATACACGCAGTTGTCACAAATGCTCGCTATTCAACCTGCATCTCAGAAACTTGTTTGACGTCTGGCATTTCCGCATGACATGTCATTTTACCAAGGCGACATAGCCAACGCCGTACATTTTTTTAGCTTATCGCGTTAAAAGACAACAAGAATGATGTCAAAAGAATTGCCTAGATCTACTATTTCCATTTATCGCAAGAGTACAGAAAAATATTATCTGCAGCTGTTGTTTGGGTTTTCTAGTACACTTAATCGATCATGACTGCAACACAATAGATTTTTAAACGATATATCAACCCACGCGGCCTTACTTTAGTTAAAGTAACTGATATCGCACAGTTGGAAGTAAACATACGATTTCTGTACGCTGTTAGGCTGACCGAAAGTGTTCGACCTTAACCGCGAAATCCAACATCAACAGCGTGTAGAATGTGGCTTTCGAGGTTAGGTCATTTTTTCTTATTTATAAAATCATCATCCGCGTCAGCCCAACTATACCCACTGCAGGGCGAAAGCCTCTCCCATTTTTCTTCAATTAACCCCGTCCTATGCTGGTTGCGCACACTTGCTTCCTGCAAACTTTCTGATCTCCACCGCCCATCTAACTTTCTGCCGCTGTCAGCTATGCTTTTCTTTCCTTGGAATTCGATTTGTACCCCTTGGCGACCATCGCTTCGCCTCTCTTCGCAATACATACCCTGCCTATGCTCATTTCTTCTTGAGTTCCACTAGAGTGTTATTAACCCCAGTTGTTTATCGACCCCCCCCCCCCCCCCCTCTCCCTGCACAATTCCTATCTCTTAAAGTTACACCTACCATTGTCCTCAACTTAAGTAGAACCCTTTCGTTAGCCTTCAACATATAGAAATACCGCATGATTTTTCGACTTCTATAGACATTGCTCTACAATAAAACGACTTGTTCAGCTTTTCTTCTAAGGCGTGTTTTAGGGTATTTTATGATTTCATACCATATTATTGATATTCATAATAATAATAATAATAATAATAATAATAATACATAAGCTATGGTATATACGCCAACGACACAAGTTTCTCATTTTTTTTAAAGGCCGAAGATTGATTAAGCCGACTGACCAAAAATATGTGACTGTGTTTAATAAACAGTTAAACTAATGAAAGCAGCCCAAGCATTTACGTTTCTTTGACCAAGAGGTGATTTTTCGCTAATGTCAAAACGTTTCTTTAGGTTTCATTGCTTGTAGTAACAGAAATGCAGTTATAGTAAGTACCATGTCAATTCTTAACTGAACATTTCTCTCCCAAAATATATCATGGTATACTAATATTACCTACCTATTCTGGGAACGTTTATGTACGAATGGTTACCGTTGTCTCCATTGCTCTTTTCCCCCCTTAATTCATTACATTTTACACAATTATCCATCCTTCTTAATAACGATTTAGGAAGCACTTGTCGAGGCAACTACAATGGATAAAAAGATTAGTATAATTAATAACAATTTTAGAGAAAGCGCCCTCTGCACTGCAGAAAAAGTCCACTAGACAAGCAATGCTAATTAGTATAACACTACCTTCCGAGTATTTGAACTTTTTTCTTTTTGTCCGGTGATTAAAATAACAAATGATTACACATGACGTGTCATTAACTGGAACTGCCGTGCTCGTAATGCATCCTCCCGTGTATTACACGCGAAATCTGAAAAATTAAAATCTTATGGGTGCTGCACAAATTAATGGAACAGGTAAAATTTCAATCGCTACTTTTCCGACGATAACTTAAATGTTACCAATAAACTATTGAAGAATACATGTATTGTGTTTCCGTAAGACTAATAAATTGGAGGAGGCAATACACTTTGCTCCATTTGCTTTGGGTAAATATTTTTCCAGAGTTCTTTTTTGTGCTAGGAATATTTCGTAAACTGTATACTTCGTTTTGTTTACTTTGTTATTCAAGCTATGTTTCAGTGTCGCTCTAAGCCTTTCTGCTTTTGAGCAGCTGCGTTGTGCGAATGCGATCTGTTTTTACCATCATACCCTTTCACTTCATGCAATGCAATAGGCAATGGGCCTCGTACCGCCCTCTAAAGGCACTTTATCCGCGCCCATGAACATTTTGAGATTTTTCAATAAGTCGATGCGGTTTAAATTGTCTGTATCTAAGACTTAGACCATTTTTGTCACTATTGAGTAGTGTGCAGCATCCTTTCCGCGCACAATGATTGGATAGTAAAACAGATATATAAAATTCAAAAGCCTAAAGAATGCTTTGTGGCAACGCGACATTCAGGACCAGCTCGTGAACTCAAGTATAAAATAAAAATTCCTTGATGAGCGTTCCCCTTCATGGGGCAGTGTGAACCTGGCGCAAACTACTTGTCTTGACGCACCAACTTAGTGCTCTAGCTTATCATCTGCTGCATGCACGACCCTTGAACACTAAGCCCGGTTTCAAACTGCCTTCATCTGAGCATACGCGGCCAAACTGGTTGAAATGCACACTTTTCCGCCGCTTGCTGGCGCACTGCGCTAAGACCACCAGCTTTGGCCATCAGAAGAGCTGTCTGCGCTACGGGCAGCGAAAGAAAAAATTTTAGAAGGCACTTGGGACCACTAAAGTGCAAATAGGCGAAAGCCATTATAGCATGATGGATAGTAGCCTTCCACTACGGCACCTCTATCTCCCTCTCTTCTTTCACTCCCACCTTCCTCCCGTCCTTTACGGCTTGGCACAGATGTCCGGGGAGAATTGTGACGGATACTGCGCATTTTCTATCCTGCAAATCAATTTCAAACGCTCCTAGACATCTGCGTCTGCTTCTGTTTGCTGTGTGGTGAGGTGTTAAAGGAAACGGCAAATGAAAGGCGCCGCACGGACGCCTGGATCGGACGGCCGGCAAGGTCAGCTCTGTACATTTATAGATGGATGTAAAAAACTTTATTTCCTACAGATTCGATGAACACGCTGCTATGGTGCAGTGGTAAGACGCCCGACTGAAGATACCTAAAGATACTACGAGAATCGCTTTACTGAGGGCGTTCTGGAAAAGGAACATTAAATATGTATCAGAGCTGCATTCGTAACTAGAATAGAGCATTAAACTTTTTTTTATTCTTTCAGTTCAGCAAGCACAGTTATACCAAAATATGAAGGTTGGGAACACTGAAAGTGTGCACAGCTTTCAAATTTTCAGCATACGCCTTTGATATCGTGTTGAGTTGGCTTTCCCCCAGCGCGTATTTATAAAATGGCTTTCTTTGTGATATTTATGTCTTATTTGGAATAAAAAGTATGTTTATTTCTTGATCAAAAATAGCGGATTTAGCGATGGTGGTGTGCTCAGTTTTTCCAACTTTGTTGAAAAGCCAACTCAGATTCGTACTGTGTACTTCTGATGTCTTGAGATTTAGAACATAATTGATTTCTGCATATCCGCATGTTTCACTAGAACAGAAACTACTAACCCCTGGTTGTGGGATCAAGGGCCGTATAGGTAAGAGTCTCATGGCTTAGTCAACTGGTGCCTTAATGCTGTCTTGAAATTATGAAGAAAATTAGGTGACGCTAGAGGAAACGCAATTCCGATATGAAAAAGCGAAGTGAAAACATCGTCTCCCCGATATATTTTCTATTTAATAATAATATGAATAATATAACAATAATAATAATAGGCCAACTACACCAAATGGGTACACTGTTTTGTGCAAAAATCAAAGAACAGTACCTGTCATAGTTACCTGTGGAGATCTGAATCCTGCAGTAAGGGAAGAAGCACCGCATTAAACATAGGTTACCGTTTTTGCACCTAGTTCCAAATACTTCCGACTACAACTGAGAAGAAACTGTGTCATAGCGCTGTCAACTGTGTCATCATGCGCTGTCGCTTATTATAACGTCTCTCGAGTTCCTCAAAAGCGGAAGGTATCCCATGACTGTGTCTCTTTCAAACTTCTGCTTCGAACACACGAATGAGAGGAATTTCCGCGAACATGCCCTGCTTTATTTGTCGAAGCACCGCACTTACAATTTTGCATCAACTGGTCAGGCATGTGCCACAAGCGCTTCAATACAACGGCAGGAAACCTTTAGCCGACATGCGGCTTTTTACACGAAAATTAAAAAAATTATGCTTTTCTTCGGATGAAAATCAGCAAGTTCAAGTTTTTGGGCAGAAAATATTTCATTACACCCTCATATACGCCATGAAGTGTTAGATTGTTTCCCTATTGTATTTCCCTGAAATTCCTGAGAGCGCGCACCTGAAGCAACACAAGAAAACACTCGTCTAGGGTTTCTAAACAAATCGGCGGTCAATGCCCGTCCATGCATTTACCCTACCTAGCATAATCCGACCCATCTCTTGTGCATGGTCACGTGCAATGACGTGGTGGTAGGATTTTACATTAGTTTACGTTTTGTTGACAATGTATACAGAGAGCGTGCATATAAAATCGATGCCGCTCTTCCGTTTGCGTGCAAGTGCGTTCTGGGGAGACTTACGTGGACGATTACTGTTCGTAAGTTATTGTTTTTAACTTCTTTACGTACGATGAAAAATTTTGTTCATAAACCACCTCAGTACACAAGCAGAATCAATACATAAATTGGAGGTTGTTTTACGCTAGTACCTAAAAATCAGTCTCCTGCTTTTGGGGTTGGCCTCTCGCTTTTATTTCGCCGCCGTTGATGTAGGCGTCAGCACTCTGAGGGCCGCTAAACCCGAAAGCATAGAAACATACTTGCGCACTATTAAAGCACCAGTCTCTGCAACAAATATAAACTTCTCCAACAGGCGTTGTTCCCAACGTAGCTTTGTTGGCGCAATGTATTTTACAGCATTCACACGTATCGTGCGTTTTTATGGCCATTTGTTCATAATGCTAACTGATATAGTTTTTTGCAAGAAATGTGACAGTCTAAAATGTTTTACGTCCTCCAAAGTAACGTGTTTGCCATGTTCTATTGAATATGTAAGCATTCATGTAGACAGAATGGCGAGTGTTCGGTGGCATCAAAAGTTTTGTTACCTAAATCATGGTCCTTGCTGCTAACCAACGGAAACTTGCGGTTTGCACAGATGTACTGCATGTACACCTTTAATAAGCTACCATTGTATTCTTTGGCTTAGATCACTACAAAGATGAAGCTCCTCATCGCTGCTCTCCTGGCTTGTATTGTCTCGGCTGGCGTGAACTCACGTGAGTAGAGCCCGCCTTGAGCTGGAGATGTATTTTTTTTCTCTGCTCTTTAACCCTTTTCCAGGAAGTCAGACAACATTTACCCTTTTCTGCTACCTGCTTGTCAACTGCTTCTGTGCTTTCAGGAAATGCTACCGGGAGGTAGCATTTCGTTTGTGTACCTTTTTACTGCCTGCGTTTAGGTTTGATAGACTGTGTCAAGCTAATTACATTATAATGTGCGTTCCAAGATGAGCTGGAAATGGAAGACACGAGATTTACAATGATGAAAAAAAGAATAATAGCATGCAAACCCTAGAGATTATCAATGCTTGTGGTCCGCGTGACTCTTCCACTTTTTTTGATGGAATAGACGAAGCGCTAAAAGGATTGGTCGTCTGCTTTCCTAGCTGTAGATTCGAAAATACAAAGATCAATAAAAAATCTCCCAGTACAATAAATTGCTGTAGATTACCCATTAGCTTGTTTTTTTTTTTTTTTTATCCTGCGCTACTCGTTGCGGAAGTGTTACTTCATGTAGAACGCATTTTATACGAAATGTGTGAATAGGCATAAAGTTGTAAAACCTTTAACGTTTATCTCAATTTTTCAGAGGCTCCAGTGTGTCCTGGAGTGAACTGTCAGGTTGGATCCAGGGTGGCATGCCTGCTTACAACGAACAAATGTCAATGTTTCTGCGGTGAGACGCCGGCGCTTTATTTCGAATTCCCAACTTCCGTGTTGCTGTTCAGGTAGACGATGTGGATCAAACATGGATGCGTCAAGCCATTTGGAAACACCACAAGAGAAACTAATTCAGGAGTGCCTGGTGCCCTTAAGGTTTTGCCACGGCTCGAAAAGCTCAATGTTGCAGTTACACCTGCAATGACTTTGAAGCAGAACCGTTTAGCTCGAAGTAGCGGGGCTCGGCGGCGCAGAATCTGGTGTGTTTATTGCCAAATTTCTGCCATATTTCTCAGCTAAAATAACCCTGCCAGTGACTTGAATCACATAACTGATAGCGTTTTGTACCCTATTGCACTTAGTTTCATCCCTGCTATATTTGGGGGTAAGACGTTTGTTTTGAAGAAAAAATACAGATAAAAGTGATCTAGATTTTTTTTTTTCACAGTGACTTTCACTAATAAACATCAATAATGATGGCATGCCTGCCCACAATCAACTTTTGAATCGTAGTTGCATGATTTAACTTACGTGTATTGAAATTACGATTAAGATTTTAGAACTTGCTGTATAAAAAGTTTTTGAAGCGACAATTTGCGTGTTCATAACTGATATGTCAGTTGTTCGCTCATAAAAGAAAAGACTAAAATCATATAACAACCAACTGAAGTTTACATGCCACTTTTGACGTGTTAAGAACATCATATATTTCTTTGAAACAGAATTCGTATAGTTGAAAGCTGTGTTCCGAGAAACGCAAGAAAATGACACTTTCCGATTTAAGTTACAAATGTATTAAACAAATCCCCTTGCTATTATTCACGTTCTTTAGATGTAATCTTACTGCCAATTTTGGCATTGTTGTGCACCCTTTTGAACACGTTTCCGCAACCTGTGTTATGCTTAAAAAGTTTTTTTTTTTTTGCCCAGTGTTTGAAGAACCATGCGAATATTTGCGAAAGACGTACTCCTGGCAGTGCCCATCGGAACAGATGGTGTGCTTTAGTGACCCGACTACTTGCACGTGCCGCTGTGGTAAGCGACCTTTTCTACATGCAACAAGATTATCAATTTTCTGCTTATTCTCTTATGACTTCCGATTGACCTCTTTGTTTTTCCTGTGATATAACTGCTTCACGGTTTAAAATAACATTCCGCTGGGGAGAAGGGGGGCGGGGGTATTTTGTCCTGTGGAGCATTAATAAAGACGATTAGGCATAAATTCTTCAATAAATACTACATTCAACTTTCAAGAATTTACCTCTTACACATTTCCTTCTAACTGAAATTGCAGGATGAAAGTTTCAATTCTAGGAATTGTGCTTACAACTTGCATTGCTCCTAAGTATGTCATCAGTCATCTTTACGCATTCTCAGTTAAATTCATTTCCCCTACAACTATTATCTTTAAGTAGCGTAAAGGATACACGCTAGCCTGATTTCGTTATTGACGGTATATTAAAGCAAGATAATAAATGAAATAAGTTGTATAAGGCGCTAACTTCACGGAACTCTCAAACATTTGTATAGTCGTTGTGTACAACCTGGTGTAATGTGAAGTACCCGCTGTGCGTTTTCCTTTCAAATCAAAAGATCCCCGAATGGGGCATACCGGAAGCCTGTTTCAAGTGCTGGCAGGTGTGCTCCATCATGTACGCTGATAATCAAGGATGTAACAGATGTGACAATAGCCTCGTCTTGTTCACCAGAACTTTTTGCGAATTCGTAAATTTCAGGACCAGTCAAAGAAACAGTGAAAGAGCCAGCGAAAGAACCAGTAAAAGAACCAGTGAAGGAATAAAGAAACTACAAATGAAGAAACTACTGCCAAGCTGACGTGCACATCTCTTCGTCGCTATGGTCGGCATCAAAATATATGGACTGAATAAACGTTTTGCAAACCGCAGATTTAACACGTGTTGAAATTCCCACAGGCTTGCACGGCTTTTGTGCATATTTTACTACCTAGGAAAAAGCCCATTCGCTTTTTTTCAGGCAAAACAATAATTTTATACCAGAATGGAGACCAGAAGCAATATTTCTCAGCTTGTTTAAAAGTGCCTGCATGTCATTGTCTATAGCCACCATGTGAATAACGGTACATGTCATTTGCAAATGAATTCTGTATCGAATAAAAAAATATTTTGTTCGTTTTACTCCGTTGCTCTGTTTTGGTATTTGTATCTGAGGTTCTCACTTCGCCATTCACATACTGAGAGCTTTCTTCCATCTTAGGCTACGTACCGGTGCGGACAAATGTAGAAGGAGCACGAAATTTCCATCTAAAATTTATAACCCTCTGCATAACTGAAGCTGTCAGTCGTGGTATGTGATAAACGGTAGTTAGACGCCAGTGCCCTTTGACTTGCACAAATATTGTTTTCCTGGTGCGTTATTTTAATTTGAACGGGAAGGAGTGCTTCATTTACTTATGTCCGCACCTCTACATACGGGGTAATGAAATCAAGTTCGTTTGAAACCCTTTTTTCGATACTTTTTTTTTAAATTTGTCTCTACAATATGATTCAGGCTGTGCTACCAGATGCAAAAAGTGATGATGCCATTTTATGGCTTTTCACTTCATGCCGCTAATTCACAGCTCATATATTCATTGATGGCATGTACTGCTAGAGTCATTATTCAGAGTTTTCTGTACACTACTGAATTAATTGTACTCTCATTGAGCTGTCATGTTGTCATCATGCCCGAGATCCTTTGCATTGTAGCCCCATCCAGTAGTGCAGCCAGAGCTCGAGTTTTACCAACGTTGGCATCAACGAATGCCGCAGATGCCCTCTCCCTCTGTTTCCGCACTCTTTTTTTTTTAATAAACTAAAGTCGCCTTTGAATCTGCTAGATTTTAACCCTGCAAAACTGTGTCTAGTCAGGCCGAAGCTATCACGCATATCTTTCTTTTGTTTTTTTGCAGCTGTGGGTTTCATGGATCCTGAAAATCACTTCGTGAGCCCTTATTTGAGAAACACTAATCTATGATATGCTTATAGCAATTACCACTATGTAACGGGACATTTTGAATTCCTTTTGGTGAAGTGGTGACCACACTAACAGTGTTTTCAACGTTGTAGCTGAGGCTCACTTGAGAGAGGTTGTGCACATATTTTTTTTCGAGTCATTGCATACGTTTACAATTCTAACAATGCAAATATTTCTTAAAATATGCAATTTAAAATTAGTGTAATGCCTTTTGCAGATAATTTTGGACCTGTATTTGCGAAACTGTAGCCTTAGCTACTTATGCACCATAAAATGCAAGAACAGAAACACACCGACAGCATTTGTGTTGCAAAAATGTATTTGGGATTTATTTGGCAAAGTGAACATGGTCGAGAGAGTTTTGGAGAAAATAAACTGGTGCTATCTGCAATGTGATATAGTGCCAACATAAATAACTTTCATTCTTTCATCAGTGCAATCAGCATCTTGTCAACTGATTGCCAAGATTTCACCAGCTGATCTTCACATGTCCATCTTCACACGGGGCAGTGTTCGTCACCATGTGCTGCATAAAACATCCGTGTTGTATTCTTCTACCTTCCTGAAATGAAAAGGTGCAGTGTTCACAGAAATTACTGTAAAATTAAAGCTGTTATGAGAAAGCTGGAGGTTGTTTAATATTGCTCTCCAGCTGGCATTGCAGTGAATAACTACGCACATGATTATTCATGAAATGTCTGGGCATATGGCATACCCCTATATCATGGCACAGAAGTGCAGCAGTCTCCTCTTGTGAATGCACCTATCGGAGGTGGGATTGCCGCTCCATTTGCTCCATTCTACTCCAAACTGCTTTTCCTGCTCTATCCTGCTCCAAAATGCAATATTGCTTCAAAACTGCTCCAAACTGGCTGTTTTAATGTTCTACCATCATATTTAGTGCAACACGCAAACAATGTCTTTGCACCAGTAGCAAAGATATAACGCATCTAGCACTGGGCTTAATACAAACGAAATTTTTTTAGGGGATGGAAGCATGTGGCATAATAAATATTTGTTTGCAAGTAAATTTAATATGAGTCACTGGCGATTGGAGATAATTGCAAAACAAATGCACTGTGCATGTGACGTAGCACCTCCTCTCAGCCTTTTGAATCGCCGGTGGAGAGAGAAGCAAGAGCAGCAAGCGAAGCAAGCGAAGCAGATAGGCGCAAACTACCGTGAGGCGTTCGGAAGGAAGCTTGTCAGACTGGAAAAACCACATGAGTTATTCTAATGGTTGTGGTCTAAGAACAAGCAGGCACTTATAGAGCCTCTTTTTCAGTAACAAGCTTGCCGGGCCTACAGCAGACAAAATCATACTTGAATCATTATGGGTTGGTACTCCAAAGATGTCACTCACTAGGAAGCGTCTCAAGAGTGTTGGAAAGCCATACAGGGCCTATTGCCAAGATTTAAAAAATGAGCCCCAGCATTGCTCGAGCAAAGAATGATAGAACTATTGGAAGGAGGTAGTGAAGTAAAAATGCTGAAGGATGAAAAGGCTACCCTTCAGTGCCATCTAGGTTTCCTGAAGGCACTACTGACCACTGCTCAGGAATTTATCAGCACAGGCATAGGATCAAAAAGGGATATGCACAAGATAGCAGAAATGTCATGGCCATTAATCTGAGCTCCAAATTAGTGGCATTGCTTGAGTGCATTGAAGTGGTAAATGTGACATTTGAATCTGTCAAGTCAGAATAGGCAAATGCGTTAGGTCACAAGGTCACACTAGGTGTTCAGTTATAAAGCACACCAGCAAGCATTTTGTTTGCTGCTAGTCTGCTCCAAGTTGTTGGCCGTTGTCTTGTCAGAAATGAGTGCGAAGTTGGAGAGGCATTGAACTTGCATAAAAAGGAAGAGCTCATCTTTTTCTGTCAGAAAGAGAAAAACAATTGCTACAATTATCAGAGGCATTTGACCTTAGGAACCTGCTCCAAAACATAATTCAAATGCTCCAAAACTCTTGTCTCATTGCTCCAAAGCTGCTCCAAAATGTTTGAGCCTGCTTCCACCCCTGACCTATGTATCAGACCCATGGGTGACTGTCTTTAGTGGTAATGGCACATACCCATGGCGGGGAATAGGCCATGGTATATAGCAAGTACAAAAGGTTCATGGACAAGCAATTGGGTATTTTGATAATTACAAATCTAAAACTAGACTTTCATGAAAAAAATAAAGGAAAAGAAAAGGCAGTGAATTCTCATTGTAGCAATCTACCTGGTGTGATTATATAGTTGTGAACAGAATTGCACACGGGTTGTAGGGTATATCCCTTGGCACTTGCCCCGAAGGAGAGGAGAATAAACACAAATAGCATGCCTGAGTAATCACCATTTGAACGATCTAACAGTCACTAACAGTGTTTCACAAGGAAGCCTGCTTTGGCCACTGTTGTTGAAAGTGTTCATCAAAGACATTGCCCACATCGACATATCCATTAAATTTGTCGTACATATATAGGGTGTATCTGGTACATATGACATGGGCATGTCCAGAAATCTAAAATATAAATCGAGAGACAAAAAATAATTTTGGGAAACTACTGTCGAGCTCACGCCCTGAAACTCTGCTAGGTCTAATCCGACTAGCTGACGTCGCCCATGTCCAAGGACTCCAGGCTGTCATCTTTGCGGATAAGTTGCCACCTACCTTGCACCTGTTGGATATTTATTAGTTTTGCCACCACCGCATGCAGATGACTGTTCTATTATGACGAGCACAGATGCAGACACGTTGACAAAGCAAAGCAAAGCCTTCCTGTTAACATTATTGTTGTGGTTTCAATCAAACAAACTTAATATAAATTGTTCAAAGACAACGCTAATTATTTTCCCAGAAAAAAAAATTTAATCGTGCTGTCAGCAATGAGAGCCGGAATATTACAATTGTAGGCTCGCAGAGAATACTAAGTGTCACGTTCAACAGCAATCTACACTGGGACTTGCCTGTTGCTGGCATATGCAAAATATTTTCCATGGTATTTGATGTTATTTTATGTCAGTGAACGCTCCTTCTGATGCACATTGAAAACAAATTGAATCATTTTTTCACATCAACCAATGCATTAAGACCACAGTGGCGGGTGGAGTAAACAATAATATAATTTTGCCATCCCTTTCTTGAGGATAAATAAAATTCACCAAATGGGTAATTGCGGTAGAAATGTCTCTATAAAATATTACTTCTGAGCTTTTGCGTTGATTATGCACATGCACAGCAGCATGCTGCAATGACCTAAGAGCTGGAAATGCATCACGCGTCCAGGCAAACATCACACAAAAGTGTGAAGCCGCAAAAAGAAAACGCATGTGGTAACTTCCCACGCTTTGCCCGGTGATGAATACATTCTGGAGAGGAGTGCCTGATGGCACACCACACAGGAAGATATGGTGGCTGTTTGGGAGAAGGGACATGGCCATAAAACCATTACACTGATCCATTAGGAGTTGAGTTCTACAGATGCTGTTTTGATCCGCTGTATGTGGCATCAGACATGCCCTGTGTTTTTCTGGCAGACAGACTCCTTGTTCGACTATTGCAACGCTATCGAAGTGAAAAGGGAAGTTTCTATGTCTCCTCGCCTGTTCCCAAGGTATGACTGCAGGAACATTGCTTACCAATACCTTTTGATTGACTGGCTGATTGACCAGGAGAGATGTGCCGTGTTTTATTGGCCAAAGTTCTGTAAGAGGGCTGGATTGATTGTTTAAAGGTTTCTTGTGGAGTAAAAAAAAACAATAGCCCTGGGCAAGAGGCTCAATAGTCTATCATTGCTATGAACTTGCTTTTGACCTTTTGCTGTTAAGACCTTTGAAGTATGTACATAAGTCTGCAGAAGTGCAATCAAATTTCATTGCTTTTGTTCTCTCATCTTCGAAACGTCATTCTTCTCTCAAACCAAAGACTCAGTCATGCCACCAAATGGAGTGCAGGTTCAAAACAGTCTGAGACAAGCATAACAATACACAAAGCATTGCGATGGTCTCGTGAGTGTGCACCATGAACATGAAAATTTGTGAATAATTTGTTCTCCTACTCATTTATTTAATTTATCGCTGCTTTCATAGACCATTGCATTTTGTATAATGCACTGTTGCTGCTGCTGGTCCGTGCATAGTTTTGGCATGAATGCAAAAGCTAACAACTAGGTTCTAGTGCAGTTGTACTAAGCAGTCTTGAGTTTTAAACTATAATAAGTTGTTAAGGCATTGAGATAAATAAAACTTTTTACAAATTGGTGCTGCTCAAAATAACGTAAATATGTCCTCACCCCTCAGGGGCACTGACTGCAGGCTTGGTGTTGACGGCAGCGGCTCCACACTGTGCAGACTTGTGGCTGTGCCATGGAAGCAAGCAAACAAATGAAAGAAATAATTATTTCTGCAGCCATGAGATCTTGGGCTGTTTTCCGGTGCATAACAACATGCACGAGCTTACTTTAGCACTCTGGCTACACCTTGTAAACTGCAGTAAGAGAATCAGGACTGAACATTGCAGTGCTTTGTAAATAGCTGTAACATGTTCAACAAGAACATTGAAGAAAGTAATATAAGAAGTGTTGTCGCTTACTATTCCGGGAGTTGTCATGATTGCTTTCATCATCATGAGTCTCTCTGGGCACCATGTCATTCAGGCACTTGCAGGCTCATTTCATCTGAAAGGGAATAGCCATATGAGACACAGATGATTGGTAATTAACTTGCCAACATAATACAGGATCTAATTGTGCAGCTGAAAGTTGTGCCAGGACACTAGAACAGTGCCACAACGCAGACACTGTTGCCTTCATTCAATGCAATGGTCCTTAACAAGGATCCTTTTTTAATTTTCAGGTGTTTTTATAACACAATGATCAAACCAGTTCAGCCTCTGCGACTTGTAAATGCTAATAGGACTTCCAGTGCCTGAATGTTTTGTCCAACAGCATAAAATATTGGCGCACTTCATTTCACGTGCTGACACAGGGACACAAGTTCATAAGCTTGGAGCAAAAAAATATATATATATATTAAATGACCTCTTGCAATATTTGGCTTTGGCACTGCATTCAGCATGTGCTATTAGCTAATGGTGCCAGAAGATAAAGTAAATCATCTTGCAAACAATTTTCATTTATTGTGGCTCCTGGTGGCTGTGCACATTTACATGCACATGTAAACAAATGCAGCTACACGACGTGTATTATATTATGCAACTCAAGCCATGCTTAGCAAAAATGTTGAAATATCATGTATCTAATTCGCACAACTATTCCCCAGCAATCGCCTAGGTGGTGTTCAGACGGGCGGGCCGTATGTATCGTGGGAAAGCATCATCCACCACCACTCCTACTCGGAGCGCACGCGATCGGCAGGCGCCGAGTCACTGCCATTCCGAGCTACTCGAAAGTGCCGTTTTCGTCACATATGATAACTAATTGTTCTGCTCGGACAGTCCGCTGTCCAGTCCGATCGTCTGAACAGAGAAGGTAGTGGTAGTGACTTACCAGAATCATTTTTTTTTTTCTGACGCTGGATGGCTTGCAAAGGCCTTTGCGAACGCCTTCATTGCGCAGCGGAGCGAGCGCTCGTTCGCCGTCGGCGGATCCCTAGAAATCGTTGCAACTTCTTTCGACGGCGCCTTCTCCCTGCGCTGTACAGTGTATGTACAGGATGGTGGCGATCTCGAGCTACTTGCTGGTCGTCCGCCGCACTGAAACGCTTGCGCATGATGTTTTCTTGGCACGGCCGGGGCAAGGGTATTACAGCATTTGATGACGCTAATGTGAAAACGGAAGAACTATGTGGCCCGTTGCGCACAGCAGCACTCTACAAGCACTCGTAGCACCATCCCATCGGCGCTTGGTTTAGCTTGGCGGCTTGGCTCCATGGCTGCTGAAATCTCGTGAGATCTCGCGAGATTACGGCAAGCTGGACGTCACGCGGCATACGTCTCCGGAGTACGTCTCCAGCGCCTGTACGTATCGACAGTTTTCACGCATGCGCAGTAGGCGTCCGATACGTCTACGTCTGTACGTCTCCGGGAGACGTAATACGTCTCGGGTAAGCTAAATCTCTCTACTGCCATCCAAGAGACGACGCGTTTTACGCCATTTCGCCTGATCTGTGGACGCGACGTTCAGACGATGTTGGATGCCGTGCTCTCGTGCTGCACTGATGATCATCCGCTCACGCCAGACGCCGAACAATTTGCTCAGCGCACCGAGGAAGCATGTCAAATGGCCCGCATTCACATTCAACAACAGGTGGGCAAGGATACACGTCGCTACAACCTCCGCCATCGAAACGTCACATACCAACCTGGAGAGAAAGTTTGGATGTGGACACCGTTGCGCCGGTCCGGCTTGTCTGAAAAACTCTTGTCGCGTTATTTTGGACCTTACGAAGTTCTGCGCTGTGTCACTGAAGTGGCATACGAACTCCTTCCGGCGGGCACTGTGCAGACCTCGCGTCGGCAACCATGCTCCGAGGTGGTGCACGTTGCCCGCATGAAGCCGTATTTTCACGCGGTAATGGGCAGTGTGATATGTGTTTTAACAGGAGCTGTTGGCAGGCTAGTTGGTGAATGTCTACTGTAGTCATGGTGAAATACGCAACAAACACGACACAAAAGTAAGAGGGACACGTAGCACGGGACGAGCGCAAACTACCAACTCTTTATTGAAGGAAAAAGGGAACAAATTTATACTCTCGGTCACTCAAGCGTTCATAGCTCAATCGCTTTCCACCCCTCCGCCATAAGAATTCATATTTGACATGGCTCAGCACGTATGACTAAACACCTTAGAAACAAGGTTCACTAAAAATAACTGATAAGAACCTTAGCAAACGCAGTCAGTCAATCGTAGCAAGGCAGAGTCAAGTACTCGAAGCAAAAGCAGTCAAAGGAAACAAAGTCAGGTATGTGAAGCAAAGGCAGTCAATGACTCGTAGCAAAAGCAGAGTCATGTATGCGAAGCTAAAGAAGTCAAAAACAAACAAACAACTAACAACAAGAACGAACAGGGCAAAAGTTAACGAACAACCTGTATCAATAGCAGTCAGTCACTCGTAGCAAAGGCCGTGTCATCTATGCGAAGCAAGGCAGTCAAAATCTAAAACGTTAGACAATGTAAAATAAAACTGATTACTTTATCACCTAAGACAGGTCGTCAAAGCAAGCAACAATCAGTTGACCCTGGGCCTCGCGATTGAAAATCAACTCATGCGTGCAGCGTGCGGCCCAAGAGGTCATGTCACACGTGCCTAATTTTCATACCCTAAATGCCGTTTTCAAAAAGGCTAATTCATTTCTGTACAGGACGACTGACGCGTCACTTATGCAGTTACTATCGTTCTTTATAAAAAACGCTTCCAAAATCTCACGTGCATTGGCACTACTGCCCCTGCCAAGGATTTTTATCTCATGAAGCCGTGGCTGACATTTGCAGGTTCTGCAATGCTCAGCCAAATTTGTGCTAATATGTTTATCGCCTAATCAACGTTCATGCTCCCCTGCACGCTCATTTATGAAGCGCCCAGTCTGGCCTTTGTAGGCCTTTCCACAAGTCAGTGGTATGGTGTAAACTACACCTGTCGCGCATTTGACAAAGGGCTTCGTATGTTGTTTGGTACAGCCACCTTTCCTTTCCTTCTGCTTTGCGGTGCGTGAGCACAGCTGGCCTAGCTTCTTTGGTGCCGAGAACACCATGGGTACTGAGTACCTGCCGGCCACTTTCTTCAGGTTGTGCGCGACCTTGTGCATGTAAGGTACCATGACCGGTCTTGTACCATTGTTTGGAGCCCTTCTGCGCGCTTTTCCCTTCAGCTTCTGAAGCAGGGTTTCGCTTACAGCCGTCCGGATCACACAGGGGTAGCCCGTCGCTTCCAATCGAGTCATTTGGTTTTCGAAGCTTTCACTCATTTTGTGTTCGCATGAATTCATGAGTGCGGACTCAAGACAAAGGGTAGCAATGCCCCTTTTGACCGTCTTGGAGTGTGCCGATTCAAATGGTAGAAGATCCTTCGCTACCCTGGGGTGATACATCCAACACAGGTGATTATTGGAAAGGGACAGTTGCAAGTCCAAAAACTGTAAGGTGTTTGCTTTGGGGGCTTCATGCATGAAAGTCAAGCCCTTACCCAGTATTTTAAACTGTTCTAAAATTTTAGTCGTCAACTCAGTAAAGTCCCCATCATCCTGCTTAAGGAGAATTAAAAAGTCGTCTACATATCTGTACACTTTTAAAACTTTCATGCCTTCTAATGCAGTCGTCAGGGTGCGGTCAATATAGGATAAGAAAATATTACACAAAACAGGCGCCACGCAAAATCCAATGCAAATACCTTGCCTTTGTAAGTAAAACTTGTTGTCATATTCTATAAAAGTGCTGTTAAGGTAGAATTCAAGAACCGTGATAAAATTGTCTGCATTCATACCCACAGAGTTTTGAAAGGACACTTCTCCATTTTCTTCTATACAGGTTTTAACAGAAACTAGAAGCTCGTCGTGAGGAACCGAATAAAAAAGGTCCTCCACATCAACAGAAAACATGTATCCAAAGTTGCTATTTTGTTCCAGGTACGCTGTAACTTCCTTCGAATTCTTGGTAGCGAACGGATCGTTTACTCGAAGCTTTTGTAAGGGCTTTTTCAGATACAAGCTTACCTGTTTTTGCCAAGAACCTGTTTCCCTTACAATAGTCCTAAACGGTACATCTACTTTATGCGTCTTTGCTGCGAAAAATACTTGTAGTGAGTTCCCTTTGCATTTATTAATATATTTGGCTAACCGATCTAGACCTAATTCATTGCACATTTTTTGAGCCTTGCTCTTTACTCTAATTACTACACTACTGACGTGTTTAAAGTTCTTCCTTATTGCCTGTCCGGCCTTATCACTGAGCATACCTTCCGAGACAATTACAAACACTCCATCTTTATCAGCCTGCATCAGCCGCGCATTATTATTTCTAAAAAAGTTCAGCACCTTTCCCGATTCTTGCGTCGTCGTTGTTGCCTTAGCCTTGCACGCGGTCCTCGATAAGCTGTCCACCCCGTCCAAAATGCATCTCTCTTTGTTTTCGTTGTCAGCTTTCTTGGCGATGTTCCTGTTGATAGCCAGCAATTCGTGCCCTAGCAAGGTGGGTTCTTCGCTGTACTTGGGGCCTTTCTCAAGAACACGTACAACACTCTCCGGCACTTGGACGTCTGCCAGCACTGTCACGCTTGCCTTTCCTCGACTGCCTTTCCTTCTTTCCGTCTGCTTCAGTAAGCTTCTAATGGTAATACTCCAAACAACTTCCGTGTTCTGAGCGGCCCTTCTCAGATGCATGCGAAGCATGTGCTCAGCCATCCCTTTAGGGTAATGCGTGAAACACACTACCCTTAACCAATCGTGCCATGGGCGAACCTGCCTCCATAATTCTGATCTGATTATTCTGCACACTCTCTTCCAGTGTCCCATAGAAAGTTTCACCAACCCGAAGATAGAACTTACTTCGACCAGCATAGTTCCTTCTCTCAAGCAGTAGGCGATTTTTCTTGCACGTATAGTAGTGGCGACAATGTAGCTAATGATGGTCTCCACTTGAGCGTATGAAGATGGCACACACAACATGGAAGCACAGCCTGAAGGGCCCACTGAATTAGAAATATGCTTTAACAGGAGCTGTTGGCGGGCCAGTTGGTGAATGTCTACTGTAGTCATGGTGAAATGCGCAACAAACACGACACAAAAGTAAGAGGGACACGTAGCACGGGACGAGCGCAAACTACCAACTCTTCATTGAAGGAAAAAGGGAACAAATTCATACTCTCGGTCACTCAAGCGTTCATAGCTCAATCGCTTTCCACCCCTCCGCCATCAGAATTCATGAATGACATGGCTCAGCACGTATGACTAAACACCTTAGAAACAAGGTTAACTAAAAATAACTGATAAGAACCTTAGCAAACGCAGTCAGTCAATCGTAGCAAGGCAGAGTCAAGTACTCGAAGCAAAAGCAGTCAAAGGAAACAGAGTCAGGTATGTGAAGCAAAGGCAGTCAATCGCTCGTAGCAAAAGCAGAGTCATGTATGCGAAGCTAAAGAAGTCAAAAACAAACAAACAAACACTTAACAACAACACTTAACTCTTCTTTCAGGCGCCACCTGGTGGCGCCTGAAAGAAGAGGACGTTGAAGTGTGTTCGTGCGCTGTCGGCGGAAATGCTGCTTGTTGATGATGCCTCGCCTGTCTTTTTCGTCAAGTGTACACCTGCTTTCCGTGACAATATTAACTTTATATACAAAACCAGTGTCATAGTAAAAACGTTTCAAAATGGGCAACAGACCGTCTCTCCACTATGGTATTAATTCTATAAAATGCAAGGAAATATAATGGTAGAACTAACAGATCGGAATAACTTACGGTTTGGGACTAAATTATACTGCAGTGGTACGGCCAGAAGTGAACATGGGAGAGCACGAATGGCAAGATTAAAAATAAAAATGTCCTAATGTGCGCCCTCCTATTAATTCACAATCTCAGAAATTATGAAGGCATACGTGAGTAGGGTGCAGAAAGCAAAAAGTTTAAAAACACTAAGACATCTTTGGCGGCTGCAGGGATGCCTAGTTCCTCAGACAGTAATAATAACCTAAATGGGAAGGGCATTAGGCAGAGACACAATCTCTTGAATTTTATTCTCTGTATGCGTAAATGACTTATTTAAGCGTCTGGATTGGACGGTTTTAGAAATAAGATCTGATTACATGCAGTAGTAGGTAGGTCCGCAGATTAATTGCAATCATGGCCAGTGAATGAGAAACGCTATTCAGAACGGTGGCAGGAAAAGTGAACATACTAAAGACAAAATTATTACCGAACAGTCTAGCAAAAAACAACTGTTTAAAATAGCAGCGAGGTATTTCAATAGTAGAATTCATCTACTAGTATTAAACTGTTATTGCAGATTTGTATGAAGAGAGTGACGTAACTAGTTCAATATAGAAAAGGTGGAAGGCTTTTGTAATTACTCTAGGATTACGAAACCAAATTTTCTAGTACCCCTAAAAGAAAAGTGTATAGCTGTTCAATACTGGCAATCTGCTTTAGGGCCTAACTTAAATGAAGATAACGTTAGAAAATACTGACCCGAACATCATATACTCCGTTTCATACATCAAGTGCAACACTACCAAAGCTACAGCTCTTGTTTGCGCTCTCCGCATCCGCGATAAAAAATGGTGCCTGCTCTTGACGAGAGGAAATAATAGTTGCGTTGTCTGAAAGCTTAATACATTTTACATTTGCCATCAACTTCATAAAAAGCACCTTTTTTAGGGAAAAAAGGTCTGATTTGGCTAATTTGTACGTTTTTTATGTCGTTTTGGTTCGTGCCGCGTTTTGCTGCCCCGCAACCTTGCCAGCTGTGCCACCAGATGGCGCTGGCTGTGCCCTCCGCGCTGCGCATCCCTTTTTGAGAAAATGGTTCTTTGGTGCGCATTTTTTTTATAAGATCTGCTTTGTGAAGATGTCTAAGCATGCGAAGCATGTTATTGCAAACGTGTATGCTCGGAATAGAGCTCGTCTACAGAACGAGCGCGTAGTGATACGCCTCCTGTTTTTTTTTCTTGCGGACTACTTGCGTAGCTTTCGCTGCGTTGCACCTGATGTATGAAACGGAGTATAGGTATAACTTTAAAAAACAGGAAGCAAGCAGAGTGAATCACAGAACAAGCTCTAGTTCAGTTCAGTTCAGTCGTTCAGTCGTGTCCGACTCTTCGTGACCCTATGGACCATGTCACGCCACGCTTTCCGGTCTCTCACTATCTTCCTAACATCACATAACTTCATCTGCAGTGCCTCGAGGATGCCATCTAACCATCGCGTTCGCTGCCTACCCCTTCTCCGGTGACCCTCAACCTCTCCCAACATCAAATCTTTCTCCAGCGACTCCTCTCTTCTCATCACATGACCAAAGTAGCTGAGCTTTAACTTTAGAATTTGATCCTCCAATGAGCAGTCAGGGTTTATGGTCGACAATATCGACTGATTTGGTCTTCTGGCAGCCCAAGGAACTCTCAAGAGTCTTCGCCAGCACCACAATTCAAACGCGTCAATTCTTCGGCGGTCAGCCTTTTTCACAGTCCAACTCTCGCATCCATACATCACAAATGGGAAGACCATAGCACGAGTTATACGGATCTTGGTTGGCAGACTAATGTCTCTGCTCTTTACTAGGCAGTCAAGGCTAACCATTGCTCTCTTTCCCAGAAGCAGGCGTCTCCTAATTTCATGGCTGCAGTCTCCTTCCGAGGTAATCTTGGAGCCCAAGAAGAGAAAATCTATCACAGCTTCCACTTCTTGTCCATTGATGCTCCAGGACTTGATAGGGCAAGACGCAATGATCTTTTTCTTTTAATGTTCAGTTTAAGCCCAAACTTCTCACTCTCTTCTTGTACGCGCATCAGAAGTCTCTTGAGTTCCACTTCACTTTCTGCCATTAAAGTGGTATCATTCGTATATCTAAGGTTGTTGATACGTTTTCCAACAATCTTCACTCCAGCTGAAGACTCGTCCAGACCGGCCTTCCTCATGATGCACTCTGCATATAGGTTAAATAGGCAGGGCGACAGTTTGCAGCCTTGCCTCACTCCTTTCTCAATCGGAAACCAATCAGTAAGACCATGCCCAGTTCTGACTGTGGCCTCTTGTCCTGCATACAGGTTCCTGAGGAGACAGATGAGGTGAATTGGAATTCCCATCTCTTGGAGAGCTTGCCACAATCTGCTGTGATCTACGCAGTCAAACGCTTTCGCATAATCAATAAAGCAGAAGTAGATGGGTTTCTGGAACTCTTGCTTTTTCCATGATCCAGCGAAGGTTGGCAATTTGGTCTTTAGTTCCTCTGCCCTTGCGAAACCCAGCTTGCACGTTCGGAAACTCCCGATCCACATACTGCTGCAGCCTACCTTGGAGGATTTTCAACATCACTTTGCTAGCATGCGAAATAAGCGCGATCGTGCAGTAGCTGAAAAAATCTTTGGCACTGCCTTTCTTTGGAATGGGGATGTAAACTGACCTCCTCCAATCCTGTGGCCACTGCAGGGTTGTCCAAATATTCTGACATAATGTATGCAGAATGTTACAGCGTCATGGTTGAGGTTTTGAAGCAACTCAGCTGGAATGCCATCAATTCCGCTAGCTTTGTTCTTAGCAAGGCTGGCTAAGGTCCATTCAACAGCTCTAGTTACAGCCCTTCTAATGCAAGTAAAGAAAAAAAAATGGGTTGACCTTGGCATGCAATGCGAAAGTAAGTTAACCCTCACCCGATGGCGTTGAGAGTAATGGAAGGCATGCCAAGCGAAAAAAAGAGGGTAGCATAGGGCGACAGAAAGATAGTTGGCGGATGAGGCGAAGTTCGTAAGGAGGCACAAAGTTCACAGGGAATTGGCGATACACCCGGTAATTCGGAGGGACATTTGAGGAGCTGTTGCTCGGCTTAGGGTAGAGTGAGGCTAATGAAATTGATGAAGTGTTAACTTGCTTTAAGTTCAGATTTCAGAGGCATTGAAATGAAATAAAATGATTTAAAGCTGCATAAAGCATCTGTACATTAAGAGGTCTCGAAGTAAATGATCTCTGGGAACCTTCCGCTCGTATACGTCTTTTTCACAAAATCTGTCGTTCTAATCCTAATCTCAGAGATTCACTAGTTGAGCTGCAATTATAAATTTCACCCCGCAACGATCACCGACTCAAGGTTAAAGTGATCAGCGGTCGAAGTAACTTACAATTCTGTTCATTCACCACCAAGACATCCAATAAGAGAAGCCACCTCAACACCTCCATCGCCCCTATTATAAATGCCGACTTGTTTAAAATCTCTGTTAGTGCATTTAAAAATCTTGCTGTAATAATTATGTTTCCCTTTTAATATTTTTACTTAATCCTTTCTTTAATGCTTCTACCCTGTGAGTAAATAAACTGATACAAACGCAGGTACACCAGATCGTCAGAAGAGTTGTAAAATATGGCCAAAAGTTTATTTTTAACTTTCATAGCTGCAACGAATAAATTGTGCGGTATCTACCAGAGACAGTTTTTCCTTTATTGTGTAAATATCGGCAAGTAAAGGCAGAATGAGAAGAGTGAACGAATGATAAGATCAGGGGAGAAAACAGAAATTCCGGAAACTCAGATTATTTAAAATGAGAGGAGTGAATATACTTGTTTACTCTACAGGTATCGGAAATAAAAACACGGTATCGCTTGATCTTGAATGAGTTTATAAGGATAGTTGCGTGAAAATTGGAACCTGAGCTACTTTACTAAGTACTCAAAATAAAGTCGCATTCTGTAACAGTGCAAAAGGCAGCATTTCGATTCTAATTTCGTCACGTAAAAACCTCAAGGAAATAACTGGGGATTGGCGGTTGGTTGGCGGTCTCAGATATCGCGGAAGTGGTAGACAAAGCTCTGCTGTGGAGCTGCAGGTTGAAGGGATTGCTCCCCCATCACCTGTAATAGAAGATATTTCACAGGGCGCCACGCCGTGAACAGTGAACAAAACTTCCGGCGAACAGTCGTAGATGTTGTGTCAATATACGAGCGAACGTCGGAGCGAGCGTTGTCGTCGTTGTTGTTGTTGTTGTTGTTGTTGTTGTTGTTGTCCAAATAACTTATGGCACATACCCACAGAGGGGGATCGGCCAAGAATTGGGTAGCAAAGATTTTTTTTTCTTTTTTTTCTTTTTTTTTTAATATACTTGCATTAAAAAAAATGATTTGAGGGGTAGAGCAAAGGAAACAAAACGGGAAATAAGTGAAATATAAAATGAAAAGTGGCAACACTCACGAGAGATTGACACTACAATTTTAGAACAAGTGATGTTTAAATATTTAGCAAGGCAAACGATTTGAGTCCAGTAAGAAATTTTGCATGGCGGTAAACACAGACCTGTGACTGTGCCCAAGGATTGTGGCGCCAAATGATAACAATGTCGGGCTGCTTAAACTAAGGCCAAGCTGTTGCAATGGCCTTTCCATCAACTGCTTTCTCAGCGTAGTAAAGCGGCGGCAAAACAATAAAAAGTGATCTAATGTTTCTTGTTCACCGCAAAATGCGCAGACGGGAGACAGTGCCAAACCAGACCTGTAAAGATAGAAATTTAAAGGTGGGATACGGCATCGCAGCCTTGTTAGTGAAATCTCAAGTTGCCGTGAATGACATAATTTTCTATTCCAAGAATAATTTAGATGCAGGTAGTCATCAGATCTTAAAAGATGTCCATTTTTCATATTTAATAGGACGTTTCTTCGAAACCTCGCTGCGGTGATGTACGCGGTCGCCGGAAGGATAGATAATACGGGGCCATTAAGGGACTCTTTTGCCAAATTGTCAGCATATTCATTTAAAGTCACATTGCTGTGGCCTGGAACCCATACCATATGTACAATTTTCAAATGTCTAGGGATCAGGGAGGCAAAGGTTTTTACTATTGCAGAATCCACCGACGAAGAGAGAGATGAACACAAGGATAGAGAGTCGGAAATTACTGCCACTTTAGAAAAAGAGGAGTCTAATTTTTGTAAAGCGAGTACCACCGCCAGAAACTCTGCCTCAAAAATTGGGGTGAAGTCCGGAAGCAGGACAGAAAAAGACCAGTTTAAATGTGGACAATATATACCCACACCCGCCTTTTCATTACTTTGAGATGCGTCAGTAGCTACAACTAAACTAGCAGAAAGACTTCTTAAATGGTCTTCTAATAATCCGTTTAGAATAACGGATGATAAGTTTTTAGCATTATTCGGGAATATGTCGTCAAAGACAATTTTAATAGATGAACCGATGGTTTGTATGGGTAGAATACTAGGAAGGGAAACATTTAAAGGGTCCAGCAAATTTTTGACCTTAACAACCTGCGGGGTGTGAAATTTAGACCAATGGACACCGAAAAAGGAGGTCGGTTGACAGCAAAAAATAGACATAGATCGGTGAAACTCTGATTCATATATCTTTAAGTACGTCTGAATGGTTAGAATTTGTAATCTATATATCAAGGGTGGAATCCGGGCTTCAAGGTAGAGCACATTGTTGGCAACAAATTTTGGAAGTCCCAGACACAACCGAAGTGCTTCTCGCTCCAACAGAACAAGCGGTCGAATTTTATAAGTTGCTGATCCAGAAAACAAGACTGAACCAAACTCTAAAATTGGACGCACATACATAATATAAATCATTAAATGGACATCTCTCCGCATTCCAGACCTGGGACGACTAATTCGGCGCAACATGCCCACGGCCCGAGCCCCTTTCGTAGCAATATGGTTAATGTGGGGCTGCCATGAAAGATTATCATCATAAGTGACCCCTAAATACTTTAATGATTTAACCTGTGGTATTATTTGCTGCTGATACATTACAGATAGACTTACAGAATCTTTTATGTTAAATACGAGGACTGCGCTTTTGTTGACATTTAATGTGAGACGCAAGCCACACAACCAATTCTCAATAGAGTTTAGGTACGTTTGCAAGTGGAGATAAAGGGATTGAATATCCGATGCAGTTGCAAAAAACGCAATATCATCCGCATATACGTAAGTGCGAACGTCATAATTAACTGGTATTGAGCTGAGTAGTATGTTGAAAAGGACTGGTGAAAGGACTGCTCCTTGCGGCACTCCCCTGGCTTGCTTATATCTGCCAGAATGGACGCCATTTAGTGCACAGTAAAACTCTCGGTTTTGGAGGAATTCAGATATCCAGGCTACTAAATAATGTGGAAACTGAAGAGATTTCAATTTTTGCAATAGAATGCTATGCTCAACGCTATCATAGGCCTTGGCTATATCTAGCGTTATCAAGGCAGCGTACATTTTTTGGCGCCGTGCTAAAAGAACTCGACTTTCGAGATCAGCATGCGCATTCCAGATGGAACACTTTTGACGGAAACCAATTTGGCAAGGGCTGAGGATATTTTCTTTATTCATGAATTCCGAAACACGTATAAGCATGGCTCTTTCAATTAATTTTACAATGTTTGATGTTAACGCAATTGGTCTAATATTATCAATGGACAAGGCACCGCCTTTATTCTTAAGTAAAGGAATTATTTTGGCAAGTTTCCATTCTGGGTGTATCCAAGCATGTTTGATGGAATAATTTACTAGCTCTAATAACGTCTGAGGTGACTCGTCAAAAAGTATTTTTAACATTTTTGAAGTTACTTTATCAGGACCGGGAGCAGCGGCTGGTAATCTCATAACTATAGGAGAAAGCTCAGAAACGGAAATTTGGGAATCATAATTAACTGGTTCCATTGGCATTACAGGTATCGAGCCCGAAGGAAGTGCAGACGAGAAACGCTTCTCCAGTCCTTTGGCAATTGTTTCAATTGAGTCTATTGCTTCATGGGGAGTCAAAATAAAGGGATGCAGATTGTGTGCTTGCGGAATCTTTTTCCGCGAGCGTAAAAAACCAAAAAGAGCAGTTCGATTGCCAGATTTAGAGAGGAAATCAAAATGCTTAGCATCATACTCGTCCTTCGCTTTTGCAACTGTACATTTAAAAGTAGCTGCAATGAACTTGTAATCCTGCCAGTTTTTCGGGCACTGGTTGTGGAGAAGCTTTTTCCATGCTGCCTTTCTACGTCTGTAATCTCGGGAACAATCAGCATTCCACCAAACAGCTGAAGTATTCCCCTTTGAGCTCCGTACCAAGATCTCAGACTTCTTACGACGTAGTTTTTCATGAGCGCCAGGCGCTGAACATGTTTGTCGGCGTTCTTTTTCTCGAGCATCAGGCGCTGAACATTTTAGAGTTGAATACCTGTCTTATAATATATATATATATATATATATATATATATATATATATATATATATATATATATAGTGTAAGAGAGATGCATGACCCGTGGAAAGGAGAAAGAAGAGGAAATCAGAGACGTCGCGCGCCGAAGACGATAAATAGGTGAAGACAACAAAAAGGACGAAGTTCGAGCTGTCGCTGTGAACGCTGGCCGTCCTAGCTGCTACGTACTGCTGTACGAACCATCTGAACCGCTTCATTACAATATTTATATATATATATCTAAAAATAAAATAGAGAATCGGGAAAGGTGTGTGACATCCTGTTTATATATATATATATATATATATATATATATATATATATATATATATATATAGAGAGAGAGAGAGAGAGAGAGAGAGAGATTTTTAACCTTTACAGATTTTACTTTAAGAACTACGGTAATCTCTTCACTCCGGGCTTTCTAGAAAAGGGACATAACATATGTATCCAAGCTCTATTCATAACTAGAATAAAGCGCTCAACTTTTGATTATTTCCATTCAGCACATACAGCTATACCAAAATATGAAGGCTGGTAAAACTGAAGGTGTAGCCGGCTTTCAAATTTTTACTATACGCCTTTGAAATCTTTTTGAGTTGAATTTCCCCCAGTGCGTAATAAAAAAATTGCGTTTTTGTGATACTTATGCTTTATATAAAATTAAATAAATTGCTTACTTCATGATGAAGAAGAGTGGATTTAGCGATAGTGCTGTGTTCATTGACTCACTTTCGCCAACTCTGTTGAAAAGTCTATTTCTGATGTCCTGATTTTTCGGACATATTTGATTTGTGCATTTCTGTATGTTGTCCAGGAATAGAAACTACTATTCACAGGTTGCGTGATCAAGGTTCTATAATTTTAGGCTCACAGCTTAGTTGCCTGGTGTCCTAATGCTGTCGTGAAAATAAGGGAAAAATTAGATTGACACTCTACCTTCGAATTCAGAGGAAACGCACTTGCGGTACAAAAAGGCGGTGTGAAAACGTCGTCTCCCCAATTTTTTTAATTTACTAATAATATTAGCCATTAAATATAACTATGCTTCCGGGTAAAGGAAGGCACATATTTGTTTTTCTCTTTTAGGTGGCTAACTGCGCATAATAGGTACACTGCTTTGTACGAAATTAAAAGAGCAGTATCTGTCACGGTTTCCTGCGGACACCTCAATCGTGGCTTAAGAGAAGAAGCACCTCCTTAACGACAGGCCTCCGCTTTTGCTCCGTGTTTCGAACACTTTCGACAACAACTGAGCAGTAACTGCAGCACAGCGACGACATTTGAGCGAAAGAGCTGTGTGCACAGTCACGTATTATAATTTATATTGAGACCCTCTGAAACGGAAGGTATCCGACGACTGTTCCTGCCTGCTTTAACTTCTGCTCGAAAGAACGAATCAGCTGAAATTTTGCGAACATTTCCTGCTTTATTCCTCAATGCATTGCACTTCCAATTTTGCATCAATTGGTGAGGCATGGGCCACAAGCGCTTTATTACCACGGTAGGAAACCTTTAGCCGATATGCGACTTTTTACACTGAAAGTAAAACATTATGCTTTTCTTCGGCGGGAAATCCGCAAGTTTAAGTTTTTGGACAAAAGATATTTCACTACATCCTCATATACGCTATGACGTCCAAGAATGTTTTCACATTGCATTTTTCTGAAATTGTTCAAAGCGTGCACCAGAAGCAATAGAAGAAAACACTCGTCTAGGGTTTCTAAACAAATCTGCTGTCCATGCATTCACCTTACCTAGCGTAATCCGACCTACCTATTGTGCCAGGTCACGTGGAATCACGCAGTGGTAAGAGTATAAATTAGTTTACTTTTCGTTGATGATGTATACAGAGAGCATGCATATAACATCGATGCCGCTCTTCCGTTTGCGTGCAAGTGTGCTCTGGGAAGACCTGCTTGGACGATTACTGTTCGTAAGCGATTGTTTTTAACTTCCTTGCATGCGATAAAAATTTCTGTACATAAAACACCTTGTCACCTTACTATACAAGCAGAACCAGTAGATCTTTGAATAAACTGATTTGATTTGATTTGATAACTGTGTAGTATTTAAATAAAAAACGAAATCCCCTTTGTTAGTGGTTGGCCCCCAGTTTCATTTATCTTAGCTTCCCCTAGACGTCAGCGCTCTGATGCTGCTAAACCCGCAAGCATAGAAACGTACTTGCTGACTATTAAAGCACCAGTCTCTGCAACAGATATAAAATTCACCAACAGGCGTTGTATCCAACTTAGCTTTCTTGGCGTAAAGTATTTTAGAGCATTCACACGCATCGACCTTTTTATGCTCATTTATACATCATGCAAACTGATATAGGTATTTGAAAGAGAGGTGAGAGTCTAAAATGTTTCACTGCCTCCAAAGTAACGTGCTTGCCATGTTCTATTGAATACGCAAACATTGATGTAAACAGGGTGGCGAGTGTTCGGTGGCCCTAAACGTTTTGGTACCTACACCGCCGTCTTTGCAACTAATCAGTAGAAACTTGCGACTTGTGCAGATGTACTGCATGTACACCTTTTAAAAGCTACCATTGTATTCTTTGGCTTAGATCACAAGGATGAAGCTCCTCATCGCTGCTCTCCTGGCATGTATTGTATTGGCTGGCGTGAACTCACGTGAGTAGAACCTGCCCCGAAATGCAGATATATTTCTATTCTTCGCTTTTTAGCACTTTTCGAGGAAGTAAGACAACACACACCCTTTCCTGTTATATGTTTGTCGGCTCCTGCCGTGCTGTCTCGGTAGCATTTGGTTTACGTTTTTACAACCTGCGTTTAGGTTTCATAGCCTGTTGCGGGATAATTACATGATAATATGCGTCAGGAGGTGAGCTTATAATAAGCAAGGTGGAACGAGAGTAACAATGACAGGACGAAGCTAATAGCACGTAAAACCGTTGATGAGATAAACGCAGGTGGTCCGTGTATATCTTTGTCTTCACTTGATCGGATAGACGAAGCGCTAATGGGAGTGGTCGTCTGCTTTCCTAGTGCTGTATTTGAAACTGAAGGTCAAGACAGAATTCTCCCAGTAGAATAAATTTCAATAGCTTCAGCTGACTTCTTTTTTGATAGCGCGGCGTCACGGGAGCTACTTCAATGCAGAACGCGTATAACTCGAAATGTGTAAATCGGCAGAAAACAGCGAACCCCGCAACGTTTGCCTCAAATTTTCAGAGCTAGGTCCAACATGCAATCAAGTGGACTGCCAGGATGGATCCAATGTGGGATGCCTGATTGCTTCGAACAAATGTCAATGCTTCTGCGGTGAGACGCCGATGTTTTACTTTCACTTACTAAAATCTGTGTTGCTGATCAGGTAGACGATGTGGATCAAGCACCAAAGCGACAAGCTGTTAGGAAACGCCAGAGGAGAAACCAATTGAAGAGCGCCGGGTGCTTTCAAGGTTTTGCCACGGCCCCAGTGTTCCAGTAATCGCGTTGATTGCCTTGGAGAAGAGCCGCTTAGACGCCACGTGTTTCTATCAAAATACACAGGCGAGAAGCTGGGCTCGGCCATGCAGAATCTGCTGTGTTCATTGCTAAATGTGTGCCATATTTCTGAGCTAAAATGATCCCGCCAGTCACTTGAATCACGTAGCTGATAGGTGTATTTACCCCATTGCACTTATTTCTATCCCTGAAATATTTTAGGGGGCAAGCCTTTTGCTTCGAAGATAAATAGAGATTAAAGTGGTCCAGATAGTTTTTCTGAGTGACTTTCACTAATAAACATTAATGTTGATGATAATCATGTCCACAGTCAACATAGGCAGGTATTTAGTGCTTGTACGCAGCTCAATGTACAGATATCGACAACCATCTAAACCTTAACAAGGTCCTCTCAAAGCACGCATCGACGGTCTGAAATTCTTAGGTTCTGGCACTGCAACGGCCTCGGGCTGTCCTAGCGCAGAATAAAAATTAATATGGCAACTGACTGTATAGAACTAAACCCCCTGTAACGTATTGCAACCGCCTTATTTAAAGCTGATATTTTTATATTATGGTCAAGATTTTAGAACTTACTTCTGCAAAACGTTTTTAAAGCGACAGTTCGAGTGTTCATTACTGCTAAGTCATATGTTCTTTCACGAACGAAAATAGCAAATTGATATAAGGACCAATCGAAGTTTACGTTCTGCTTTTGATGCATCGAAAACATCATGTATTCCTTTCAAACAGAACTCCTTTCGTTGAAAATGTTATTTAAGGAAACACAAGAGAATGATACTTTTCGATTAAGGTTCCAAATATAATCAACAATTACTCTTGCTATTAGCCACTTTTTTAAGATGTAAACATAATTCCCAATTTTGTATTGTTCTAAGCTCTTTTTATCAAGTTTCCATAACCTGTGTTATATTCACGATGTTTTTTCCCAGTGTCTGAAGAACCATGCGAATATGTGCGCCGGACGTTCTCGTGGCAGTGCCCATCGGAACGAATGCCGTGCTTGAGTGACGCAACTACTTGCAAGTGCTGGTGCGGTAAGCAACCTTTTCTACCTGCAACAAGGTTATAAGCTTTCTGCTTATTCTTTTATGGCTCGCTACTGACCATTTCTTTCCTGAATCAGGACTGATATAATTACTTCAAATTTTAATATAACATTCTCATGTGGTGTAATTTCAACCCTGAAGCTCATTAATGAAGACGACTATACTCGGGGACACTTTTTCTTGACAATGAAGCCAAAGCTACAGAGCCGGAACGCATCATCTTCCTACGCAGCTGAATATAGTCCTTCGTTGCATGAGCAGTTTCTGCAAAAACAAATTGAAAACATAGCGCTAGTTATTTACGGTACATTTCTTATAACAGAACCGATTTTCCAGAATGAAGCTGCTATGCCTAAAACATTTGTCTTGGTTCCACCGGGTTTTCTCGTGTGATGTCTGTCGCGGGTTTTCGAGACTTTGCAAACAAGATGGCGACTGTCGTCTGTTCGGGTCGTTCCGGCTCTGGTTCGTCCACTCCGCAACGGTTGGAAGCGTTTTCACCAAACAAGAATCGAGTCAAGTTCAAGAGACGCTGGCTGTCGAAGCAAACGAAAGAAATGATCTGCAACGTCTATGCAGGCCGAAAGCCGCGCTGTCGGACTACATGGCGGAGCGACACGTTTAAAGACATCCCGCCTCCCTACCTTTGCGCCCATTGCCAAGAAAACGTGTCCCCGAGTATAGGCATAAAAGTGTAAATAAGCACTACATTAAACTTGCAAGGATTGTAACTGAAACTGCAGAGTGAAAGTTTCATTTCTGGGTATTTTACTTACGACTTGAACTGCTCCGACGCATGCCATAGGTCATGTTTACGCATTCTCTGCTGGATTAATTTTACTTGCTGCTTTTATGAAAGCACAGTAACCGCTACACGTTAACTACTTAATTCTTTACTGGCAGTATATTCAGAAAGAAAAGAAATAAAAAAAGTAGTTTCTTGCGCTAACTTAATCCTGAAGCTTTAACCCTGAAGCTTATTAATGAAGACGATTAGGCACAAAAAGTGCAAATAAGCACTATATTCAACTTTCAAGGATTACACGTTTCCTTGCAACTCAAACTGCACAGTGAAAGTTTCATTTTTGGGCATTTTACTTACGATTTGAATTTCTCCTACGCATACCAATGATTGTGTTTACGCATTCTCTGCTGGAATAATTTTACCTGTACCTTTTGGGAAAGCAACGTAAAAGGTACACGTTAACTGCTTTATTCGTTACTGCCAGTATAATAAGCATGAAAAGAAATAAAATAAGTGGTGTCTGACGCTAACTTCACGGAACACTAAGAAATTGGTATAAAACCTTGCACAAACTGTTGTAGCTTGAAGTGCTCGCTGTGCGTTCTCTTTCAAAAGTTATCCCCAAATGGGGATACCGGAAACATGCTTCAAGTGCTGGCAGGTGTGCTCCATCCTGTACGCTGCTAATCAAGGCTGTAAAAAATCTGACAAAAAGCCTCGTCTTCTTCACCTGAGATTTTCACGAATTCGTAAATTTCAGGACGAGTGAGAGACCAGTGAAGAAATAAGGAAACTACAAATGAAGAGACTACTGCAAGCTGACGTGCACATCCCTTCGTCGCTGTTTTCGGCATCAAAAATATGGTCTGAATAAAGTATTTGTAAATCCTACAGGCTTGCACTACATTTGTACATATTTACGACCTAGGAAAACGCACTTTCGCTTGCCTGGAGGCAAAACAAGAATTGTCTCCGCAGAATGAAGACCTGGAAAATATTGCTCAGGATGCTTAAATGTACTTGCATGACCGCCTATAGCCACCACATGAATAAAGGTAGAGGTCTTTGCAGAGAAACTCTGCTTGTTTGTATCCCATTCTCTTTTAGGGGGTTCGATTTCTTGGTGCTCAATTCACCCCTTGCCCATTGAGAGGCATGTACAATCTTAGGCAACATACAGAGCATGTAATGAAACCAAGCTTGTTTGGCAGTACTGTTTACTACAGCTTTTTTAATGCGGCTCTACAATATCACGCATGCGTGACGTGAGCTTTCAAGAAAATGATAGGTATTTTGTACCGAGGGAGGGTTTATTGGCCGGAAGACGAACGTCGGAAACCAGCTGAGTGTACGTAAACCGTGAAGTGTACGTGAAGGAGCAGCAGTTCAGAAAGCTGTTGCGGAACCTCCCGAGTGGCTCTCAAGACTAGAGCCTTCATTGTTATGCGTGAATTGTAGTGTGATGAGCCCATTTTGCAAGCACTCGCAGATTATGACTAGCAGCTTACCGGTATCGCTCAAGAGGAAAGTATACAACAGTTGTATCTTACCTGTACTCACCTATGGGGCTGAAACGTGGAGGCTAACCAAGAGGGTTCTACTTAAGTTGAGGACAACTCAGAGGGCTATGGAACAAAAAATGGTAGGGGTAACATTAAGAGATAGAAAGCGTGCAGAGTGGGTCAGAGAAATAACTCAAGTTACCAACATTCTAGTGGGCATTAAGAAGAAGAAATGGACACGGGCAGGACATGTAGTGCAAAGAGAGGATAACCGATGGTCGCTGAGGGTAACAAACTGGATTCCAAGGGAAGGAAAGCGTAGCAGGGGGCGTCAGAAAGTTAGGTGGGCGGATGAGATTAAGAAGTTCGCAGGGGTCAAGTGGATGCAGCTAACACAGAACCGGGTTAAGTAGAGAAATATGGGAGAGGCCTTCGCCCTGCAGTGGGTATAATCAGGCTGGCGATGATGATGATGATGATGATGAGCCCATTTTCATGCTGCCTGATCATGACGGCTCATGGGTTATAGCGTAAGCAAATAGCGTTTTGTGTGATTTTTGTTCTTTTTTTTTTGGTGAAATGCGATGTGTCAATGCCAGGCAATAAAGAAAACAACAAGCAGCTGTTGAGTAAAGGAACAACACACGCCTAGCTTGCAAGAGGACCGCAGTTCGAATTTCTCTGCTATGCAGTTATCCACCGGAGTTTTAAAAAAAGTCCCCGTGGTGCTGGAATTGCATAAACAAGTTTGGGGTGCGACCTGATCCCTGTGGACACCTCCTGCAACGCGCTCCTTCACCAGAACAGGAGTTGGCCACCCTAGTGCAGTAATTGACTACAACCTCACATGAGCGGTCTAATAAGCCCTCTTACCTTCAATCAAAAGCTGCGGCGAAAAAACTGACCGTGGCAGCAGTCAGACCGGTGACGCCCCGGAGTGAGCTAAGAATTTCTGGCTCCGGGCAGGCCGTCATTGCAAACTCACCCTGGCAGCTTTTATTTCTAAAACCCTAGCTAGCGAAGGAAGTTTAGCAGTGCTCATAGAGGAACTAGAAGGTATTTAATGAGATATCATATGGCTTAGTGAGGCTAGAAGGCCAAATGAGACATACACTATACTGAAGGACGGGAATATGTACGGTTTTAACAAGGTTTAGCGCAGAGATGAGAATCAGGAGTAGGTTTACTTGTCAATAAGGATACAACTTGGAATATAAATCGACACTACAGCATTAATGAAAAGGTGGCAGGCATATCGTAGTTAAGCTTAATAATTAAGCGATATATAAACTGAGGATTGCGCAAGCATACGCGCCGATATGTCATAATGACCAGGTAGTCGAAAGCTTCTACGAAGATGTAGAATCGGCAATGGGGAAAGTAAAAATTAAAAGCACTGTATACAGTACTGACGGGCGTCTTGGATGTCAATGTAGGCAAAAGGCAAACTGGAGATCAGGCAGTCGGCAAATATGGTATTGGGCGAAGGAATAGCAGGAGGGAGACATTAGCTGAGGTTGCTGAATGCAATTAGTTACGAATTATTAATATCTTCTTTAGCATATGAAAGAACCGGTAGTGGACATGGAATGTCTTAACGGGGAGGCTCAGAATGAAATTTATTTCATTCCCGCCAAATAGAGAGTATTGTTAGCAGGCATGATGGTCGCGTCGGTGTGGTGCTCCTGCTGCAGCGCTCATATTCATCCAGGCAATCGTCAACGTCTGGCTAAAGATCGGAGGGTGACAAATTTTCATGAGTACGACGGGCAGATTCGATGTGTCCGCTGTAGTAGGACCTGCCTCAGAGGTCATAGCGGCCGTTTCTGACGTGGGTATGATCCCAGGTAGGTGGCGGCCACTGCGCAAATCCAGTTTTTTTTGTTGTGTAAATTGGCTAATCTTTGAGCCCGAGGATCGTTATCCACCTCCCACAAGATAATACGTGGCAGGAATGTTAGCCCACGAAAACACAACAGAAACAACAGCCGATGACTTATGTGAATCGTACCAACAAACGCCTACCTTCATCTGAGCACCAACCACCGTTTCTACAGCTTCGTTTGCTGCCTGTCCCTCTGTTGTTGATCGTCGTCTTATTCAATGTTCAGGAATAACATTGAATATATATATATATATATATATATATATATATATATATATATATATATACATATATCGAAGGTACTGAATAAGCTCGAGGTGCTCGACATAAGGAAGTATAAAACTGGCAAAATTCAGTATGCTCTAAAGAATGGTTGGAGCCTGAAAACAGTAAAGAAAACATTAGAGAGGTTGGCAGAAAGGTAAGTGATACAACCACTAATTCTTTTAGTATAGGGCGAACTCCTAAGGTTGCTTCCAGTCACCTAATGCGTTTAGTGCGTGATACGCTTTCGGAAGCTTTTTGAGACTCTAGGAAATGACTTCGGTTTCCATCTGCTTATCAATAGCAATGATATATTATGTGTTATTTAAAATTCCAGGTAGCACAGAATGTCGGGCCCTAGTAGATCTGATGTAGGCAAGTGGAGCTGGGGCAACCATCATAAAACCTGCATCAGTCCCCGATGGGGCAAAAGTGGGCGAGCCCTATCTGGCCTTGCCCCGGTTCCTCCTGCATGGGTCCCTAGCGGTGTTGCTCGGGCTAATGCACAGCATATTCCTGCAACCAGACCACAAGGGTCTCTTTTCGGATATTTGAGGGAAATAACCCCTAAATGTGCGCTCTTTATGGGCAAGCCTTCATAGATCCCAAATGAGGCCGCCCTCATTACATCTTTGTGGGACCAACATCGGCCATAGTGAGGCAAAAAAAGGACATACCCATATCCTGCCCCCATCAGCCCCTTGTAGGTTACTTGATGGCAGGTGAAATATGAATAACAGCTCAATTTGGGCAAGCCCTCGTGAAGCCCAAATGAGGCAGCCTTAGCTAAACCGCTTTAGGTCCCACATAGGCTGTAATGGGGCTGGAAGGCGGGCGTGCCCGCATGGTACCAAACCCGATTCCTTGTGGAGATTTGAAGGCCCGTGCAATAGCAGGTGGGCTCTAGGTTCAAGAACAACACCCAGCCCAATTGGGACTGCCCACGCCAAACTGCTTTATATCCCACGTGGACAGTAATGGGGCTGGAAGGCGGGAGGGACCGCATGATACCAAAACTGGTCCCTTGTGGTGAATTTGAAGGCACGTGCAAAAGCAAGTGGGGTGTAGGTTCAAAAACAACACCCGGCCCAATTGGGGTGTCCCACACAGAACCGCTGTAGGTCCCACATCGGCCGTAATGGGGCTAGAAGGAGTGCGTGTAATTGTGTAATCATTCTTTCCAGCCTCTATTTGTATTAGATGTTGCCCTAAATTACTATTATAGATGATTTGTATAACAGTTGTTGGCATGTTCAGTAGGTTAGAAATATTACATGGCTTTAGTTATTGCGCTCATGCAGATTGCGCTAAAAATACTAAAACATACTGATTGCAAACAGTTGCTCCTTATGTGGTTGCTGTGGACAGCCTGAAACTCTCAGCACAATACAATATTACTGTTCAGAACACATATCTCCATACTGAACAAGATGTACATGAAGTCATTTAGGCTAGATTATTGTTAAAAATTATAGTAAAATTTATATTGTGACTGTTTAGAAAGTGCAGATATGTATAAAAAAAATAATTATGTGCATAAATATTGATTTGGAAAACTTGGACTAGGGCGTCCCATTAATTTCCTCTGTCGGACCCCTATGAGAATGATTTGGGCAAGCCCAGGTGCGGCTTGCCCCCCTAAAAAAAGAAAAAAAAATCCGAGTGTCGACGGAATCGCATACACAGGTTTGGGGTGCAACCTGATGCCGGTGAACACCTCCGGCAACGCACTCCCTCACCAGAACAGGAGTTGGCCACCCTGGTGAAGTAATTGGCCGCAAACTCCTATGATAAGCTCCATAAAATCCCGCCCTCAGTCACCAGCGGCTGCGGAACAACTGACCACGGCGGCGGTCAGACATGCGACGCAGCAGGGGGTGCTAAGAAAGCCTGGCTCCGCTGGACAGGCCGCCATTGAAAACTGACCCTGGCAACGTTTAATGCTAGAACCCTAGCTAGTGATTCTAGTTTAGCAGTGCTGTTAGAGGAATTAGAGGGCATGAAATGGGATGTCATAGGGCTTAGTGAGGTTAGGAGGCCGAATGAGGCATATACTGTACTGAAGGATGGGCATGTACTGTGTTATCGAGGTTTACCAGAGAGGCGACAACTAGGAGTAGGTTTCCTTGTCAATAAGTATATAGCGGGAAATATAGATGAACTCTATAGTAATAATGAGAGGGTTGCAGGCATCGTAATTAGGCTTAATAAGCGGTATAAACTGAAGGTTGTACAGGCCTATGCACCTACATGTAGTTATGATGACCAGGCAGTTGAAAGCTTCTATGAAGATGTAGAATCGGCAATGCGAAAAGTAAAGACGCAGTATACTGTACTAATGGGCGACTTCAATGCCAAGGTAGGGAAAAAACAGGCAGGAGACAAGGCCGTAGGTGACTATGGCATTGGTTCTAGGAATAGCAGGGGGGAGTTACTAGTTGAGTTTGCAGAGCGCAATAACTTACGAATCATGAATACCTTATTCAGCAAACGGAAGAACCGGAAATGGACAGGGAAGAGTCCTAACGGGGAGACTAAAAATGAAATCGACTTCATAATGTGTTCAACCCCCGCCATTATGCAAGATGTAGAGGTAATCGGGAAAGTGCGATGCGGTGACCACAGGATGGTGAGGTCCCGAATTAGCCTAAATCTGAAGAAGGAACGCAACAGATTAGTAAGAAAGAAACCCATCAACGAATTAGCGGTGAGGGGGAGGGCAGAAGAGTTCAGCATCTCGCTACAGAATAGGTATTCGGCTCTAACTGGGGATGGCGACATTACCCTAGAGGCAAGGAACAATAATTTCAGAGATATCATTACTGAGTGCGCGGTAGAAGTAGGCGGTAGGATAGCTAGAGAGGATACCGGTAAGCTTTCTAAGGAGACGAAAGATTTGATTAAGAAACACCAGAGTATGAAAGCTTCCAATCCAACAGACCAGATCGAATTGGCCGAGATATCAAAGCTAATCAATAAGCGCAAGGTGGCCGATATAAGGAAGTATAACATGGAGAAAATTGAGCATGCTGTAAAGAACGGGGGAAGCCTTAAAACGGTGAAGAAGAAATTGGGCATAGGCAAAAACCAGATGTACGCGATAAGGGACAAGGCGGGCAACGTCATCACTAATATGGAAAAGATAGTCAAAGTAGCCGAGGAGTTCTATACAGATCTCTACAGTAGCCAAAGTAGTCAGGACCATAATGAGATTGGCGATAGGGAAAAACAGCCAGACGTTCCATCAGTGACGAAGGACGAGGTCAAGAAAGCACTAGAAACTATGAAAAGGGGAAAATCAGCTGGAGAGGATCAGATAACTACTGATTTGCTGAAGGACGGGGGGGATATCGTGCTAGAAAAACTGGCCACCTTGTATACGCAGTGCCTGGTGTCATCGACGGTACCGGAACCATGGAAGAATGCAAACATTATCCTCATTCACAAGAAAGGGGACTCTAAGGACATTAAAAATTACAGACCAATCAGCTTACTGTCTCCTTCGTACAAGGTATTTACTAAGGTAATCGCTAATAGAATCAGAACAACCTTAGACTACAATCAAGCAAAGGATCAAGCAGGGTTTCGGAAACGGTACTCTACTATCGATCATATCCATACCATTATTCAGGTGATAGAAAAATGCTCGGAATATAACCAGCCCTTATACATAGCATTCATTGATTACGAAAAAGCATTTGACTCAGTTGAAACCTCGGCGGTGAGGCAGGCATTGCGAAATCGGGGTAGACGAGCCGTACGGGAAAGTGTTGGAAGATATATATAGTGGCTGCACAGCAACCATAGTTCTGCATAAAGAAAGTAACAAAATTCCCATAGAGAAAGATGTTAGGCAAGGAGACACAATCTCCCCAGTACTATTCACAGCTTGTTTAGAGGAAGTATTCAGAGACTGGGAATGGGAGCAGTTAGGGATAAGGGTAGATGGAGAATACCTCAGTAATCTGCGATTTGCTGATGACATTGCCTTGCTAAGCAACTCGGGGGATGAACTGCAAATAATGATTGATGACCTAGACAGGAAAAGTAGAAAGGTAGGCTTGAAAATCAATATGCAGAAGACTAAGGTAATGTTCAACAGCCTCGGGAAGAAACAGCAGTTTACATTAGGCAGCGAAATACTGGAAGTAGTAGGCGAATATGTCTACTTAGGACAGGTAGTAACCACAGATCCGGACCATGAAAAGGAAATAACAAGAAGAATAAGATTGGGATGGAGCGCATTTGGCAAGCACTCGCAGATTATGACTAGCAGCTTACCGATATCGCTCAAGAGGAAAGTATACAACAGTTGCATCTTACCTGTACTCACCTATGGGGCTGAAATGTGGAGGCTAACCAAGAGAGTTCTACTTAAGTTGAGGACAACCCAGAGGGCTATGGAACGAAAAATGGTAGGGGTAACATTAAGAGATAGGAAGCGTGCAGAGCGGGTCAGAGAAATAACTCAAGTTACCGACATTCTAGTGGAAATTAAGAAGAAGAAATGGACATGGGGAGGACATGTAGTTCGACGAGAGGGTAACCGATGGTCGCTTAGGGTAACAAACTGGATTCCAAGGGAAGGAAAGCGTAGCAGGGGGCGGCAGAAAGTTAGGTGGGCGGATGAGATTAAGAAGTTCGCAGGGGTCAAGTGGATGCAGCTAACACAGAACCGGGTTCAGTGGAGAAAAATGAGAGAGGCCTTCGCCCTGCAGTGGGTATAATCAGGCTGATTATGATGATGATGATGATTAGGTGCGGCTTGCGCTTTAGAACTCGCATCGGTCCTATGACATTATCTGAGGGGATAACCGAAATAAGAAAAAATGATCATCGAGAGCGGCTGCCCGAATCTGTCCAAAGTAGGACCATCGGGGGGAGTTGGCGGGATGTGCCCTTTTGGCAATGCGGGAAAAATGTGGGCAGCCCAGCAAGAGAGGCCTGCATCGGTCCCTGGTGGAATTCCCATCGGGGCTTTGCCGACAGCCCACTTCAGGCCTACGTCGTCCCCCCTTGCAGCACCCACACTGAGCCCACCGGGGCTGTCCTGCATTGCCTGCATCGGGTCCACAGGGACCAAACCTTCATAGCCCAATTTGTGCTACCTGGGATAGATCATTGTCCCTAGAAGGTCTATTCCGAAAGCCCACTAAGAAGTATTACTTTGTTTGGGTGCTTATTATTTTTATCTGTTGGTTAGGTGGTTTAGGATGATATGCTAAATTAGCTTGCATACTGTACTGAGTAGTAAGTATAGCGTGAAGTTTGAGGGACCTCATTTGCTTCCTGATTTCCGTGTTGATAATATTTTCGCTGTTCTTGATCTGTTCGGAGGAGGGCAGCATGATAAGAGTTAAAGATTATTACAAACAATTTTGGTACCTTTTGGGAATCTATACGCAAGAATATTTTGCACAAGTTATTAGGACTTGATCCCTTGTCTGTCTTCAAGTTTAGTAAACGTTTAGGACTCCGTCTTTTTTTACTCTAACGGGCCCTTCTTGCTTACCTCTGCTACAGCGTATACGACTTGTGTCTGAGTTTTCTTTGTATGTAGCGCAAATAGAAAATTAAAACTTTCATTCTGTTCGGTGGCAACATTTCGGTTTTGCTTGGATACGCTTTATTTTCATTTTGCATTATGAGTTTAGGTGACGCGGTAAGTTTCAGAGAGCATCTCTTTTGTATATCAGTGTATTAGTAAAGTAAAATATCCGACCTGATTTTATAATAAACTTGAAATCATAAATGGGCAAGGTCAATTGTTCAGTTGTTTTTGTGAAGGATAGCATTTCTTCGTTCTTTTCTTTCGTCGCTTTTCGGTTAGAATGAATTTTTCTTCGGGTTATTCATTACTCACATTTGCTTGTTTGTTAATCTTGGTGGGCATACAATTGGTATCATAATAGACATAAACGCTCTGAACACGTTCCCAATGTTTCGATGCCAGTACCTAGATGATCTGACAGTAGTTGGATTGATCGCTTTTGTGATAGGTATTAAGTGTCGTAGTGTCGTCAGTTGGGGTGTAGTCGAGGTAGGCAATTGTTAATCACGGGGAAAGTTCAGTATAGTGATTCAGGGAAAACCAAATTAATAGCTTGTGGTCAGACAGCCCAACTAACATTGCTACCCTTAATGGGAGAATGGCTACTCTGGAGCATTAAATCTAGAATCTTAATCTAGTTTATTGTCCGCGGGCAGGTTTTGTTACGATTTGCGAGAGGTTAAAAAAAGACATCAAATAGAGCAGGGTGAGTAATGCTGCAATGTATTCCACCTATTATCAGCAATACAGAAATTCCCTGACGGAATCAGCCGGGTTGTCTCAACATTATGTTGCATATAAGAATACAGTGATTAAATTTTGGCTGAATCTGAACAACGAGTAAGATAAACGCCACGAAGAGTTGTGGTAGCACCAGAGACATAAATCTGGTAAAAATTGCTTTCACCTCCTCAACGCCAGGTAACGTAGCGAAATTGTTTTCTTTTCATATCAATAAGGCTACGCCATCGCCTCGTGTAGGTCGATCCTTGCGGGCTCTGGCGTAGTTTGGGAGAGTTCCTTCAAAATCTGATATCTTTAGTTAGCCAAGCTTCTGTCATGGCATTGAAGTATGCTCGAAAAATAATAATGATTCCATAGAGCTCAGCTTATTAAGATTACTAGGCGCATTAAAGTTAATTATAGTTATATGGGTAATTGCGGATGGCATGGGCATAGGGCCCGTTATCAGTGCTTTGGTTTTTTGCTTCGTTTGAAGGAGGTTCACTGGAGACACTTTATTTTTATGTTGTCCCAAAATAGAATTCATCATCCGTCAATTTCCTATCAACCAGCAACACCTTTGTCACAGGCATCTTCCACTGGTTGCCCGTATTTCCTTAGCTCTCTTCCTGATGCCATGGGGACGGTGTGAAATATCTTCACTGATGGTGAGTTCGGCTCCTTCAATTTGTCACTGTTTCTGAAAATATTTGTCTTGCCTCTGATATCTGGAAGCTTCAGTAATATATACCCTGTCTTCTTTCTATGGGAGCTCGACTCGAATTATATGTCAGTCAAAATCTTACGCTGCTCACATTCCCCTCCAACCTCTCATAACCCTGTCCTCATACCTACTTCCCTTTACCCTACAACCTATCCCTTCCGCTACTTCCCAGGGGAGATACGTGGGGTCTCCCCGGGTCCGCTTCCTTGGCTGTGGGTGGCTTTAGTGGCTCCTTCCCCCATTTTTTATTTATAACTTACAACAAAAGCTTTTGTCCGGATGGACCTGTTCATTAAAATCTCCAATTGCGAAATTTTCTCTACCAGCGATACATAAGTGGTGCGGCCAGAGTTTGTCTTTAGACTCCATCTTACATTCTATCGGCCTACCTATACCTTTGATGCGTTGTATTGCAAATCGTTACAGTTGTAAGGAATCCTTGACAAACATTTCATTTACAGTGCGCACCAGCTTGTCGCTATTTCCTACTTCATCTTCAGGCATACTATAAACCGATGACACTTGACCTTTTTTGACGATTCTCGAATTCGTCTAGCTTTAGTTCCAGGGATGATACCACTTGGGAGTGATCGGCTACCAGCTCGGTACATGAAAAGACCTTGTCTTCAAGGAAAGTGAGCCATTCTAATCAGTAGATTGATTGTGATCATTTCTATTTTATTACTGATTTCTTCATCTTCTATACATCATAGATACCAAGATAGGTCGGCCATATTGGATTGGTGATTAGACTGAAAGTGTATAGTGCTTATTCTAAAATATGCCTCCAGAAAACTGACTCTTTATGGTACCTGGTATTTAAAACGATCATGACATTAGATTTTGAAAAGTTATCTTACTCTTATCCACGCAGCTCATTGAACACGGCAAAGCTGCCTTAATAATCTGTTACCTGTTTTCGTGCTCTTAGATATTATTTGCCTATTTCAAGCTTGTCAGAACTTGCTCAGTCAAACTATTAATTTGGGAATCAGTACTTGCCGCAGAAATAGAGGCAATAAGTTAATAATTAAACGTTTATAACAAGTTTGTAAGGTACAGTGTAGTCAAAAGGGTTGTTGACGGCCACGCGTTCGGCAGCTAAATGGTTGATGCTTCCTGAGTTGGGGCTTGTATCGTTTCCAGAGTGATGCGGGAAACAGGTACGTTTGAACCATACTGGCACAGAAGGATAATTAGTTGCTGATTGATTGAAGGGGCACTTCTGCCTCTCACCACTCCGATCACGCATATGGCCGCAAATGATCTCTTCTTGAAAGTTGAATAGACCTGCACAGAAGGTAAACAATAGCCAGGGTTGTTCAAGGCCGCAATCTTGGCTGCAAGATTCAAGTTTTAAGTTCTACTGCAACCAGCAGCAGCCAGACTGCGCCCACGACCGGTGTCTCTGGTATTTTTTCAAATGTTTCAGATTTTAAACACCTGCTTTCGCGTAACCTGCACCAAGTTTCTAATGCCAAAAGATCATGTAATTTCATCCCGCACCCTGCAACGCTTGTTTTCAATTCGAGGTTATTCTGTTATACTTAGCAAGCCACGAGTTATCTCATTTTCGCCTTACACGGCATGCCCACGCCAATTTCATGCTATTAGTTGCATCTAGAATGTCAGTAAGAACCGCTTATCACATGACTGAACTATAGAAAAAAAATTTGCAACTGTAATTTTTTGTTCCAAAGCTATCTGCGGTTTGCTCAATTTATACGAAGCTTTTTAACAACCTTGTTTAACTATTGCGCAGCTATCTGGTTTTTTTCTTTTTCAGTATCTGCTGAACCCTTTTCATTACACTCCACACTTCTGCCCCATGGGTGAGTAATGATATGATGCAGCTCTCACATATCTCTATATTTGGGGACTGGTAAACCCGTTCATGATATAAGTGTACTTTTTAATGCGAGCTCAATCGTTTCCTAGTTATTTTATTTCCGTGCTCTATGCAGATGTATAGAAGTTTAAATGACAATGTTTTAATTTGGTGACGGCAAATATACGTCATCTTGCCAGCTGCTCTGTTTTGTACAGCTTTGCCTCGATTCCCCTGCACCCAATTGTAAGCGTGCTTCCAGAAAATGCCAGCTTAATTGATGTCCATGTCCCCAAAAATATAAATATGAATACAAATACCTTTCTTTAAATCCCAAGGATGTTAGGGGTGCTTCCATTATTGGCTTGACATTAGGATGGGCCCAGCATGCTAAACTCAGCGACTGCAGACGACTGGTAGAATAACAAAAGGAATAAAAAACTAGGACTTACTCTACATATAGCTACACATAACCATAAATACTCGTGCATGACCATGCATGAATAACTGTAAACATGACACAAAAATAAGCATAAACGTAGAAAATATGAGACTAACATCTTACGTTTTCAGAAACAAATACCATAATCAAAACTTAATAACTGTTTGCTAACTTCAAGGGGGTTGGAAATAATAAGCTGGAGCATTTGACGGCCGTAATGTGTCTGAAAAGATGGCATATTTCAACGTAATTGTAATATGCTCAGCAATACTTACATCATGGTAGGAATATAGCTTGGTCAACATAAATATTTATAATACTATTGCAGGGTTCCTTCGGGACTTTTACGTAAAAGTGGACTATGGGTCAATGAAATCTTCTTATATTCAAAAATGCAATAAGAGGAAGGTTATAAGCCTAATATGGAGCATTTGTAATTATAATGACTCCTTTTTTTGTCTTTTTATCTAGCTTACCTATGTGTGGCTTTACTTTCATCCTTCAAATCAGGTGTCATTGGAAAATTGTGACAGTCATAGCGCATTGTAACAATAAATCTAACGCTAATAGATGATGTATGCCAACCTTTTCATTATGTTTCAGTGCACGTCGAAAATGTTAATACGGGTAATGGTGTGCCAGTTCATTGGAAATTTAAATCTCAGAATCGCTGCTTGATAGTGCTGAGGAAGCTACTTCAATTATTTGGGAACAAAAGGTAAGTATGGGTGCACATGTAGTAGTTCGTTTCTTTGTCAAAATACTACTCTTATATTATACAATTGAGCCGAAACTGGTGTACAGGGAGAACCATTGACCGAAAAGGCTGTGTGCGCTCTCAGGTAATATAATTTATATTGAGATCCTCTAAAGCAGAAGGTATCCCACGACTGTTCCTGCTTCTTTCTAACTTCTGCTTGAACGCACGAATCAGCGGAATATTCGCGAACATTCCCTTCTTTATTCCTCGAGGCACTGCACTTCCCGTTTAACATCAATTGGTGAGGCGTGGCCCCAAGCGCTTTATTACCACGGTAAGAAACCTTTAGCCGATATGCCATTTTCTACACTAAAAGTAAAAAGTAATGCTTTTTTTTTTCGGTTGGAAATCCGCAACTTCAGTTTTGGGGCAGAAGATATTTCACTACATCCTCATATACGCTATGACGTCAAAGATTTTTTTCACATTGTGTTTTTCTAAAATTGTTCAAAGCGTGCACCTGAATCAATAGAAAAAAACACTCGTCTAGGGTTTCTAAACAAATCTGTGGCCAATGCCCGTCCATGCATTTACCCTACTTAGCGTAATCCGACCTGCCTCTTGTGTTAAGTCACATGGAATCACGCGGTGGTAAGACTACGTTTGTTTACTTTTCGTTGATAAAGTATAAAGTGAGTGTACATATAAAATCGATGCTGCTCTTCGGTTTGCATTCAAGTGCACTCTGGGAAGACCTGCTTGGACGATTACGGTTCGTAAGCGATCGTTTTTATCTTCCTTGCATGCGATGAAAATTTCTGTTCGTAAACCACCTTGTCTCCTCACTACAAAAGCAGAATCAATACATAACTGTGTAGTATTTAACTAAAAACCCCTATGTTAGTGGTTTGTTAGTGGTTAATCCCCAACTTTCATTTATGTGCCCTCCACCTAGACGTCAGCGCTCTGAGGCCGCTAAACCTGCCAGCATAGAAACTTACTTGCTCACTATTAAAGCACAAGTCTCTGCAACAGATATAAAATTCTCCAACAGGCGTTGTTCCCAACGTATCTTTCTTTTCGTAATGTATTCTACAGCATTCACACGCATCGCGCCTTTTTATGCCAATTTATTCATAATGCTAACTGATAAAGTTTATTGCAAGAAAGGTGAAAGTCTAAAATGTTTTTAAGGCTTCCAAAGTAACGTGCTTGTCATGTTCTATTGAATACGCAAACATTGATGTAAACAGGGTGTCGGGTGTTCGGTGACACTGGAAGGTTTCGTACCTAAACCGTGGTCTTTGCCACTAACCAGCGGAAAGTTGCGACTTGCGCAGATATTCTGCATGTACACCTTTCATAAGCTACCATTGTATTCTTTGGCCTAGACCACAACAAGGATGAAGCTCCTCATCGCTGCTATCCTGGCGTGTATTGTCTTGGCTGGCGTAAACTCACGTGAGTAGAACCCACCCCGAGCTGCAGAAATATTTATTTTCTTCACTTTTTACCACTTTTAGAAGAAGTAAGACAACATCCACACTTTCCTGTTATATGTTTTTCGACTGCTTCCGTGCTTTCTCGGTATCATTTGGTTTACGTTTTTACAACCTGCGTTTAGATTTGATAGCGTGTTTCGAGCTAATTACATGATAATATGCGTCAGAAGGTGAGCCTATTGAAAGCAAGGAGGAACGAAAGTAACAATGACAAGAAAAAGCTAATCAAACGTAAAACCGTTGATGAGATAAAAGCAGGTGATCCGTGTATACCTTTGTCTTCACTAGATGGGATAGAAAAAGCGTCAATAAGAATAGTCTCTGCTTTCCCAGTGCTGTATTTGTAACTGAAGGTCAAGAAAGAATTCTCCCAGTAGAATAAATTTCAATAGCTTTAGCCCACTTCTTTGTTGATAGCGCGGTGTCACTGCGGAAGCGCTACTTCAATACAGAACGCGTACAACTCGAAATGTGTGAACCGGCATAAAAAAGCGTACCCAACAACGTGTACCTCAAATTTTCAGAGCTAGGTCCAGCATGCAATCAAGTGGACTGCCAGGATGGATCCAAGACGGCATGCCTGATTAGGGCGAACAAATGTCAATGCTTCTGCGGTGAGACGCCGATGTTTCACTTTCACCTATTAAATTCTGTGTTGCTGATCAGGTAGACGATGTGGATCAAGCGTCAATGCGACAAGCTGCTAGGAAACGCCACAGGAGAGACCAATTGAAGAGTGCACGGTTCGTTCAAGGTTTTGCCACGACCCCAGTGTTCCAGTTATTGCGTTGATTACCTAGGAGGAGAGCCGTTTAGACGTTACGTGTTTCTATCAAAATGCACAGGCGAAAAGCTGGGCTCGGCCATGCAGAATCTTCTGTGTTCATTGCCAAATGTGTGCCCTATTTCCGAGCTAAAATGATCCCGCCAGTCACTTGAATCAAGTAGCTGATAGATGTATGTACTCTATTGCACGTATTTCTATCCCTGAAATATTTTTGGGGACACGCCTACTACTTCAAAGATAAATAGAGATAAAAGCGGTCCAGACAGTTTTTCTGAGTGACTTTCACTAATAAACATCAATGTTGATGACATGCATGTCCACAGTCAACATAGGCAGATAGTTAGTACTTCTACTCCGCTCAGTGTACACACATCGAAAACCTTCTAAACCTTAACAAGCTCCTTTCAATGTAAAAGCACGTTTTGGCAGCCTGAAATTCTTAGGTTCTGGCACTACAACGGCCTTCGGCTGTCCTAGCGGAGCATAAAAATTAAGATGGCAACTGACTGTATGGAACTAAACCCCCATTTGCATAACGTATTGCAGCCGCATTATTTAAAGCGGACATTTTATATTGTAGTTAAGATTTTAGAACTTACATCCGTAAAACATTTTAAAGCAACAGTTCGTGTATTCATTACCAGTTCTTCAATGAAAGAATATAACAAATTGATAAAAGAACCAAATCAATTTTACGTGCTGCTTTTGGTGCATCAAAAGCATCATACATTCCTTTCAAGCAGAATTCCTATGGTTGAAAATGTTATTTAAAGAAACACAAGAGAATGATACTTTTCGATTTAGGTTCTAAATAAAATTAACGATTAATCTTGCTATTATCAACGTTTTTTAGGTGTAAACATAACACCCAGTTTGTTTTTTGTCAAGTTTTCATAACCTGTGTTGTAATAACGATGTTTTTTTCCCAGTGTCTGAAGAACCATGCGAATATTTGCGCCGGACGTTCTCGTGGCAGTGCCCATCGGAACGAATGCCGTGCTTGAGTGACGTGAATACTTGCAAGTGCTGGTGCGGTAAGCGACCTTTTCTACATGCAACAAGGTTATAAGCTTTCTGCTTATTCTTCTATGTCTCGCTACTGATCTTTTCTTTCCTGAATCAAGACTTTGATATAATTGCTTCACATTTTATTATAACATTCTCCTGTGGTGTAATTTCAACCCTGAAGCGCATTAATGAAGACGACTAGGGATAAAAGTGCAAATAAGCACTACATTCAGCTTGCAAGGATTGTAACTGAAACTGCAGAGTGAAAGTTTTATTTCTGGGTATTTTACTTACGACTTGAATTGCTCCGACGCATGCCATAGGTCACGTTTACGCATTCTCTGCTGGATTAATTTTACCTGCTCCTTTTATGAAAGCACAGTAACCACTACACGTTAACAACTTTATTCTTTACTGACAGTATATTCAGCAAGAAAAGAAAAAAGAAGTAGTTTCTTGCGCTAACTTCATGGAACTCTCAGAAATTAGTATAGTTCTTTGTACAAACTGTTGTCACGTGAAGTACCCGCTGTGCGTTCTCCTTTTAAAGGTTATCCCCAAATGGGGATACCGGAAGCATGGTTCAAGTGCTAGCTGGTGCGCTCCATTATGCACGCTTCTAATCAAGGCTGCAAAAAATCTGACAAAAAGTCTCGTCTTGTTCACCTGAGATTTACACGAATTCGTAAATTTCAGGACGAGTGAGGGACCAGTGAAGCAATAAGGAAACTACAAATGAAGAGACTGCTGCAAGCTGACGTGCACATTCCTTCGTCGCTGTTTTATCATAAAATATCATAAAATATGGTCTGAATAAAGTTTTTGTAAATCCTACAGACCCGCACTACTTTTGTACATATTTACGACCTTGGAAAAGGCACTTTCGCTTGCCTTGAGGCAAAAAAAGAATTGTCAACCCAGAATGAAGGCCTGAAACAATACTGCTCAGGATGCTTAAAAGTGCCTGCATGACCGCCTATAGCCACCACATGAATAAAGGTACCGGCTTTTTGCAAAGGAAATCTGTTCGTTTGCATCCCATTCTCTTTTAAGGAGTTTGACTTCTTGATGCTTAATTCACTCCTCGTACATTGAGAGGCATGTACAATCTTAGGCAACATACACACCAGGTAATGAAATCAAGCTGGTTTGGCAGTACTGTTTACTACAAAATGCGGCACTACAAAATGAAGCATGCTTGGCGTCAGCTTTCACGAAAATTGTAGTTATATTGTACAGAGGGAGGCTTTATTGGCCGGAAGACGAACGTGGGAAACGAGATGAGTGTACGTAAACCGTGAAGTGTACGTGATGGAGCAGCGGTTCAGAAAGCTGCTGCGGAACCTCCCGAGTGGCTCTCAAGACTAGAGCCTTCATTGTGTATGCGTGAATTTTAGTGTGATGAGCCGCGTTTCTTGCAGCCTGATTACGACGGGTCACGTGTTATATCGTAAGCAAAACGCGTTTTGTGTGATTTTGTTGATTTTGTTTTAGTGAAATGGGCTGTGTCAAAGTAATGCAATAAAAAAAAAGCAGCTGTTGCGTTAAAGAACAACACCCGCCTAGCATGCAAGAGACACGCGGTTCGAATACCTATGCTATGTAGTTATCCACCGAATTTAAAAAAAAACATCCCCGTAACGATGGAATTGAGTAAACGAGTTTGGGGTGCGACCTCATGCCTGTCAACAGCTCCCGCAACGCGCTCCTTCGCCAGAACAGGAGTTGGCCACCTTAGTGCAGTAATTGGCTACAACCTCACATGAGCAGTCTAATAAACCCCCGACCCTCAGTCAACAGTTGCTGCGGAAAAACGGACCGCTGCAGCAGTCAGACCTGTGACGCCGCCGAGGGAGCTAGGAATTTCTGGCTCCGGGCAGGACGTCATTGCAAACTCACCCTGCCACGTTTTGTTTCTAGAACCCCAGCTAGTGAAGGAAGGTTTGCAGTGCTCATAGAGGAACTAGATGGTATTAAATGGGATGTCATATATCTTAGTCCGGCTAGGAGGCCAAGTGAGACATACACTGTACTGAAGCGCGGGTATATGTACGGTTGTATTAAGGTTTAGCGCAGAGATGAGAATCAGGAGTGGATTTCCTTGTCAATAAGGATACAGCTTGGAATATAAATAGACACTATATCATTAATGAGAGGGGGGCAGCCATATCGTAGTTAAGCTTAATAAGCGATATATAAACTGAGGATTGCACAAGCATACGCGCCGGCATGTCATGATGACCAGGAAGTCGAAAGCTTCTACGAAGACGTAGAATCAACAAGGGGGAAAATAAATATTAAAAACACTGTATACAGTATTATCGGGCGTCTTGGATGCCAATGTAGGCAAAAGGCAAGTTAGAGATCAGGCGGTTGCAAATATGGAATTGGGCTAAGGAATAGCAGGAGGGAGGAATTAGTTGAGGTTGCTGAACGCAATTTTTTACGAATTACAAATATCTTCTTTAGCAATCGAAAGAACCTGTAGCGGACATGGAAAAGCCTTAAGGGGCAGGCTCAAAATTAAATTTATTTCATAGACGCCAAACAGTAAGTATTGATAGTCAGCATGATGGTCGCGTCGAAGTGTTGTTCCTGCAGCAGCGCTCATATTTATTCAGCCAAATGTCAATGTCTGGATTGTCTTCGCCATTAAAGATGGGATGGTGTCGGATTTTCGTGAGTACGACAGGCATGAGTCGATGTGTCCGCGGTAATAGGGGCTGTCTCAGAGGTCATAGCGGCCGTTTCTGACGTGGTTAGACAGTTTCTGACGTGGCCCAGGTAGGTGGCGGCCACTGCTCAAATCCAGCTTTTTTGCAGTGCAAATTGTCTAATCTGTGGAAACGAAGATCGTTATCCACCGCCCCAAGATGATGCGTGACAGGAATGTTAGCCGAGGACAACACAACTGACACAACATCCGATGACTCATGTGAGTCGTCCGACAAGCACCTACCTTCTTAGCACCAAACACTCTTGCTACAGCTTCGTTTTCCTTCTGTCTCCCTGTTGTTGATCGTCGTCTTATTCAATGCTCAGGAACGCAGGACATATATATATATATATATATATATATATATATATATATATATATATATATATATATATATATATATATATATATATATATATATACCTATAGCAATCTCGAAGGTACTGAATAAGCTGAAGCTGCTGGACATAAGACAGTATAAAATTGGCAAACATCAGTATGTTCTAAAGAACGGTTGGAGCCTGAAAACGGTACAGAAGAAATTAGAGAGGTCGGTAAAGTAAAATAACCTCTTATTCTTTTAGTATAAGGTGAACTCCTAAAGTTATTACAAGTTTCCTGATGCATTTAGTGTGTGATACGCAGTCGAAGGCTTTTTGAAATTCTAGGAAATGTGAGGGGGTTCCCTCTACTTATCCATAGCAATGATATATTGTGTTATTTATTTATTTTATTTATTTATTTGATCATAATGCAGACCCAGTGAAGGGTCCTGGCAGGAGGGGCAACAATTCCAAAGGAAAACAGAATAGATCAGATCATTGACCCTAGAAGGTCCATTCCGAAGGCCTGCAAGGAGGTATTACTTCGCTGTGGTGCTTATTATTTTTATCAGTCGGTTAGGTGGTTTAGGATGATATGCTAAAGTAGCTTGCATACAGTACTGGGTAGTAAGTGTAGCGTGAAGTTTCAGGGACCTCATTTGCTGCCTGATTTCCGTGTTGATATTTTCGACATTTTTCATTCATTCGGAAGAGTGCGGGATGATAAGGGTTAAAGATTATTATAAACAAGTTTGCTACATTTTGGACTCTTTACGCAAGAATATGTTGCAGAAGTTATCAGGCCTTGATCCTTTTTTTGCATCCAAGTTTAGTAAAAGTTTAAGACTTCGGTTTTTTTTACTCTAAGGCTTGCCTCCGCTACAGTGAGTACGAGGTGTGTCTCTGTTGCCTTTATATATAGTGCAAATAGAAAATAAAAACTGTCATTGAGCGCGGTTACAACATTTCGGTTTTTCTTGGATATGCTTGAATTTCGTTTTGCATCTAGGGTTTAGGTGACGGAAGAAGTTTCGGGGAGCCCCTTTTTTAGATCAGTGTATTTGTAAAGTAAAATATCCAACCTGCATTTATAATAAGCTTGAAATCATAAATGGGCAATGTTAATTGTTCTGCTGTTTTTATGAAGGATAGCATTTCTTCGTTCTTTGTTCCGCCTCAGAACGTTTAGCTTAGAAGGAATTTTTGTTAGGGTTATTCATTGCTCATAATTTCTTGTCTTCTTAAGCTTGGTATAGGTACACAATTTTTAACGTAATTAACAGAAACGTTCCGAACTCTTTCCAGAATGTTTCTATGCCAGTATCTCGATTATCTGACAGTTGTTGGAATGATCTTTATTGTGATAGGTAATAAGTGTCGCAGTGTCGTTAGTTGAGGTGTAGTCGGGGTAGGCAATTGTTAATAGCGAGAAAGGTTCATTTTAGTGATGCTGGGAAAAACATGTTACTAGCTTATGGTCAGACAGCCCAACTAATAGTGCTACTCTTAATGGGATAAATGATCACTCTGGAACATTAAATCTAGAATCTTAATCTAGTTTTTTGTCCGCGGGCAGATTTTGTTACGGTTTGCGAGGGATTAAAACAAGTCATCAACTCGAAAACAACATCAGAACAGGGTGAATAATGCTGCAATATGTTCCATCTAATATAAGGAAGACGGAAATTATCACGAGAGAATCAGCCTGGCTGCCTCAACATGATGTTGCATATACAAATACAGTGATTGAGTTTTGGCTGGATCTGAACAATGAGTAAGATAAACGCAACGAAGAGTTTTGGTAGCACCAGAGATATAAATTTGGTAAAAATTGTTTCCACCTCCTCAACGCCATGTAACGTACCGAATTTGTTTCCTTTTCTTGTCAATAAGGCTACACCGCCGCCTCGTGCAGGTCGATCCCTGCGTGCTCTGGCGTAGCTTGGGAGAGTTCCTTCAAAATCTCTGATATCTTTTGTTAGCCAAGCTTCTGTCATGGCTATGAAGTCTGGCTCTAAAAATAATAATGATTCTAGAGGGCTCAGCTTAATAGGATTACGATGCGCATTAACGTTGATGCGTGTTATATGGCTAACTGTGGATGACACGAACTTAGAGGCTGTTTATCTGTGGTTTGTTTTGTTTTTTCGTTTGAGAGAGGTTCACTGGAGGTACTCTGTTCTTTACGTTGTCCCAAAATAGAATTCATCATCCCTCAGTCTGTTTTCAACCAGCGACCCCTTTGTCGCAGACATCTTCCTGTGGTTGCCCGTATTTACTTAGTCCTTTTTCTGATGCCACGAGCACGCTCTGAAATTTGTGCACTGATGGTGAGTTCGGCTCCTTTAATTTGTCACTGTTTCTCCAAATATTTGTTTTGCCCCTGATATCTAGAAGCTTCAGTAATATATGCCTTGTTTTCTTTCTGTTGGCCTACCTAGACCTTTGATGCGTTGTATTGCAAATTCTTTCAGTTGTAAGGAATCCTTGACAAACTTTCAATTACAGTGCGCTCCAGCTTGTCGCAATTTCCTACTTCATCTTAAGGCATACTATAAACCGATGACACTCGATCTTTTGTGGCGATTCTCTAGTTCACCTAGCTTTAGTTCCAGGGATCATACGACCTGAGAGCGATCTACAACCTGTTCGGTACATGCCAAGTCCTTGTCTTCAAGGAAAGTGAGTCATTATAATCGGTTCATTGATTTTGGCCGTTCTTATTTTATTACTGTTTTCTTCATCTATCCATCATAGGTACCGGGTTAGTTTGGCCATATTGGGCTGGGGATTACACTGAAAGTTAATAGTGTTTATTCTGCAATATGCCTCCAGATAACTCGATCTTTATGTTAGCTGGTAAATACAACGAGCATCACTATGAAAGTTATCTTACTCTTATCCGCACAGCTCTTTGAACACGGCGAAGTTGCCTTATTATTCTGTCACCTGGTTTCGTGCTCTTAGATATTATTTGCCTATTTCACGCTTGTCAGCACTTGCTCAGTCAAATTATTCATTTCGGGAATCAGCAGTTGCCGCAGAAATAGAAGCAATAAGTTAATAATAAAAAGTATATAACAAGTTTGTAAGTTACCGTGTGCTCAGGGTCGTTGACGGCCACCCTTTCGGCAGCTAAATGGTTGATGCTTCATGAGTTCGGGCCTTGGATCTTTGCCAGAGTGATGCGGGAAGCAGGTACGTTTGAACCACACTGGCACAGAAGGATGATTAGTTGCTGACTGTTTGAAGGAGCACTTTTGCAGCTAACACTGCGATCGCACGTATGGCCACAGAGGATGTCTTCTTGAAAGGTGAATAAAACTGCATAGAAGGTAAACAATAGCGAGGGTTGTTCAAGGCCACAATCTCAGCTGCAAAATTCAAGTTTAGGTTCCATACCCAGCAGCAGCCTGACTGCGCCCACGACCGGTGTCTCTGATATCTTTTCAATTGTTTCGGATTTTTAACACCTGCTTTCGCGTAACCTGCACCAAGTTTCTAATCTCAAACGCCCATTTAACTTTCTCCCGCATCCTGCAACGCTTGCTTTCACTTCGAGGTTATTCTGTTAAATTTACCAAGCAACGGGTTACCTCAGCTTCGCCTTACACGGCCTGCCCACGCCAATTTCATATTCTTCAATGCATATAGAATGTCTGTAACAACAGTAACAACACATGACTCAGTTTTAGAAACAAATTTACAACTTTAATTTTTCGTTCCAAAGCTCTTTGGCTTTTGCTTAGTTTATACGAACGTTTTAACAACTTTATTCAACCGTTGCACAGCTATTTGGGGTTTTTTCAGTATGTGCTGAGCCCTTTTCATTACAAGTGTCCACACTTCTGCCCCATAGGTGAGTAATGATATGATACAGCTCCTACATATCTCCATATTTGGGGACTGGTAAAGCCGTTCATGATATTAGTGTACTTGTTAATGCGTTCGAGCTCAACCTTTTCCTAGTTATTTTACTTTCGTGGTCTATGTAGATGTACCGAAGTTTAAATGACGATATGTTATTTTGGGGACAGTAAATATACGTCGTCTTCCTAGCTGCTGCGTTTTGTACAGCTTTGCCTCGATTCCCCTGCACCCAATTGTAAGCACGCTTCCAGAAAATTCCAGCTTAACTGATGTCCCCAAAAATTTAATTCAAAATACAAATACCTTCCTTTCTCATATCAAGGCTGTTTGGGGTGCACCCACTATTGGGTTGAGATTAAGATGTGCCCAGTATACTAAACTCAGCAAGAGCAGAACACTGGCAGAATAACAAGAGGAATAAAATTAAAAGGACGCATTCTACATAGAGCTACACATAACCACAAATAACAAATACTTGTGTATGACGAAAGTAAGTGATAGCTATAAACATAACACAAAAATAAACATACACGCAGGAAATATGAAACAATCTTCGTACGTTTGAGAAAAAATACCATAGTCAAAACTTTAAAACTGTTTGCTATCTTCAAGAGGGTTTGAAATTATAAACTGGCGCATATGACTGCCGCAATGTGTCTGAAAAGATGGTGTATTCCCAACGTAGTTTTAATATGCTAAGCAATACTTACTTCTTGGTAGGAATTTAGCTGGGTCAACATAAATATCCACAACAATATTTCTGGGTCACGACTTTTACGTAAAAGTGAACTATGGGTCTATTATATGTTCTTAGATTCAAATGCAAAAAGTGGTAGATTATAAGCCTAAATTAAAACATTTGTATTTATAACGAATATCTGCCTTTTTTCTGTAGCTCACCTATGTGTGACTAAAAAAAGGCAGGAAGGGATTCATTATAATGAATCTCTACCTATGTGTGACTATACGCTCATCCCCCAGACATAATTCTCTGTTTTTCATTAAAGGGTCTCTCTCTTTCATCCCCGAGGTGTCAGTAGAAAATGTGTGATAGTTATAACGCATTGTAAACAATAAATCTGACGCCAATAGATGATGAATGCCAACCTTTTCATTATGTGTCAGTGCATGTCGAAAGTTTTTACAAGGTTAATGATGTGCAACTTCGTTGGAAATTTACATCTCAGAATCACTTCTCGACAGTACTGAGGAAGCTATTTCAACGCACTGGGAACAAGAGATAAGTATGGGTAGACATGTAGTGGTTTGTTTCTTTGTCCGAATACTACTGTTATATTTTTTGCGCATATTTTTTGCGCACATTTAAATAAACATTGTTAACTAAAATCCTCAATATTTTTGCGATGAAGGTCGGCAGTAACGTGAGAATAGTCTTCGTGGTATAGTCCAGCCATTAAATCACCTTTCAACCTGTCGCCATGTTGTGCCGTCTTCTTGCTTGTCGCCACGTAGCAATGTTATGAGAACACTGCAAATTCGAGTTCGTTCGTTATGATTCAAATAAATGCGTATCTACCATCTTTTCATATTTAGTTGAATTTAGGGAACTGTAAAAATATAACATAGTGTAATAATGTCTTGTGTCCAAACGAGAAGCGAAATTGAATTTTCTATTCTTCAAGTCACTCATTTAGTTATTTATTTGTTTATTTATATATTCAATTATTCCTTGTTTCCAAAAAAGTCAGATGCCTTTCTCCACGGCACTCTAGACTAGTCATTTTTTCCTTTCTCGATTACTTCTTACTTCTATCTATGTAGTTTTGAACATTTACAAATTATTCAACGCATATAATCAAAGCCAGAACATCTTTGACACATTTAATCTTCGATTAAGGCCGTATCATTGGCAGAGTAACTACGGTGTTCCGATAGCGAGTGCGAAAATCTAGATTCCATTCCGACCGCTAAGGTCTATCTCGGTAAAGAACATAAATATCGCAATTTGAGAATTGAAATTTCGTGGCGCATCTAAAAATTTGTGTGAATAAGGCACCTGACGTTGTTATGGCCGTTGTTATCGCTCTCAATATTTGTATTTAAAAATAAAAGCAAAAAATATTGCGATGGATTTAATTGCGTTTCGTATATATTGAGCACATATACCCCCCGCTGCAATATAGGCCGATCGCTGCGGATTAGGTTTCATGAATATTTTGTTCTCTCTGCGCATGAAATGCGCTAACTCATGTTTTTTTAGGATCGCGTAAGAAAACATGGTTGCAGACCTCCGCACTCACGTCTTTCACCGCTATTGAAATTCGACCTATAGCTGAGTCTTGGGTATATGAGAAGGCGAGCCGTTGCATTTCACTTTCTTACGGGAATGTTGTTTTCGCTATAAAGCAGGAAAGCATTTTACACTTATATAATTCTCCGCATCACCTTGAAGAGCTTCGAGCACTACTTGGCGACCTGGGTCACTGGATCACAACAGTAAGTGCGTTAAAATGCTCACCCTTTCTTTAGGCTATTTTGTGCAGATGAGCTGAAAGAAGTTGCTAGTACACATTGCTGTACGAACTGTTAGTTCGGAACCCGTGTCACTAGAATTTCCTGAATAAAACTGTATTGTGATATGAAAGACAATTTTGAAGAATATGTGACGGGCTTTTTTTTTAGATATCTGTCAAATTGATGGTTGGCTTATGGGAGTCCCCAGTGCTCACCCTTGCTGAATTTTAATTTTTTTTTACCTTGGCTGGTTATCACTTTTCGCAGCGCGGATCTATGGGTTTTTGAGTTAAAACAAATCTCTCGATGCGCATGGAATTTAGAGTGGCCAGAAAAGCTTCTTCACGTACTTCATTAGAAATAAAAAGTAACTGTTATATTAAGATTTCTTCCTCAGCCATCAGGTTCCGAAGTAACCTGTGTAACCAGACGGGCTACGTGAGTAAACATCTAAATGCTACTACAGTTTTTTCTCTTGTGGATGCCTCAAGAACAGTCGCCTTTTCCTTGGAGTTACATGTCAAGCAAGACCACTGTTATTGTTTCCTAGTATCTCGGCTGGGATGAAGCTCCTTGGCATTTGTGTCCTGCTCTACGTCTTCTTCGTCAATGTTGCATCAGGTGAGTATAGTTACCATATACACCCCTTCCCTCGTAGCGATTAATTAGGTAATGAGCTAGAGCTACAAATATTATCCTACTCGATCTCTTGCAGTGCGTTCCTGTATACCCTGGCGTTAAGTTCAAAATTATAAATCATTCATACATTATAAATTCACCTAGATTCAAGTCTTTCGTGGTGAGGTTGTAGTGATATCAGAGCTCTGTGATTTTTCTCTGGTCTGCCCCGCCATATATATATACGCCCCATATACAACACCGTTGAAATTCTCTCACTAAGGCCATTGTTTCTTTTTTTCTAGAAACTCCGGAGTGCCCTCTTCCTAACTGCCAGCATGCATTCCAGATTGCTTGCTTCCTTACAGACAAAGATTGCCGCTGCTTCTGTGGTGAGATTAGCCCGACGTTTTGTTTTTTTCTTTCACTTCTTGCATATAGCACTAATTTTTATTTGTAGTAATATATCACAATCAAAATTATTTCTTTATGTACTTCCACTGCCTGACAGACATAACTACTAAATGTTTGGTGTCAGTGAATTCACAATGATCAGCCTTTTCCTATTTGCTTAATTTTTATTTTTGCAGAGCATGACCAAGACGCCTGCGACTTCTTGCGCGAGAAGTTTTCTAGCCAATGTCAAGCGCCTGAAATATTCCAATGCACTACTGAGTTCGCCACTTGCAAGTGTCGGTGCGGTACGTTCGGTATTTCAAGACTTATGCTTCAGCGTTTCTGAGCGTGTCCGAAGCCTCTCTGGAGCCATACGTGTTTCATGCGTAAATTAGGGCAACAAAGAACAAAAGTCACTTGCCCTCATCCTTTTGCGTTCTTGTCGAGAGCATAAATCATATACTCTCGTTCATAATACTGACATTAGGAACCTATCTATCTTTAATAAGAACAATATATTGCAGAACTGCAGAAGAAATATAAACCCCGAATACTGGAAAAATGCCCTCACTTCCTTTTGTTTGCATTTCCATCATAAAGGGAAGTTTTATAACGTATACAGGGGTTCATTTGGATGCGGAATTGCTACTAACATTAGGAAGAGCTAAAGTACCTATAAACGTCGGGATTCAGCAGATGAAGCACAGGAGTTAACGATACAGGCAATGATCTAGAGTTGTATTCAAACAAAAACGTAAGCTAAACAAGCTTCACTGAAAAAATTCCACCTAAAACATTGAAGTACCCCTTCGGGTATCCGCAGCCTCAGAATATCGTCCACGTTATAGGTGATGCCAAGAGTAGATGAGGAAAGACGCAAGGACGAATTGGCCGCAAACGGCTGCCCTGAATAATTCTTCACGCGCTTAGCTCTTGGTACTAGTCGGCAGCCGCTGCCACGGTGCTAGATTTGTCTTCCGTCTTAGCAGCGCCAATACGCCAATATAACCACAATTGTATGCTTCACTATTATAAGATTGTGTATAAATGCGCTGCTCATGGACGCTTACCCTATACGCTGCATGAGAGATCCTTGGTATTAGCCTAACATAATCTCACTCTTTCGTCACCCACCTCTAAAGGGTGGAGCATCTCCTGCATCCCCTTTAGTTATACAAAATAGTGAGACCCTAGAATGATGGGCAACTTTTCGGCGTCATTTTGCCGAGTGTATGCTCTAAATCGCATCTGAAGAAAAGAGTTTGGTTGCCTTGATGTGTGGCTGAGATGATTCAACGTTTCTCAGTGCTGAGACAAAAATCTTGAAACCTAGGTGTATGTTTCCGGAATGAGCTGGTGTAAATTATATCGAGATCAATTCAGAACTAATGAGCAGATTTAGAGTAAAAGAGTTAATAAATATCGTAAAACAACTCATTGAGAAAGGTACAGCCTTTGTCGAAAGTCTAGAGCCCAGGGGGTATGCTTCTGAGCCCTGAAGTGGTGCCGATTTAAAACTAGTGGAGGCCCTTCTCATAGGAGAAAGCAGGGCAATAAATCTTCTTACGATGAAGAAATTTGGAACACTTGAAATGCATTAGAAGCCAAACGAAGTGGCTCAGAAGCAGACCCTCTAGGTTCTACACTTTTGACAAAGACTGTAGATTTACAAAGATACTATTGCCACCAGAAGTACCAAAATTCATAATAATCTTCTTTATTATATATACGCAGTATTTACTAAACTAGAATACTTTAGCAACCCAGCTGCTTTTTCTGTAAAAAGGAATTAGAATCTTTACATTCGGTTTAGCAGAAATTCTTCATATATATAAATATATAATAACAAACAACTTTTGGGTACATAATTTTTCTGGTTCAGTAGATCCTGCAGGCATACATTTAGTTGTCCTGAGAGCTTAACTTTATTACTTATAACGGTTTACGATGTAATGTTTAATACGTACCAAAACAAACTTTTTCGAAAACTGCATTGAAATTGTTTTTTGCTTTTTGATGACCCCTAAACGTACCTGGGGCTTAATATCTGGCTTAATATCGCTCACCGACTTGAAAAACTGCCTTGATGCGGGCTTTCCTGAGTTTTCCTTGTTTGTTTCTTTGTTTTTGTGTGTTCGTTTGTTTTATTTTTCCCTGCCTCAAAAGAATTATTTCGCGGAGTGAGCATTGCCCATTCGGAATAGGAACACAGTGCAGAACACTTCCAGTGTTTTGCCGAGCGCCTCAACGACTTTCTTTCTCTTCTTATTTTCATCATGTAGTAGCCTACATCATTTTCCAGGTTATTGGCTAGCAGAAAAAGGTAGAATCAACACATCTTTAAAAGTTGGCTCGTAGTGGACACATGTGCACAACTATATTGCGAACGCGTCTAGGAACACTCGCTAACAGAGCTCGAGAAGCTGTGGTCGAAGCACTTGAAATGTTGTCTGGCGCCAAAGTTAACAACTGGGCAAAAGAAGAAAGTGACCTATGAATTTCAGGACAAAATTTATTACAGCTGTATGGAAATCGTATACAGGAAACAAATTATACTCTGAGGCACCCTTCCTTAATATAGAGGAGAAAATGTTTCAGGGGACTTTTAGACCACTTTTGTTGCCCATTTCAGCACGTAATTTCAAAAATGTTGTTAAATTGTTGTACTATTTTAATAACAACACTGAAAAAAAAAAGCCAATATGTTACCGCTTTTGCCTACCATTCCTTCTTAAGTAATAGCTGCGTTTAGCGCTTAGACACCCGCAAGCAAACAAACGACCCTACTGCACAAGGACACGACTCGTTTGTTACTTTTTGACCGGGTTGCAACACGCATCATAGCGAATATGGAAAAGATCTCACTAACACTCATGAAATTAAATGCTTTTTGCGGTTACAATGCGTAAAGTGCATCTGGAGCGCTTAGTTGTTACCATGGCCATGGATATTTTTATAAACTTCCGCTATAACGGCCGAAACGTTTTGCTGCTTGCCTGTCCCGCCTGTTTCTACGCTTCCCGCACAGATAGGCAGCTTTAACGTAAATGCAAATACTGCCTTCCCATGCATGATATTATTTATGCTTCTTTTGCCTTTCATACTTTAGGAGTTCCGTGATCTCTTCATGGCAAAATACTGATGACTACCGAGAAAGTGCCTCAAAGTGGTGGATAGTAGAAGCATCGCTTTGCTTTGCAGCTGCATACATTAGTTATAGAAGATAAGAAGAGAAATAAAAGGCTGGATTTTCTAGAAGTGTCGTCGTCCTGATTCCTAGCCACAAGCGGCATTTTGACTTACAATGCGTAAGTCAAAATTGCGTGGCTCTCTGCTCCTTTTTTTTCAGAAAAATATTCAAACAAATATTGCTAGATAGTAGGGACGAATATCTGTCTGGTGTGTTTTGTCCATGGGTCACCTGTCATTTTACGTGTACAATAAGAGCAAGGGTGTGTAAATAGCGCTCTTTCAAATAGTATCGAATAGTGTATAACTGCGACCGAATAGAACAGAAAATGAATGTTATTTAGAATTGGTACTTTTCTGAATATTAAGCAGAAATCGCGCAAACAAATGGAGTACTAGTAGTCGTGGTGCGTACTATGATGTTATTTATGCAGGTACAGCTTATCTGTTGAAATGTCTGATAAGGAGACCGCAACATAAACTTTGTATATAAAAAGTCTATCATCTTAAAATGTGCCGCTAAATGAAGGTAACTTTTCATATTGATTTATTGCAATGGTCAGGGTAAACCTATAGTGAAGTTATTAGTATGCTAGAAATACCACTCTGTAGTTGACGATAAAAACTAGAAAATTGCCCTACATCTCAGCACATGAAAGGAGCAACAGCTGCTTAGGAAACATGACTCCTAAGATATGCCACCAAAGCCGACTTTTCTGAATCTGCTTAGGCCATGCAGCATTGTATAATATTTGCAAAAAGGTATATGGGCGTTCTGGTGGCCGTCACGTGAATGGGCCGTACCATAGTGGAAAACACCGCACCCTGCGCATACCTAATGCACGAGATTGCAACACCACCATGTGGGGTTCATTTCTTATAACATAGTCTTGGAAGCAAAAGTCCGTGACTGTTCTTAATAATTTGTGATGAATGTGTTCAGTAACAGTCCAAAAAATTCGATTTACTTTCAGTTCTTGTCTACAGGAGCGCACCATATGTTGTTCACTAAAACAATCGAATATAAATTTAATGCGATTCCTCGAAATAATCAGTTAGTGTCTGCAGTTAGTGAAAGAATGCACCTGACGCCTATTTGAAATTTTGTAATATTGGCTGAACTCTTAGTAAATAAGTTTACATACTAATGATTCGTTGAACGAATCACCTACCCCCTTTCTAAATATTGTAGAATTGCACACGATGCTCTGTATTGAATTCATGGATAGTCACACAACCCTTAATAAGTAGAGTTAGGTAAAACTGAATTTTCGAAAGACTTCATTAGTGCATCTTTAAAGTGATAAAGATGCATTCGATGCATTATTCGAACTTCCCCCATATTCACACACCCCTACGTAAATAGAGTAACGCATTTGATTTGTTTTCTGAATGCTTTAGAGCTTGTTGGTCATTATTTAGAGCCTGTGAGTGTCATTCAAAACTCGTGACTATCCAAACACACCTTAGTAAATATCGTTACATGCAGTTGATTTGTTCAGCGAATTAGATAGCGTTTGTAAAAAATTGCTGAAATGTATTCGATGCGCTCTTCCAAATTCTAGAATGACTCACCTCTTATAATATACAGCAAATAGAGATGTACTCTGACACTATGGCTGAGCATTTAAGGAAATGGATCTATTTCATTGTCACTTACGACAAACGTTTTCTGCACCCAGGTGTACATGTATTTTGCACAGAAAAACGTCATTATGTGGACTATTGCAGAAAGCTTCTCTTCGCATGACCAGTAAAATATTTACAGTGACGTAGCGCACTGGTGACTATGGCTCCGTCTGTGAGCGTTTTTAGCAAAATTAAATTGTGGGCACGTTTAGGATTATAACAATGGAGGACTACACGGGATTGCTGAGTGGATCAGTCGGTGTATTCATCCAGGGGAAATCCTAATTTTGTATTTAGATCCAGGCATGCGCTTACCATTTGAATATGGTCCAGAGCTAGCCAATACACGGCACATTTTTTTCATAACATAACATAACATACATAGAAGTTCTGACCTGACAATATATATTATGGAAGAAATATTTATGGCTCCCATCAAACCTCAACTTCACTCTCAAGTGGGACGTCTTTCCAGCAAGCCACCAATAATTCAAAGGGCTATACTCTACTAACCATCGTTTTTAAATTTTAGCACCTCTTTTGTAAAAAACGGCCTTCAGTTATATTATTTATCTAAAACTTCGCAATAAAAATTTCTGACACGTTCCGGCATTCACGTGGACAAGGGTAATCGAAATTTATTCTTTTGCTGAAGCACGTCACATGTACAAGTAGATACAAGTATATATTTGTCATGATCACATTATAAGTACGTGAATCGCACTTAGCGTCAATATTATTTCGCGTAATTTTCCAGTCCATTAGGTTCCGGTAGCTGAACCTCCTCGGGTGAGTTACTGTGAGTTCTGCTTCATCGCATCTTCCCATTGTCCTTCATACGTGCTCCCAATAAATATCCCAGAACATTAAATCCAACAGAAAAAGGGGCGCAAATGTGGTTTTCGTGCTGAGCAAACTAGCAGTTTTCTTTCGGCTAGGTGAATAAGAATTGACAATGTAGTTATTGTGTTCTCCACGTACACACAAGGTTTTTGTTAGGGTGAGCATATTTGTAGTGTCGCCAACTCTAGACGCTTTTCCGCAACTATCTAGCCAGCTAGGTGGCCGAAATGCATAATTTTGTGTGTGCCAAAAGACATGTAGGGGTTGAAAATATAACCGTGAGAAAATGACATAAAATGAATGGTAAATCAGAAAGGCCGCTAATTATACCGCAATTTCGAAAGGACGCTGTCAGACGCCCAGGGAACTTTTTATTTTTTATTTATTTATTTATTATGTGCGAATAAACAATGGTCCTAGCGTAATTGTTTTCATTACGAGTGGCAGTTATTTTCTTTGAACGACGAAAAAGGAAACGAGAGAGAATAAAATGATGAAATAAAAGGACGTGATGCTAATGCTATGTAATGGAATGCGATAATAGTATCCTTCCTGCATAGTCTGTATCATCATTGTTATTGAAAAGCTGAACTGAAAAGTTTGTAAAGTTTAATTACGATTGACAAATACGAAAGTTCTAACGTCAATTCCATTATGACATAGTTTGGAGAATTGCACGTAATACAAAAACAATGGAGGCTATCTTCATCACCAGGATTACGTGAAAGTAAAAAATGAATTGGAGCCCCTGTTTTGACATCCTAAGACAGCTCTCACGCAATCTTCTTGCATACCAGAACGTTTCGCCTTTTTCTGCTTATTCGACGCATCAAGCGGCAAGGCTGATCATAGCATAGTGAAGCGTTACCAATCATTCGACGCACGCATGCATAAATCTACGACAACTGAATGTTAAGCGACTTTAACAGCCAATTTCGTTAATGACGACGTCTTGAGTCGGTTTGAGCAAGACTTTAGTTTTTGCTTGTTGGTTACTTTGAAGTTCGGTTTCGCACAAAATTATTGAGTGAGAAAAAACGAGGGCGAAACAGTTAGGACAGGAGAGCCGCCACTGTTTTTTTCGCCCTTCGCTATGGAGATGTCAACGTTAACTGAAAGAACGCGCTTTAACTATCAGAGAGGTCATCGCATTGTCAAGGAGCTGCTACTCCGCAGCAAAAAGTTACAGCTGTCGGTCACATACATAACATTCCCAATGGAAGTGCTTCATAGCCTGCCTTTAATTCGACGTCAGGGTCCATTTTGCTTTCGCGGTTGACCATGGACGCTGATGTCTTCAATTTTCTAAGCAGTATAAATTGTTTTATAAATAATATGGAGTGTCTGCCACTGTGGTTCAGTAGGGTCTAGGCTTTTGTAGGCGATGGCAGAAGCACAAGTTTAGAATGCGGCCACAGTGGTCTCCGTTTCTGGGCTGAGTTGCATTTACGCGGTTGTACTGATATTTCGGAATTTGTTACAATACCACACGTGGTCTAAACTTATCCCGAGCCTTTAAATGCAATGCCTCTCATACCTCTCAACATGTATGAAGCCCGGGAAGCATAACTGAAGTAGAATATTGTAATTACAAGTCTCGGTTGCTTCTCTAAAGCTTTTCAGGATCTGTTTTCTGGAAACACCGGCGTTCGTTTTGTGGGCATAAAATGCAGGCATTCGCGGCACTGTTTGGTGGTAGGTTTGCCGGACATTACGCAACCACACGACATGACCTATCTGACAAAAGCTACCATCGCGGACCTCTGTTTTCACTTGGAAGGGTGAGATCGCAATCAGTCTACCAGGACCCTTGCCATCTGAGTCAGACACGCGCTGCTTGTTGGCCCCGCAGACAGATTTCTACGGCTTGATTTGGAGGTTATTTATATCTATGCCAGATGCACCTGGACATGCGACTGCATTGTTGTGATGGAAATAATACGTGGAAGTATCTGACTTCAGTTATACATCAAGCTGTTTTCGTTCCGCCTCAATCTGAAAAACAAAAACTTTTTTTTGCGAAGTTTATTGGCTCAGGATGGCGTCATTGCCACGTGGAAAAGCGTGCTACAACCACCTATCGCATACCAGAGCGAAATTCCACGGTAACCTAATATTCCCGAATGTAGTGGCAGCCGGTTTCGGCACGGAAGGTCATGACCACTTTCTAAACCCTGTCTCATAAACGCAGGCTTTCGTTACAAAAATAAACGACAGTATTTAAGATTGCACCTCCTTGCACAATACGCAAATAGCAGGTAGCTGCCCTCGCGGTGTTTATGTTGCTGCACCTTTAAAAACTACCTGAGGAAACCATTTCCTGTTATTGCACCTGTGCGGACAATTATCGATCCATAAAGGCGCGCCTCTGCGCCGTGACCGCTCTATTCGGTGTTTGCCACGAATTGGTGAAATAAGCTGTACTTGGCAAGAAATGCTCACTGGACCCCAAATTCATCATTGATCTGGTGAACTCGTTGCAATATTGCCTAAATTAACGCCGCTGTGACCTAATACAGGTGAGTGCTCTATCCACATTGTAAGTGTAGTCATGGGCGATTTTAGCACGCACGCAATCCGAACACTGTGCAGCCTCTCTTTGAATGCCCCATGTAAATTTATCTGTTCTTCTGGCAATGTCTGCGTAGAGCAGCACAATTTTATTGCTTAATAAATGAATATCTCAATACTAGTTTTTTTGTGTAAAGTGTTGCGTAAAGTGTTGTGTAAATTGTTTCATTACCATGATATATAATGTTTTGTGTTATAACATTTATTTTTGCCCCTTAAGTACAATATTATGTTGCTGCTTGCTTGTTAGCTAATTTAGTTTTAACATACCGAGGGTTCCGTGAGACTCATTTGATTGTGGATCCTCGCATGTGTTGTAAATTGTATGAACCTCCTAACATGTTCCAATTATTTCTTAATTTGCGAAGAGACTACATAGCTATCTGCAGCGTTAATCATTTCTTTTCATTAGAGGGATACACCACAGGAGACGTTCACGGAGCAATTATTCCTTCTTCATCCTTTCTCATTTCTTTAAAGCTCACAATACAACGAACTTCTCTCATCCCTTTCCGTATATGCGCTAAGCGTCTGAAGGCGAGATAGCAATATTAGCAGGAAGAATTTTTTACCGTGTAAAGTGAATTTTTCAGAAGCAAGTTTTAGTATTATTAACTAACAAAAAATAACTGATAGCTCCTTGCATTAGCCATCGCTCAATGATAGGTGATGGGGCTAATCCCGTTTAAGGAGTTGAGTTTGAAGTAACTAAAATAGTAGTTCTTACATTATTAAAATGAAACACCTGGAGTGCACATCTGCATCTGGCTCTAATGATTTTAAGGAGCAGCAGGTAGGGTAGGTATTTTAGACACCATCAATGCTAGGTGTCGCCTTGATATCGGAGTGTTTTATGTCGCTTAAAAGAAATTGTCAACATCCTGCCTATACATACCAGCTCTTCAAAACTCATGACCCTGCGGCCAACATATGCATGCTTTCTGCGCCTCACTACTTGGCGGCTATCTTCAATAATACTTCACATATAATCTCCGGGTGTGTTTTATAAGAGCAATACAGGTGAACATGGGGTTTAAATGTACAATGGTGATTATTAAAAACATTTCTCGCAATTAAACGCCAGTGCAAGACAATAAACTATTGTATTTCTTTGCAAGCGAGCTTCGCTGCCAGGGTACGACAAGAGACCCTCAATAGGATTTTAAATATTGCGTGGTACTGTTAATAACTAATAACTTTCTTTGCTTCATACAACTTACTGAATACCAGGTCCTGCAACTCGGTTTTTCATACAAAACTTTATTTTATTTCTGTTATTTATTTATTTTTATTGCAGCATGAAGTCGTTTGCCATTGGCATCATAGTGTGCGCCATCCTGGTTGAAGTGGCAACAAGTAAGCGATGATATTACAGTAACGTATTTTCCGTTATTTCGCGTTCCACCCAGATGCTCTATGTTGGGCAACCCCTTAACACATAACCCGTAGGTACTGTTAGGGGATATCAATTTGCTAAAATAATCAGCAAGGCTAAAGTTCTCTGTATGAGTAATTTATAGTATCTATCTTGCTTGCGATTTACCTGCTGTTGCATTAATTCTATATTCTGCAGTTCATTTCCACCAAATACAACTTGATCTATATATCAGCAGTGGCCAGGAACTAACCATCCTTGCTGTTGCTCCGACAAAACGTTCACTAATCTTAGCAGTGTCGTCTAAGGTTAGACAGCGTTTTGGGAGAGCAAAAGATGAACAGTATACTAGTTTGCGCAGAGATATCGTATAGGGGACCAAAAAACACACATATCATAGTAACTGAATTCCTTGTAGAAGAAAGGTATTACCCACTCGTTGTCGTTTAATTTAACTCTCTTCTACCAACTTATCCATGCAATCTGCTATACTTTTCTTAGTGAACTCTCTGCCACAGCTGCTTTCTTTCATTGCTGTCTAGAAATGAACACCGTTAACAAAGAGAGCATCGGCTACTTTATTGTAGGCTACAATTTTCGCCGTCCGCGATATTTTGTGTAGCTGTATAAAGATGTAGCGAAATATCGTACTGGTTCCTAATATTTTGCCTGTCTTTTCAAAGTTCCGCAGTGCCCTGAGCTGTATTGCCGACCAGGATCCAAGGTTGGATGCTACCTGACGAAGGAAAAATGTAGCTGCTTCTGCGGTGAGAGAAACGCCACCCTGTTTGTTGTTAAGAGCTCTTTTGCTCACTGCTACGCCTTCTACCCAGAAGCAACAAAATAGCCCTTAAGATGTATAATAAATATTGTTGCAAACGTTCGCATTACAAATATCCACGGCAATCAAGTATTAATAACAATTAAAATGGTCTGTCTAGTGAGTATATTTTATAGTTGTTTGTTCAGTAATGTTAGTAAAGCCTGGTTATTCAGAAAATGCAATACCCATGAGGCCGCTCAGAGAGCCTGACCTTAAAGAAGGCTCAAATACATTTCATCTCTGGATTTTAAAGTGGTGTATGCTTTTAGGAATTGATTTTGTAGCATTTTTTCTATGCTAATTTATTAACGAATTTTTCCGCAGGGCTCTGTGCGCTGATATTTTGAAAGGTGGGTAATCCAAAGTAACAAGTGCTAACCAGGTTCAAGGTAGTCGAGATGCTCTAAACATATTGCTATTTTTGTGTACCTAGTGCCCAAGTACCGGGTTAAGTGGAGAAATATGGGAGAGGCCTTCGCCCTGCAGTGGGTATAATCAGGCTGATGATGATGATGATGATGATGAGTGCCCAAGTATTGATTAAAATCTTTAAAATATCATCAGTGGCTCGTTGACCCAATCGTTGGCGTTGTTAAACCGTATTTAGTACAGACCGGCTTAGTTTTCACTCGGGTTGCTATGCATTTTTCTGCTTTTGAGCCTTCTAGATTTGTTGGGAGGCCCAGCTCGCCACTCAGTCAAATTTGAAATGCAGGTACACTGCCTCTTTCTGAATCCTGTACCACGGTAGCAGTCGTGATTTATCCTGTTCTAAGATGCACTTAGTATATGTTTGTATTTCCTTGCAGTGGAGAAGCAAGATCCTTGTGATTACCTGCGCGAATCCTTCTCATCCCAATGTCGTGGTCCTGAGGTGTTACAATGCATTTCCAAGGCTTTTGCTCCCTGCAAATGTCAATGCGGTAGTGCACCTTCTTGAAGACACACTTAACCTTCCTCGCTTCTGTATTTTTCTGAAAGCAGAGTGAAAAGCGCTTGAAATAAAAATATTCCTTCCTGAATGAATGCGTACGTTGAGAACTTGAAACCAGCTCCAGCGATCGAGAATATATCACTGCGGACACAATTATATCGCCTTTTTTCCTCTTCAGCCCGCTATGACTGCGAATAATTATGTTCAATAAAGGTGATTTTTAAATATTTTGCACGGCCTTACAACAACTTCTCATTTGCGCATACCTCGTGTAATAAGTAGAGCGATGATCCCTGCCTGCTTTACAAGATGAAATTCATAGTCATAAAAGTGCCGTCAAGAGCGCTAACGAAACTTGAGCAGCCACAGAATGCATCAGAACCAAATCACCGCTGGCCCTTATTGGCAGAATAAGTAAAAGCTAGGAAACATTTACTAAGGCTTGAACTTTTCTGGTCACTGCGCCAAATCTGTAACTAAAATAAAAATATCCATGGCATTTGCGTTCTCATAACGGTCTCTATGGTCAAAATATTCCGAGACCACTGTAGAATCTACACTACAGAAATGCGAAAGCCAGAGCGTTGCTGGTGCACACAATGCATCATGTTTGCTCTCATTAACATTATCAACTAAATACACTGTCATTATCACTGTGAATGTCAACATTGTCCTCACAGTAGACACGAAAAATTATGATGTGCATTTCGGTTGATGACGTCATGTGATTGACACCTTAATGGGACAGGACGCCGGATGATGTGAGTATGTGCCATTAAAAGCTTTCGCTTAAAACTCACTTTCATCATATTTTCTCCTGATTGCAGTTACGTAGTCTCTTTTTATTTGGAGAACTGTACCACATATATAACTGGGACGTTTCCGAAAAAGTTCCACTTAATAACTGGATCTACAAGTGGAACCAGGCTAAGAGCAAATGAATGAAGGAAGCTCGGAAAATTAAGCTTGTGCTCTGCGTAGCAGGCAATAATGCGATAGAGCGTAATGAGCGCAGCAGCATACCTTGAGCGGCGACACTTATTTAAAAGCAGTCGTGAGGCATGTGCCTTCCGGCACATATAAGCATGCTGTTACGGTGCGCACTATCGAGATGACGACGTGCTGGTGTGTAGTGAAGAAGACGACGCTCAGGCTAAGCTGGGTTCGTTATGGTGGTGTGTGCATGTGACAGTTAACTGGCGTTTACCGCTGTGTACTTTCCCCTTAACAATATAATCCTGAACGCATAATGGTGATCGTAGTTTCCATTCCTCGTTGCAAAATTTCGCCTTCCACAAATACGGAATAAAGGTAGCTTTTCGGCGCCGTGTCAATATCTCCTTCCTATCTTTTTGAGTGTGTTGCAGCGATGCTTTCAAAGACTCTAAAAGACAATGGCTGCCTAATTTTACACCAGGTTTCTCTAACTGTACAGGCAGGTCTGTACGGTTAGAGCAGATTGCACATAAAGGCGAACATTATGCATGTGTGTAAAGATAACGGATAAAAGATTAATTTACTAAAAAGCTATAGAACCTTTTGCTTTTGATCACAACGGCAAACATACTATTAAGAAATTGAAGTTGAGGCTCGTCTATAAATTTCTATCGTATAGGGATTTTGAAATTTTGAACGAAAAATATACACATTTCCAAGCACGGAAAGTTGTTGTCCGCAGTGCATATCATTAAAATCGCATTGCTTCCGTTTCTAGTATTGTCGTGACGCTGGGGCTACGTCGATCCGGCCTTCACTTGGTAGCGTGCAGAGACTCGGGGTTGAAGTAGGATTGAATCTTCGAAGTTGGTGAAATATGTACAAGCAGGTTTAATGGCACTTTGAGAAACTTATTTACAAGATTATTTACACGAAAAAGAAGGGTACATCAGCAAAATGGCAAGCGTTAAGAGTTCATAGCGAGAAGTGACTGGATGAGCCGTTTACCCAGGGCCCAGAGCGACATTTCGTGCTCTGCAGCGTCCTTAAAACCCCCTATGTCCAGCCCCTCTCTGAAGATGCTGACCAACCAAATCCAGGGCACGCCCCTCAGGTATCGGCATCCAATCGAACACATCACTGCACTGATGGTCTGAAGCACTGACTGGTCCGGCATTCATTCGTTGGGCGTGATCACTTGTTGGCGGGAAAAGCTTGGGAACGGCGAGGAGAGGAGGTACATTTCTATTCTTCAGCAAAGAAACCACAGGCTGGTTCTGACAAGTGGTTTTACTTCTCAGAAACCCGAGTGCACGTGGCGCCGCATCCGCTCCCAACATTGTCCGTTTTCGACAATTGCAAATCTTTCCTGCATTCCTGGGAAATCACTTAATGGCTGTATGCGTCATGCTCCTTTCTTGTCCTGCACGTCAGCGGACATGTCACTCTGTCGTCTCCTTTGGAAAGTAGGCATTCCTCACTGGACGATAGGGCTTATCGACTGGAAGGGTGAACAAAAGAAAGAAAGCACTTCCTGCATTTCCCGCAGGGGGGCGTTTCTTTGTGTTTTTTCCAGACGTTCTCTTGGCAGGGTCAATTTGGCATTTGCAGAGTGTCCACAAAGCAAAACAGGCTTACAAAACAGGATTCCTGGAAACAGGCTCACTTAGAGCCATTGGACCATCACCACATATTCACAGCACTTATCCATGCCCACAGGCGAACAATAGAGCGCGCAAATGCGGATGCTTGGTCGTAACAGCCTCCTCCCCCGCCAGAAGAGTCTCGGAGGGCAGCAGTCCCAGCTGCTGCATGAAGAGACGACTTAATGGCCTGCACGTGAACGCTTGAAGCTCGCTGTTGCTTGTCGCGTTGTCTTGATTGTTGTAGGCCAAATTGCTCGAGCTGTCTGAAACTCAACCACATGTCGAAGCAAGCACTCGGCTCCCGTCTGAAGAGACCAGGTTAAAAGAAAACTGCCATTGTTGTTCGAGAAAAGCCCACTCTCAAGACGTTCAGGACCCACGTATTCCTAGAAAACCAAACGTGCTGCTTTACATAGCCACACATATACAAGCGCACGAAAAAAAAAATATACCTGATTATCAATTTGGATACGTGGTGAGGAACATCTCGGACCGCTTAGAAAGAGCGGCTAAGCGCGTCCGCATTCCCATTTAACTTCCCCTTTTTGTATCTTATTTCAAAATTGTACTGCTGTAAAATCAAGCTCCACCTAAGAAGGCGACTGTTCTTCGATGTCGCAGTTTGCAGCCAAGCCAGGGGACAATGGTCCGTCTCTACGGTGAATTTGGCCCCTCCAAGATAGCACTGCAATTTTTGAATGGCCCATACAATGCAAGCGCATTCTTTCTCTGACGCGCAATAAGCCCTCTCTCTAGAACTCAGTTTTCTGCTCAAGTAGAGCACGGGGTGCTCATTACCGTCGTCATCTCTCTGGCAGAGAACAGCACCTAACCCTCGATCACTGGCATCACACTGGACCGTGAATTCTCGGCCATAGTCTGGAGCTCGCAATACCGGACGGCTAATCAGCACAGCCTTCAGGTTTACGAAGGAGGCTTCCTTTTGTTCGTCCCAGACTACATTTGTCGGTTCTGTCTTGCGGAGAGCGTCGGTCAGAGGGCTAGCCAAAGCTGAATAGTTAGGGATGTAGTGATTGTAGTACCCAGTCAGACCCAGGAATGCTCGAATTTCCGTCTTCGTGCTCGGCCGCGGGTAGTCTGCTACCGCAGAAATCTTAATCTCGCTGGGTTTCCTGAAACCTTGACCTACATTGTGACCCAAGTAGTCCACGGTCGCCCTTGCCAGGCAACATTTCTCGGCCTTTACGGTTAGTCCAGCTTGACGCAAAAGGCTCAGTACACCTCTTAGATGTACCATATGGTCCGCCCATGAGTCGGAAAAAACCGCAATGTCATCTAAGTAAGGCACTGCGAATGTTTCACACCCCTTTAAAACCCTATCCATGAGTCGGGAAAAACAAAATGGAGCATTTTTGAGCCCGAAACTCATCATTGTTGGCTGGTAGCTGCCCGTCGGAGTGACGAAAGCCGCGTATCTGCTGGCGCGTTCAGTGAGCGGTACTTGCCAGTATCCTCGAGTAAGGTCCAGCGTAGTCACATATGCCGCTCTACTGACCTGTTCTACTCTCTCCTCAATATTCGGAATAGGATACACTTGATCCCTGGTGAGAGAATTTAGCTTTCGGTAGTCTACCACAGGCCTAGGGTCTTTACCTGGAGCTTCTACTAAGATCATAGGCGAAGCATAATCGCTTTCCGAGGGTTTTATTACTCCCAATTCCAGCATGCGAGTTACTTCCCTATCCAGAATTTCTCTTTGCCTTGGAGAGAATCGGTAGCACCTTGATCGCACTGGCACGTCTGAAGTCAGCTCAATATCGTGCTCAGTCAAATCAGTTCTGCCTGGCCTGTCCACGAAGCAGGCCTCAAACTCTGTTATTATCTCGCCCAGATCGGACAGCTGGGATTTCTTTAGTTCTCCTCTCTGCTCCGTCTTTTTGAGAAGCTCCTGAGCGTTGCTTCCTTTTCCGCTGAGGCAAATCAAGTTGTCCCCCATCTCCTCGGGAAGGTTTAACGTTAGATTTACCACGGCTTCCCTCTGCACATAAGGCTTCATAAGATTGCAATGATAAATGCGCACTTCTTTACGCCTACCGGGAATTTTCACTGCGTAGTTAGTGTTAGAAAGCTTTGCAACGACTTCAGCCGGTCCTTCCCACTGTACTTCGAGCTTATTCTGCCTTGAACTTCTCAGCAACATCACCTGGTCCCCGATACAAAACGTCCTTTGACGGGCTGTCTTATCATAGTACACCTTGGAACGAGCCTGGGCTGACTTCATGCTGGCCTCAACGAGTTCCTTAGTGTTATGTAAGCGATTCAAGAGGTTCAGAATGAATTCTACTACTGTTGGGTCTTCTCCGCGCCCCTCCCAGGCTTCGCGCACCATTCGCAAAGGTGAGCGCAGTGACCTTCCGTACACCAACTCGGCTGGGCTAAATCCAGTGGATTCGTGCGGCACTGACCGCAAAGCGAAAAGCGCTGCAGGCAGGCAGGTATCCCATTCGCGCTTGTTTTCATAGCACAGTCCCCTCAGGACTCGTTTGAGAACAGAGTGCCATCTTTCTACGCTGTTGCTCTGCGGATGATGGATCGAGCTATGCACTACCTTAATGCCGCATCGCTCGAGAAATGAAGTGGTGAGGACACTCGTGAAAACGCTACCCTGATCACTTTGGACCTCGGAAGGGAATCCAACTCGTGCAAACACTGACAGCAGCGAATCCACTACACTCTCGGACGTCACCTCGCGCAGCGGAACAGCCTCTGGAAACTTTGTGGCTGGGCATAACATAGTGAGGATATAACGGTACCCTGACTCTGTCACAGGAAGTGGCCCAACTACATCTATTACTAACCGGTGAAACGGCTCGGTAATGATTGGTACTAACACCATCGGAGCTTTCCACTTATCTTGCGCCTTTCCAACCCGCTGGCACGTGTCGCATGACCGTACAAAATTTTCCGTGTCCTTAAAACATCCAGGCCAATAGTATTCTTGCAACAGCCTCTGCTTTGTTTTCTTTATTCCAAGGTGACATGACCACGAGCTGCCATGGGAAAGTCGCAGTAAGTCTCCGCGATACTTTTGGGGAACGACTAATTGGTCCCGCTCTACTCCGCGCTTATCCTTGAATAAGCGATACAGCACTCCCTTTCTCATCTCGAAAGAAATATTGTTTGCTGTCTTAGTGGCGCGGTGGCGCTCCCTTATCTCCTGTATCTTGGGATCATTGGCTTGCTCTATAGCTAAGTCCTCTCGGGTTCCACTTAAAAGTCTCGTGAGATTACTAGACACTGGCGGCAAGAGGTTACTCTCAAGAACGTCCTCATTCCGCGTCTCATCAAGCTCCCTTTTAAGTTGACATATCTGAGATGCCTCGCTCTCAAAGTTTTCTGACCTGCTATCTTCCGCATTTACCACTGTTTTAACTGCCGTTTCCTCCGCTGTGGATTTTTCTGGAATGAGCAGTGTAGCTAGTTCTCGCGCCTTTGAACGTGTTAAGGCTTGCACAACTCTGTCTCCGAAAAGGATGCCCCTCTTTCGCAGCAGCATGTCCGATTTGTTGGAGAACAAATACGGATAGCACTTAGGAAGCTTTCCTGAAACGGCAGCCTCGGTTGTTAATTCGCCGAAAGGGCCCTCGATGACCACGTTCGCGATCGGCAAGCACACACTCTGTTCCTCAACTACCTGTCGGATCCATGCACACTGTCCTGTATAGTCGGAAGGCGATACATACGCCGGATGGACAACATCCATCGTTGCGGCCGAATCGCGCAGTACCTTGCAAGGCTTCCCGTTGACTACTAGGTCATGCAGGTAGGGTTCTAAAAGCTGCATATTTTCATCGCAGTCCCTGACATACGAGAAAGCAATCTTTTCTTTCCGGCAGTTGACGGCAATGTGACCCTGCTCATTACACCTAAAGCATGTGAGCGGCTTCCTAGCCTCAAGCTTATTCTTTGTGTTCTGCACGTTGGTCACTTCCCCACTTTTCTCACTGCCGTCCTTTCTAGGGAATTTGCCTGAAGAAACCTTCATTTCTTCGTTTCCAACTCTAGCAAAGTGCCTTTCCTGACGGTTTTTCACACTGAACTTGGGATTGCGGGGTCTATCCACTGCTGGGTTGCTGAATTGTCGGCGCGAAGCATACTCCTCAATAAGTTCGGCAGCTTCAGTTGCCGACTTAATTTCGCCTCGGTCCTGTAACCAATTTCTTTCTTTTTCTGGGAGGCAGTTATAAAACTGCTCCAAAAGAATTCGCTCGACTACAGCGTCCCTATCACTGTAGGAATCAGTGCTCTTTAGCCACTCGCCCAAATTAACTCTTAAATTGTACAGGAATTCAGGGTAACTCTCGTCCCTGGACTTAGTAGCGTTCCGAAAACGTTGTCTGAACGCCTCGGCGCTAAGCCTATACTTTCTCAGAAGGCAAGCTTTTACCTTCTCGTAGTTGTCCGCGTCCTCCTTGCTTAGCCGCGCGACAACCTCCGCTGCCTCGCAGGGCAGAACCGTCAATAATCTCTGAGACCAAGTGTCTCGCTGGAAGGACAGTTTTTCGCAGGTTCGCTCAAAGTTAGCCAGATACAGACCGATATCCCCTGTTATCACATATGGCTGCATGTACTTTGACATCTTGAAATCTGCCTCCTTGTTGAGATGAGGTACCGCTAGCTGGGGACAATCGCCCGACCTCTTGCTCAACTCTAGTTCTAATTTCCGGAGCTCAATTTCTTGGTCCAGCTTTTTTGCTTCTCTTTCAAGCTTCTCACGTTCGTGCTCCCTTTCCTCTTTTTCCCTCTCAAGTTCACGCTCCCTTTCCTCTTTTTCCCTCTGACGTTCGCGCTCCCTTTCCTCTTTTTCCCTCTGACGTTCGCGCTCCCTTTCCTCTTTTTCCCTCTCAAGTTCACGCTCACGCCTCTTTTCCTCTTTTTCCCGCTCTTTCTGCTGTCTGAGCTGCTCCTCCTTTTTTTGGGCGATGAGGTTCCATGCTTCACTGAGCTCCTCATCATCGGCTCCCAAATCTGTGATTGCCTTTATAATCAAAGGTTTTCGTGCCAAACCTCTTGTATCAATTCCCAATTCCTCACACAATTGCAACAGTTCCGGTTTCTGCAGCTTTTGTAGGTCCATGATCGCTCCGAGTGTCGGCTACTTCCAAAACAACAGTGCAAACTACCAAACCTAAAGGCGTTTCAACACTTTTTACCAGTTCTAAAATCTAACCCTGTTCTAGAACCTGGTCCACATCAGAAGAAAAGCCAAGCACTCACCCACACATGCGATCGATGTTCCGAGCTGCTCTCTTGTTGGCCGATTGTTGCGCCTGCTTGTTGCTTGAGATGCCACCTCCGATCACAAGATGTGGCTTGTAGATTCTGATCCACCTCGAATCACCAGATGTTGTAGCTTGTAGATCCAGATCCCACCTCCAGTCATCAGATGTTGTGGCTTGTAGATTCAGATCCCAACGCTGGTCACCAGTTGTCGTGACGCTGGGGCTACGTCGATCCGGCCTTCACTTGGTAGCGTGCAGAGACTCGGGGTTGAAGTAGGATTGAATCTTCGAAGTTGGTGAAATATGTACAAGCAGGTTTAATGGCACTTTGAGAAACTTATTTACAAGATTATTTACACGAAAAAGAAGGGTACATCAGCAAAATGGCAAGCGTTAAGAGTTCATAGCGAGAAGCGACTGGATGAGCCGTTTACCCAGGGCCCAGAGCGACATTTCGTGCTCTGCAGCGTCCTTAAAACCCCCTATGTCCAGCCCCTCTTTGAAGATGCTGACCAACCAAATCCAGGGCACGCCCCTCAGGTATCGGCATCCAATCGAACACATCACTGCACTGATGGTCTGAAGCACTGACTGGTCCGGCATTCATTCGTTGGGCGTGATCACTTGTTGGCGGGAAAAGCTTGGGAACGGCGAGGAGAGGAGGTACATTTCTATTCTTCAGCAAAGAAACCACAGGCTGGTTCTGACAAGTGGTTTTACTTCTCAGAAACCCGAGTGCACGTGGCGCCGCATCCGCTCCCAACATTGTCCGTTTTCGACAATTGCAAATCTTTCCTGCATTCCTGGGAAATCACTTAATGGCTGTATGCGTCATGCTCCTTTCTTGTCCTGCACGTCAGCGGACATGTCACTCTGTCGTCTCCTTTGGAAAGTAGGCATTCCTCACTGGACGATAGGGCTTATCGACTGGAAGGGTGAACAAAAGAAAGAAAGCACTTCCTGCATTTCCCGCAGGGGGACGTTTTTTTGTGTTTTTCCAGACGTTCTCTTGGCAGGGTCAATTTGGCATTTGCAGAGTGTCCACAAAGCAAAACAGGCTTACAAAACAGGATTCCTGGAAACAGGCTCACTTAGAGCCATTGGACCATCACCACATATTCACAGCACTTATCCATGCCCACAGGCGAACAATAGAGCGCGCAAATGCGGATGCTTGGTCGTAACAGTATAGAAAACATGGAAGTCTGTCTATTTTATGCCGTAGACGAAGTAAAAGTGATTTTCGCGCCATAATATGCCTAGTGACTCCTCCAAAAATAATTTCTTCCATACAAAAATAAAAGATACTTCCATACCATTCAAAACTACCCAGAAATTTCTTGAAAGCTTACCATTGAAATACGGCATGGTAGGCTTCAAGTAGTCACTCAAACGTTCTTCACAAAGCACGAGCTGGTGTTTGTGCTGCTCTTGGCCTGTGAGAACAAAGTTTAATTCCGTCGTTACAGTAATTGTACTGAAATTGGTTTGTTTTATGGGATTTTGGTTCCCACTGCGACTCTGGGTATGACAGATGTCGTAGTAGAGGGCTCCGAAATTTGGAACACCTGGAGTTTGTGAGCGTGCACTGACATCGCACAGAACATGGGCCCCTTTTTTCTGCCGCCATCGGAAAGCGGCTGCTTCGGCCGTGATTCGATCCCGCATCCTTCGGCACAGCTGTCGGGCGTTCTAACCACTACGCCAACGCGGTAAGGTAAACAATTATAGGCTTATGAGAAGAAGAATGGGTCCTCTTTCATCTGCTGAGAATGCTCGTTGGATGCAAACTTCATGTTTTCGTAAAGATAGCAGTACATGTTAGGGTTTTTGCCCGTTAGCCAGCTGTATCGACCGTTTTGGCGTCAAAGTTATGACGACCAGAAAATTGATGTAGGAATAAAATGTAATGCAGTAACATCCATGTACTTTATGGTCACAAAGCACCAATTAACTGCAGCTCAAGAGAACAATATGTAAAACTGTTGAGCCTTATTATTACATATCAAAGAGGCGAAATTGTACAGGCTAAAGAAAAGGCCTCAAAGAATAAAAAGCGCGTTTAGCCATTTGAAGGAAAACCTTATCTGGAATGTAATTAGACAGATAGCATATGGCGAATCATACCAGCCTTACTTATTTGTATTCGAAACGAGGTCAAGAAGATACTGACATAGGTAGGGCATCTAATTCATTAAGCATATTGTCGACGGCGCCATAGGGTGAAAGTGTAAATTACAAGAGCACGCAAACGTACAACATTCGAACGCTGAAAATGACCTTGGCTGATAATATTAATAACCTACCAGAGAAAACAAGGCTGCGGTTAGCCTAGAAAAGAGTAGACAAGAGAAGAGAAAGCGGACGATTTTGTTGCACCTCATAAGTTGTAAGCATATGCTATCTGTCTTTAGGCTAGCAATAGTGTCTTGTTCTAACCAAGAACAAAAACTGTGAGGTGGACCTGGGAGCCGCTGCAGTCATTGGAGTGACAGTTGGGAGGTATGAGAGACAGTACTGTCTATTCGTTGAAGCGAAGGAAATCTTAAATTACAATGCGCATATGTACTTTGAAGCCAAACCGGCAGTTTTTTACGGTTATATATTGAGATGCACTCAAGAACTCAACTGGTTAAAAATTTCCACGAGGAGTGTTATTTTTGTACAGTGCAGGACAGCTACTAAAATGTAGACTGAATAAGGAACATCTAAAACAAAAGGCAAAGTATAAGCGGCAAAATACCCAAGAAATAAGATTTGAATATAGCCTGGATCAAAAAAGCTCAGAAATATGCCTGATGATAAAGTGGCACCCAAGTGCAAGCCCCTTTCGTATTGCCGCACACGCAACGGGGAAATGAGTAATGAATTAGCATGACAGAACAACGGCAGAGTATTCCTACTAAAAACTTCTACAGAGCTGACATTGCACATCGCCAGTGATGCTAACTGCTGAAAACACACGTGCCTACAGACTATTTTGGTGTGTCCCGGCGTGGTGGTGCAGTGGTTACGGCACTCATCTACTGTTCTCGAGGACGCGGGATCGGATCCCGATCGCTTCTCGATGGCAGCGAAAAGCAAGGCGCCTGTGTGCTGTGCGATGTCAGTGCACGATAAAACTCCAGGTGGTTGAATTTTTCGGAGCCCTTCATTAGGGTGTCTCTCCTAGCCGGAGTCATTTTGGGACGTTAAACCCCACAAACCAACCAGTATTTCAGTGCGCTGGAGCGGCGCCGGTGGAGCCCTGAGGCGAAAGAACATGGCCCTCATGTAAGCATGCACGGCTTCGAAAAGAAGCGAGCTTTGTTCCCCAGTTTAACAAGACTGGAGACGCTCACCCTGGCACTCGGAACGCGTCGACGAACGCGTCGACAAATTCATCCACGCTTACGGACGGTACGGCTCCAACTCGTTCACCGCCCGCAACAAAAGCAGCGCGCGTCGCAGCCCAACGTATCAAACAACTCCCATCACTTCCTCCAGAAGCACTTCGTGTGATTTTCCGCTCACGCGGTGAGCTTCAATTACATCGGATCCCAGGCATCAAACTACGAAACGCTATCCAGTAACAGCTAAGGCTCTGCTTCCCTCAGACGCCTTCCTCCGGGTCCACCTTACCAACCACACATTCCCGATGGCCACCTCGCAGACAGAACTTGCTCTGCGTCTCTCTCAGATCACCTCTCGTAATATTGATGGCAAACATCCCTGTGCGGCGTACACAGCCCCCCCCCCCCCTCCTGGAGCCACCCGTGATGTCATCTCACAAGCTTACTGGCAAGAAATGCCTGCGGAAGTCTACACCACATCGTGCAAGGCAACCCCAACTGCAAGATCTTGGCCGCTAGGCGGATGGGGAAGACTAGCTCTATACTCATTACATTGGACGAAGATTACATCCCTTATTCCGTCAACTACATGAGCACAATATACCGCTGCACGCCCAACAGAGGCAGCCCGGAAGCCTGTACCAACTGCAGGCAACCTGGACACAGATATGACGTCTGCCATCTGCCTGAGGCGAACCTCTGCCCGCGATGCGGAAAAGATCACCCCGTCCTAGACACCCCCTGCATTCCCAAATGCATGTTGTGTGAAGGCCCACATCTCACTGGCCACGGCTCATGCAAGGCACGTAAACTTTCTACATCCCGCAAACCGGGTCAAGAAAACAGTGTGCAACCCATCGACTCTCAGTGCACAGGACTGGCCCGTACTACATCTCCCGCAAGGCCCTCATTTCCAGTCACAAACCTGGGCCCATGCAGCTGCTCAATCCAACGCGTGCCCTTCGCCACCATCCGCCCACTTTGTTCCGGTTCCGCCACGCCAAGACAACCTCAGCACAAAAAACGGCCTACTATACCCACGGATTGCGCAGTTAGAAGCCCAGATAAGTGCCACCTCTAGTGTAACCTCTCCTTCCCAACCCCCCGTCTCCACACTGCCCACCACAGCTAACGCACCAAATGACCCCCCTTCACTCATTAGTGCTCTTAGCCCATCTGTTTCTTCTGAATCTGCTTGCATGGAAACCGAAATAGATTAACCACAATCTCACTGTTCGGTTAAAACAGCTCGCCCAAACTCACCTTTAACTGAAGCTGACCTGCAAATCCTTGTTGAAAAGTTAGAAGTTACCATAACAGAGAGGCTAGAAAGAAAGATAATCGAACAGTTTGCGACCAAACTGGTAGAACGATTAGAAGCTGTCTTATTCTAACGCATGGAGGGCATGCTAACACATGTAGTCAATGAATTCAGCAGGCTTGAAATGAGGCCACAGAAGAACAAACAACACGACGCTTTGAGAATCTAGAGGAGCGTATTACTACCCTCAATAGTCACCAGTACAGACGTCGAAAGACAAAAGCTCCGGATCATCACAGCACACTTCCCACTCCTGCTGCACAAGAACACCCCATTCCCACTCAAGACATACTCCATATTCCCACTGTACAGAATCATCCTCCTCCTGCCTCCTGTTGCAGGTTCCATTATGCCCAAAATCCGTAATGGTGAAACCTAGTTCAATGATAACTGTCTGGCAGTTGAACTGCCGGGATTTTGGTCAAAAAGGCAAAGTACTTCAACAACTTCTTCATTGCGCAACCGGCCCTGGCGTCCTGGCTCTGCAAGAACCCACCAATCCTATAACCCTCCCGAGTTATGTCCCATTACTTCCTCAATCAGCCACGCCATCCAAAGTTGCCTTTCTAATTAGACGCTCACTCCCTACTATAACTCATATGTTAGCCATACCAGACCTCGACCCTCTCCTCCTGGAATTGGTCCCTCAGCATACACAGGCCAAGAGCCTTTTCATTCTCAATGTATATAGTCACCCAAAACATCTACATACCAACTTCGAGCGTCTCTTCACGGTGGCCAAAAGAACTGCCAACAAGTGTCCTCTCCTGATTGTGGGTGATTTTAACGCACGGCATACAGCATGGGGATACTCAAGTGATTCTCCAAAAGGCCGCAGAGTATGCTTAGCTGCGCAGCAAGCAGAGCTCTCTCTCATCACTGATCCGACTTATCCCACACGTATCGGCAATAGTGTGTGTAAAGACACCACACCAGATCTTACCTTCACTTGCCGGCTCCCAGCAGCTACTTGGTGCAATACCAAAGAGTGCTTAGGCAGTAATCACTGCATCCTTGAAATCATTCTTAACACTCACCTTCCTCACCATCCACCTAGGGGATCCACTCTCACCAAACGGGATTCATTTCGGAAATGCAGATCTACAAGGACTGCTGCTCCAATTACCGACATCACTGCTTGGACTACACAATTATAGATGGGCCTCCGATTTTGCTCTGGGTTCCTAAAACTTTCGACAAGAACTGAGCCGAAAGTTCGGTTCAGCAACGGATTTTTAAAGGGAAAGCCTTTAATGGCTCATACTGTCGTCGACAAAAGCTATCTGCATGAACGGCCCATCTGATTGATCGAGAGAGAAGTGACGTAACCAGCTGTCAAATTTAAAGCGACCAACCAGAAGTCTCATCTTGTCTAGCGTTACTGCCATCTGCAATTCGACGCTTGAATGCGCTCCAAGTAACGCCACGCGACAGGAGCGATGGTGTACCACCCAAACTCACTCTTGTCGGAGTGTGTGTGACCTGTACTGCGCCTTTCTTTTCCTGTAAACCAATTATAATTATATATAGCACTGCAACGAAGGCCGATAAAGGGCAAACAAGGAGAGGCAAATGATAGGAGAGGAAAGGAAGGCTTTCGTCATTCTCCTCTAAACAGCCTTCTAATCCAAATTTCTTGCATATACTCAGTAAGAGCACTGATGTAGTCACCATCCAGGTTTTTTAAAACTTTGTTATCCCATCAGGGCCCGGGGCCGATTTCGTTTTAGTCCCAATATCTCTGCCCTGACCTCCGCCTCCGTGATGGATGCGTCCAGCTCCTCGTTGGAGTCCTACTTTGGGAAGGGGGCACTATGAGTATACCGCCAATGTACATGTTGATTAGTGCATCCATAAATTCTACGTCTGAACCCTTAAACGCGTGCTTGGCTTTTTCCGGAGAAGATGGCACAGACGTCACTGACAAATCATTCAAGGATTTGCGCATTATTTTTTTGCACAAATACATATAGTAATATTGTTAGTTTCTTTGTTTGACCATGTCATATGTACTCATTCAGCTGTGTTTTCCAGTGCTATGCAATTTTCGTTCATCATATCTGTCATGTTCCATAACCTAAAAATTTGTCATTGTTATTCGTATCATATTTGTATCCTTCTGTATGATTTTCTGTTTATGAGCAGCTGCGTCCTGCTAGTGTATTTCTGCTATTGACGTATCAAACGCTGTCCTCTGTATGCCTTGTAGGGGGCACGGACCTCGTCAAGCCCATCGAGTGCTTTTTGTCCGTGCCCCTAAACATCATAGGATGTTTGAATAAACTGATAAACTGATTTGATAATCTAATTCCTTATTGCGATTTTGAGTTGGTTGGATCTAATAGTTGTCTCAACAGACCCCACGTTCTGGTAAGGCTCATGCCCTCTTCGATCTTGTCGCATCTGTTGCGCCAATTCTTATCACATAACTTGACCACATAATTTTCAATTTCTTTGTTATGCCTAGCCATCCTCCTTAGAAGATTACGGTTTCACTTTTGCTTCTTTAGTCTGCGCTCCATACCATGTTTTGCCTCCCACATGTGAAGCAGTTTGCTATCAGCTATCTCCGGGGCATCGTCCCCTTCAAGAGTATTTGTTGCCTCTCCAACGTGACGCATGAGGGCCTCCGTCCATATTTCTATGTTTGCAATCTTCCGTGCCGCAGCCTTCTCTCGCTTTTCTCTAAATAGTTCGGCAGTGGAAGTCGGCAAGCATAATTCTAAACCCAAAGCCGGGCAAACCCCCAAAACTAGAAAATCTAAGACCTATTTTCTAGCCTCATGCATGGGAAAATTGATGGAGCATGTAGTCGAGACACGACTGAAGCGCGTTATGGAGAAAAACGACCTGTGGCCGCACGAGATGGTCGGCTTCCGATCGGGTTTGAGCACGCAGGACGTGATGCTCTGACTCAAATATGGCATAATCGACTCGCGTTCCAGAGACGCCAAAGTGATTCTCAGCCTAGACTTGACAAAGGCTTTTGATAAAGTTAAACACGAAGCGATCCTCCACGGTCTCCAAGAAATCGGAGTAGGTGAACGAACATATGAGTACATCAAGGACGTTTTGTCAAACAGAACCGCCTGCATGAAGTTTCAAGACATTCAGTCCCCCACAGTGAAGTTAAGAAGCAAGGGTACACCGCAGGGCTAGGTTCTCTCCCTGTTTTTTTTCAGCGTGGCGATGAGGGGCCTCCCAGAAGCTCTGAGGAGCATAAAGGGCCTAAAGTTCAGTATTTACGCGGATGACATCAATCTCTAGATTAACCAAGGTAGTGATGCGAGAATTCAGGAGCGCTTGTAGGCGGCGGAGGACACTGTCGTAGACTACGCTGCCAGTAGGGGTCTATCATGCTCGCCGCAAAAATCGGAATTATTAATCTATAACCCAAAGTCACTCCGATGCAAGCGCAGCTGGGAATTTGACAATAAAGAGAAGGAAAACCAATTCCAAAGGTAGATCAAATCAGAATCTTATACCTATTTATTCAGGAGAATGGATATAAGATGGAACAATAAAAAAGCTAGAAGGATTAGCCACGCAAACCATTGGCATATTTAGAAGGATCGCGTTGAAAGGACGAGGCCTGAAGGAAAGAAGCTTGCTTAAACTAACCCATGCTTACGTAATACGTCGCGTAAGATATTCCACGCCGTTCTTAATATCAGGTCGGAGGAGAAGAAGAGATTAGGCTCTCTTATTCGACGGTGCATAAAGGGCTAACCAATTACCACATCGACAGAGCAGCTCCTTTCTATGGGAGTGCACAATAGCTGGGAAGAAATAGCGGAGGCTGTCAGAGTTTCGCAGCTGGAAAGATTAAGTCGAACGACCACGGGCAGAACTATACTCGAAATGGTAGGCCTGTAGACAAATAGGGGACTACGAGAAAAATCAAGTATCCCGCAGGACTGCCGAAAAAATATAATCATTCCCCCCCTCCCTCGCAACATGCATCGCATATTCAACACAGAGAGGAGGGAGAAGAGAGCAGAAGCACTCATAAGACGCTTCGATTCGATGGACAGCAAGTCGGTTGCGTACGTGGATGCCGCAAGGGGCAAAATGGGGGCGGCGGTGGCCTCGGTGGTCGACGGCCGAGGTGCCCCGGTATCAGCCGCCACCATCAGAAGCCCCAATCCCGAAACGGCTGAAGAAGTTGCAATAGCGCTCGCTTGCGTCAGAACGCCAGCTAATTTCATAATAAGCTATAGCAAAACGGCTACTTGAAATTTTGGAAAGGGAGGGTCTTGCCGGAAGCGGCAATGATTCTGGCCAGTAGACGACTAAACAGGAAAATTCGCCTAATTTGGACCCCTGCACACACGTCCGTTCCCGACAACGAAGCAGCCCACAAGCTAGCCCGAGCTCTCTACTTCCGGGTAACTGTGAAGCCGCCCGACTGCTGGAACATGGACGGGCGTCTGCAAAATTATACGGCTATTCTTCAAAATAACAGGTTAAGCAGGAGACTGGTTCCACCACCGGATAAAAGTCTAAACAACAGGGAAGGAGTCACATGGCGGCGCCTGAAAGCTGGGAACTTTGTAAACCCGGTCTGGGCATATTATGTCCAAATGGACGATAGGAGAAACGATAAATGCAAGCACCGTGGGGAGTGAGGGACCCTCGACCATATAATCTGGCTATGTACTAGCTCCCCAAGGGATAAAACAAATATACATTGTAGAGAAGCCTGGGAAGCCCTGCTGCGGAGCGAGGTCCCTGCTCCACAACAAGCCATCCACCTGGCGGAAGAAGCCGCGAAGAGCCAAGACCTCTTTGCCTGCTTCTGATCGCGGAGGTCTCGGCTCTCGCCCCTTAGGCCTGCGTGCCGGGGGCGGAGATTGGGGGCCTCCTTATCTGGTGGAAAAATAAAGTTGTTATCACATCACAAGAGCCTTCTAAGATACCTTCTAATTTTTGACCGAACGAGCTGTGTACACTCTCACATATTATAATTTGTCTTGAGATATTTAAAAGAGGAAGGTATCCGACAAATGTTCCTGCCTCTTTCAAACTTACGCTCTGAGCACAGGAATACGCAGAATGCTCGTGATTACATCCTGTTTAATTCATGTAGGCACTGCCCTTGCAATGCTGAATCAATTAGGGGGGTATGGGCCACAAGCGCTCTGTAAAGCCGCCGGGAACTCTTTAACCAATATGCGACTGTTTGCACTGAAAGTATAAAGTTATACGTTTCTTGGCTCAAAATCAGCAATTATGAGTTTTTGGCCAGAAGATATTCCATTATATGCTCATATACGCCACGAGATTGAACATTCTGTGTGCATTGTATTTTTCTAAATTCTTCAGCGCGCGTGCTTGAAGCAATGAAACGAAACACTCATCTAGGTTTTCTAAACAAATCTGCTGTTAATACCCGCCCATAAATTTAACCTACCTGGCGTAATCCGACCTATCTCTGGTGCCAGGTCACGTAGAATGAGGCGGCGGTAAGAGTTTACATTTGTTTACTTTTCGTTGATGATGTATAAAAAGGGCCTATATTTAAAATCGATGGCACTCTTCGGCTTGCGTTCGGTCGAATACATTCTGGGAAGACCTGCGAGGACGATTACTGCTCGTAAGTTATTGTCTTCAACTTCCTTACGTACGATAAAAATTTCTGCTCAAAAACCATCTTGTCACCTCGCTTCACAAGAAGAACCAGTATATAACCATAAAATAGTTTTTCACTTAACTAAAAAGCGAAATCTTCTTAGTTTGGGGTTGTTCTCCGACTTTCATTTCTCCGCCGTTGGCTTCGAAAGCGCTTCGAGTGTCGTTGAACCCATCAGCGTAGAAAATTCTTAGTGAACTATTAAAACGCCCTCTTCTGAAAAGATAAAAAATGAACCATTGCACGTAAATCGCTTCCAACGTCGTCTTATTGATGTACATCTATTCTTTACGCAAAATGATATAGTTCATAATAAGAACGATGAGAGTCTAAAATGTTTTACTGCCTCCAAAGTAGCTGCTTGCTATGTTCTATTGAATACCCAAATATGGATGTAGACATTGTGGTGAGTGTTAAGTGACATCGAAAGATTTGATGCCTAAACCGTGGTCTTCGCCTCTTATCTGCGAAAAATTGCTCAGATGTTCTGCCCGTACACGTTTCATACATCATCATTTTATTTTTCCGTAGCATTATTTATTAGAACACTCCAAGAATGAAGCTCCTCATCGCTGCTGTGCTGGCGTGCATTGTCTTGGCTGGCGTGAACTCGCGTAAGTAGAACCTGTCTTGAACTGGAGACGTATTTTTTTGCATTATGTTTGGCACTTTTCGAGCAAATCCGACTACCTGCCCTTTCAGTCCTACTTGATTGTCGGCTAATTCCATACTATTCTGGCAGAAATTTGTTTTTGTACGTTTTCACCGCCTGTGTATAGATTTAATTGATAACCTCTTCCCAGTGTTGCGAGCTGGACTAGCCGCAACACGAGAAGAAGACTTCTCCAAATGGCTCACCGACAACAATAAGAGCAGGAGCGTACGGAAAATATCTTACAAGAATTTTTATAATTTATGCCTTATGGCAAGCTTGCGTAATAAAAAAAATTACATAATAATCTGTGTGAGGAGGTGATCGCATTGTAAGCAAGATGGAACGAGAGTATCAATGACAGAAAAAAGGTGATAGCATGCAGAACCATTGATGAGATCGAAGCAGGTGGTTCGGGTATAACTTCGCCTTCTCTTGATGCTGTAGACGACGCGCTAATGAAATTGGTCGTCGGGTTTGCTAGTGCATAATTCGAAACTGACGATCAAGAGAGAATTCTTCGAGTAGAATAAATTGCTATAGCTTTAGCCCAAGTTCTTCTTTTTCATCGTGAGCTGATCGCATGTTGAAGAACTTCTTCATTGTAGAACGTGTATCACTCGAAATGTGTGAATCCGCAGAAGAGAGTAAGACTGATCACCTTTATCTCAAATTTTTAGAGGATCCAGCATGCCCCGGAGTGAATTGCGAGGTCGGAGCCAATGTGGCATGCCTGATTGCGGCGGACAACTGTCAATGCTTCTGCGGTGAGACGCTGACGTTCTTAATTTCAATTACCAAACTCCGTGTTGCTGTTCAGGTATACGATGTAGATCAAGCATGCATACGACAGGCCGTTTGGAAACGCCACAAGTGAAACAAATGGAAGAGTGTCTGGTGTGTTTAAGGTTTTTTCCAAGGCCCGAAATGACCGATTTACCAGTTACCTCCATAACGGTTTTGGAGCAGAGCCATTTAAGTTGCAACTTTTTCTATTAAAGTATACAGGCGAGAGCGGGGTCCAGCCCCGCAGAATGTGTGTTGTTTGTTGCCGAAATTGGTATATGTTTCTGAGTTAAAATTTGGCCGCACCTCTCACTTGAGTCACGTGGTTGATAACTTTTTGTACCCTTTTGCATTAATTTTATCTGTGCTATATTTAGGGATAAGGTGATTGTTTCGAATCAAAGGACCGAGATAAAAGTAGTCCACTATTTTTTTTTTTCACGAAGCCTTCAACCAATGAACATCAATGCTGATGACATGCATGCTCACTGTGAAGAAAGGCATGTACTTAGCGCAGCTACTCTGATCAATGTAAGGAAATTCACACGTATCTGAGCCTAAGGAACAACTATTATAGGAAAATGATCCCTCAATGGCACGAACGTCATTATCTGGCATCTGCAATGGCCTTCGGCTGATTCAGCGCAACATGAACCAAACCAAAGCAAATTACTGTATCGAACTAAACTATAACTTCCATTATTGTGTCCAAGCCAGATAAATTAATTACAGACTTAGGACTAAACTCTAAAAATGGCTTGTAGGGCGACAACTTTTGTTATTCATTACCGCTGCGTCAGATATTCGCTCATAAAAAAATATTCAATTGATATAACGACCAATTGAACTCACTGTTACTGTTGATTCTTTAAGCACATCATATATTGCTTTGAAACAGATTTCACAGTTAAAATTGTATTCGAAGAAATAAAATATAACTATACTTCCCGATTTAAGATCCAAATATAATAAATAATACTCTTGCTATTAACCACCTTTTTAGGTGTCATCAAAATGCCTATTTCTGCATTATTGTGCGCCCTTTTAATCAAGCCTTCATAACCTATGCTATACTAACGATGTTTTTGTTTTGTTTTTTTGCCCAGTGCTTGAAGACCCGTGCGACTATTTACGTCAGACGTACGCCTGGCAGTGCCCATCGCAAGAGATGCTGTGCTCTAGTGACGCAACTACGTGCACGTGCCGCTGTGGTACGCAACCTTTTCTACATGCGACCATGTTCTGAGTTTCCTGCTTTTTTTATGGCTCGACAGTGATTTTTTTTTTCGTGAACCAGGAGTGCTATATTTTTGTTCCATGGCTTAATATAATAGTGTGCCGGGAGGATAGCTGTTTACCTGTAGCCGATTAATAAAGTCGACTAGGCAGAAATGCACGTATAAACACTATATTCTACTTTCAAAGATTACACTATTACAGGTTTCCTTTTACCACCAATTTCAGAGTAAAAGTTTTAATTATGGTTATTGTATTTAGCGTTTGCATTGTTTCTACGGATGTTGTCAGGTATGTTGTACTTATGCCCTGCTGGATTCATTTAATCTGCACCTGTTACATCAAAGCAACGTAAAAGCTATAGAGCCTATTCACGTGACGTCATTGCTGCTTTACTGGAGAGAGAGAGAGAGAGAGAGAGAGAGAGAGAGAGAGAGAGAGAGAGAGAGAGAGAGAGAGAGAGAGAGAGAGAGGAGAGAGGGAGGGGGGGGGGCTATAGCGAATCAGGGTAGGCGTCGGTGAAATTCGAGATCTGTTTGGACGGCACGGCGTTCCAAACGGCGTCTCAAGTATCGGACAAATGAGCGGCGCGCAGCAGGGAGGACGCTGATAGACCGGCGCCGAAACGTCGGAAGCATTTTTTGCATGCTCTTAGTTTCGAACTGCCCAACGTTATGGCGTCTCCGTAATACAGGGTTGCCTCAACTTCCGCCTGCTAAACCTGATAGTGAATACGGTCTATACGCAAAACTGCTCATTCGTTACAGGCAGTATATAAAGCTTGAAAAAAAAATAAAATAAGAGGTTTTGGAGGTAACATCAGGGAACTCTCAAACATTAGACATATTTTTCTTGTGTGCGAGCTGGTGTAACATGAAGTACACGTTAAGCGTTCCCTGGGGATGCTGGAAGCACGTTTCATATTTTGGCAACTGTAGTTCCTCCTCTACGCTCCAAATGCATGTTGCCAGAAATCTAACAAGTGTCGTTTTGTGCGCCTAAGATGCATGCTGTTTCGTACATTTCAGGCCCTACGAAGCCGTGAGGTAATCAAAGATGAAGAGAAGACTGCTCCAGCAGACGTGCAGATCGCGGCGGTCGGCAGCAAATATTATGGTCTGAATAAAATGTTTGCAAATGGCATATTGAACGCGTGTTCTCATAGAGTTTGAACTCTTCTGCCCCGTTTTAAGAGCTAGGAAAAGGCACATGCGCTTAGCTACAGAAGGTGATGTCTACGGGGAAGGTGCCTTAACGTGGTGAACCATGATGGAAGGATTGCCTTTCCTTCGCACTTCTTACAGTCTAAGAGATAAAAACCCTATAGAAAGGCTGGAATTTCAAGGAGAACTGCTATTGTCCTGTTTACGCGTCACATGAGGCACCATCTTGGAGTAGGACTGCCTACTGGACAACTCACTTTGCCTGTTTTCACAAAGGCCTTTCCTCAAATATTGCTACAGTGACGAATATTCCGGTGGTGTTTTATGTTCCTGTTTGGCTTGCCATTTTACTTAAGACTGCTTAGAGCTGCTTAAATATCGCTTTATAAGAGAGTATCGAATACGAATTCTCTATAGTTGCGACCGATTAGAACTCAAAATGAAAATTTTTATATTCATAACAATTCTGAATTCTGATTATTAACCACCAGCAATAGTACAAACCCAATCGAAGTACTAGACGTTACGGTATGGTTCTGCGATAATACGTATGTAGGTGGAGCTATAGCTGTTAAAGAAGCCAGAACTCATCTCTATAAGAGGGCTGCTACATTCCGTGCCTACATAAAGACTACTGTCTCAGTGTTTAACGCTTAGTAAAGGTGTTTTTCCTTGTTGATAACTGAAAGGATCACGCCAATCGAGTCATAATGGAGTTTCGAGTGCGCCAAAAATGCCTGCTTTTGTTATAGACAGCATATAACAGCACATATAGAAACACGGCCTCTAAGATATGTCATCAAAGCTGAGTTTTCTCATAGGGCGTGGGCCATGCAATATTGCGTTATCTCTGCAAAGAGCTATGTGCATTCTAGACGCTATCACGAGAATGGAATGTTGAATGTGCAGCGGTTGTAAACAATGCACCCTGCACAAACCTACCCCACGAGAATGCCACGTAACGTGTGTTATCCGTTTCTTAATCTTCTCCTACTATTAATGAAAATGTGTTCAAGACAGGTGACAAAATTCTATTGTTATGCGGTTTTTCCTACATGCATTATATTATTTGGTAAAAGAATCAAATACGAAAGTACTCGATTCGATTCCTTGAAAGAATCAATTAGTGCATGTTCAAATACAGGAACATATTAGACGTGCGATTGGAAATTGTGGCATATTAACATACCTCCTGCAAACAGGAATAAATGTCAGTGATTATTTTAAACGAATTACTCAGTTGCATACTTGCAGGTATGCTTAAAATGACATAAATGCATTCGATGCGCTGTTCAGAAATCAAAATTATGCAAAATCCCTTAGCGATGGAGTTAGGTATATTGGATTCCTTGAACAAATTTATTAGTACATGCTGAAGATTATTGACAGGTATGGGGGGCGTTATCTGAAATTCTAGAATATTTACATAGGCCTCAGTAAATCGAGTTAGATGCGTTTGACTTATTAACCTAATGTTTTAAGGCTCTTTGATCGATTTAAAAAAGGCTTGAAGCGATTTTCTAAACACTTGGATGTTCAAACTCATACCACTAAATAGAGACATGCATTTACTTTAGCAGGGAATTAGGCCTTCTTGGATATTATTTAAAGGTAGGGAATGGCTGTCCCAAACCATTGTATATTCACACACACCTTAGTAAATAGAGATAGCCAGAGATGATATGGCTCCTTATTTCATAAAAATGTTTTATTGCATGTCACTTAGGAGAAAACAGTCCCTGAGCACAAGAGGATAAGTACCTTGGGGAGACCAGCATTTTACTATGTAGGATTGCAAGAAGAGTGTTCTATTTCGCGATATTACAAAAAAAAGGCTTGTAGGCAGATTAGTACAGTGGCAACACTTACTCCGTTCGTGAGCGTTTGTAGCCAACTGGATTATGTTTTGGGGCATAAGAATAGCTAACGTTTGGAAACTTTTTGGCGAAGGCCGGGAGACACCTGCAAGGCAAAAGCACCTCCTACAGGTACCTATTTAACGCGGTCCTGTGCCCATTTGCACCCCTATACTGGCGAAAACTATCGCCCCTTAATACACTTGTCCCCTCTTGCAATGCACCGTGTTAACTTTAAATAGGATCGCTTTTATTGCCTTCATATTACATATTCTGAAAATGTCCGTTTTGCTCTTGCTTTCGGCTACATCATTATTAACTAAGGTTCGTTCTCTTAAGCATTTTCCTAATTCCTGTTTCTTAAAAATAGACCTATCATTTTCAATTCCATTGCACCCTGCGTATTCCTCAGTTTATGTTGAATCCTTTTCGTTTGTCTCGATGTGTCTACCAAATATGTGAGTAAGGGTAACATGGAACTGTTATGTACCCTTATTCTGGGAGACACTGAAAAACAGTCAGTCATGCTGTGGGAGGGAATGCCGACAATTCAATGCAGCTTTCTTTTCCCATTAGACATTGTTACGGGGAAGTATTTATTGCGACTTCCGCTGTGATGGGTGGAACTCGGCGCACAGAATTCAAGGCCATCTAGCATCCACACTTTCTGCGTCGTCGTCTTCTAGAACAACACTTCATCTTTCACCCGTTCTGTGTCATCGTCGTTTGCGAACAAACCACTTCTTCGGTCACGCATTCCCCGGTAACACTATCCTCCTTCGCAAAAGGCTACGTCCCGGTCTGTGTTAGGCGTGCAGTGTGGAGTGGGAATAATACTGCTTGGGGGAGGCCACATGCACTATTTCGGAAGTGTGTGTAGCGGACGGTGACTTTAGGAGGAATAGTGTAATTACGTCGGTCACTAGGCGTTACGTCGGTCACTAGGTGATACACGATAAGACCTGTTGAAAGAGGCAGAAGTTTTTCCCACAACTGTACTTGGCGGGCGGGACCAGAGCAATACCAGATATGCAGGAGGATAGTGAACGTCACAGTGGTGAGCGTCGTAGTGGCGTTTTTGAGCTTATTGAGAGGCAAAGAGCTTGTGTCGAGTAATCTGGCTGGCGGCATCGGCTCGGGTATCGCGGGCATAAGTAGTGACGGCGCCAGCTGCGGGAAACAAAGTTCAAAGGGCAGTAAGGGGCCTCTTCCAAAGAGAAGATAAAATGGAGAGTACCCAGCAGTATCATGACGCGAAGAGCGTTATGCGAAGATGACAAACGGCAGCTAATGTTCCAGTCGCGGTGACCGTCGGATACATACACGGCTAATATGTCGGTGAGTATACGGATAAGACATTCCATAAGGCGGTTCGTCGAGCACGAATGAAGTATTTCGTCAACAACTGGCGAAAGGAAGCAGCGGCCATGGTCGGTAAGTAGTTGACGGGGAGCACCATGGTGGAGTATGACGTGTTGCAGAAGGAAGTCAGCAACATCAGTGGCGCAGCTGGTTGGAATTACGCGAGTGATCACGTACCGCATGGCATAATTGGTGGGTACCTCGATCCATTTGTTAGTTGACGAGGACTTCGGAAAGCGCCCTAGCAGGTCAAGACCAACACGATAAAACGGCTCAGTCGAGAAGGCAATCGGCTGCAGGTGTCCAGGAAGCAGAACAGGGGGCAACAACGATAATCTTGTTGACTTTAGGAAACCTTCATGCTCTATGAATAAAGATAACTACGTGGAATTGCACGAATCAGGTTGACTACATTGTCATTGTTTCCACGAATACTGCTATATCCTAAGCGAAACTCTCATCTGCGCCGCAATGTGAGCATTTTCTCTGTAGTGTCGAGACCCTGACCCTACTTGAATAAATATTGTGGCTTGGCTTCCAGTCTCTCCAGATGGGTGGGTCAATCCCACTCAATCAGTGAAGAAAACGTATTTCTACTAAAAGTGTGCGAATGTCGCAATTTGAGAATGGACATTCAAGCGTTCATCCATTCAACCATTTGAGATGAGGGAAATAGTGTGCGATTATTATTCATCCAATTAAATCCAATACATTCTTCACTCAATGAATGCCATTTCAATTATTGGCTCACGGTTCAGATCAGGTCAATAGTGTTGCGCTTCGCTGATGTCGCAAAACAAGCCTCACATTGACGCCACATGCCATCCTGCCGCTATTTGCATGACCCGGAAGATAGGTGCCGATCATAGATATTTTTAATGCTCACACACGTCCTCGCTGCTCAGGGTTTTCTTCAGAACAAGCAGTTCCTTATTATCGCGTTCAAACCGCAATATTAATAACCATGTGACTGACCTTCAGGATTTCAGGAGCGCGAATCAACATGTTCACCAAGGCTCACACGTACCACCGACGTTCAAGATACGAGAAACAACTTCGTCTTCCACAACTTTAGTTGATTTGCTTCGTTATCCGCTTCCGGCGAGAGTGAGGCGTCAGCGGCGTTTTGTTTTTCCGCAGATATAGAATCTTCGCCAATAAAGGGCACCCGGACGGCCAAACTCCATCGCATCTTCAACGGTGCAACAAACCTCCCGCAAAGTGCGCACCCTTAACAAGCTTCGAAATTGCAACCACAGACAACTCTTGCCCCCCGAGCTCGCAAGTTTATGTTACAAAACACGGTGCAAAATATTTACGCTGTGCAAGCAAGCGTAGAGCAATGCAACGCGCGACGCATAAGCTGCTGACACCATAGAAGACCAACGAGGAAACTTTCCTCTTATCGCACCGGAGCAGACAAGACCAGGATACATAAGGGAAGACTGCTCAGCGGGACGGCTGTTTTCTGTGCTTGGCTCCACGTGCCGAAAGCTACTCGACACGGTGAGAAACGCTGGTCGTGCTCTCTATTTGTCGTAGGACTCCTTGGTGTTCGTTTTTAGGGCTAATCTTGACCCTTTCGCAAGCGCGACGAACCAGAACTAAATGCCGCTTATTCATTCCAAGTGGATATATGAGCCCATTGTAGCACTAACGCAGCTAATGTCGATTTAAGTGAGTTGTCCTAGCCTGCCTCATCGATTCTCCAAGCATACCCAGTCGAAAAAAACTACACAACCATGTCAAAAATACGACAAAATATTCTGTTCTTATGTCATAAACTTTAGATTTTTCTGTAGTATTGTAGCACTTTCCTGTAGTTCTGTAGATTTTCTCTAGTCTATTTATGTTGTTTGTAGTATTGTAGCACTTTTTGATGTAACTACAAAAATTTCAGACGTTGCTGCAGAACAGTCTGTTATCACAGCAGGTTTTCAGTCACAAACCGCGCAGAAATTCTTTCGTAACAACAGAAAATTTTCTGTAGTTTTTTCCGACTGGGTAAAGTGGACCTGAAAAGCAATTTAGCACTAATCCTTTATTATAGTTGATGCACGCAATTTTGCAGCCTTGATTTTTATTTTCTAGTGCGGGAGCTCAGTAGCGGAAATATCGTGCCGCATGCTGATCCATAGCCTGCAGCTAATGTTAATTTTGTTTTTATGCAAAAAAGAGCAATTTTGAAAATAAATGAAAACACGCTCATTTTTGGACAAATAGATCCGTTTTCAAATGAAGATGTCGTTCATTTTGTTAAAAAAAAACAGTGTAGTGTGCTGGTGTATTGCCACGGCTAAGATTCATGGTGTAAATATTTGCATTTTGCCTTTTCGTATTCCTCATTGTGTTTGCAGTGGCGAAGCGGTACACGAGTAAGGAATACAATGTAAGCGGAAATTTGCTTTTATTGCAGCCAGCCATGTCTAGGATGTTCATCGTCATCAGTTTTCTTATGCTCGCCGTTGCGGCCGCAGCAACTTCAGGCAAGGACATATTTGCATATTCCGGGCTCTCTTGATAAGCGTGACAGATACTTGAGTAAATACCAGGTTAATATAAGTTGGTTCAAACTTACGCTTGTCAGTGTGAACAAGCGAAAGTGAAGGAAAATGTGTGGTGTAATGCTTCTTCGTGTGGACTGATCCAAAGTACTGCAAGGATTATTATGCGAATGTGTATAGTCTCCTTTAAATACTCATATTTGAAGAACTGTGAAACAGGGCATGGCTAGTCGACATCTTCCGGTTACGTACTATTTTGATACCCCATTGCCTCGCGATGAAATGTAGCGTATGGAAATATTTTTCCAATCAAACGTTTACAGAGAAAAATGTTTATGCTCCAAAGACTTAGGCTCACGCAACTGTTTGTATTTAGGTTGTTGCCAATTGTTGTTTACTAATAATTGAAAATAAACTTTCAGGACACGGGAAAAAATACATAGCAGATTTATAGCAGCCATAAGACTCTGTATATTTCAAGATTTCCGCAAAACTTAATATTTTTCACCATTCCTAGCATAGACATGGGTAGTGCATTTTAATTAGTCTCAAATTTTGAATTAGAGAAATAACCTCTAAACAATGTTATTTTGTGCATTTTGTAGAATTCTATATCTACCTAGCACTAAAAATTAGCAAGACGTGTTTTAGAAAAAAGAAAATCTTATGGCACAAATAACAAAAAAACATTGAATCATTGTGTAGACCTTTTATTTTTGAGAAAACGGTTAACTGTTGATATTTTCCTCCTCTGTCGACGTAGTGTGCACTATCACGTTCAAAATAAAAAAGTGCGAGTGTTTCTTTCTTATGAAAAGTTTTTAGCTCACGCTGGGGTGTCCCCAAATTTCGTTGTGAATAACAAATATCTTTTGATGACTTGTCTGAAATTTTTTATAAATCGTTTCTCTTTGCTGCAGCTCATTCACTCTAATGTAGGTTAAATTACCGCTCTTGTGATTCACTTCTATTCTGCAAATTTGAGCAACAGAAAGGCTTTTCCATTTTGGTCACCTCTAATTTAAAAAAAAAATACACCATATTCTTAAGTAGCCGTCGCTCTCTTCAATGCAATGTTGTATACTCAGCGATACAAGAGATAATGAAACGTGTTGGGATGAATAAATACTCATGAGGTAACTTGAAAAACGCCTAGAACAAGACTTTAAGGTGGTTATTAAGAGGTCCAAAATAACCTATTACGCAGGCAAACAACCGCCATGAAATCCTGCTGCTGTGGCTGTTTGGTTTTCCCGTCGGCGCAGTTTGCTTGTGCCATTTTTTAGAAAAGACACTGTCCGCACTGTCGGCTGCGCATATGAACGTAGCTAAAACTGTGCGTGGGGCTTACTGCCACCGTGAGCATGGCTCTTCGCGCTAGCATCTTTGGATTCTCCTCGCAAATAATTATTCCTTGTACCGGTTCGATTCATCAGTTTAGTGCTGTTCTTCGTTTAAAGATTGGTACAGGTGACATTCGTATTGAACCAGCGGCTTTTCTCAATTCAGGTTTTTATTTTAGTAATTTTGTTATTAACATTCTTTGAGAGACTATTTTCTTTGTCGTTTAACGGTTAACTCCACCCTTTAAAAAAAAAAAAGACAGGTATATTTCACGCCCTCTCCAGAACAAGAGTCATACCGCCGCAGTAACAAGCTTCGACCCACGCCGATTGACATGATTAGACATGCTGTGTGTTGCAACACTATTACGCATCATTGTTTTTAAGACCAAATATTTATACAATACAGAAACTTAATGGATATAAATAATATATGTACAATTTTATTTTTATTATCAGAAAAGCGATATTCTGATTTCTACTATTTTGATCCTTGAAACAGAATATCTCTGGTTCTTAATATTGTATAGCTGAGGTTTAACTCACTTTAACTGGAAGCAGTTGGCGAATATGTCTACTTAGGAAAAATAGCAACCGCAAATCGGGACGATGAAATGGAAATAACAAGGAGAATAAGATTCTGATGGAGGCATATGGTAAGAACTCCCAGGTTATGACTAGCAGCTTACCGGTATCGCTCAGGAGGAAAGTACACAACACTTCCATCTTACCTGTACTCACCTATGGCGCTGAAACGTGGAGGCTAACCAAGAGGGTCTACTTAAGTTGAGGACAACCCAGAGGGCTATGGAACGAAAAATGGTAGGGGTAACTTTAAGAGATATATGAAGCGTGAAGAGTGGATCAGAGAAATAACTCAAGCTACCGATATCTAGTGGAAATTAAGAAGAAATGGGCATGGGCAGGACATGTAGTGCGAAGAGAGGATAACCGATGGTCGCTTAGGGTAACAAACTGGATTCCAAGGGAAGGAAAGCGTAGCAGGGGGCGGCAGAAAGTAAGTTGATTAAGAAGTTCGCAGGGCTGAAGTGGATGCAGCTAGCACAGAACCGGGTTAATTGGAGAAATATAGGAGAGGCCTTCACCCTGCAGTGGGTATAATCAGGCTGATGATGATGATGATGATGATGATGATGATGATGATGATGATGATGATGATGATGATGATGATGATGATGATGATGAACTCACTTCAAAGGTACTTTGTCATAGAACAGGATGTAAACAATTTAAAGGCGACCAAAATTTGCGGAATATAAGAAACGCGTCTTAAAGTGAGAAGATGACATGATTTACTTAGCACAGCCTGGACAAATTAGAACCGATATTTATATTTTAAGGCATGTCTTCCGCAGATACGTTATGGTGCTGCTAACAATAATCGGTCTAAATATCTCAGTATGCGTAAAAAACGACTAATTACACCTTGTTTCGCAGTAAGACTTTAGAACACGTTTTAAATCCTTTGGATATCGCTATATTACGCGATATCTGTAGAGAATTCAAATATACCAGCTATTGTTTGTAACAAGGTATAACGCTTTGTTTTCAGCTTTTTTTAATCTTCATGAAATATAATTTTAATTTACCAAGCAAATGTATTGGTATATCTTATTTCGGTTAGTACATAAGTTTGCATAATATGGTGTGCTAAAAGGTCATGGTTGTATCTTATTTTTTATTTTCAATGAAATCAGATGTTTACCTACACCAGCTTCGTTCAAAATTTTCCGCAATGTTTATAAAAAAATATGCTTGAGGAATGTACAGAAATGATGTCCGGTTTTGTGGTAGCCGTAGGTTTTCTTTGATATGTTAAAGAGAGCTCGCTGTATAGTACTGATGAATATTGAACAAGTTTTCATAAGAGGAGAACTGGCGTGCGCGCTTGTACTCACTATATGGCGTGTGACTGAGGATCGTTTTTCACACTTTTCTCGTGACGATCTATAAACATAGTAGTTACAAGCAACAGTAAACCAGCCATTTAACAATTATTTCTATCTAGTCTCGCTTACAGCATACCTGGCCAGCAGTTAAATTCTAGCTCAAATCTGATTTCTTAAAAGCGTTTTTAGCAAACGTTTTTAAGCCTGTTAATAATGTAATTAAAATGTCGATCTGTACAACCATCACCATCGAAAGAGAAGCTAACTTTAGTCGTAACAGAGTAAATATAAATGGTACAGAATATTACCACTCGAGAAAGTCAGGTAATACTACAGGCTTTATTGCACTTAGGACAACATAGAATAGATCCTATATATTTCTTTATTTTTTTTATTTATTGCAGAATACTGTCACTCCAGGTGAGGAATATTACAGGAGAGGGAACATGGTAATCTTAAAAACAGGTACAATACAGGCCATACAGCATACAGGAGCCAAAAATACATAAAACACAGGTGCTTGCAGTACATGGTATATTACATTAGTTTTCACAGCGGTTCTTCGCAGGTGTTGGATGTAAAAAACAAGTTTTGGTCATGCTGTTTCTTCCAGAGCATTGCAAATTTTTCGATTGTAGGCTGGATTGTAAGAGCAGGGTTTAACGAATTTCATTCACGGACAACTCGTAAAAAATAAGAAAAGCGAAAAGTATCATTGTTACAAAAGAATTCTTCTAGTGTGAAGTCGTGCTTGTGCTTATGTTAATATAAGATCATGCATGTGCGTTTTAGCAGATTAAGAGCAAAATCACAGAAAACCTAGTCTCTAGCTTTTCACGATTGTTTATGAGATTCCATTTAATTTTTGTTTTATCACTTCTGATTCCAGATTTTCCCAATTTTCCTCGGTGCCCGCAGGTTGAGTGTCCTGAGGGGCTAGACAAAGTCGCCTGCTTTATTGATGAGCGCGATTGTAGATGTACCTGCAGTAAGTAGCTATTGACGTTTTTATTTCCTAGAGCTGTACACACAGAGAAGTGAATTTGGACAAATATTATCATGTATTTGCGCAAAGCTAGTGCGAAATATGGTATACAATACGAACGCAAAAACCAGCTAGCTTGCGCAGTTGTCTGAGGGATAAAAGTACCAGCAAGAAGCGCCGTCAGCGCGAGCTCATCGATCTTCGAGTTACTAAATACGTCCACCTGTTTTCCTGATAATGAAGCGTTTAATTGTAGGCAAGACAGAAAAATCCGACTTGTGAACGAGATTAACAGATGCTTGCGAATCGGTTCGGCCCCTCCTGAATGGTAAGAGGGAGACTGTGATTTTAGCCAGATTTGATATTTTGGAGATTTCATGAGGTCCGGTTTGAAATCCACTCAAGAGTTGCAAATGTGCGGTAGAGCTGATCGAAACAGCTAGTGCCGAACCTGTCCCTGTCCATCACTGAAAAAATCTGCCGATAACACTGCCTACGCAGCTGCTAAAGAATTGTTAAGTCCCAAATGGTTCGCTTTTGCATTTCGCTGCTGATTGAAACAGGAAAGATGTTCTTGTTTTCGCCTCGGCATACAGTGCATCCCACATTTCAAAAGAAAAAGGGTTATCACTGCGCATTAGGGAGCCTTATGGCTGGCTTCGAAATAGTTCGTAATATAATTAATCTTGTTTAACATCAAGTATTCTGTTTTTGTAGCCAGCGACCAAGATCCGTGTGCTTCCTTGCGCACCCGCCAATGCGCCGTGGGTTATACGCTCAGCTGCTGCAGCAGAGAGGACGCCTGCAAGTGCAAATGTGGTGCGTACAATAACGTCGTCAGCAAAGACAGGAGGGGAGTAGATTGGCATTGCCACTGTGCTACCTGCCGTTAATTTTCGTGCCCTGCACAACGGGCAGCATGTTCCTTGTCATAGAGCTTGAAGAAGAAAACCGATGCTTGAATTCGCCGTTTGGCCTGGTAGCATGGGATCTAATGGCACCAGTTTGTCCTCTGCTCCATATTAGTGCGGTGTGTTGCTGGCATATTTCTGCAGTGGTTAAAACATCTTTGCGGTGCTCATGGATCCTCATTACTTGAGCGTACCGAAGCAATTTATAGGTCGAAAGGGGTGCACAGACGTTTCTTAAGTTCATGATATTATCGTAAATGACCACAGTCAGGAAGTGACTTCCAAAAGTGAAGTCTTCTGTACGTGTTCGTCGACGTAGTATCCGGAATATAAGGGCAGTTATATGATGCATGCCTAGCCGCTATCCGTTAATCTAACTGCCTACGCTTTTTATAAGAAAACATGAGCTCTATGCACAGACCTTTCTTAAGTTCATGATACGACTTTACCGACCGCCGCCTCACGCTTCTTCAACCTCGATATACCTCGGCGTAAACAAAGCCCCAAGCTTGCACGGCACGCGTTTTGGCGGAGCACGTAACCGCACCGCCCCAGTCTAGCGTATTTCTCCCTGTCACGTCCAACCACGTTGCTTCTGGCGAAGTTCTGCTGGAAGGAAGTGTTCAGCTGCTTCTTGAACGGGGTATTGGCGTTGCTCGAGGACTCGCGCAGCTGGATACTGACTGCGTACACGTCCTAGTCACCAGCTGTTGTGGCACTCCACAGCGCCTTACGAAAGGCGCGGCTCTTGGTACCATCGAGAGCATTACCACCCCTATTCAAGTTGTTGCCCTGTCCGAAGGTGCTTTCTCCTCCTCTTCGCAGCAGAACGATGCACCTTTGCGTGTAAGCATTGCACCTAATCTCTGTGAACGAGAGGGCCAAATTGATAGCGCTGCTTGCAGAATTGCAAGACTGCTCCTCTACGTCATCCGGAGTTCGCCAGACGCCCATTGCCAAACACAGAGTAATTACCGATGACGCTGCTCACCCTGTTCACCAGTCGCCTTACCGAGTTTCTTTCAAAGAACGTGAAGTTATTCAGAACCAAGTACAAGAAATGCTGGCCGACGATTTAATCCAACCCTCGCACAGCCCATGGGCAGCTCCAGTGGTACTAGTAAAGAAAAAGGACGGGGTTGGGGAGCTTAGGCACAGGAGGCAGAGAGCAGGCGCTTGACCAGGCAAAAGCAGCGGCGGCCCAGAACCACGCGCACTCCGCACGAACTTCTTCTTCCCTCTCCAGAACTGACACGGTTAGCGCGGGTTACAATATTACCGTAAATGACCACAGTCAGGATGTGACTTCAAAAGGTGAAGTCTTCGGTACGTGTTCGTCGACGTAGTATCCGGACTATAAGGGCAGTTATATGATGCATGCCTAGCCGCTATCCGTTATTCTATGTGCCTACGCTTTTTATAAAAAAACATGAGCCCTGTATAACAATCTTCACCTGGAGTTTGGGTAGATAGAAAATATTTATTATACTTGGAAACTACCATCTTCTGGACAAGTGCTGAATAAGCTTTACACAATAGGCGTTCAAAATTCCTCACTACATAGCATTTCGGCAGTTCTCAATGCACCTCTTCTATTCAAAATCTTTTTGTGTAGACAAACAGGCATTTAAAACGGGATTTGTGAGCAATACGTTTCCGGGTGATGTTGTTTTGAAGATGCACACAGTTGGAAAGATCGCTGACCTAATTACTTACACATCGGTGCTCTTTGGATTCTCACAATTACTTGGTATGTCAAGGTAAGCTGCGCTGTTTCAACGAAAATATAAGACACGTTGTCAACTTCTAATAAAGGAATCTGCTATGCCGCCGGACTATGTTTAAGGCAAAAATATTGAGAGGGTCAAAGACTATTTCAGGAGTCTACACATCTCGACTTTCTAATTTTTTTTTTTGCCATTCAGTAGCAACTAAACCGGCCAGCCGCTAAATTTCATCAGAGAAATACATCTTTTCCAGCCATTAAAAGACTGCAGCGACGATATTTTAACACGTATTCGCATGTTTAAATGTATCAAAGTGTAAAAAAATGTTTATGCTCAGACGTATTTGCTGTTATTCGACCTGTTTGTATTGATAAATATACTCATAATACGCTTGTTACCCTCGTATTCTAGCCGATTATTAGTGATCTGCAGATAAGCAATGATTGCCTGTCCCAGAGCATCCCCTTTACTATCTGAACGCGTGGAAGTTGCACACAATATGCTATTAGGATAATGTACCCTTCTTTTTATAAGGAAATTGGAGTTGTGAATTAGCTTCAACTTTATTGCGGCAATACTCTTTTCTGGCATCCCCCATCACATCAACAAATATGTTTTGAGGTAGCTGAAAGTGCCTCTTATACAGTGGAGCTTGATTTATGATTTGATATAGAAGATCAGATCAGTCGATACTGTCGACCATAAACCCTGACTGCTCATTGGAGGGTCAAATTCTAAAGTTAAAGCTCAGCTACTTTGGTCATCTGATGAGAAGAGAGGAGTCGCTGGAGAAAGATTTGATGTTGGGAAAGGTTGAGGGTCTCCGGAGAAGGGGTAGGCAGCGAAAGCGATGGTTAGATGGCATTCTCGAGGCATTGCAGATGAAGCTATGTGATGTTAAGAAGATAGTGAGAGACCGCGGAAAGCATGGCGTGACATGGTCCATAGGGTCACGAAGAGTCGGACACGACTGAACGCCTGAACTGAACTGATACAGAGATCTTGGTTTGTAATGCAATCGTGAATGGTAAAGTACGTAATGAGTCTTAGAATAAATAACATTAGCGAAAGGAAGCAGATTGAAACAAAGTGTGGTAGTAGGTTATTTTCAGGTTGCTACGTACTTTCTCATTAACACAATACAATAATTGCTTTTTACAACGGCCTTGTTTTACGGAGAATGAAAGATGCATTGTATTCGTTGTAAGTCCTAAGCAAACGTATGTTAGGGTCAAAAAAGAAATCTTTTTGCCGCGCGACTTCAGAAATGTTTGTTTAGATAAAGTAAATAACTGTGCGACGAAAGGACGCCTCCAATTATTGTCAAGAAAGTTCCCCAACAGTAAACAGCTTTTCTGGTACCTATTTCAAGAGTTGCAGGGCAGTTTATTTCTAAATCTTGGAACTCTTTGATTAAATCTTTATGATAATTAGCATTTTAAAGCGACTATTTTCCGACGTAATGTGAATGATCAAGTGCTGCAATTGGTAAGCGTATGTACTATGATATTTCAATGCATATGTACTAAGTGGAATATATTTGCAGCAATGATTAACTAGGAATTACGCTTAACAGCTTTATTTCACCTAATGGCCTGGTATGGGCCTAGTTTAACCTAAACGTCTGTTGCTACAGTACTAGCTTCCTGCCATTCCTATTTAATGAAAGAGTTTATACGCAACTGGGGCTACTTTCTTCAAATAAAGAAGACCTTTCTCAAACATTCATTGAAAAAGAGCTCTAGTATACCATTGGTTGGAAAAGTGCTCAGGAGCAAATTTTACTCCTATATCCTCCTGAGACCCGGCTATGGGGATTTGTCCAATATATTGGACACTAAATAATCAGACAGTACTCCTATGCCAAGGCATTCATCCTCATAAAACCCTGCAGACCAATATATTGGACACCTGCTAGCGCCATCTATGCGACATAGATGAAAACGCATTGTTCAAATTCCCGCCAAAACTTTTCAAAAGGGCGACATTCAGCGGCGCGGCGTTTGATGGCACCTGTCGGCGAAGTAAGTCCTTTTTCTCGTATTTCTACCTGCTTTCAAAGCATATCTTTGATTTTATAATAAAGGTAATACAACAACGAATGTGCAGAATAAGAAATTTAAACTGTTCAAGCGCTTACTTTTATTCATGCGTCCTTTGATTTCGCGTGTCCACTGTGTTGGACGCTGGGACTCAACCCGGTCATTTTGACCACGCTTTTGCCACGGCCTTGTTATGAATAGCAGACGAGTATTGTTGCTATTTAGCGGCTTGTGGACAAAATCGCCTCTATTTGTTGTGTAGCAGACCGGCCTCACATGTCTGATGAGACAGCTGACGCAAGTTTATAATTTTATAATTTATAATTTTAATTAAAAATAAAATTTATAAATTATAGCATCATAAATTATAAATTTAAAATTTTATAAATTTGTAATATAAAAAAATGTTCTTTTGCACCAAATGCCCGCTCTTCTTCTGCATTACAAAGGACAGAAGATGTTTTGAAATTGCCCACAGAAAGTGAAGAAGCAAGCGAAAGATTTTTTTTTTTTTTGAGCAGACGAAGGCTCGATTTTACGTTCTTTTTCACCATTTTACCTTAGAAGTTAATAAAAAAAATTGCACACGAGTTTGAGAACATTATTTGCGGCATGTAAATACATACGCGTTTGGTGAAAAAAGAACGGGTAGAATCCCAGTGTCCAATATATTGGACATCGCACTGAGCCGATACTGTCAGGACTATTCAAAAAACGTTTATCACTTTTCACCTTCATAACCATACTGACTTATTCTGAAAGTTAAAGAAAAATCTGTGCACCCAATGCATTCCGGGTCTCAGGAGGATATATATATATATTTTTTTTATTGCAGGTAACAGGCATAGACAAGTGAACGATGGATTTAAAATGTGGGCTAGAATAGAGTTACTGAAGAATTTTTTTCATATCAGCGTACTCATTGCCGAAACGATCTGAGTGTGCCACATGTTTACTTATCTGATCTCTTTCTTTCCAGTTCCCAAGTGACAGGGGAACCTACAAAGCTGATTTGAGCTGATTTCTCATTTGAAAGACTGGGCAGACCGTGCCTGGGGAGCATCAAGCGCCAATTTTCGATTCAGCAAATAAACAAGGATTACACGCCCCAGTATTTATTTTTTATTTTTTTGTTCTTTATTCGGTACGATCTTACCGCAGGATAGCCATAGACATCCTGCATTAATACTTGTTGGCAATGCACAGAAACACCCTAACAGTATTACATTTGTTTCCTTTCATGAGCGCGCAGGTAAAACTTATCCTCAATGTCGTCACCTGTACAGTAGGCTATATATTTCCATGTTGTACCAGGGCATCGTTGACCTACAATAGACACTCTAAAATGTTTTCCCTGCGTACTAACATCAAAGCAGAAATTCCCAGTCGAATACTTTAGACAAACTTCTGCTGTCACAATAAAATTTCTACGCGGTTTGTTCAGTTGAACGCGTTCTAAAAAAACTATTCCTGCAGTAACTCCAGAATATGGGTAGCTAAAACGCAACAATACTACAGTAACACAGACTACAGGGAAGTACTGCACAAAAATGAACGAACTGCAGAAACGTGCTATTGAACAGAAGTACTGCATATTTGGTCGCATTTTTGACACAGTTCTGTAGAGTGCTTCCATTGTTAGTATGCGATTTCAGAAAATGATGATGAACAAGTTATTTTCTATTATTTTCAACTTTGTACACTGGGTTTGACACAAAAAGGTCTTTTAGAGGTATCTTGCTGAAAGATTTTCTGTGCAGGTAACTCCACTTGCACAGAACCTCTATGAAGAGCTGCTAGTCCTAGATTCCCGCTTTATGGAACTTGGGTATGGCCTCGCCATCTTGAAGCGGCCAACTGAAGCCTCTCCACTATAGTCCTCAAAATAATTTGAAAAACCATTCTTCTTTTTTCTCCAACACTAATTTGTCCTCCCTAATGTTATATTTATTCATGTCTGTGAATGGACCGAAAGCGCTCATTTTGTTGGCTCTGCGTTCAAGATACTCAAAACATGGAACTGAAGCACGGATACTCTTGCAAACCGCCGTCTTCACAACTGTTGATAGAAAAACCTAAATTTGTGCGCGCTGAGTAAGTCGTTTTAAGGTGAAAGCTTTAGATTTCTATATTTTAAGGTACCGAACTACCTCAAAATGTTTCCTGTGCCATTATTCTACATACACCACCGACATAATTATTCAGACCAACATTTCGGGGTGATGTGGGCTAGCCCACATAATTGTAGTGAATTGGGAATAAATTTCTCTTATGTTACTGCGTATCAAATACAAGAAAAATAAATAGTTCTCGATGTTTCAAACTTGATGATTAATGGAACTTGGGCAGCCCCGAAAATACCAGATTCAACCCATGAGGGCAGCATGTGGGCGAGCCCGAAACGGAATGGCCTCCGCAAAGCCCGCGCCGGAACAATTCAGGTATTGGAAGGATTAATCGACATAAAAATTAAAACCTTGATCAATGGTGCGGCGCTGCATAAACGTAGGACCCATTAATGATTCTGGTATGCTGCCCATATTCAGCTATCTGGGCTGAATGCGAGCAGCCCTATTTGGGCTGCCCACACGACTACAGATTGGGACCAATCGCGGCTAATTTGGTCAGCCCACGCGGGCCCCCTCTGGGCACGTATTGCAAATCCCGCATGGGGCCCGTATGGGCTGCCCCATGGGCCCAAGGCGGGCCCCCATGTCATAGCCCATTTTGTGCTACCTGGGAATATTTACAGATATCATGCTGTGAGGCTGCCCTTTAATTTTGCCCATCTTATATCAGAGAGCAAATAGTTGTATGGCACGTGCGAATATCTGCTCTGTATGCAGGATTCCGATGTTTACATGCTACAACAACACTCAAAAAAGAATGCTTGCAGTCTAACCCGAGTCTCCATATAAATTTTTAAAATTCTGAGTTATGTCAGGGGCCTGTCTACAAGGACTTGTTATATAAACGTTTCATGTTTTTCGGTGAAATCTCATTTTCTGCAGCATGAAGCTTTTGAGCTCTCAAGTTGGAAGTTTATTTTCTAATTATGGTACAAAATAATCTAAATTAAATAGCGTTCGCAAAACACTTGATACACCTGAGCACTAACAGCACCAGGAAACATGCTTTGAGACTTGGTGTACCAGAAACGCTCCAAAATACAGGTCAACGCATTTTAGGGAACATCCGCAAAAGCTGGATATATGTGTTCTCTAAAAGCACCAGGAAACGTGCAGTGATCCTCGAATAGTTTACAAGAACCCACAGGCTAACATATTGTAACGTAACGTTACACAGAAGGCGCTGTGGCACTGTGACACCGAAGAACACCAACAGCCAGTCAGGGCAGCACCGTTTCGCTTCGTCGTCTTCTCCGAATCGCCGGTTCAAATCTTCGTCGTCTATGAATGGCATATGTGTCATTGCCCCCCTTCTTGACAGCATCGCCTCGATGCTGCAAATGCTGCTTGATGCGATGAGCTGACAGATGTTATGCTAGGTTGGTGTGGGATACCACAACACAAAACGGGGCACCATCAGTCTCAAGAATAGTCAGCGGGGCGATCGTGGTAGGGTTTCATCCGGACGACGTGTACAACATCAGTGAACTTGCGTCGTCTGCGGCTTGAGGGATCTTGGGTCGCGGATTCAACTTCGTAAGTAACGTCGCTGAGGCGGCGGAGGACACGATATGGGCCGAAGTACCGGCGCAGCAATTTTTCAGACAACCCACGATGACGAACGGGCGTCCAAATCCAGACATAGTCTCCAGGCTCGTAGGCAGCGAAGCGCCGTCCCTTGTTGTAACGGTCAGCGTCTAGTTGCTGTTGTAGGTATATGCGCTGCCTTGCCAGCTGCCGTGCTTCTTCCGCACGCTGGGTAAAACTAGCGATGTCCAGGTCAAGCTCACCTTCGTCGTCGGTGTATACGGGCAGCATTGTATCCAGTGGAGTGGTCACTCGACGGCCGAAGACAAGCTCGAAGGGTGTGAGCCGCGTCGTTTCCTGAAGTGCCGTATTGTATGCGAACGTGGCATATGGGAGGATTTGATCCCAGGTCTTATGCTCTATATCCACGTACATAGACAGCATGTCGGCCAGAGTTCTGTTTAGCCGTTCCACCAAGCCATTAGTTTGCGGGTGGTATGCCGTGGCCCGTCTATGGCTAGTATGTGTAAGGTTGAGTACAGCCTTAGTCAGGCGGGCCGTAAAAGCTGCCCCGCGGTCGGTAATGATAACAGCCGGAGCGCCATGACGCAACACGATGTCGTGGACAAAAAACTCTGCTACTTCGGTGGCAGTTCCATTTGTGAGCGACGCGGTTTCAGCATATCGGGTCAAGTAGTCTGTCGCGACAACAATCCAACGCTTTCCATTAGTTGACTTCGGGAAAGGACCAAGAAGATCCATTCCCACTTGTTGGAATGGAGTTTGCGGTGGAGCGATCGGCTGAAGAAATCCAGCTGGTTTCACGGGTGGAGTCTTTCGGCGTTGACAGTCACGGCAGGTTTTAACGTAGGATCGTACTGAAGGTAATAATTTCGGCCAATAGTATTTCTCCCGAATTCTTGCAAGCGTACGACTAACTCCCAAGTGGCCGGCGGACGGTTCGTCGTGACAAGCGCTCAAGATGTCAGGCCGTAGGTGCGTAGGTACTACGAGTAGAAATGTCTCTCTTGATCTTTCAAAATTGCGCTTGTAGAGAACTCCACTTCGTAAAGCGTATGACTGCAAGCCACGACGAAAAACAAGCGGTACTCTGCCACCGCGTCCTTCCAGATAATCGATGAGCGGCGCCAGCTCCGGGTCCTTGCGTTGAAGGTCAGCCATATGGGATTGAGTAATGGCCCCAATAAAGGGGAACTCGTCGGCGTTTTCTACTGCGGTGGAGTCCAATGGCGCGCGTGACAAGCAATCCGCATCTTGGTGTTTATGTCCCGACTTATAGACAACAGTAACGTCATACTCTTGAAGACGGAGGCTCCAACGAGCTAAGCGTCCAGACGGGTCTTTAAGGCTTGCCAGCCAGCACAAGGAATGACGGTCGCTGACAATACGGAAGGGTCGTCCGTACAAATATGGTCGAAACTTGCTGATGGCCCAGATTACCGCAAGGCACTCCTTCTCCGTTGTCGAATAGTTCGCCTCTGATCGTGAGAGTGTTCGGCTCGCGTAGGCGATAACCCGTTCTACTCCGCCTTGCCACTGAATGAGTACCGCGCCGAGGCCGACGTTGCTGGCATCAGTATGTACGTCTGTTGCGGCGTCTTCATCGAAATGGGCGAGTATTGGGGGTTTGTGTAGGCGGCTTCTAAGCTCCTGGAAGGCTTGCTCTTGATCGTCTCCCCACAGGAAGGGTATGTCATCTCTGGTTAGTGCTGTCAGTGGTTCAGCTATCTTAGAAAAATCTTGGACGAAGCGTCGATAGTACGAACAAAGACCTAGAAATCGTCGAAGTGCCTTTTCGTCGGTAGGACGTGGAAAATTCGACACTGCGGTAGTCTTCTCGGGATCAGGGAGAACGCCCTGTGCACTGACAACATGGCCGAGGAAGCGTAGTTCTTTGAAAGCAAAGTGGCATTTCTCAGGCTTAATCGTTAGTTGCGCGCCTTTGAGTGCTTGAAGCACGATGCGCAACCTGTCCAAGTGTTGCTCGAAAGTAGGCGAGAAAATAACAACATCATCTAAGTACACCAAGCACGACTGCCACTTGAGACCTGATAAAACCGTGTCCATCATACGTTGGAACGTGGCCGGTGCAGAGCAAAGACCAAACGGAAGCACCTTAAACTCGTATAGGCCGTCGGGCGTCACAAATGCAGTCTTCTCTCTGTCTCTCTGATCCACCTCGATTTGCCAGTATCCGCTTTTGAGGTCTAATGAGGAGAAGTACCTGGCGGCGCGTAGTCGGTCGAGGGCATCATCAATCCTGGGCAGCGGATAGACGTCCTTTTTAGTCACGTTATTTAACTTTCGGTAATCGACACAGAATCTCAAGGTGCCATCTTTCTTTTTGACAAGGACCACTGGCGATGCCCATGGGCTCGTCGAAGGCTGGATCACGTCGTCCGCAAGCATTTCATCCACTTGCATTTTAATGGCGTCACGTTCCTTAGGAGAAACCCGGTACGGGCGCTGGCATACCGGTAACGTGGTCTCATCGGTGATGATGCGGTGCTTGGCGACAGGAGTACGACCGACCTTAGAGCCTGTGGCGAAGCAGTCTGCGAAATCGCTCAGAAGAGCCGAGAGAAGATTCCTCTGATCGGGCCTCAAGTCGGGGTTAATTTTAACGGTCTGCAGAGCATGACAAGGTGCGGCCTCCTCTTTAGGGTTCGCTCCGGTGGTGCATAAATGAGGCAAGGCAGTAACATCGTGAAGGACGGCAACAGCCGTGTCCTTGGCGAGATGCCGCATCTCCTTAGCAAAATTTGTCAGGAGGACAGTAGCACAACTGTTCTGGAGTTGTACGAGTCCTCGAGCAACGGCTAATTCCTTCTCGAGTAGTAGCGGAAGGTGCCCATCCGCGATGCCCTCGTAATCGTGGAATAAGTCATGCTTTACAAGAACCAACACACTAGAACGTGCCGGAACCCTCACGTCATCGTCGACTATACGCAAAACGTTCAGACCCGGATCTTCGTTTTCAATGCGCGCCACGGCTCGTTTCGTCGAAAAGGAAACACGCGCTTCTTTCAGGTCAATGACAGCGCCGTTGGTCTGCAGGAAGTCTAGACCAAGGATCAAGTCTCTCGAACACTCAGGAAGCACGATAAATTCTCCGACATACACAAAACCACGGATGCCGACCCGCGCTGTGCACTTGCCTGCAGGTTCGATCAAGTGGCTTCCCGCCGTGCGAATTTTCGGGCCGGACCAAAGTGTCAAAACTTTCTTCAATTCTCGGGCGAGACCGCGGCTCATTACTGAATAATCCGCACCAGTGTCAAGTAACGCGGTGACATCCACTCCATCAATCGTTACACATAAATCGGAGGTAGTATGCCGGATGCTGTCGCTACCTGACACAAGCGAAATCTCGTCGGGTCGGCCTGACGATGACGGAGGATCTTCACATTTCCCGACATCAGCGACCCTGCCTCCGAAGGCCGCTGGTATTAGTTTTCCCGGCTTGAGCTGGGAGAGGAGCGGCGTCGGGAAGAGTGGGGACTTGTCGAACGGTAGCTCGTCGGGGACGTAGACCGACGCTCTTGGTAACCGGAAGTGACGGGATACTGTCGCGCTGCAAGGTCGCTTGCAATCTCAGTAGGCCGTTCGTCATACCGAGGGTGGAGTTCCTCCGAGGCGAAACCCCGCATGTTGACGCGGCGGTACGGGCATGCCCGGTAAAGGTGACTGGCTTCCCCGCAATGATAGCACAGGGGGCGACGGTCCCGGGGCCGCCATACTTGACGGGGTCGCTGGTAGATTGGCGGACGGGAGTAGTGAGGCCCCATGCGGCTCCATGCGAGGCCCTCCATGCGAGGACCCTGCGGCTCCATTGCTGGAGCTGCGGCGTTGATACTATGGTCCGGCGGGGGAGCCCTACGTAAGACGGATGCGTAGGTGGGCCTCGCGTCGATCGTCTGGTGGGGAACGCGCTGCTGGGGAACGCGCTGCTGGGGAACGTCAGCAACTTGCTGAGCTGCCATACGCACCTCGTCCTGGACGACTTCAGCCAGTGAAGGAAAAGCTGTTGTGTTGCAAGGCATCCGGAGCGCTTGCAGTTCCTCCCGCACGACAGAACGGATGAGATTTCGTAGTGCGTCCATGTCGCTGCCGATATGCACAGGAGGTGCGTCGGACCCAATGATGTTCACGTCACGGTTGTACTGACGGGCTCGGTGTTGCAGCGTTGTCTCCATGGTCGCTGCCTCGCTGAGAAACTCCGCCACAGTGCGCGGTGGACTGCGCACCAGTCCCGCGAAAAGTTCTTGTTTAACGCCCCGCATCAGGTGACGCAGTTTCTTATCTTCAGGCATTTGTGGGTCTGCACGCTTGAAAAGGCGTGTCATGTCCTCAAAGAACATACGCACGCTCTCGTTCGGGCGCTGATTGCGCGAGTGTAGCGCAGCTTCTGCTCGCTCCCGGCGGTCGGCGCTAGGAAAGGTGGCTTTGAAATCACGACAGAAGGCTGTCCAGGATGGGAAGGCAGCCTCATGGTTTTCAAACCATGTCCGTGCAGACTCTTCAAGAGCGAAGTACACGTTGTGGAGCTTGCGCTCATCAGTCCACCCGTTGTAACGAGCAACTCGCTCGTAGTTCTCAAGCCAGTCCTCGGCGTCCTCGAACACGTCACCATGAAAGGAGGGGGGTGTTCGCGGCTGATGACACAGGATGTGGGTGGGAAGCCTGCTCTCAGATGTCATTTCAGCAGGTTCTACGGTCGTCTGAGGATGCGTCGTCCTGGTAGCGGCCGGAAGGGGTCCGAATTCAGGGGGCTCTCCACGTAGGCGGCGGCCGACACGTTGATGTACGGGGGTAAGCTCCGTATTGACAGGCTGATTATGCAGGACTGGATCGATACCCAGCACCTCCACCAGATTTGTAACGTAACGTTACACAGAAGGCGCTGTGGCACTGTGATACCGAAGAACACCAACAGCCAGTCAGGGCAGCACCGTTTCGCTTCGTCGTCTTCTCCGAATCGCCGGTTCAAATCTTCGTCGTCTATGAATGGCATATGTGTCAATATTAAGCTAATAGAGGCAAATGCATCTTTTTCTATCGTGAACCAGCGTCAGGATTGTGAGCGTAAAGTGAAAGTTGTGGCTCTGTCAGACCGGAGTTGCCAGGACACATGGATGGCCACAAGTTGGTCATCGGGATGAGTGACGTCACGAGACTGCATAACATAGTCGAGATGGTCGGAGCTGCCTACTCGGGCTCTCTCTCCGAGATGAAGATTGCGCCCGTCTGGATCCGTGTATCCCTAGTCAGACAAGTCATTTTAATAGGCATGCAGGAAGGTTTGTTTGGCTTCAATGGGTGGTCTTTGAGGTGAAGTGGAAGCTTATAATTTGTTGTGTTTATGTATACCATAAAGGACACAAAAAAGTTAGATGGTCTCTTAGATGTTTCATAAGAGGAGAAGGGCGAAAGGCTACCCTTTCTATTTTATAATTTGTCTCCCATCGTTAGCCTCTTGTCGGCATTCGTTGCCGTGCTACATATAACTATAATTGGTTTAGAGGAAAGGAAAGGTGCAGTATCTATCACAGTTTCTCCGGCAAGTGTGAGTTTGGACGGTACACCATCGCTCCTGTCGCGTGGCGTTCCTTGGCGCGCGTTCAAGTGTGGCATTGCAGATGGCAGGGACGTATCCCGCCTCGGCCAATCAAAACACCACAAAAGCGGGACACACTTTGTCCACGACAGCAATAGCCACTAAAACTTCTCCCCTTAATAAGAGAATAGTGAATGAACCTGTGGAAATCTTGTATGTGTGCAAAAGGATTATGGAAACGTGGTCATATGCGCTGGTGAGTGGTAGCCCAAACGAATGTAATGTTTTGCCTAATTTTTTTTCTTGTATATTCAGATGAAGAAGAGACATTTCCATATTGAAGGCAAAAAAAAAATGAATTAATTAGTGATCAAACAATTGTTTACTTCCGGAGAGGGTGGTTTTATAGTTTCTCTGGTATCCAGCTTTAGCCGCAAATGCTCAGTCATTTTCAAACTACGATTTCAAATGAGATTTGAAAGTTGTAGTATGATCATTGTAATTTACAAATGTTTTTCAGCATCCAAAGACAGTAATGGCTTTATACAAAACGCAGCAGGTGAAAGCGTTATATTCCCTCTCCTGCCTCGTTTCGACGTATCTGCTGAAATTCCTGGTCCATGATATCCTTCCATGAAGATCTTGCGTTGAAAATTGAACGTATTCGCAACAGTTCGAGACATAATAACGTGCGTACGACTCCTGAAAACAAAAAAGAGCATAAAATTTACTTTGCTATATGATACGTATGTGTGAGCAAAGTATTATGATTGATTCTTTCTCATTGCGTGTTAAGCAAAAAAACAGAAAGGCATGGGTTCAAAGTACTGCAAGGAAGCATATTAGATGTCTGTGGTACCATCACTACTAAAGCCTTCTATGCTAGCCCATACAGTACGGGCCTTCAATGTCATTTCTAAGCACAACTTTGACTTTAAACAGCAGCCTAAACAGACCGTTGTCGTACCCATAAAGGCGGTGGAAGTTACTTCTATTGTGTCCGCGGAGATCCGAAAGGTTTTAGGAGAGAACGCGCCCTCTATTTGACACCGGGCATTTATCGGCGAACTCCCCTTCATGATTACCTAACTAGTCCTCTCCCCCCACCCAGTCCGCTTTCCCGCAATCGATTCCGACAGAAGTCCGTGTGTCCATGTAGCGCAAGTTAATTTTCCTGATTTTATTTAAACTTCTGCTCCTACTCATCGTGGTACAACGTTTGGAGGGATGTCATACAATTTTTAGTGGCACATAGCATGCACCATTCAGACAAGTATGAAGCTAGTTGCGAAGCGAATTCCAGCCAACGACATAAATATTCTCTATCTTGCTTAAAATTATGCGCTTTTCCCCACATGTAAACTGTATGGTTCTGAGCAAAGAGAAGGCGCAATATTGTCTTATGTGTCAATGGATAACTGAACTACTCCATAACGAAAAGGTTGCCGGTAAGCGTGAAAGAAGTAACAGAAAACCAGGAACCAATGTCGACCGAATCAGGAAACCAATATATTGGTTTTTACATGGTTTTGAGTCGTTAATTGTTGCTTTTTGGATTCTATACGTCGAGACGGTTTCAATGATATACGAAAACTTTGTAAGGTAAATTTATTTTGCAATCACAGCTGACAAATAACAGTTCTATGGAAGACGAAGAGCACTCAGTATGGCGGCATCTCCATCGCCATCGCTAGACTCCGTCGCCCATCTCTCCGGCTGAATCTGTCGGCTGCGGTTATTTGTACTGCGGCCGAAGTCGGCCAGCATTAGCAGAATGTCGGCCAGCAGTAACAGTCATACCTATCCAATAAATCCCCTCTTCACTTGACGGAGGTGCGCGGGGTTCGGTGATTAAGTCGCACATTTATGCGACATAAGCTTTCCTGACAATATGAGTTGATTTCGGAGGGTAAAATTCAGTTTTTACCGCAATTCTTCAAACGATTGTAATTTATTACGACGGGTCATTAGTTATACTGGACACACGCTATCCAACGACATAACACCTGTGTTTCTGTTGTGCTCGACACAATCTACACAATGCTATAGCGCTTATGTTCCTGTGAACTAACTCAAAATCTCCGCATTAAGGTTGAGCGCTTGCTTCAGAAAGGTGTTATAGTGCATAGCTACGGAATATTTCTAATACACGCTGATCTTCACATCACCACTGTCAGTGCGCAGCACACCAATGCCCTTTCTACACATCGAGTTCTAATCACTGCAGCCTAGCATGGAGTAACGCATCGAAGTGTCACACAGCTGTTGGTCACACAGCGTTCTGGCTGGCATCGTACGATATCGTTACACGCTACAAATAAAATTACCCACCAGCTCGCGACTTGGACTCCAAGAAGCCTGCTAGCTATGTACCGGCGCGGATAAAAGTAAACCTGAGGCGCTATTTCTGTTTAAAAGTTTTCACGTGTTGCATAATGGAAACGTAGTCGTGGTGTGTGCAAACGGTTAGTAAATTTCAGTGCCCTTTAAATTGGACAAATGGACAATTATAGTTTTCTTATCTCCAGTGCAGGAGGCATGGTTTTAATGTGAAGAGAATAGCGTGCTCCGTTTACTTATATCTGCACCTATACCTTTCACGGTATGCCTTTCTCCGACACTCGTTCGACATCTGCAAAGCAACCGTTTGTCGTACAGCGTTACACGTGGTCTGGTACGTTTCCCTACATATAGCGGCAAGTCAAATTGAAAGACATTTCGCAGCGGGGATTTCAAAAGACGGCATGAAAACATAGTTTGAGACATTCGTGCTTTAGCTTTCCCAGTACTCAGCGGTCTAAAGTTCCCTCCGTGACTTTATATCAGTCACACCACAGTGACGTTAAATTAAGGGACAGCTTCAGCAGATATATAAAGCTTCGCTATGCGTTGCCTGAGTTTAAACCCCATCCTTTATGAGAAACTAATTGAGCACTTACAGCATTCGCACAAGCAGTCTAAGTTTTCAAGGCCACAGTTAGCATTGGTATCCCAAAAGCTCTCGCTCCCACATGTGGGTGCCCAGAATTCTGCACAGCTTTGCGATAAAGGAGCTGAAAGAGAGAATGCATGATGAAGAAGCCATAATGTGGAATGAGAAACTGCACAATAGGCGGGGAGTACCGAGCCGCTATATTTAAGACTATGTTGTACTCTATACCCACTTTGCGGATGCCGTGCAAAAGTATAGGTTGCAAAGTAAACTATGCGAACACTTCCCTGACTTCCCTTCTCTTTCGATATATTGAACCACACGACTTCCATCTGCCAATGGCGCTTCCATTAAAAGCGCTCTCCGATCACTTTTCGTGCGCGTAGCATGAGAGCTTCACGGTTTTGGGCACATCCAGGCATTTAAAGCGCCGTAAATCCTCATTATGAGGGCACGCGGAAATTGATTGAAAGTTACCTAGTCTCTTGCACTTTAATTTTCACACAACGATCTGTCATGCAGAAAGAAAGATGGTGTCCTAAAATATTTGGCGTAGATCGCTTTTGCTTGCCAACCCTTTTGCATTCGCGGCCTTGGTCTGTTGCGTTATGCAAAAGCGGTGGCATCTTGAGAAATAACTATATTTTGGTAGGCACACAGTCATACAAAGACGTCTCTGTCCGACGTTTGGCAAACATTTTTTGGAACTCTCTTCTAGTTTTCTCTATAGAAAGCCATACAATTTCGCCGCCGCTCTCCAACATGCAGCCTGTGCGTTTCCCTTACTGGCTACGCCGCGGCAGCAACGGCGGGGACGCTCATCGAACAATCCAACTTGATGCGGCGCCGCCGACTTCACAGATACAGATATAAGCTTCTCATGTTTGAATTTCCCCCAGTATGTATACATTTCTATATCTGCGTATCAAACTAGATATAAAAGGTTTCATTTTGTGGGCAAGTTCAAAAGCTGTGCGCTAGTTTTGAGGAGCTCGCCTCTGTTGAAAGTGGAATGTTAAACTTGATCATTAAGAATAATCATTAATATCTTTGTTGTTATCGTGATGATATAAATATTATAAACTTTTTATTATAATCTTTTTGCCAAAATATTACAGCCGCATGGTGGCGCGTTCTATGATCCTTTCTTGTTGCCATTCTTTTTTCAAGCTCCCAAGAAAAATGTTAAAACAAAAAGCGCAATCACCACATCAAACGATTACAAGCGGACGTGTGCGTAGCAATATATGCAGAAAATATTTTTGGCTGCGATGCACGCGGTATTGCACAAATATATCATTAAGAGATGAATTTTGGAGCTGCAAGATATACGCCCCATGCACCGCCTATAAGGGCGCCACTGAAAGCCTCCTGGCGGTTGTTTTCGAAAGTATTTCTGGGATACGAGTTCCGGCTGCTCGTGCGTCGCTGCGAGAATTGACGATGTTTGCGGGGGTAGGTTTTTTTTTCCAGCTCCTGCTGATTTTTTTCTATGGCGGCCTGAAGCATAAAGTGAGGGTTGGCATTTGTGTATAGGCGAAAACATTGATGCTGCAACCATCTGGGAGAGACTAATTCCTACTCGCGCCAGGTGCCCACTACAAACAAGCGAATAATGACCACCTGCATTTTTCAGCCCGGCTTTTCTGTGGGTATGCCGCATCGACTGTCCAGTTACTTCAACAGAATAATCGGTGTTTTTTGTTTTGTTTTGTTTTTATCCTGTGTGATGTGATACTTTTTCTTGTTATGCTGGTGTTGACAGGTCTGGTTCTAGCATTTCTCCTACCGAGCCTTTTTGGGATTAATATAACCTGGAGTAGGGACGCACGTCTTTTGCATCAGTCTAGGTTCACTAGAATGTTAATGCGTAGCAATACTGCGCAAGGTTTTCTGCCGGTTCGTGGTCCCGGCGGAGGCCACGCTTGACCTTGAACAGCCGAGAAAGAGAAGAAGGAAAAGAAGACTGGTAACGTAGCTCTCGCGTCATACTCTTAAAGGATGAGCTTAAGTGTCCCCAATAATGTAGCACCTTACATTGATAGGTTGTGTTAGCGGAATAATGTAGCAGGCAAAAGAAGCTTCCGCCATTGCTATCGCAATTCAACTAGGCTTAACCAGTGTTAAACCACAACTAAGTTTTTTTTTCTTTTTTTTTTTTGTCTAGGATAAACCTTTCTTTTTCTTCCTCTCTCACTTGGGGTTTGTTTATCAACCCGTTCTCTCATTCTTTTGTTTCATTCTGATCCTTATTATAGTTTTTGCCTCTTTGTGGATTTTTTAGACTACCATTTCAAAGCCGCAGGAGACTGCCATGCTCTATTTTTCCCAATTTTATTTATTTTCCACTTATATTTGTTGTGGGTTATTATGCTTACTATTTTACTCCAGTCTGTCTTTGTTCCTGAGCTTTCGTGTTCTGTACGTCTGTCTCTCTCATCGCACTTTCTTTGTCATTTTTGTGTATTCATTCAGGTTGAGAGGTTGAGGTGTTGTTGACAGGCGGGATTAGTCTTGTGGGTTTCACTCGGCAATTTTTATATCCGTTATTTTGCTGCTGTTATTTGCTTTCCCGGTTCTGTTTCCTGCGTTTGTCTTGTTTGCAGGTCCGGATGCTACCTTCTGAAGTAGTTTTTTTTCTTTGGGTCAGCGTAGTCCATCTTGCGACTCGGGCCTCGTTTTCCTTTTCTTCATTATTGTTAATAATATTTTTATCTCCACATATAAAAAATGTTTTTTAATCGTGAGCTTTTGTTCCTTTTTACTTATTTTAACTGATTCTGAGACCGGTAAAGCGTTTGCTGGTACGGGCTCCCGCTCCTTTCTTAATGCTTTTTTAGTTGTTCAGGAGGACAAATGAAATGAGTAAAATGGGCGTAGCCATAACGATAGATTGAATGGCGGCGATGACGTGTTTTACAGCGTATACAGGCGGAAATTGGTGAAACGCGAGAAAGCGAGTACTTACAATCTTCGCTTCGTAATGCATGTGCGCTTAGGTAAAAGGATAAAATATTTTGAGATGCTGCTATTAACAAGCATCGCTTATGGGCCATTAAATGCGTGTACCATGCGACTGGAGCACTGCATCTAATTCATTAAATTCCGCACCTGACGCTCATCATATCTGTCTTATTTTGCTCTCAGGACCTACGATTGGCTTCAAAAATTAAGGCAACAAAAATATGCAGAATTGCTCTAAGTAAATGAACTACTTACGATTTGCTTAGTAACCAATATATATTATTTTTCTTGTACGTAGACACGAATAATTGCAATCTTCATAAAATTCACAATAACACGCCAATATTTGTTCATATGCTATTATATCGAAATATGAGACAGGAATTACAAGCGCTTTGTTAACGCGAGCGGAACTCGAGCAGTATGCTCTCTGTCGTACTGGTTGCCGAGCTGACACGATTTTGAACATTTACCCAAGGAAAACGTATAACTGGAGATGCCTCATAGCTTGTGTCACAGTGCATTGGCAGAGAATGCTGTTTATGCAATGATGCAAGCGGCGCGAGAAAACGAATTCATGACGCGAGGACACCATAGAAACACACGGCTAGCAGAAGACGAGGCCGGCTCCGCTCCCAGATTTACTTTCAACTCCGCCACAAGTGGCGTGGCCGTCGCTTTGCACGAAGCGTATATAGCCACGACCCACTTTCGGTTAGCCAAAAGGAACCATGACCGGAAGTTTTGCGACCGCAGAAAACTCGGCTAAAACATGGCCGCTTGAAATGGTCAGCGTAGTAACAAGCCCGTTAAAAGAGGAGACTTATTGTGCAAAGCTTAGCGCCCGCAGACAAGTGTCTTTCCGATTGTTTGAACCTGCCTCCGTCGTCATGGCACAGCCGACAACCTTTGCATGCCTCTTCATCGGCTCGTGTGCGCAAATTCGTAATCTGAGAGTTGGAGCTCCTGCCTGATATAAGCGACATTTATAGGGTGGAAATTTGGGATAAATTCAAAAATGGCCATTGGCATACGTAGCAATCGTATGGATGGCGCTTTTAAAAATTGTGAGCTCCTGAATGATGTTTTCTCCGTACAAATATAGCACCTCCCCTATCTGTAAAATTGTAAACCTTATGAAACTTACAATAGCCATCTCTGTGCCAAAAAATGGCGGTATCTCAGAAATTCAAAACTACCGACCAAAACATGCTTTGCCTTCCCTGGCGAAAACAGATAAATACGAAATAAGAATTGTGCAGATGTTTCCGCATGTACAGGCGTAGGCAAAAGTGGTATACAGTACGCACCCTCTGGCGGAACTCGGGAAAACTGCATTTTATTGCCATCTCGCAACAGCTACCTGCTCTCGAGACAACCATGGTGGTGCTCCATTTTATTGCGATTCATATGCCGCTCTCGCTGCCCCTGTCGCTTCAGCTAGACAGCTTTTAAATATAATATTCCCGACCTTCGCTACCGCCTAAGTGCTGTATGCCACTTTCGCTGATGCCTGTATTACATGAAATTATTTCAATCGGTACATTTTCGTGCTAGTTTAGGGCACACCGGGTACAGTTGAAAGAAACCTCAGACTTCTTACATTCTGCTTTGCAGTATAGTCGCCTTTTACAATACTAAATAATGAATAAATAAACAACTGAAAGTAAAAGTTAAACACGTGAGCCTAGCATTAGCATACACTATCCTATGCAGTTCTACACGTAGTTGACGACATTTCGTAGCAAAAAATCTTACCACAACTGCACTCGCATTGTCCATGTCTTTTTAAGCAAGTGGCTTTCTGCGATCCCCCACATTCTTTCCATGAACAGTTGGCGCTGGCTGAAAATGGAAATAACAAATGTTATGGCACGAAACTTTTTACAGTCGTATACACACAAGACGCGTGCAGATGACCATGAGGGACGGCCGCTAAGCCGAAGATCAGTCAAATTCATGCGAGGCCGCCGTTAGCCAACTTACATCGTGCTGAAACCATTCATTCTTCCACAACCGATGTTAACATGCTGTCAGGCCGAAGCGGAATGTATACGACGTGAAGTGTATCACTCTGAGCTGTTGGTAGCACGGGGATTGCTACACGCGCACACTTAACTTTCTTTTTATGTATTAGAGTACAGCACTGGCTGTAACATATCAAAACATTTTTGCTGTGTACATTGTGAGTAGAAGCACAAATATACCATAAAAACAGTGTATTAGGACCACTTCTAGAGTCCTAGTTGCATATGCAGCTCTAAGCATACTTCAAAATAGTTATTTGCTTATTACGAAATCTATATGCAGTAGTTACGTAATAATACGCCTAAAATACTGAATTGATTGTGTTCTCCGCTTCTTAATGTATTATCATTGAAGAACTGGACGCAGATTCAGGCGGAATTATTAAAATGAAATGGCAGCTCCAACTTAAATAACTAAGGATAAGACTGCCAAGCTATATTTTTCGTGCTCTTTCCAATATGGTGCGCGGCATATGTACAGGATATTGCATTTTATCAGCCAACGTACACTAATTTCTCAGCGAATGTACTGCCGGCGACGCGCCCCATTGCTAAAATGTTATTCTTCGAGCATTTTTCGGGATCGGAAGGCAGTGCGTGTTTCCGTTTTGACCAAAATAAAAGAGGACGTTGCTAATTGCTTAAACCCTTACTGCAAGCGTATAATATATGATACAGTAAAATTCCATTGCGCTAAAATGTTCAGAACAGGAAGAAAATAAATTTCGCTTATTTAGTACCACACTACGTGCGCACTGTTTGGAGTCCACGCGTGCAGTAACTGAATATTTGGAATGAATTAGGTAGTTATTTTAATTGAAATTGTGCAACGAGGCGGCAATTTTTATTCCTTGCAGATATTCGACAGGTGATGGGAACGTTTTCTTCATTCTGACTGGATGCAGCGCTTCAAAAATTATCAGGTCATCATTGAGATTTATTTTGTCTGGTCACCATATCGTCTGCGCAATAATCCTACGGACTATATTGTGATAAGGGTATTTATTCGCATATCAGATACACCATTCAGTGAGGGGTATTTTTTTATTTTATGGTGTTTCATAAATTCATTACCAGAAAATAATTTCCCTGCACTCGAAATATTTTAGATAATTTTGCGAGTTGAGATTTCTACCGCTTCCTTCTGAGTTACTGGAATGTCATTTTAGAAGTCGAAATAGCATAAAGTGTGGATAGGTTTTAAAACATCTGCTCCAATTAAATTAATGCGCTTCTTGCTACCCACTATGCGAGCCATTGTTCAGACAAAATTCCGAAATAAACGTTTCTTTAGAAACAGAGCCTCAAGTTGCCTGCCTGGTTTAAGTCCTTCCAAAAAGGACAGAGGAGCGGAGATGCTGGGCAATGGCAAACAGGAGCGGAGGTCCATCAGGGCGAAGGTTGCGATGTCATCGCGAAGAACAAAGAGTTGAAGTGTAGGGTGTGAGGTGTGAGGTGGCACCGCCGAGGTTATCGACTAGTGGACGTAAGGAGTCTTGCCGCTGCTCGTCCGTGATGTTAAGCAGATCAGAGATAGCGAACAAGCTAGGGCCGAGGTCATTGTCTGCAGAATCTGGCGGTTCCACAGGGTGACGAGACAGGCAGTCAGCGTCTTGATGCAAACGTCCTGACTTGTTGACAACGGTGTAAGAATACCCTTGAAGGCTCAATGCCCAACGACGAAGCCGTCCTGTAGGGTCCTTCAGTGAAGAAAGCCAACAAAGAGCGTGGTGGTCAGTCACAACCGAGAAAGGACGGCCAAACAGTTAGGGTCGAAATTTAGACACGGCCCAAACAAGGGCTAGGCACTCGCGTTCTGAAACGGAATAATTGCGATCGGCAGTGGAAAGAAGGTGGCTGGCATATGCAATTACACGGACTTGACCTTGGTGACGTAGGGCGAGCAGGGCGCCGATATCATATCCGTTGACATCTGTGCGAACTTCTGTTGCTGCCAACTGGTCGAAATGGGCCAATACAGATGGTGAGGTGAGCAAGTGAATCAGTGAAGAAAATTAGTTTTCTTGAGCAGGACCCCAAGTAAAAAGGGGTATCGGAGGCCGGTGAGGGGACGGGAGATGGCAGCAAAATTTGATTAAACGCCGGAAATAGGAGCACAAGCTAACAAAGCTTCGCACATCCATACAAGATTGAGGCAGAGGGAAGTCCTTGATAGCTTTGAGTTTAGCAGGATCTGGGCGGACACCAGAAGCATCGACAAGATGTCTAAGGATTGTGAGTTGGCGACGTCCGAATTGGCATTTCGACAAGTTGAGGTGCAACCCGGCTCTACGGAAGACGGAAAGAATGCTCGTCAGTCTTTCGAGGTGCGCGGGAAATGCGCAGGAAAAAACAACAACGTCGTCTATGTAACACACACACATGTAGTCTATTTAAACCCTCGAAGCAAGGAGTCCCTCATTCGCACGAAGGTAGCTGGGGCATTGCAGAGACCGAACGGCATGACTTTAAACTGGTATAATCCGTCCGGTGTGACTAATGCGGTCTTTTCACGGTCTTTTACATCGACATCAATTTGCCAATACCCGGATCGAAGGTCGATGGAAGAGAAACATTTGGCTTCATGAAGGCAATGCAAAGCGTCATCTATTCTTGGGAGAGGATACGCGTCCTTTTTCGTGATACTGTTGAGGTGCCGGTAATCAACACAGAAACGCCAACATCCTCCCGTCCTTCCTTTTAACAAGGACAACTGGTGAGGCCCATGGGCTCGACGAGGATTCTATGATGTCTTTAGTAAGCATCATGTCCACCTCCAGCTGAATTATGTTGCATTCTGTACTGGACACTCTGCACGAACGCCTGTGAACGAGAGCGGTGTTACCGGTGTTTATGCGATGTATAATCACAGAGGTCCGAGCCAAAGGACGGTTATCAAAGTCAAAGATGTCGCGAAAAGAGGAAAGAAGACATCTGAGATCGTGAGTTTGTGCCGGTAAAACGTCAGGAGCAATCATCTTTGTGTATTCGTCCCATGGTGTGACGTCTGATACGTGGCAGTTCGCCGAGGAGGGGACACAACCTCTAACAGCTGATAAAACGCATTTAGAAGCAGGGCATAGCGTGGCGAACGACATGCCTTGGGGAAGAGTCTGAACGTGCGATGCAAAGTTGAGGGCCGGAAGGAACATTTGATCGGCAAAGTGACCACTGTATGAGCAAGGGCAACGTTCCGTGGGAGAGGTATATCAATGGCTGGAGTAATGATGCACTGGCCATCGGGGACTGGTGGGACGGACAAGAACAATACATAGATGACGGCTTCGGAGTCCAGGTGGTGAAAAGGGACCGTACATAGGCGGTGCACAACTGGATCCGGCAACTCCTCCGTAAAAGATAGGTAGAGCTGAATAACGCTTGTGGCACAATCAATGCAGGGCAGAATGTTCATAGAAAAAGTCAAGGCCGAGGATTAGGTATGAGGGCAGTGTTTAAGGACAGTGAAGAGAACAGAAGTAAGACGGCCGGTGATGGATACACGAGCTGTACACATTCCAAGGACAGCAGAACTGCCACCATCAGCGACACGAACAATAGGTGAGCGGGCAGGAGTGAGCACTTTCCTTAGGCGATGGCGGAGACGCGAATTCATAACGGAGATGTTCGCGCCCGTGTCGATCAGAGCTGTAACTGTGATTCCGTCTACGCCGACGCTAAGCATGTTCCTTCGGACCTGTATAATTGGAGGGTTTTTAGGTCGAGTCGTTAGAGCAGCATCACTTCCAGACGCTGCGGCCATCAGTTTGCCGAACGACATTGAGTATATGGGTCAGAAGAGGACGGGCGGCGATATCGGGGCGAAGGAGAACGACGGCGGTACAGCGGCGACGAACGGTTGGTGGGCAGAGTCTGAATGTCGAAGCTTGAGAATTGCTGCTCACAGGGCGATGAAGAGCGGCGGGAATCGACATAATCCGGGTAGCGGCGGTAGGTCGATGGTGGACAAGTTCAGCAGTGTCGAGAGATGTGACCGACTCGGGACCAATAAAAGCAGATAGGCCTGTCGTCAGGTGTTCGCCACTCATTTGGGTTGCGGCTGCGGCGAGGTTAGTATGGACGTCCAGAACCAAGTACCGGGGACACACGGCGAGCGTCTGGAGAACTAATGGAGCATACAGATTGGATCCAGAGATTGGCAAATTCTTGCCGAACAACAGCCTGTATAAGGAATACCGTAGGGGCGCTGTCCGGTACCGATAGTTGAGAAACTGCGGGAGACACTGCTTCTAGCTCCCGGCGCACAAGTCGTATTAGGCTGTCGGATGTTGGCAGCGGGCAAGGTGGGGTCTAGTCCACGCAGGACGACGTCCCAACCGTGTTCGGCAGCCGCGTGAAGTGAGAAGAACTACGGCGGCTTTTCGCTTGTTCAAAGCGGCGGCATTCTTTTAGGGTTGCGTCAACCGTTTCGCAGTCCTTGTACACGAGTAAGTTGAAGGCGTCATCTGCTATTCCCTTTACTGTATGACCCACTTTAACACTCTCTGACATTGCAGGGCCAACTTTCATGCACAGAGCCAAAATGTCCTGAACGTTTGACACATACGATTCTGTGGACGATTGTTTTCGGCACGCGAGCTCCTTCTGCGCAGGTAGGTGACGTCCGAATGGCTTACCAAATAAGTCAGAAGGTTTCCGCTTGCAGAGGTCCCAACTGATTAGTTCGTCCTCGTGGGACTCGAACCAGACCCTTGCAGTGCCCGTAAGGTAGAAAATAACGTTAGCCAACTTCATAGTCGGGTCCCACCTGTTCTGTACGCTCACGCGCTCGTACATAGCGAGCCAGTCCTTCGTATCAGCACCGTCCACTCCATTGAAGGTTCTGGGATCACGCGGGTGGGCAATGATGAAAGCTGGGGCGAGGGACGCCGATGGTGCGGCCTCGTCGCTGGGCATGGCTAAAGAGCCGGGAAGTAGAAGACAGCTGCGGAGTTCCGTGCTAGCTGTAGGCTACCCCGCACCTCCAACCAATAATGCAACGTAGGTACACGGATGTATTTACAGATATTTACAAAGGGGTAGCTGACCAGACGAACAGCTTCATGCCAGCGGCGCCCAGCACGAATCACACACACTTCGTCGTTCTCCACCTTCCACACGTGAGCACAGCACTTTGTCGTCGTCGTCGTCGTCCCACTACAATTCTTACATCCCGATGTATGTGCAAAGAGACGCTTCTGTATGATTTGTCAAAGGATCGGATGCAAGTTCGGCACTATAAAATAAATAGGTTTTCGAGTACGGTTATCGACTGAGTCATTCTCTTCGTATTGCTAGACATACTAGCCCTATGCCGTAAACACTTGGAGGGGGCACTTTGTACGATTAAAGTGCGGAGAGTCGGAAACCTTCATAGAGCCCCACCTATCTAGGTCTTTTTTGCTATGGCGCCAACGCTCTCCCCCCACAACTCATCACGCCGCCGCCTTCTCCCATGTCGTCACGTTGTTGCTAGAATGTGCCTTGGCGTCGGTGGTGGTGGTCTCCGTGGCCGCCGCGTTCGCGTGACGCTAGGCAAAGAGAACAAAGACACGCTTCCCACATGCCCGGCGTGTCTGTTAACGCGATTGTCTCTAGTGGTGTTCAGAGTGGAAGGAGTTTGCAAAGAGCCGGTGGCTATGGTAATTGTTGCCTTTACCCCTTAGCAGGAGGACGGTACCACTGCCCTAACGCAATCCTTCCTTCGCCAGAAATTCCCAAAGTGGGCCGCAATTGTGGTCCCCCTTCCGCGTTGGCATGTTCTCATCTTACCCTTCTGCTGGTAACTACTACTCTCTCTCCTACTGCGCACTCCCCGATGCGCTTCCGCTACCTTGCTAAGTGCCGAACCTCAGAGGACAGGTCTGTGTGTTTCACATGCGTAGGCGCAAGGGTTAATACATTACTTTAGGAGCACGTTAAACATACTTTTCTAATATTGCCCAAAGATTGCATATTGCAGAAATTTATTCTAGAAGGACTTCGTGAATTTTTGTTAGATATCACGGAATAAAAAAAATAATAAAGAAATAATTAGCATCCAGCGCTCAGCAGCTGAATGGCTAATAAAGAAAACAACAAGTTCCCAGAGAAACTTCTGAAAATTTATTACCGTTCCGGAGATAGTACCTTAGATACCTGCGCGCTCGCTGTGCCACTCCACCAAATGAACAAACCAGGGTGGCCAGCATGCGGACACAAGCGCACGTTTGCACAACTATATTTTTTACTAGGCATAATAATTGCAAAGCCTACTGTGCCCCGGCAGAGGTTTCTTTGGAGAATACACCTGTCTTCGAGGATTCTTCTGAAGATTTGCGCACTAATATACCATTAAACCTCAGTTCTGTCTTCTGACTTTTTTTTTCTATCCCACTGTAACGCATTGCAAACATATTGCAAAAAAATGAAACAGGCAGTATCCTGTTTTTCGAGTGTAAATGTTTTGCGTTTTGTAGCTGCCGAGAAGAGTTCTTAGGCGATGAAATCTCTTGACGCAAACGATTTCGGGCGCATGCTTATAATCATAAAATGGAAATACAAATAACCTATTTTCGCAGCTGCTCTAAATATTGAATATTTAAATAAAAATGCAATTGCTAATGTCATCGCACCTTCTAGGGAGCTTAGGATTCTAAGGTATATTTTTCCGGACAGACTAGTTTCACTTTCCGCCAGAATTGCTTATTTTTTCAGAAATAATAACGCAGCCATATCGAAAATCTAGCATACATACTGCTTAATGTTCCAGGTGAGAGTGTTGTTTCCGTGCTTGTAACTCTAGCACACTTTACTTCCTGTTATAATACGCATGTATCGTACATAGCGCTATGAATTTTCACTTGCTGCACAATTTGCTTCGCCATAAACTTAATTCCATGATATTACTTTCGCCATGTATGGATATGCGATTTATTTAAAATATACTTGCTTGTAGTAACGGTCATGAGAAGTATCACCACAGGGAAAGCGAAGCCAAAGTAGTTGGCCTTCATGATTCACTGCATATGAAATCCACCACAGTAGGAGTAACCAAACCAAAATCACAACAAACATCCAAATAAAGATCGAAGTGAATGAATTTATCCCTTCTTTTGCAGAATAATGGTTTGAGTACTTGAACAAGTGAACGAATAAAAATAATCTGAACATACACAGAGCAACTCTTAGTACATATCACTTTATAAAAAAATAGTCCTGTGTCAGGCTATTCCTTATTGCTCTGCATCTCCGGAAAGTTTAAAACATTTTTGGAGACATTTTAACCAAAAGTTCATTTTAATAATACATGTAGCCAGTCTGCAGTTCATAATAAATATATTAGTTAAGTAGGAGTTGGCCCCCTAATATCATTCAGCGTCTACGTGGTAACAACCGCCAACCTTTTGTACATAAAACCTACCTACCTGACCTTGTACCGTGATTAAAAAGTTCATCTGGTGAGAACTGGTGACGATTTACAGACACCAACTGCAATTCCGTCCGCCAAACCTTTTACTTGTGGCCCAGATGAGTTGAACGCAGCATGGTTGGGGCAGGTGTTCCTACTTTTTCTTTTTCCAGGTGCAGTAGCGGCACTCCTTGTGTACAAAAGGGCAAAGATCTGAATCAGCAAGAAAAGGCGACATGTGGGCGTATCCATTGTTGGCGGTAGTAAACAGTTTATTTTGAAAAACAAATGTGCAATTCATCTGCTACGAAAGTGATATTGTCAAAAATAAATCCTACATCAATCACCTATTTACCAAGCTCGAAAGCAGGTGCAATACCTTTCTTGGAAATACAACATTTGGTCTAACAAATATTTCTTTATTTATTGAGTAGTTTTCCGGAGCTTTATGTCATCCTGATGCAGTTCAGTATTTCAAATATTGATATATTTCTCGGTGATATGAGAGAACGTATTAACATAAGAGATGAAGATTGTCGGGCTACAGTCGACCTATAGTGTAGCTGCAAATAACCGGTCAAAGGTTACACGCAAAGAAACTCAGGCAATGTGCTCAGCCTCAGCAGACAACTCAATGAGCATAAATAATTAAGCAGTTTTGACAGGCTCACCGCGTATTTAGAGTTCTGGTGGCACTGTAATGGTAGATGATTATTACGATGATAGTTTTTTGTTTTTCATGTTTCTTGACAGAAAGAAGGATTTCTTAAAACTTACGATCGGGTCACAAAGCATTGAAAATTACATACATCGCCATTCTTTGCGGTACCTGACGACATCATATAAGTGGTCCTTAGAAACAGTCTTGAAGACCTTCTCCGTTTATATTGCGCACATATCCTGGATAGCTTGATGGTCAGCATAAAAGGGCAAGACGGCCTGTAAAAAAATGCATTACTTTCAAGCCGTCATATCATAGCGTAGTGAATATCTAATGAAGTGTTGTTGTTACTATAAAACCCATACTAGCTATGAATAATTAACAAAAAACTCCGTCTGTATTTCCTTTTAAATTGAGAATTAAGAAATTGCATGTATGTACAGCATTAGTGATCTCATTTGTGCAATTAACGCTGCCTTTTTCTTGCATTACTTGAGGTATACCGTATTCTACCGGTGGTTATTAAGTGCGTAAAATACCCACTCAACTGCAAAAGTCGATTTCCTCAGACTACAAAGCGCCAACTACTACACTGGATAGTTTGAACACTTATAAGTGTCTGAAACTGCAATTCTAATTGCTACCTTGCCAAAATCTAAATAACCATGTTTTAATGGGATTAAACGCTATTACATGTTCTGGGGAAACAAACTTTATTACAGCGCGCAAAAGGAGAAACGCCGTGTTAAAAGATGCGAACGTTAGTAGGAGCCGGTCGATGTCGACCACAGAGACACACAGGCGGCTGCGAAGAAACTGATAATTCGTGGGATGGCCTGCAAGCGAGAAACCACTGCGGGAACTGGAAAACTTCGCCTCAGTTTTTCATTCAGAGCAGTTACAAAAAGCACGATCTCGAATCTGGGTAGACCTATCGCCCGGTTTTTAAAAGTCAACAAGAAGGAATGGTGTCTATGAGATTAGCAGTGAACCATTGGAGTCGCTGGAGAAAGATTTGATGTTGGGAAAGGTTGAAGGTCGCCGGAGAAGGGGTAGGCAGCGAACGCGATGGTTAGATGGCATTCACGAGGCAATGCAGATGAAGCCATGTGATGTTAAGAAGATAGTGAGAGACCGGAAAGCGTGGCGTGACATGGTCCATAGGGTCACGAAGAGTCGGACACGACTGAACGCCTGAACTGAACTGATTGGCAGCTTTTCAAATTGTCTTTTTACCAGGCTATGAGTGGAAACTTCAACCGCGCTTGTGGCGTAACAAACAGGTAAGCGGCACATATTCTAGATCGCATAATGATTTTCACTACTGGGAAGATCGACGTCCTATAATATTCTGCGAATGGTCAGTCACGTCTTCCATTGTGTATAGTAACGTATTTGTGTGCGCCTTTTAGGATACTTCCACCAGCCAAACGCAACACTTTGATCTACGCACACTCTGTGAGCGGCAAGACATCAGACGGGCATTTAGGAATTTATTATCTCTTCTGGGACAACTAAAGAAAACAATAACATCATTTCTTGAAATACTGGTCATCTCATAGTTTACTTTCAAAGTTGTTTCTAAGATTCCTTGAATATAGCGGCATACATTTATTGATCATTTCTCTACATTTAAGTCTATGACTCAAGCATTACAGGGTCATTCGATTTTGGGTTGCCACTCTTTCTTTTCAGGTCAGCTTTTTTTTTTTTTTAACAAATGGCCATTCAGCGTCTCTGTTTATTCTCCCTAGTTTCGAGCATCGACTACTATGAAACGACTATTCGAGAAAATCGGGTGTAAAAATAATAAAGCTCTCAACTTACCGCTTGTCAAGATAGAGACATATTTCAATGCTGTTTTTGTTTCTACAAGTTATGCCACAATCATTCTTCCTTTACTATATCACGCTGGGCCATCGCATATTCGCGCGCATTGATTGCAATTGAATGTCAAGCCTGTTTTTCCTTTATATAATCTCACTTTTACTACCTTCTCCTCCTCGACATCTATCAATCGAATCAGTTCCCTGGCACTGTGGCACCTGTCGACGATCACAAGGAAATTTTAACTACCGTCAAACATTACCTAACGCTGTGTTCGTCACCTTTTAGTCTAATCAAGATTTTGTACTTAGAAAACATATATTCTTTTTTCCTCGCTTCATTATTTTTAATGTTTCGTACGATTTCAATCTGTTGTCCACTAGGTAAAGCTTTTTGTACTAATCAAAATTTTTTGCTTTCCTATTTTGTCACTTTTCTTACCCCTATGCAATGCTTGTTCGAGCCTTTTAGTGTATTAGAATAAACGAATGGGACCAGCTTTTTCCATTTGCGTTAGGTAGTGTTCCCGGCTCACGACTTAGAGGACACAAGTTTGGTTCGATCTCTTTTACATCCAAATATACATTTATGCTTACCTACCTGAATATGACGTCACAGCGGTCACGAACCATCCTGATTTCCCACTCACAACACTTCCTAAACCTCCTGTTCAAAAACGGGCGAATGCTACATCCCGTCCTGTCAGCAAAATATGAGGCGTCAAGCATGTACACAGATGTGTTGGCAGCTGTACAAATTTTTGTATATCAAATTCTGACGACCTGAGGCCACACTTGCATTGGCCAAACTGGGCGATGCCTAAACATACGCCTCATGGAACACAGCAATTCATTCAGACAAGACCGCTCTAACCTGGCTGACTAATGCCGGGTTTGTAAAAAATAAGGAAACCGTACTCAATGCATTCCAAAATTTCAGAATACTACTGTTCTTTTTACATACCCTAACAAATTCACGCCAGAGCTTAATTAAACCTATTACATTTCAAAATCAATTTACACGTGTGTCAGCACGCTCTCTGTCACCCTAACAGCCCTGAATTTAATTTCTTGATAACAAATGAGTTTGCCGCGTGCTTGTTCTGTGCTGGTGTATAAGTGTACAGGATTACGGCTTTACTTAACAATTTCTCACGCGCGTGTTTTCACCTTCTGATTAGGATCCCTGATGCGGCTTCAGTATTGTTTGTATTTTTCCCTCTCGTGTTCTCGAGCTGTTTTTTTTTTCTTTTTCAGAATAAACCATTCAGTTTCGAGTGAATGCCTGTGTCATGCTGTCTGTGTTTGTTCTTTCGCGCTCGTTTAGCATGAATAGCTTGTTAATGTTAAGCTACCTCGTGAATCTAGGGGATAACTTCAAATTTCTTCTGCTTACTTCCAACACCATCATCGAGCTTCACTTGCTCCTTCTTTTCTTAATCAGGGATCAGCCAAGAATTATAAGAATCTCAGAGTCGTTGTCGAAATTGCATTTGATAGCATGGTCGCAGCTTTTTTTCCAGTGCGTTGCGATAAACCATCGACTCCAATGACTCCGTTTACCGTACTTGAGTGAACGGACCCGAAAGGCCACAGTCCTCTCTTGCTTCTACGCATGAACATCAGGCACAAATTGTCATTGTCATGCACTGCTTATTGAATTTCGAGAAGCATTGTGGAATGCTGGCTAGGAAGTCTAAGGGCAAAATTTAGAGTGTGTGATCAAGCTTTGAAAGCACTTGTAACATACGCTACACTCAAGAAAAGGAGTCTCTAAAGGGACTATGAAACACCTAACATGAGGTAAAGCAAAGCGGCTGAGCGATACGTAGTTCCGCACTAATCACTTTTTGCGCTGGATTTAATACCACCGGAGGTACCGGCGAATAAAAATGACATTCCTCCTCTCCCCCTTAACTCAACACTCCGAGACACTAGAAAAAAGAGCCAAAGAAAGCATCTCGGGGACTGCGCCGTAGCCATTAAAACATCATCGGCTGACGTTCGGTTCGCAGACTTCTGACTGGGGCGCCTGTTTTCCCGAGCGTGGATGTTTTCCCTCCCACATCGCCCACACATTCATTGATCTCTGCATCCTCCTTCTCTTCTGCGCTTTCTTAGCTTTCAACGTTGTCTTGCGTATGCTTCGACCACCGGCTGCTTCAGTTTCTTGACTTCTCTAAATTGTGTTAGACAACATCCGGAACGGGTCGTTCGCGAGCGCATGCATGCAAGTGTTCAGGTGGACAGACTGCTATCGACACCAGCGGCACCCTCGGAGAAGCACTTCCCTTCATATCCCTGCCCCATTGAGCGTGCACTAGCGTGCACTCCTGCCGAGCGCAGCTTTCCAAAAATCCCCTTTCTTCTCTCACACTACATATCAGTCTCCTTGCTCTAGGGTTGTTACCGTCTGCTGTGGTTTGACCAACGGCGGCTGGTCGGCTCACCGAGTTGGCGCGATAGCCAGCGACGACTCTGTGTTGATGCTGACAAACGAGCGTGCGAGTCGCACGTGTACAAATATGCCGTCATCGATTCTAGTCAGAACGAGTGCTTTGATGATGGTGGGCGAGAGACATCTCTTTTGCACAAAGAATGGAATGTACGTATCAGGAGGTGAAAATGGATTGATCATTTAAAGAGATCGCTATAAAGTTTGAATATTGGATTACAGGTGAGAACCAATTAATCGTCTGGGTGTCTTGAAAAATGCAATTAACAGAAGAGCAGCTTAGCATTCTTCTGAAATTCTTTCGGACATTGCTTACGACGTGCCAAGTTAATACATACACTCATGTTTTATCTAATGTGCATGCATCGGCCGAGCCAGAATCGATGGCGCAAAACAACAGCAAGAAAGCTCGGTACATACAGCTCGGCAGTGCAGGGTGTCTCCAATTTCCGCCGCTACACGCAGGAATCGCGCACGAAAGAGAACACGCGAGCGCCTATTCTAGAAAGGCAGCGGAGGAGCGTTGCAGAAATGCTTTTAGGAACTTTAGTACCCTGTCGTGTCACCAATATGAACCTCTTCATCATCTCTCGATCCTCATCAGAACTCCGAAACAACTACACTACGGTGGGCAATTTTTTATTTGAAAAAAAATCTTCCTAGGTAGAACAAGTCGAAAGAACACGCCTCAAATTCCCGACCTACATAACCCCTACTACATAAACCTGCTACATAAGTCTACTATAACCCAACAATTCTCCCCCATAACAAATGTCTGATCTGTTCACAAAGCCACTTACTGATATTTCAATTTTTATACCACGGCGGGTTCTTAAGAATGCTTTCCTAATTCCTCTTGTAAACCGTAAGGACGCCGGAGCACAGAAGGAAAGGACAACGGTGACAGCAAGAACAAAATATAGAAAGGAAGGCAAAAACGAAACAAAAACAAAGCAAGCAATGGAGTAAAAGAGTAGGTAAGACAAACGCAATTTTAAAAATCATGACTACGAAACGCAGGAGCTTTCAATGGTATTTCAACTATGTTGCAATAACATATCAACTCATGTCGTCTTGCCTGCTTTGAAGAAACTCATCGCGCAATGTTGAAAGTAACGATAAGGTTTCTGGTACATTTTTAGAATTAAAGAAAGCGTTCAACTCTATCAACCGCCAACATCACAATCCGGTAGACTACAGCTTTCGTGGCTACGTTCTTTATGCTTGTTTACAAAATAGCACATGATTTTTTCGACCTCGGTGCTAAAACTACTAGATTCAGCTGTTCTTCAAAGGAGTGTTTATGACATTCAGAGACTTTATTTCATAATATTGATATTGCTAATGAAAATAAACAAGTATTTTATATCTTGAAGGCGCAGATGGTCTTTTTAAAATGTCGAGGATTGATTAAGTCGACTGTACAAATAGGCGATTATTATTAAGTCATCAGAAAATAGTCAAACCAATGAAAATGGTCTATACATTTACTTCCCATAGGCTAACGACAAAGTTTTCACCAGCGTGAGAATTCTTTTTTCGGGTTCCATTGCTTCTTATCAACAATACTGCAGTGCTAGTACCTGGTCATTTCGGAATAGTAGAAATATGTTCTTCTTAAAGCATTTCATGGCATGACAAAGTTACCTACCTTTTTCAGGAACTTTCATGTACTAATGGCTACTTGCGTCTCTAATATTCATTTTTTCCTACTTCATTCAGTACATTTTCCGAGTTATCCGCCCTCGTCAGTAGTGATTTAGGGAGCGCTTGTCGTAGCAAACAAAATGCATAGAATTGTTAGTATCATTGTTATTAATATTGGATAAAACGCCTTCTGCACAGTAGGAAAAGTACCTTGTAGTAGACTCGCAGCAGCATTGTTTAATCAATATAACACTATATTCGCAGAGTCTACTTTTTTACGTTGCTCTGCTGTTTAAAATTACACATAATTGCACACAATTCCTTAACTGGCGCTGGCCAAGCTTGAAACACACAGTCGTGTGTATTATATACGAATTTAAGAAAATTTAAAAACTCATCTATGTTGCGAAAATTAACCGAAACGGTCAAATTTCGATTACCACTTTACAGAACGAACTGTCCCGAGACGATAAGATAAACGTTACCAATATAATCACTGAAAGGTGCTTCTATAACAATAATAAAGTTTTACGAGGCAGAACAGTTGGCTCTGTCTGCTTCGTGTAATATTATTTCCTAGGTTTTGCTTTTTTTTTTCTTGTGTCAGGAATATATCAGACTGCGTTGCCCCAATTGTTTACTTTCTCATTCGCACTGTTTTTCTCTCGGTGCAAGCCTTTCTGTTTTTGAGCAGCTGTGTTCTGCGAATGCGCTCTGTTTTATCATCGTGCGCTTTCAACGTATATTATAAAGGAGGCACGGACTTCGTCATGACCTTTTGAGGCCACTTTGCCAGGGCCCGTGAGTATCTTGGGATTTTTCAGTAAAATGATGCGGTTTGAATCATTTTTATCGAAGGCAATCACCGACGTCTGTCTGTACTGTTAGCGTGCCGCATCCTTTCCGCGGATAATTATTGGATGGTAAGCAATGTATAAATACTTTAAAAGCCTGCCCTTTAAGGCAAGGACTACAAAAGCGTTGTCACTGTGTTTTGGCGACATTCACGTCCCACCTCGTAGGATCAAGTAAAAAATAAACCCTTCTTACATGAGCGTTCGCCTTCATGGGGTACATTGAACACCGAATAAAACGCTTGTCTTGATGCACAAACTTCATGTTCCAGGTTGCCAGTGACTGCATTCACAACACTTGAACACAATGATCTTAGAAGGCCTGTATGTGAACCTGCGCGGCCAAACTGACAGCGTTGCCTATTTTTCCATCGCTTGGTAGAGTGCTGCGGTTAGGTCATCTTCTTTGACCTTCAGAAGTGTTCTGTGCGCTGCCGGTAGTGAAAGAAAAACTAAGCAGTTGAAGGCGCAACGCTTTCGTATGTGGAAGCTCTGTCAAGTAAAACATGACGCGTACATGACAGCGTTTCTGAGAACGGAAGCAGTTCACAAACCTATGGAAGCTAGGGTGCAGCGAATACAACCAAAAAGGCCAGTGTGGCCATCCATCCTCACAACCAGCGTCTCTCGAACAAGGGCGTCCCACTAGTTGTTACGCCTTACCCGGAGTAGCCTAACGCCCGTAGTTGTACGAAAGACGAGTAAGGAGCATAAAGACTGCTCCGAAGGAAACCTTGGGACATAATCACTGGGGCTATGATATTGTCACGTAGTGGTGACAAGGCTGTACACACCAAAAGAAGACACAGGCGTGATGATACTGAAATTAACTCTTTATTGGGCTGACTTGCGCCCGCAAAAGAACTAAGCAACTCGGCAGTGGCGATAGCAACAAACGTAATCGTCGATCTTCGAACAAACAATGCTCGTCGCACTCGTCAACGCTCGATTTAAAGGCTGCTCAGATAAATCTTGATAACGTCGCAAACTGCTACTAGCACAACCTGGAACATTGCAGAAACATTACGCGAGTGATCGGAATCTTCGGGATAGATCTCGGTGCATCTTGCGCTACAACGAAACTGATAAAGGTGCGTCTCGCGATATCGAGCATTAACAAATAAAGAATAGAGAACTGATACGCGTGCCAGAATCAGAGTGATAAGGCCGCATGCCGGCGGCTGTAAAAAAACAACAAATACAGTTTTGCGCCAATATTGTAACCATGTGGCTTGCCGGTGTCGAAAACAGCAGTGAATTCTGGATCAAACGCCTGCGTTTACACAGACCAAAGTGATACCCATCAACCGTACTGATTTTCTACGCGCAAGCTTACACAGGCCTGCAGGTTAAATCTGTTGAGGCAAACATGGCGCAACGAGGAAATAATCGAGCGGCGCTCGGCTAATACGTCGAAGTAGAAAACTGAGGCGACCCTAAACGTTTGGAATAATGTTTTATGGAGCTGAAATCTTCCAGCACTTCTCTAGAATGGCAGACCACTTGAAATCGTTTTCTATAGGAACCCTACGGAAGATTCAGGCCTTAAGTGCCCAGGTTGCCGCAGGATGAAAAAGAAAAACGATTAGATTGCTAAAGGCTAGGAATGCAAGTGATTTGCTCTACTCAATTGAGCATTCAGATATGTAAAATTGTCGAGTATCCATACGCCGGGAAAGCATTGAGAATTTGCGACGTAACAGCCACTATTGGAGTGCGCCGGTAGTTTATTTCGGCTATTGCTGGGTGCCGGTAATGAACTTTGTTAATTCCATTGACCTACATGCAATTAGGTTACGATTCTTCTCAAAATGATACTCGTGTTATCTCGAGAACAAAGCTCTACAGCCGTTAATCTATTGAGGGCACTTCTAGCAATATTTATATTGTTCGCACGGAGAACAGACACCAAGGTTAGGCAAGCGACCAATCTATGTTAGAAACATTTTGTGCAGCGCGCTTTAATGGTGATTTCAGAGAAAATGACCAGTAATGCATTTTACCTTATCAAAGCTACTGCTCTTCGTGACCTGTGCTAGTGCGTTTATCGTTTGTGTTGTTATTCGACAGCGCTTCAACGCGAGGATTACCTGAAGAAACCTCTTTCACCTCAAAAATAGTCTGCCATGCTGCGCCGGTTCCAGCTAGAGCCCAGTGGACAAATCTGGCACTGCTCACGTCTGCACGTGAGCATCTCTTCTGTGAGGAGCAGTTGGCAAGAATTTGTTTTTCTTTTGACAGTGCTACTTCAACACACTATGATATAAAACATGCGCTATTTAGTAGCCTTACGTTATGTTCTGTTATTTCACTAAAAAAAGTCAAGTGAGGCGAGCGAGCGGCTCCTGTATACACACGATACACTTAAATGAAATGAAGGGTGTGTCAGCGCGTTACCGCTTTTTGACGAGGGCACCGTGCTTGGAGGCAGACTGTATAACATTTTGAAAATTCCGTGATATTCAGCTATTAAAATCGATAGAGCAGAGTTTTTTTTCTCGGCTGCTATCAAACTGGTGACATAATCGACGACTAACTCTCAAAACTCCTTATAGCATCAAATCGCCGCGGAGAATTCCGGTGATGGCGTCATGGACGATACTATTTCTTTTTCGCTGCCTCCGCCCACAAGTTTCGGGGCCTTATCTGTTTCCGCAAAACAAAGCGTCTAGGGTTTGGTTTTGGTAGCGTCCATTTACTGCTTCAAATCATGCGCTTTTAGGTGGAACTGAACATTTACCGTCAATTACTTCATCATGTGACCCCAATCAGCGCTCTGCTCCACGGATAGGTGTCTCAGTTTTAATCGCTGATTGCGCCACTGCTTGAAATGTTAGGATCAAAGATTTCACATACCTACGCAAATTTTAAGTATCAAGAATTGAGCGATTGAAACTTATCGATTTCCTCAAAACGATGCAGCTTCCCATAAATACTTCATGCTTGATAGCTTCGGACAATGTTGAACAATGAAAGGCGGAGAGGAAATGGAATCGGGACGACGCACGTCAGCCCGGCCAGACGCGACACCCATGGTGTGTGAAACTGGTCTCGCCTGTCGGGACGAACGCGGCGCCTAAAGGGAATGCAGGAGGAGAGGAAGGGGGAGATGCGAATTCAGGCTGAATCATCGGCTTCGTTGTAGGAATAAGAAAGGAAAAAAGAGGATGTGCACGGCCACCGCAAGCACTGAGATAAATGTAGAAGCTTCCGGCTGGTAAAAAGTTGGCGAGAGGACCGGTTTGGCGCTGGCTGGCTCTGGCCTCAAGGGTGCACCAGGAGCGGCATCCACGCAGGCAAGTCTATACGACTTTGACGGGCGGTCTTTCAGGTAAAGTGAAAGCTTACGATTATATTTTTAAGTTTATGTGAGCCGTAAGAGATACATAAAGTAAATGAAGCGTGAGTAAACGAGTACCAAAGGAATGGGCGCGAGAGAGGTTCTGCAGACAGGAGTTATGCGCTAGAGAATGATAACCCCACGATGCAGCAGAAGTGTCCCCTAAATTAGTGTTCTTATATTAAGGTTTAGAAAAAATTTCCATTGCACAATGAAAAAAAAGTAATAGATGTGGGAACAGACGAAATTCCTAGTTGTGGAAAGGGTCCTTTTATTGCATGTCACGATATATATCCAGGCTTAGAGGATGATATATCTGCCAATTTTAAATTACCTTTTTCTACATTAGGTTTTAATTTTTAGTAATCATCATTGTAATTTGAACCTTGTTTTTCAGTATCCAAGAGCCGTTATGGATTAACACAGCACGTGGCAGCAGATGAAAATAATTTATTCTTTTCTGCCACACCCCGACGCGGCTGCTCAAACTCCTTGTCGAAGGTGTTCTCTAAAAAATAACGCGTTGAAACTATAACGTAGTCGCACCGTTAAAGTGCATAATAATGCAGGTTCTATCTCTGAAAAAAAAAAAGAAGACGAAATTTACACTGATACAATACACGCATGGCTGGAAAATGTGCCTAAGAGCTGAACTCTCTGATGGCGGGATAACAAGAAAAAAAACGCGTGCATTATACGCACTGCAAATAGGATATTAGATGTCACTGGTGTCACTGGTGTCACCGGTGTCATTCACTTACGCATATGTGAGCTTCAGATGCTAGTTTATATAGCGGAGCAATGAAATCATAAATTTTCCACATAACGTTAGACTTACGCTGAAGCGTATCCAGTTTGTTCCGCTTGAAACCCGGCTCCTGCAACTTAAAACGTCGGTGCGGAAATATCCTGATTGCTCGGCAGGGTTATTACCTCATAACCACATGACCTTGCGCCTCAATTTCAAACACCTGACATCTATATAATCTAATTCCACATGGCCCAATCGAAGCCTAATTGGCCGAGGAGGTGTCTCTAAGGGGGGTATTTGATAAAATAGAATTACTTCTAATCAGTACATTTTTTGTCATTAGGTTTCCAATCCAAGCCCGCTGCAAGCCAGGCGGGCACGCAAAACATAGACCGCGAACTACTACTGTTGGTACCAGGCGTATTAGAGGAGTACGTCGTGAGCGCTTTGTAGTGCGTATGACTTACTACTCCGTGTCTGGAACGTGAACAGATGTCACCGTAATTAAACGATTAAAATTTTAAAGGTCTGATACACAAAACCCTTTCTAAAGTTTGCGGAATGAAAAGACCTTGTTAAACGAGCTATCGCACGTATCCTTAGGTTGAAGCTTAGCGTCCTCGCCACTTCTTTTTTTTTTTTAAGACTGTGCGGCCTTCATTGGCTGGAATATTACTTATGGTTACAAAGCAGCATTGCGAACATTTTCGCATTCAGTTAATGGAGGATACTGTCAAAATCGTAGATAACAAAGTTTTCTAAATTCCTCACCGTTGTGCATTAAGGAATTAAAATCAGCTGCCACATGAAGGTCTACATCGGAATGGTCGTATTATGAATGCTTGAAGTGAGCATATCATGAAGAGAAAGTGCATGGAAATAGCGTTTCTGTGAGTTTTGTTGATTTTGTTTCAGTGAAATGTAATGTGTCAAAACCAGGCAATAAAGAAAAAAAAACGAGAAAGTTCTCAATCACAAATATAGAAACCTTTGATAAACGTAATGAAAAACATAAAAGTGCTGCTACAATATTATACCCTGTTTTGCTTTGAGGAAGTGCATAGTTCTTTTAGGGCTGGAGATTATTGTTAACACCGCTAAAAAAACTCATGTTGGTCAGTGGAGCATCGCTCAAATTTCTGACCACGTTTTCCTGATGACTGCTGGGCATACACAAAAAACGCGTGATGTCGCTTTGTCAAACGGGTAAGTTTAATCGGCAGTACTATCAGCTCCAACAAAATAAACCGAGTGTTAAGTTTTGAAGTCAGTCATGCAAAGTGTACAATTGAGACCAAGGATCAAAGTCAAGCAAAAAAGGAGACATGATACTGTCGCCTGTCTATCCTGTGCAAAACAAAACGTAGTATCATTAGAGAATATCCAGATAGAACGTTTTCTCTGTCCATAATGCAGCGAGAACAATCATTTAGGGAAGCAGTAGAGTCGATTACATTCAGGAAGAAGAAGCAGTAGGTGCTAAAGAGAAACTCGTCCGCTATAAACGTCCTTGAGATTGCAGGACGGCTCAGCCACAGCTGACCTTGAGCCGAAGCAGAATTTTATTCATGTGAGCTGAAACCTGAAAGTAAACGTAGATCGTGGCGAAACGGCTTTGCAGAGTATCATTTCGGTTTTGAACTAGACTCTGTGAGAATGAGAAAATATGTATTCTCATTAATAGCAACCTTACCGCATTATTCCCGATATTGTACTTACTTGTCTAGTGAAAGTTTGAGGAATTTTCGAATTTCAATTTCAAGTTCGAGTAATCAAGATTCTGTTCGAGTTTCTATCTTTAACACGGCATGAAACTTACACCAATGCTCCTTTTTGTTTTATAAGTAAGCAGTTTCTTACATTGCAGCTTCATTACCAGACAATATTAAATATTTTCAACCATTTAAATGTCACACATTATAAATATTCTGGAGCCAAACTAATGAGTAAAAATTAGAGTGCAATAACAAATTTTCACTTCTGAAAACAACAAGAACTGATGTTCAGAATATATAATAGGCCTAGTGAGTGCTCACACAATACGCACGTTGTGGTGTTGGTGGTGGTAGAAACATTTACTGCCAATATTACAGAGGGTATTTTTAGCAAAGAAAGGTAACTTTGACGGCCCTTTCGCGTTTAGTAAACAGCTATTATGAACCTCTATATATTTTCTTGTACGTACGCGTTTCATTCTTGCAGGAGAATTGCTAGCAAGCGAGAACTGTTCAGTGAGCACTCACTATGATGACTACATCGAATCACTCTCCCTCTAATCCACTTTTTAGCAACCCATGAGGTTAGGGTTATTTTTTGTTTGCTGCTAAAAGCTTTTCGCTAGAGGCCACCTCAGCCGGAAAATGATGACGTTTATTCGTCTCTCCCTAATCTTCGCACGCACAGTCGACTTTTCCATGCAGCCTCCTAACGCGCAGGAAAAGTCAACTTTCTTAACATAACATAATATAACCAGCTAAAGAGTTCCCCCTCCCTCCACCCCCTTGCCCGCCATCGTCTCTGGCAGTCCTTCACGTGGTGCAGTTCGGTTTCCCGACATGCTTATTAAAGCTCAGCCGCTATCGTACGTCGTACAACGTTTCGAGCGGTATCATCAAATTTTTGTGGTATGTAGCACGGTATGTTCATCCAGGTATGAGGCGACCTTGCGAAACGAATTCCAACTGACAACACATAAATATACTACAGGACTCCAATTGCATACCTTTCTCAAGATAAAAATCGGTTGCTTCTAAATAAAGAGAAGGCGCATTATTAGTTTCACTTCTCGGTGGATGACTTACCCACTACGCGGCGAAAGGGCGCGACTGAACCGAAAGAAAAAACATGAAAACAGGAACAATACTTGAACAGAATAAAATGAGCGAGGTCCCGGTTTTTGCATGGCTTTGCGTGGTTTGGCCTTTGTTTTTGAATTGCAATCGTCAAAACATTTCAACGATGTATTACTTTACTTTTTAGACTAAAATTCATTCTGTACTCCCAGTTTACAAACAACGGTAAATAGTTACTGCTTACAATTAGTCCGGTGCAGCTTTACTCGCCATCAGCTATCCACCAAGACAAGAGCTAATGTTGCCGCGTAAAGATGAATTCATATCACAATTCATATATGAATTGTAATTAATTATGACGCACAATTAGTTAAACTCAGTTATACTAGACAGACGTTATCCAACTACATAACACGTGTGTTGCTAATACTGAACGTAATCTACAAAAAATATATTGCACTCGTGTTGCTATGGCTTGAGACGAAATTTCAACATTAAGGCTGGGCTGGAGGTCTAACGGACGCCGTCCGCCGGTGCTCGCCTCTGGAGCTAAGTAGAGCTCTTCATTTAAAAAGGTGGGATAGTGCAGAGCTACGGAATACCTTGGACTACCTGCTGATCTTTAAGGTGTACTCACATGGCACAGCACGCAAACTCCCTTTTAAATTCAGCTCCGTAAAAACGATGCCGCCTTGACCGGGTTCGTAAAGGGAATTCCGGACGCCGCGGGTAACGTATCAACACGTTTAGCAACTGTTCGTCACACACCATTCCTGGTTGTATTTTACGATACCGTTACACATAACATACGTCTCTTGGTCAAGCGGGAGGATAGATCGGGACAGGGATTCCAACTGACGGCCTAAAAACGTCGCGGTGAGACATTCTTGCTTTTGCTTTATCATTATTCAGCACCCCCCCCCCCCCCCCGTCTCAAGTTTCCTGCATGAATTTACATCTATCAGTTACATAGCAGTGACGCGGTGTTGTGACCGGTTCTCGCAAATGTTCAAAGCTTGTCTAATTTACAAATTCATCTTATTTAGCACTCACAGCATCGGCACAAGCACCGTCCATCGTCATTATTACAGTTTTCATTGGTAAGTACAGTGCTCTCACATGTGGATGCCCAAAAGTTAGGGCAGCTTGTTCCTTGAGGAGCTGAAAGAAATAAGACAGGAATACAGCGAATGAACTTCCTATGAAAACCTATACAATCGAGACAAGGTATATCGAGGCGCGATATTTTAAATTATTAAATATATTACTAGTGAAGATGATGCGTAAAGTATGCGCTGTCTACCGAGCACCGACTTCACTGGTGTTTCGATATATCGAACCTCACGACGCGCATCTGCAAGTGGCGCTTCCGCTAACGGCGCTGTCCGATCATTTTTCGTGCGTGGAGACGTGTGAACTGCACGGCTCTTCCGGACGTTGGTAGCGCCATGAAGCCCCATTATGAGCGGAACGTTGATCCGAGATTGCTTCAAAGTGGCATTCGGTCTCTTGCACTTATGATCTCATGCAGCGTTCCGCTATGTAGAAAGAACGACGGTGTCCTTGATATTTGGCTAGGATCACTTTTACTTGTGCAACATTTTGCTTCCACGGCCTCCATGCCTGCTACTTTACACAAAAACAATCAATGTTTAAGAAATATCTGCGTTTGTATATATTCAAGCAGGACTTGCTTGCGGAACTCTTGCACATATTTCGTGTATTATTTATTTATTTAGATACCCTTAGCACCAAAAAGAATAAAGGAAGGAGTGACCGGAAATACAGAGCATGACACATCACAGTAATAGAAAAAAAATAGTCCTGAGGCGATAAAGAAGAAAGCAAAAAACAAACACAATTTGCTGCGGAGAAGGGTAAAAGCGAAAGCATATGCAAAAAAAAAAAAGAAATAACAAATATTTAGAAAAGCAGTTACTGGGTCTGCAACATTTGCTTTTTTGCGCTGGAGTCAAACTTCCACTCAGTTAAGATTATAATTAATAAACATCAAGTTATTGGTATGTCAAGTTCTAACGTCGGCAATTTTGATAAAAGTTCTATATACTCGGATTCGATTGCAGTTGTTTAGCTTATGCGTTTCAGATTTACAGCCCCTGGAGTTGTATATAGGCACGTTCAAATTGAGACACCGCCAATGAGCTAAGTAGTCCGTGCCGGACCGAGTGGCGCACTGAATCCAGCCTTGTGTTGTTGTTTTTTCGTCTCTATAATGAGTTATTCTGACGCAGGGCATTTCTGCCCTAAAAACCACTTTCGCCGCCCGACATTTTTGTATAGTTTTCTTTTTCTTCTGATTGGCTTTCTTTAAATTTTCTCTTAGAAGTTTCCCATTTCCTTTTATTTTCAATTGGTTTTTGCCTGCGATAACCTCTGATTGGGTGCGAGCTTTCTCTCACATTCATTCAGTTTTTTCTTCTCATTTTGAGAGTTTACAATAAAGGGTGGCGTGCCCAGTCGGAGACCACTGATGCTCCTGGAAATTCTCCCGCAGAGAGCATAGCTATGCCACAATGCTCGCCGCGTCGCATGTCAAATTTTAAAACTTATTTTAAAACAGCACTGCTTCTTAGCATGTTCCTAGGTATCCATATATATCTATATATCGGAGTATCAAATTAGATATGAAGCGGTTTTATTTTTGGGCCAAGTCCAACAAGCCGCACAATGGCTGTGACAAGCTCGCTTCTGTTTGAAGCGAAATACGAATTTTGTGCAGTACATATTATATAAAATTGAAAGGACACTTCAGCTCCGACATTAAAGGTATGACTCGATATCGTTTAACGCTCACGGGCGGGGTTTTTACCTTTTTAATTTTGTTCTCTTTTATTCTTACTTCTTTACTTTCACACGATGCAGTTTTAAAATATTTCAACTCATATTTATTTTTAATTCTTTCATTTATTTAATAGGTTAGTTACAGTCTAATTATATGGATTAGCATCATAAAATATTTGCTTTCCACTCTGAACATCTGGACACCTTCGAACACAACTTTTTCAATGTTTCATTTTTGCAAGTATTTTAATCAAATACTTGATCAACTACATGCCCTAAATTTTCTTAATTAGCGACATCATGCATTTACGTTTCATTAGAACATTTATATTCCTTTTAACTCCATTTGTTCAGTTTTTTATTTTTATTATTTCATCTAATATTGGATGAATTACACACTTAAACTTTTTCTTAGCTTCATCAAGCATCTTCTTTTCATTCTGAGCGTCCTGGCACCCTTTAAGCCCCTTTTTACTAGTTCTTTAGTTCTTTAATTCATCAATTGATTAATTAAAAACATTAATTTCTTTAACTCGTCATCGCCAATCCGCACCAATAATTTATCAATCACTGGAACCACAATGTACCTTTATACGTTCTTTACGTACCCTTTGATATATTTCCGACATACGGTGCCGACAACTACTACTACTAAGAAGGAGATGGCTTTCCAGCCAAACTTGCTGTTAACGCTATCGCTTAATATTGTTCTTTTTGTGAAAAATATTGATATAACTTTTATCATTACATTTTATTCAAATTACGTTGTTTATTACAACCACATGGCGATGCGATCTATGATAACTTACTAGTTTCGTCACATTCTGTCATCCAAGCTCCCAAAAGAAACGTTGAAAAAAAAAATACCATCATTAATTCAAATGGATACAAGCAAATGTCCACACAGTAATGCGTAAAACCATATTTTTTGGCATTAATGCAGCAGATGGTCGGCCAATGTAGCATTGGAAATGACTTAATAGCTGGAAGGCGCAGAGCCCCGGCACTTTTCCGGCTAGCCAAAATGAACCTTAATCAGAAGTTTTACGACGGTAGAAAGAACTTTCCGAAAACGTGTTCGCCTGTAAATCAGCTACGTGGTTGCAAGCCTTGTTAGAAAAGAAAATAATTGCGTCAACTTTTGGGCCCGCAGACAGGTGTCTTTTCGATCATTTTATTCAGCTTGTTTAGTTATTACGAAGCCGGCAATCCTTCAGTGTTTCTGCGAAACGCATACATAAAGTTGTAATTTCACAGTTCGCGTTTCTGCACCGAAATTACCGATATATATTTGGTAGAAATTTGTCCATCACTCAAGAGAAAGAAGTCCACTGACATAGATAGCAGTACTATCACTGCTATCTGTAAGACTCCAGACCTTATGAAACTTTCAAGAGTGATTTTGGACGCGATAAGGACGATCACTCAAACCTTTCAATCTACCGATCACTATATTGCCCCCTCTGGGGGGCAAACATAATACAATCATGATTTCAGATTTAAGCAGACTTTCCTTAATGTAGACGAAAATACTTTATAATACGGTTTTCTGTAGGTGAGCACACACCAGGTGCAGTTTGAAGACGTCTGGAAGTCCTTGTGCTTAATCTTCACGAGCCATATTAAGCAGCTTTCTACTTTCTTTCGCAGTGGCCTTCTTTTAAACTGCATTATCATGAATAAACAGACGGAAGAACAATTAGCCTTTTCTTACGACTAATAGCGCTCCCTTAGCAAATGTTAGCATTGATAGCGGTAGAGCAAAGCAGCATGATTTTCAATCTTCTCTATCGGTAATATCACAGAAATAGGAATTAAAAGGCATCAACTTAACGCTCATTAGGGCACTTCTACTGTGCTCTTCGTTACGGTGTTGTCAATGTTTTAAAGCAATAAATCTTACCACAACCGCACAGGCATTTTTCACCCTTCTCTAAGCAGGTGGGGTACGTCGAGTCTGCACAGTCTGGCCATGTACAGGAAACGGCGCCGGCTGAAAATTGAATTAAGAAGCGTCAGTGCATGAGCCTGCCTATAGTCGGATACAAGAAAAAATAGAAGCGGTAGGTGGCGTTGAATTAAGGCCTTTCAGACGAAGCTTCGACCAATTCGTGTGAGGCCGCTGTTAAATAAATAAAGCCGTGCTAAACTATTCAATGAAACGAAAATTGACTTTTTTTCCGTAACGGTCTGTAGCAGTGGCACAATTATATCAATGCATTTTTATCGTCTAAACCATGAGCAGAGGCGCAAATACCTCATGCGGAAATTGTAGAATCACTTCTAGCGTCCTGCTTGTACTTGCAGCTGTAACAATGCTTTAAAAAAGCTGCTTCTCGCCACTACATTTACTATTAGTCGTTGCACGAGACCTACAACATGTTTAGTCCTGAGAGTACTCTAAAGCACTGCAGTGATTTAGTTTTGCTCTGCTTTGCGACGAACTCTGCTCTGTTTTGCTCTGCTTTGCGAAGAACTGGACGCAGGTGCAGGGGAAATTAGCAAATTAAAAAGCCAGGTCGCGCTTAGCTAAGTGACTATTTAGAAAGGTAGCGTTGGCAATAGCGCGTATTAGGATACACGCGGCTATATTTGCTGTGTTTGTGAGAGGGAGAGAACAAACAACTTTGAATAAGTAAAGCACTGTTTTCTTTGGACTCTGTCTCGGCAATGTTAGATTTATTGAATAGATCAGAGATTATAACGTGGGTCGAATATGGTGTTACGTGAAACTGATCATGTACTTAGGGGAGGAAGACGGAGAGCTGAGTTTAAGAGGATGGCAGTAATAAAGAGTTTCCGTAGAGAACTTGCTGCAACATTTTCAACGTGCTATGTCCAGGCGCGGTTACCGCCGGTCTGAAAGCCAAGGTACCTGTATATGTGCATGTCAGAGAAAATTTTATTGTTAGTGGCATAGATAAACCGGGCAGGAATCGTTTTCTGAGTTACACACACATCATAATAAACACAGATTTTCTATTGGTCACAATATGTTCTTAACTTCGTGAAGCCGTTAATTTACCGCACTTCACCCTGAGTAGTGCTAATCTTTTTATCTGCGCGCAATCAGTGAGGTTCAATATGTTGGTGACAATATTCATAATCAAAATCGACAAAAGAAGCAACCCAAAAACAGACCATGGGGATCGCCGGCATCAACAGGAACTGAAAGGGAGGAAAAACTATTTACTACCCCAAATTCAAGATGGTTCCTTAATTAGGCTGCAATCCAAGTGACTAACTTTTCATTTTCTAATTCAATGCCTACTTTGTAAAGAAACTAGATATGAGAGACTTTATCCAATGCTTTTCTAAAGTACATAAATATAGCTACACTCTGCGTTAATTCATTACCTGCGCAAAATCAAATGTTTTGTGCCAGCTGAGTGGCGGCGGAAACTCCACAGTTAAATGCCTGCTGCGCATTCCGGCAGAAACTGAACTTGTTCAAGAAAGTCTGTTACATGTTCATCAATATTGTGCTCAAAATATTTGCATGCTTAGGGGTTAGCGATATGGGAAAGTAATTCAGAACACATATTTTGTCACCAGTTTTATGAACCGGCTTAATTCTAGCCGTTCTGCCGTAATCAGCTAATGATCATTCACTTAATGACTTGTTAAATAAGATACATAAATACTTCGAGCGTAATTCGGCAAAGCGCTTCATAAAAGCATCAGAAATATAATCTTCTCCTGGAATTTCTGTTTATTATGTCAAGATTCAACAATATAAATTGAGAGCACCTGCCTCCAAAATCACATTTGGAATTGGTGGCCAAATCGTAGAATAGAGAGGAAAGACGCCGTCACCCTGCGTAAATACCAATTTGAAATAATCGTTAAAAGCCGTGCACTGAAGGTATCAACACATACACACATGATATTTACTTTAAATGTAACATCGTATCGCAGGACCTGCCGTTTTGTGCCTCCAGAACTTAAAGCAGAATGTTTTAATGTTTCTTTATCGGAGGCAGTCTGCTACTTTAGTTTTCTCAGTTTTCGTCAATAATGCCAACAGGTTTATACTCGTGGTATTTATTTTATTCTTCTTAATTTTTGTTGTCAGCCTAATTTCTCTGGTGTATTCCTCCAGCTAAGTTTTCAAAACTTTACTACTATTTTCGGAACAAAGCGTTCGATGCCCTGAAAGACGTCACCTTTGAAAAAGTCATAAGTCGTTCCCACTGCCACTGAAATTTCTACATGGTTCATAATAAATGTCAACTGCATCATCATGTGATTCACCAATTGATGAAGACAAATTTAGGAAAGAAACTGGCACTATCACGGCGATCACAGTTTGCTTCCATGATGTGAGTAAACAGCTTTGTGATAAGAAATACCAATAGTGACGTAGCATTCGACGTTTCTTTTCACAGGGCCATTTAAAACTATACATTAACAATTGAACCTGAACCATTGTGAACTGTAGCAAAATACTAAACTACTTAAAGCAGGTCAAAGGCAATGAAAATAACAAGCATAATTCGTTCAATGGTGCAAATTCAGTTCAGTTCAGCCGTTAAGTTGTGCCTGACACTTTGTGACCCTACAAACCATATCACAGCAAGTGTTCCGGTCTCCCACTATCTTTCGAATATCACACACGTTCATCTGTAATTCCTCAAGAATGCCATTTAGCCAAAGCCTTCGCTGCCTACCCATTCTCCTGTGTCCTTCAATTATTTTCAGCATCAAAGATTTCTTTAAGTGACTTCTCTCTTCTCATCAAATGACCAAAGTGGCTGACCTTTAATTTTAGAATTTGAATTTCCAATGAGCAGTCAGGGTTTCTGATCGTCAATATGAACTTATTTGATTTTATATAAGTAGATTACGAATACTCAGTCCACTCTGTGTTTGGTAAATTAAAATCGCCTTTCATGATTACCCTATCATTCATGTATATATATTTTCGATTTAGTGGCAGTTGTAAACGGGATTTAGGCGGTCAGTATATAGCTTCTAATGTGTAAGAAACATTGTTTTAAAGTTGGATTGAGAGAATGTTCCATGTACCGGCTGATGTCTTCACAAGGCAACGTTGCGAAATCTGTGACGACAAGTTTTAAAGCAACTATTGAAATTAACATTTGAAAGTGACAAACAAGTCGCAATAGATGATTACAGTTTGAGCGTGTTTGTGTTATGGCAACAAAATTCAAAGACTAGTAATACAATAGCAGTCAATTAGCATTCTGTAATCTTCTGTAACTTTCAGGGGCAGTATTTGACCACGGCAGCCAGTTACATTCTAAAAAACAATAATGGTAAATGTAGCCGGTTTCTTATTTTCGGCCCCGTGTACAACACTGATGGCTACTAAGGGAAACAACACAGCTCCCACCACAGAAACATCTTGGTGAAAGAAATTTATTTGTGCTCTGGGAATAGAGCCTTGCACACCTGCGTGCTTTGGGGTTTCACTCTGCTAGCTGAATTAACCAGGGCGACTAACATTCAGATGCTGTGAGAGATTTGGCAACTATTTATTTCCCTGGCCATTATAACTTTGTAGCCTTCCTATGTCGTCATGTAAGGTATCTTTGAAGAATGCACACATCTATAGGGGGTCTGCTGAATATTGAAATACTACTACAATATTAAACAATCGGTTTCTGCTGAGCTTATATCCTGCTGCACTGTACAGCAAACAATGTAGTAGACGCATTGCACGCAGTATCCTGCTCCTCGGGTGTAAAAGCATTTTTTTTTTAATTTGTATCTCCAGTGAAGGTTCCTAACGTAGCAAAACACGTTACTGGCCCAAATTGAGAAACATTTCGATCGTAAGATCAAAATGTACATCATCTATTTCGGTAGCTGCTCTTTATAAACACTCGATGCTTAAATGAAACATTATTGTTACCATATATACTATGGCGCGCATTTATTCTTCTAATGTATGCTTCCCCGGCCACTCTGGTTTCACTTTCCACAAGAACTGTTTGTTTGATCAGAATTAATAACTCCGACATTGCTAAAACCCAGCATGTGTAACAGATCGAAAGTCCTAGAAGAGAGGTTGGGGCACGTGTTTGAAGCACGAGCGTCCTCTATGTTCGTGTTGGTAGTCTGAATGCAACTGCATCGGTAGGAATGTTCACTTGAGGCAAATATTGTTTTATTCAAAATAAACATGCTTCTGTAATGTCGCTGTCCTTTTCGGGAGCTTGTAATTTATTAGAATTATACTTACTTAAAGAAGCGGTGATGAGAAGTATAACCATGGGAAAGCCAAAGCCTAGGCAGACTGCCTTCATGATTCACTGCATATGAAAGCCACGAGTATATGACTTACGGAGCCCGGACACCATACCGCTATATCAGTTCAGTTTAGTCGTTCAGTCGTGTCCGACTCTTCGTGACCCTATTGACCATGTCACGCCACGCTTTCCGGTCTCTCACTATCTTCCTAACATCACATAACTTCATCTGCAGTGCCTCGAGGATGCCATCTAACCAACGCGTTCACTGCCTACCCCTTCTCCGGCGACCCTCAACCTTTCCCAACATCAAATCTTTCTCCAGCGACTCCTCTCTTCTCATCAGATGACCAAAGTAGCTGAGCTTTAACTTTAGAATTTCACCCTTCAATGAGCAGTCAGGGTTTATGGTCGACAATATTGACGGATTTGATCTTCTGGCAGTCCAAGGAACTCTCAAGAGTCTTCGCCAGCACCACAATTCAAACGCGTCAATTCTTCGGCGGTCAGCCTTTTTCACAGTCCAACTCTCGCATCCATACATCACAACTGGAAAGACCATAGCTCGAGTTATACGGATCTTGGTTGGCAGACTAATGTCTCTGCTCTTTACTAGGCGGTCAAGGCTAACCATTTCTCTCTTTCCCAGAAGCAGGCGTTTCCTAATTTCATGGCTGCAGTCTCCTTCCGAGGTAATCTTGGAGCCCAAGAAGAGAAAATCTGTCACAGCTTCCACTTCTTGTCCCTTGATGCTCCAGGACTTGATAGGGCAAGACGCCATCATCTTTGTCTTTTTAATGTTCAGTTTAAGCCCAAACTTCTCACTCTCTTCTTGTACGCGCATCAGAAGTCTCTTGAGCTCCGCTTCACTTTCTACCATTAAAGTGGTATCATCCGCATATCTAAGGTTGTTGATACGTTTTCCAGCAATCTTCACTCCAGCTGAAGACTCGTCCAGACCGGCCTTCCTCATGATGCACTCTGCATATAGGTTAAATAGGCAGGGCGACAGTATGCAGCCTTGCCTCACTCCTTTCTCAATCGGAAACCAATCAGTAAGACTTTGCCCAGTTCTGACTGTGGCCTCTTGCCCTTCATACAGGTTCCTGAGGAGACAGATGAGGTGAATTGGAACTCCCATCTCTTGGAGAGCTTGCCACAATCTGCTGTGATCTACGCAGTCAAACGCTTTCGCATAATCAATAAAGCAGGAGTAGATGGGTTTCTGGAACTCTCTTGCTTTTTCCATGATTCAGCGAAGGTTGGCAACTTGGTCTCTAGTCCCTCTGCCCTTGCGAAACCCAGCTTGCACGTCCGGAAGCTCCCGATCCACATACTGCTGCAGCCTACCTTGGAGGATTTTCAACATCACCTTGCTAGCATGCGAAATAAGCGCGATCGTGCGGTAGTTGGAACAATCTACACCTATATACATCCAAATGAATCATGTTATCATCGCTTAAGTACTGTATTATTTCGCGCATTCGAACAAGTGAGACAAATCTTAAATAAAATCTTTAACGTAAAAAGCGCAAGCCTTGTTTCGGGCCAGTTTCTAATAATATGTTTCCGCGTCAGTTTGCGCCTTCCTGCATGCTATGTCAAGAAAGTTTAAAAACATCACACTAGATAGTTTAAAAAAACCCATCTTCACATAGAAATCTAATGTAGCGAGTGATAATTTTATCGCAACAGTTTTACTTGGGTAAAATATACACACTTAATAGTATTCAGCGTCCTGGTGAGAACAGTCAACAACTCACCTACCTGCTGTTGTCACGTGGTTGAAAAGCTCTGCTGGTACGGAATGCACGATGGCTTTAAGAGGTTTCCGTCGAATCTTCAACTATTTAAGAGAGGAGTTTCAATTTTGGCCGCCAATGCCTTTATGGCTGGCTCATACGAGTTCAACGCAGCATGGCTTTGCAGCTGCGTCTGAGTTTTCCTTACTCTCCTACAATGGCGACAGCCTTTGTGAACAAAAAGCTTAGAGTGGAGACCGCAACAAATGATGACAGGCAGGCATATCCATTTCTTGCCCCGGTAAACCGTTTATTTTGAAAAACAAACGTGCAGTCAGTTTATATTATCATAAAGTGATATTTCCAATGATAAGCCCGAATTTAGTGACCTATGTACCCTGTTTAAAATTAGATACATTGGCCTGCTTTAAAGGCAGGAGATTTTATAAACAAATAATGACTTCGCTATTGAGAATTTGTACAGAGCAGCTCCACTACAATTTTTCGGATATTCATGACAGGCAGAGACAACTGAGTTTTCACAGTGATGCTAGTTTTTGGAGGTATGCGCTTGCATTGATAGAAGAGCTGAAGAATATAAGGCCGGCACGGTTACCTATACCGTGGGTTCCTATAGCCGGTCAAGATTGCACTGAAAGGAATGCAGAAAATATATCCAGGCGCAGCAGTCTACCGAACATGTTCTAACCGACTTTGGAATTTAATAGTACACTATGGTCGGTACAAGAAACGATATGTACCTCATTTTTTTATATGCCTTGACAGAAAGCAGGACTTCGTGGAAACTACGGCCGAGTTAAAAAGCACCACAATGTATGAAAAACGAAACGTTGATGTCTATCTTGCAAACTAACGAAAGCAAACACAAAATTTAAATTGTCTGTGCTCAGAACGAACTGTTCAGAAACTATGGGGCAAATGTCACCGATGAACCATTTCCAAGATACCTCAATTGTATTTCTGTAGCAATGATAAAGTGCTATATAATACAGTTGGCTCTGTCTGCCTCGTGTATTTTTTATGATCCTGTTGTTGTGTCAGAAATGTTTTGCACAACGTATCCTTAGTGTTGTTTAAAATTGTTCTTTTTTGTTATTCGCACAATGCTTGTGTGTTGCGGTAAGCATTTCTGTTTTTGAGCAGCTGCGTTCTGTGAGTGCGCGCTGTTTTAACCATCGTGCCCTTTCAATGTATGTAATGCAGGAGTCACGGTCATCATCATGCCCTTTAAGGGTTCTTTGTGAGCGCATATGAACGCTGGAGAACGAAAGCATTACAACTAGAAAAATTTCAACGACGCCGGATAGATAATATGAAGAATTAGTGGCAATCCCGACACTTACAAATATAGAACTCGGGGGTCGGAGGTAATAGTAGGCCCCAGAAAACGGAGAGAAAGGCGCGTGTCAGGGGGGGGGGGGGGGGAGGGGCAACAGCCGTCATTCTCCGCCGACGCGGTGGCGCGTGCAATGATGGCCTACAACGGGTACCACCACCGGTTTGCGAGGGCCTACCATTCCGAGCCCTGTAGGGTGAGGAGAAGGTTGCGAGGACCTACCATTGCCCCGTGCCCCCGCCGTTTGCTGCTCCTGGCCCTACGCGGCTCGGAATGATAGGCCTTCTCTGGAGTGCTTTCTTCTATATATATACTTCCGTGCTAGAGAGGGCAGTCCAGGGGGAATGGTAGGTCCCCGCAAACGGAGAGAAAGACACGTGTCGGGGGGCAACAGCGGTGGCGGTTGCAATGACGGCCTGCAACTGGTACAACCGCCGGTGACAGGCTAGCCCCCGCGCTCGCACTGCAGTTCTTTTAATGAGCGCACATACCTCCAAGAACTATAGCATCACTGTGAAAACTGAATGGTCTATACGTGGCATGAATATCCGGAAAATTTTAGTGGATCTGCGCTGAACAAATTGTCAATAGAGAAATCAACATTACGCTGGGGCCTACCCTTCCGAGTCCCGTAGAGCAAGAAGCAGCACACGGCGGGGGCTTGAGGTGCTGCCTTCCCAACGGTTGTGCCTAATGTAGGCCGTCATTACACTCGTCACCTCTTCGATGGCGAATGCCGGCGGTTTCGACGCATGGCGTTCTCTCTTCTTTTTCTTTCTTTTCTATTTTCTTCTCCGTCCGCATGAGGCAGCGGTGGTGGCTGAGCTACAGGGCCTTCTTTCAGTCGCAACAACAAATACCTTAAGTTGGGCTGTGTCTCTCTCACGTCCTTATTTTTTTGCGCTTCAGACTTTGCAAAATGTTAGATACCTAATTTGTTTCTTTCCAGCCCCCAGGTGACAAATGAAGGTGCATACCTGGCTTCAGTCGCTATCACATTTGGAAGACTCCGTCTACTCTGCTTGAACATCGGACACCAATCGATGTTTTATCAGCAATAAAGAAATATCTTCTGCGCGCTAGTTTATTTTAACATTCCCTATCGTATGAGTGACCTACAGGAGAGCCATAGGCACCTGAAGTAAATAATTTAGTGCGGGGACACTTACATTTTTAAGCGACACTCAGTTTCCCTCTTGACAAGACTGAAGGTAAACCTTGCACTAGCCTATCCTCCAAGCTACACAATGTAGCCTGAAACCATTGTGATTATGAGTTCCAAGAGGCTAACATTTTAAAAGGTCATCCCCACGTAGGATATACCTTTCATAAATTTTGAAATTAATATTTGTAGTAAAAGAAAAAAGTAGAGAAATTTTTATTTTGTAGCAACAGAAATTTAGCGTGGCTTTTGAAAATGAGGCTGTTTTCACAAAAGAAATTTGCGCCGTAAAATCAGAATCGGAGCAGTAACAGAAAAGTACCACTGAACAATAAATTACGCAAAAGTACTGGAAACACTCAACAAAACTATAAAAATGAACTGTAGAGCTATTGATAAGTGAGTTTACGACATCATTAAAGAATATCTTATCGTATTTCACACACGTTTGGACGTTTCTCGAGTGAGTTAGAACTCGATTTCAGGAAACGTTTATGAATTTTTTAGTTCTTTCTCATTTGCTCTCCTAGTTTCATCCTAAAAATAGTCCTCCGTCAGCTATATCTAAAACGTTGCTATTTGCAAGTCGCTTTTAGAAGTCTTGCTTATAGAGCCTCCATTTCGAAACAGCCAATGGAAGCGTACGCCCCTACTTTTCACTCTTTTGAAAAGCAGATCTTTTTTCCAGTCTTGTCGTTCTTGCGGCTACATCTGCTGATTTGAGTACCTAACAAAACGGGACACATTAGTTTTATGACCAAGCGATCCTGATTTCTCCAACAGTTCAATATCTGATCGTTAACCACCAACCACCCTTAAACCGAGGTCTTGAGGAGAGCGCAATTAACCTCAATTTTGGCCCACTCGGAAAATCGTTTTTTATGCCTGGTCCCAATGGGAACTTTCGAGGAGTGTAAGAAACAACAGCGCTGCTGACAGTTGTGCAAACTTGTTGCCTAAAAAACACAATGCTTCGTTTCATTTATTTCGCAAAAGATATAAGTTAGCCTATAGCATCATGGTAGCGACTTTTGTAAAGGTAAGGTACCCCTTTCAAAAAAAACGTTGTTATAAGGAATAAAAAACAAATCACTGGTAGCAGCACTTCTACTAGAGTCATTAAGTATGTTGCTTAGCATCGACACCAGCATCGACGCCAGGAATACAACAATGCAAGACAAGACGGGAAAAGTGAGGGACGGAAACATACGTTGTTTTATGTTTTAAATCAATCTTCAACATATACCAACAAGCCGTATTCGCCCCCTTCTGGACGGTACAAGTCCAGCCATTGAATAAAGCCAGTGACAAATCGATATTGTTGCTAAAGATGTCACAGCGTTTAGTGGGATTGAGGTAAGATTTCAAATATGTGATGGCTAAAAGAAAAGACATTACCGGGCTGTCATTTATCTATTTTAAAACGAAAACATCCGTCTCTCGGGAAAAACATTCCAGCATTCGAGGACAGCTTTATCTCTGTGTCTGAATAAAATAAGCATTGCAATGAATATTTCTCAATAATCTTTCATGCGGTTATTCCCAGAAAGAGGTTCGAAACCCATGCCTGAATACTTAGTCCTCGCTCAGCCTCAAATATCGCGAAGATAATCACGGGAAAAGCCAATTTTCTGCCACGATCGTGGTGGCACAAAACATTAGGCTATAATTATATACTTTTGCGAAGTTAGCAAAATATTACTTTTAGGACGTTATGAAAATAATTATGTAAAGCAAATAACAGTTATTGCGCGTTATTGAAACTTAGTTGAACCCTACTATTTTGTGATAAAATGCTACAATTCAAAAAGATCTGAAATGAATATCAACCTTTTTATCTACTGCAACTTTTCACACTACTAGCACAGCATTTACTTTTCTCGCTGGCAGTTGATACCAGAAGTCATTCAGATGGGGCCTACCATGCAATGTTACAAAACAACCCCGCCGTGGTGGCGCAGTGGTTACGGCGCTCGACTACTGTTCCCAAGGACGTGGGATCGAATCCCGACCTCGACGGCCGCTTTTCGATGGAGGCGAAAAACAAGGCGCCCGTGTGCTGTGTGATGTCAGTGCACGTTAAAGAACCCCAGATGGTCGAAATCTCCGGAGTCCTCCACTACGGCGTCTCTCATAGCCTGAGTCGCTTTGGGACGTTAAACCGCACAAACCAAACCAAACCATAGATCTTCTTTTCCTTTCGCGCGATATACAAGTACCTTAAATTTAGTGATGACGTAAGGTCCATGAAAATGAAAGGATGTTCTGATGGGCTATGAGTTCATCCTGAACTGCGGCACTGAATTAGCCTTAATTTTATTCTTATAAATGCTGTCACATTAAAATTGGTATTGATGGTATAGCAAGTGCGTGCTGGGTACTAACTGCGCAGGCCGCCGCTTTTCTATGCTGCACTGTTGCACCCAAAATATTTTTGTTTTTATTCTAATTGATTATATTGCAGCTTCACAAAACAAAAAAAAAAACAATCGCTTGATCCTTATGTTCACCGCAGCGAACGTGCGGTAAATACAACGAGTACCTTCGTTACAGAAACCGAACCTTTAATAGCTGTTTATATCAATTTATAGCGGTTTAAAGTCTGGTTGCATGTTTACGGCACGAGGGCAGTTTCAATCCCTTAGCAGTCTGGGCGGGTTATAAATGGAAATGATGGAAATGTACACTGCAAAGAAAAACAAAAACAAAATTAACACACATGGGAAACACGAGCGCTGTGTGCAAAAGCAATTTATTTGCACTTTGAACCTGAAAAAATCTGCTTGTTCCAGGCCAATCACCGCTAATTGTTGAAGTTGCTGTCCTGCTTAAAACAGGCTAGCGCAGATATTACCCTCTGAGTGTAACCCGCGCCGTCAGCGCAGGAAAACGTGAGCTGCTGCATTGTAAGCCAACAGATTCCAGTGTGTTGCCTTGACGTATCAAAACCAGGTCGAAGTGGAAGGAAACGCTTATTACCCTCCCCATTCATCGTTGACTGCCATCGCCTCACGCTACCAACTTGAGGAGCTGTTGAACAAAAGCCTGGGTAACTATTCCTTACTCATTCTGTGTGGAGATCTTAAACCTGTCTCTGTGTGTGGGTGCCGATATTGTGTCAATTTATTTTAACCTTCTTCTCCTGGTAGCTTTACGATTGCTTAAACTGAGATTAAGGGCCCATCAAGAAAGCTAAGTGGTCCTCACTGTTGAACTTACACTTGATGCTCGCGCTTAGTTACCATAGTTGTCTATTTGAAGCGAGTAAAGTTGCAGGAAATGGTTTTCAGAGAAAGTAATATTTTTGTTTTGTTTTTTATTTGCCGAGAACGTAGGAGATATATAATAAAGATTTCTATCAAAAGCTTGCTCCTGCTCCTGACGACATTTAAAGAAAGGAAGAAGATATTGCAGAAATATAGCGGTGCACCCTGGCATCAGAGATCGCCACCTACGAAATAGAATTGACGTCCTCCGAGATCGTAACAGAAAACAGCCGATATTGGAGATAATGCTAATACATCCTGATATTTTCTAAAATTCCTAAAGCTGTGTTTTCAATGCAGATGTAGTTTTTGCTTATAAAAGGTGTTAATTATTTGATTAATGCGAGCTTGAATTTGCATTCAGCACCTCCCAAAGAGTTCGTGTACATCACGTTGCCATTTTCGCAAGCTGTAAAGAATGAAGGATATATTTTACGTAATCCACCTAATGCTATAATATCTATACGTGCTGAAGGGACAACTCGTTAATAGGAATAAGTAAGATGCCATCATGAAAATGAAGGCACTTCGAAGTGCTGGTGTGGATGTGTGCGAACGATGTACTTAAATGGCATTAAGAAGTATGCTCCTGGCGGATATGCTGCCAGTTCTCGAGATTGTCTCCTGTCAGCACCAAAGTTGCTGGCGACTTCTTTGCGCATGCTGCCTTACAATTTCTTGGTGAGTGCGCAGGGGCGCCATCTTAATTAACGTATAAGAATTACACCTACGTAGAGCTGTGTTTATGTGGCGTACGTGGCCTACTGTTCTCGGACGTAATATTATTGCATCACGAGCACCCACGCAAGTAAATATGTAATATTTTTTGCATGAGCAAAAGATGGCCTTTTTATGATCAGTACTTGAGAACTATTACCACTTCCCAGAGCAGTTGTTATAGATGGAAATATAAAGTTATTTTGAAACAGCCCGCTGTTAATAAGAAGCAAAAATATTTACAGGTAATTAATACGTGGGATAGTGCATGGACAAAAAGTAATTTGGACTGTACCATTTGCTCAACTATAGGCGTTAGCGTATAAACATGAAACCTTGTATCACAAGGTTTCATGTTTGATGCGTTTTCTTCTGCAGCTCTCAAGTGAGCGCTGCCAGTCCAGTTCAGCCCATCATACAACGCTGGTATGCTGCTAAGACAGCAGAGTGATTTGCGCTCTCTTAGTAGCCCATATGTCAATAAGCAGCTTTGGTTGAAACGTTAAACAATAAAGACGCATGGTTCTCACTACTGGTATTGAGCCTCCTTACTCAAAAAATATTTGAGCTCGAGAGCCCAGTCCAAGTAAACGTAAATATTTTACGTCGATGATAGAGAAGCATTTCATCATTTAAGGATCGTCTAAAATCTATCTAACGCTGCGAAAATAATTCTCCGACAGATCTCCAATACTGGATTTCGGAAGTAGCGGCCTTGTTTTCGCCGTAAGCTTAATTATCGCATCTGCAGTGCTGACTATATGCAGGAGACTGCTACGTTCCATTTTCGTTTGAATGCCTTGGGAACAAACCTGTAACTTTTTTTTATTTATTCTGCTGTAGTAACCTGCGTATCTTCAAGTAACAACGATAATAGTTGCTTATTCGCTGAACAACTATGTGTTTCTTCTGCATTTTGACTTCAGATTTATTATTTTATGTGCATATCTTTCTACGGTTTCCTAAATGTGAGGATAGCACACGCACGAAGAAAAACTAAGAGTGCAAGGATTTGCATTCTTCGTATGAAGGCAGAAAATAAATAAATAAACAGGAAATAACGCACTAAAAGTTGATGTTCTCTGGCAGGCAGAACTGCATCCGTGTATCAGTAGGCTGGTGAGAGTTAACTGCCGCGAAAGGCTTTTCAGAGTAAAGGCGAATACTTTCGATGCCTTTCTCCCTACGAAACCCATGTCCATTCGTGTTCAGTCTGAACTGAAGAAACCTTACTTTGAAAAGGACGCTCCGGATGCAGAATGTTTTTCAACTACACAATATGACAGCAAATGTGACGTTAGTAGTAGTAACCGTTTATCGCTTAAAAATATAAAGTTAATTTTATTCATTTTTATATTTCCTTTTCCAGCGTAGGTTGGGCCGACTTTGTGCTGATGTTGAAAACAATCCATTTCAAACATGTTCGAGTGATACCCTTTATCAAAGCGAAGCTTAATGATAAATATTGAAAACAAGAATCGTCTGGAATAACTGCATCTTCTTTGTTGTTTTTTTACTTAAACCGAAAAAGATTGCTTCATTTGTTATACAACCTGTGCAGATGTATTGAGCAGAGGCTCTTGCGCGCTGTGCTTCAGGTTTGTTGTAACATGTCACCATCATAGGCAGATTGTGAGTACACCATACCAGCTGAAGCCTTCGTGCTTCTTCAGTTTCAGCCAGCTAGCCTGGAATGTACTGCCGCTATCCAATGTATGCAGTAGAATGAGTTTAATACTGAGTAGTGCAGCGCGCCTCGTTTAGCTTCCCCAATCCCCACAGTCTCTCATACGCAATGGCTTCGTGTAATGAGTGTGCATTTTCTAACTCAGACCTGTACACTCAGGCCCTGATTTCACTCATCAAGTAGATTTTTTTTACTATTTGCTGTCATTGGAAGTAGCCCCTGGATGTTAAGAATCGATTCCGCCACCTTGGTGTTAGGAACAGAGCAGCAAAGCACACGAAGCGCTTTTGCGCCTTTAAGCAGAAAAATCGCTGCTGTCATATCTACGGCGACCATACAGAAGCACGTGCAGACAATGCGAATCAAAACTTGTCAACAAATGCGCTTGTACACGTGCTGATGGCCGTCATTTTTTCTTCTGTTCTAGTCTCTGGATCTCGACGAAAGAATCGTGAATTATTTTCCCACTTTTAGGATAATTCATACAAAAAACATGATTAGAGCCACGGTACATAACAATATATTGCCAGAAAGGATGCACAAAAATATCGGATCTGTCGTAACCAGCAGTTGGAAAGTATCGAAAGAGTTCAGAGGCTTTATTAGAGATTTTATTTGGCACTAAATAAACAGAATGAATAAGAATCTTCATGGAGGCATTAAAAGAGATTAAGATGCCAATAGGAAATAACAAGAAGAATACGATTGGGATGGAGCGCATTTGGCAAGCACTCGCAGATTATGACTAGCAGCTTACCGGTATCGCTCAAGAGGAAAGTATACAACAGTTGCATCTTACCTGTACTCACCTATGGGGTTGAAACGTGGAGGCTAACCAAGAGGGTTCTACTTAAGTTGAGTACAACGCAGAGGGCTATGGAACGAAAAATGGTAGGGGTAACATTAAGAGATAGAAAGCGTGCAGAGTGGGTCAGAGAAATAACTCAAGTTACCGACATTCTAGTAGAAATTAAGAAGAAGAAATGGACATGGGCAGGACATGTAGTGCGAAGAGAGGATAACCGATGGTCGCTGTGGGTAACAAACTGGATTCCAAGGGGAGGAAAGCGTAGCAGGGGGCGGCAGAAAGTTAGGTGGGCGGATGAGATTAAGAAGTTCGCAGGGGTCAAGTGGATGCAGCTAGCACAGAACCGGGTTAAGTGGAGAAATATGGGAGAGGCCTTCGCCCTGCAGTGGGTATAATCAGGCTGATGATGATGATGATGATGAGGCACCATTACAAATTATAAATTTCAACGATGGCTCAGCGGCGAAAAAGTTTAACTCTTAAGGTCTTTGTGTCCACTTTAGCGTGTTTAGATAATCCTTGGGAGGAATAAGTATACGTTTTTCTAAGAACGGGCGTGTGTTTTGAGCTTTGCAATCTTTTCCGCTTGTGGAAGCGACAGAAAATGGTTGCATATTTAAAAAAATACAAACAGTTTTTTACGGTTACTCCTAACGATAATTGCTTTTTTTTTATACCCTACTTTACTGTGGTAACCGAGAAGGCTGCAATGTTTGCCCTTAAGAAGTGTAGAAGTTACGCATTCGCAGTGCCTGCCAGCCACATTCCAAGCCGAACGCTGCCGCAGACGCCGACACGTGCCTGTGCTATAAAAAAAATTACCGACGATTACGTTACTTCCTAATGCGAAATTTGAGCGCAACAAATAAGCTGTTTCACCTTTTCGATAGATTGAGGCAAAGAAATCGAGCAACACATGTATGCGCTATGACAGAATTTTTTTTTTATTTGTCACACGTATTCCTTTAACAAAGACTCCAGTAACAGTTCTTGACAGTCATGAAGGAAGCTTTGTGGTCGGAGAAATAGACTGATATATGTTCGACTTGGTCCCTCTGCTCTGGCAGCTCGTTTAGCAGCAGCAGCAGCAGCAGACGGAGGACTTCCACCGGTCGTCTCGCTCATGGCTCAGAAAGAACTGGCAGATAATTTCGCAGTGGCGAACGGCAGCGGCAATTTCGGCTCGGGCGGTGCACATATACAGATCCGCCGCCACCGATCTGGCTCTCTGATTGCCACCGCACAGGGGTTGCATTGGAGGAGGAGTGAAGAAAGGAATTAAGTTCGAGCCGGCGCTTTGACAACCGGAGACTCGCAGGAAGAGGGGGGAGGGGGGCGGCGTGTACACCCAGCGGCAAACGATGGGGGCAGAAGCGCGCGCAGCAAGCGGACAACGCGATAAAGGGAGGAGGGAAGATATAGCAGCGACTGACTGATGCTGCTGACGCCGATAGTGAGTCAACCCCAGTTGCGGAGTTGGTTTCAGGGACAACGCTGCCGATGCTGACGCAAACAATATGATACCCTCGCTTCCGCAGAGCCAAGAACCAGGTCTAGAAGTGGGAAGGTGGTCACGTGTTCGTCGACGTGCCGGGGCCTACGTGAAATAACCGGCGCCTCGGCAACTGAAGAGCACTCTATCCGCCACACAGGAACGGGGGGGACCCTCCCCTTCTCTTTCTGCATGGCGGCGACGGTGTTCTATGCAGTCACGTTATCTTGACTCTCTAGCGGCGTCAGCGGCATCCAACGGTATCAGTCGGTCGCTGCTAGCGCTGGGGGGATGAAAGGGGGGCGGGGCTGGTTACGAGGCCGACGACGACGCCGACGCGAAACCCAGGAACGGACGCCAAACAGCTGCGCTCTAAAACGCAGCTTCACGCAATAAACGCTCATTCTGTTTTGACCTGTCTGACTGTAACATAGTGTCAGAAGTCTATCGACTGTTGGCGTTTCAAGCAGTGCATTAAAGAAGGAACAAGAAGACGCCGGTAACCGTCAGGAAGGGGTGAGCTACTCAAGTAGCCCGACCAACATATTCTGTCTGGGAAAATAGCAAAGATGTGGACGCTGTTTAGACAGAAGCTCGAGCTCTTCCTGAATGCTACAGCGTGGACCAAGGAACAAAGGACAGAAGCGGCTAAGACGGCTCTGCTGCTGAGTGTAGCTGGGGACGAGGCCCTTGAGGTATTTAATAACTGCACTTTTTTGGACGAAGAGAGCAAAGGTGACTAGGCAACAGTCGTAAAGAAGTTTGAAGTTTACTCTCAAGAGAAGCAGAATGAAGTTTATGAAAGATATGTGTTACGCACAAGAATCCAGGCAGAAGGCGAACTCTTTGAACATTTTGTGCGCGACCGACGAAAGAAAGCCCACAGTTGCAATTTTGCATAATTAAATAGCTGCTGGATGATCCGCGACCAAATTGTGTTCGGCGAAAATAACCCGAAGCTCCGGAAAAAATGTTGAAAGTGAAATACCTTACGCTGCTAACGGCAGCAGAGATCTGTAAAGCTACTCAAGTCTCAGCGCAACAGAATGAGGCCTGGGTCTAAATATTAAAGAAAGTGGCTTCGGTAAAACAGCATCCACGATTCCGCTGCAGCAGATGCCATCGGGCACTTAAACGGAACAAGTGTCCAGCATTTGGTAAGACATATTTGGCGTGCAAAGGGGCCAATCATTTAGCGGCCTGCTGCCAGAAAGAGTCTGCAGTCATGTGGTAGTTCAGGAGGAGGACAGCTTCGAAATCCTCAATGTCAGGGTCTGCACTGTCGAAAAGAAAGCTGGTTGGATGATGGCAGCCAAATTGGCCCACTAGAATGTTTTTTTATTTATTTATTTATTTATTTATTTATTTATTTATTTATTTATTTATTTATTTATTTATTTATTTGTTTGTTTGTTTGTTTGTTTGTTTGTTTGTTTGTTTGTTTGTTTGTTTGTTTATTTATTTATTTATTTATTTATTTATTTATTTATTTATTTATTTATTTATTTATTTATTTATTTATTTATTTATTTATTTATTTATTTATTTATTTATTTATTTATTTATTTATTTATTTATTTATTTATTTATACAATACTGCAGACCTCATGTGGTCCAAGCAGTGGACCCAGGTGGACACCAGGTCTCAGGCAATCTCGCTGCCTTATTCAAGCTTTCGTAAATGCAAACCACAGACATCTCTGTAGAAGCAGCTCCATTCTTCGGTCGTACAGGGGAACGTTATTAACCACTTTGGAGTGGCAACACTACTTGGGGTCATAAACGAAACGTCCGAGACATTCCCGATCAGTCGGACAATACTTGGACTACAAGCCACTGAGTAGTGCGTTCATTGGAAGCCGTGGACGACGTGTGTTCTGAAAAATACTAAAATTCCCTCAGCTCTTTCAAGGTACCGGCTGTGTAGCCCGTTCATACCGGATGGTCCTGCTTGAAGAGGCAATTCTAGTGATACAGCCGGCGCGACGTGTTCCCTTCGCGTTGCAAGAACCACTTCGACAGGAGCTGCAACTCATGGGAAAGGGCCACATCATTCAAAGAGGGAACGAGCCAATAGACTGGATGAGTCCGCTGGTCATTGTCTGAAAGAAAGATGGCAAACTGAGGTTCTGCGTGGATCCTAGAAATATCAACCAGTACCTGAAGTGGGAGCACAACCAGGTTCTGAAGCGTGATATTGAGGTGGAGCTCGCTGGAGCTAAATACTTCTCCCACCCCAAAGCAAATTCGGGGTTTCATCAGATTCCACTCGATGAGGTCACATCAAATATTTGCACATTTGCTACACCTTCCGAGCGGTATCGCTTCAGAAGACTGCCGTTTTGAATTGGTTCAGCACCGGATGTGTTCCGAAAAACCATTGACAGAGATATTTGACCTAGCTCCAGGCGTTCGGGTGTATATCGATGATATTCTGGTATGGGGGCATCACGGGAGGAACACGATGAGCGCCTTCGTGACGCACTGGAACTAGCAAAGCAAGCTGGCCTGACGTTGAATAGAAACAAATGAAATTTCGCGTGCACAGAGGCTGAATTCTTGGTTGGATCATAAGCCAAGACGGGATAAAGTCCAATCCCACGTTCAGCGCATCATGTGCAGAAATGACGCAGCCAAATAGGCGCTACTACGACCAGAACTTCAACGAAGTAAATTGCTGACGTCTCGAACTACTCACAAACAGGGGAAGATGTAGAAGGTACTCATGCGCAGTGCCTGCCAGCCACATTCCACATTGAACGCTACCTCAGACGCCGACACGTGTATGTGCTATAAAAGAACATAGCTTCCCTCAATCAACTCTCATTCTGTTCTGATCTGTCTGACTGTAACAAGAAGGAAGAAGCATGAAGTATCTTACAAGGAGTTTTAAACCTAGTTTGGATGAAAATGTTAATAGGATTTTTTTTTCAGATGTGTGCAAAAATTACAGCTCCAGCGGTTGGAAACACCTTCAACTGCAGTAGGAAAGAAGGCGCCTCATATGGCACTCCACTCCAAAGTATATAAACTTTCGTAATAGACTGTGCAATAGCTTCTACACGACCTGTGTTTAGCTGGAGCGCAATTACAGTACACAATCTCAAGTACAGGCACAGGGTAATAAAGGTATCCCATTTGTTTCGAGTACCATTGTGAATACAATCAGTCTTAACTTTCGTGCTGTCACAGCAGGACATGAATCGAAAAATTAGAGAGATTTACATGTCAAGGGACGAAGCTTGCGTCATTATATGTCACAGCATTGGATAGGAAAAGAGTTGGAGGGCGCAGATAAGAGTACACATATCTAATAACCCTGCAGGCGAGTTCACTTGAAAGTCGCTGTAAAATTGTGCGAACCATACTACTGAGATACTTGAACACAAAAAAAATGAGCGTCAAAATCTTCCAAATGCATTTTTGATAGACAACGCTGCTTACAGACATCGCTCGAGGTGACCTCGCTGAGGAATAATGCGTGCAACCAAAGGATCGTCTCCACGAGCTGGTTCAGCTTCGGTCATCTTTGTTAGTTTGCTTGAGTAGACATCACGTGCTCTGTCGATATAATGATGGGTACATTTTGCCTTGGTATGAATCCCTTATTCTGATAATTTAAATAATATAGCTTTTCAGGAATGTAAGCTTTTCTCTCGTTTGGCGATTTCACGTCGGTTTGTCTGGATCTGTCGGGTGACCAGCAAGGGCTTTAGTTGGAATTTCTGCAAGTCCGAAGCTCCGAAGCATGTTCGCCAGGGTGAGTTGCCAACCTAGCCATCCAAGACGGCGGCCACCCTGTGTCCACCCCCCCACAAGGGGGCGTATTATGGACCGTTACTAGGGCAATATATAAACTTAGTATCGCTTCTGCTATATACACACCCGACAAACGCCATATGCGGTGCCGTTTGAATAAGTCATTCGGCTAAAGTTGTGGTGTTGTACGTGTAAAATTACTAATCTAAATATGCTCTCACAATGTTGTGGTAGTCGCACCTTTGACCTCTGGGGGCCGAAATGGTCACAATTATTATTGGAAGAGGAGGTACGTATCAACCACTGGTCCTAGACACATCTGGGTGGTGCTAAACGATTCATATCGACGCGATGTATGTTAAAGGATGTGGCAATGAAAGACAACTCCGATAGATTAGGGACTCGCAAAATCCAGTTTCTTTCGATGCCCCCATAGATGGCGCTTTTCTCGATGTCGAGGTGAGGCGGTACATGGTAAATGAGGCGGTACAGGGAGATATGGGCTGGGCATCTTTCGAAGTGCGGGAAGCTCAGAGTAAAATATTATATGAGGAACGCCTGAGGAAATTGGACAGTAACAGATGGGCAGCTAAAGTATTTAAATACCTGTACCTAAAAAGCGTTGACTCACAATGGAGGAAAAGAACTAGGAAACTAACTAGTAAGTATGCTAGTAAAAAGGACGGAGAAATAAAGAGCATTAAGCAACAGGTGAAAAACACAGAAGGTAAAATTTGGATAAATTCGATGGAAAAGAAACAGAGTGTGGAATTATACCGAAAGTGGAAAATGCAGATCAGGAAGGAAGATTTCTTTGATAACTCAAGAGACAGTGCCCTACTTTTTGAAGCTAGATCAAGGTGCCTTAGAACACGCAGCTACAAAAATAAATTTAACAATGGAGATGACGCATGTGCTGTATGTGGAAACTCCAGTGAAACAATTGCCCATATTATACTCGAATGTAATGGCATCCATCCGGAAGTTGGTGCAGGCGCAATCACTGTTCCTGAAGCTCTGGGGTTTAGAGATAACAGTGGCCGGGTGAATAAACCGGCGGTGGAAACTAGCAAAAATCGACTGGAAGATTGGTGGCTTAAAAGCAGAGAAGTGACATAATGTTAGTAACGTAGGAACAAAATTTAATAAATAGAATGATGGTTTAGTTAACCATTCTAAATCAATAATTAAGATATAGGGAGAAAAATGAGCATGATAGCTACTGCTACCACCCCGTTTCAAAGGGGACGCTCCTATATTCCATCCATCCATCCATCCAGGTGTGCTGAAAGTTATGGTCATGACAGTCATGATACAAACCCATGGTTCAAATCATGATGTAATCTCAAATGCTGTAATCACTAAAACCACGAGCTACCGCTCTTGCACTTCAATGTCAATCAGACGGTGGCAACATACTTTTGTTCGTGCTACATTTTAATATTGCCTTGGTTGTTCTTTTTTCTATTATGAATCTGTTTTGCGGCTATTAATGGTTTTATATCCGTGGCAGATACTAACACATTGTGGGAATGTTTTTATGAAATGGCTCTACCCATCTACCTTTATTTTCTTTTTTTTTTTTTTTGTGCTGGCCTTGCTTCTGTTCTTTTATGCCCTTCAACAAGCACTATCACAGGAAAGGTGCGTACTTATAGTTTGAATCCTTGTGGACAACAATATTTTTTTCGGTATCTTACCATTGTAGCCTGTGCTTCGGAATACAGGATGCTTCGCACGCATGTTCCATAGATGCAGCTCATGTTACCCTGCGCGTAGTAAACATGCGTTGCTTTGCGAACTAATGTTTTCTTTATCATTCCACTTTCGGCGTGATACATATAAGTACTAAATGGGCTAAAATGAAACAGACAAAAGATCAGAGCACGAGGCGAAGCCTTTATTGAACAGTAATCATAATATTGTGTGCAGTGATGGAAGGGGTATGGATGATATCGTGAAAAACAAAGTTCTGCGCTCCACACTGCCGGAAATCTTTTGTGCTACGTAAGAAGGAGCGTGCATGTGCTGATGCACTATTATTGAGGCAGGTGGAAAACATGAAGCATTAGGCGTGATCTTCAAGGCCAGAATAAAATATTCCGTTCTTCAGTGGGGACCACAGTGACACTGGCAACGGCCAGAATCGTCTTTAGAGCACTTAAGTGCTCCAGGAGTATGGCACCTTGCGAAACGTTCCTGTAGGTAAGGATCGCAAGGCTTTTCATCGAAAGCTGCAAGCAAAGAATAAAGGCACTTAGTTGAATGCCCTTACCAGAAAATTAGAGCGCTTGGTGCGGTTATTTAATGCAGAATAAAGGGTCTAACTTCAATTAAAATCAGTAGAACGGTGAGTTACGGATATAGAGAAACCAATCGCCACGGTGGCAATCCCACACAAAGCCATAAAAATGAAATATATATTACATATGGGCAGTTTTGCCGCCTTTGACAGGTCGTTTTGTCGGCATTCCAGTAACCACACCATTTTTACTGCTGCGTTGAGGAGACCATTTCCTTCCGTTGAAGTAATTCAGTTAACTACAAGCAGACTAGAAGAACTCATAGCAATGTCTTTACAGGAATGGAATGCTTCGAGGTAGCTACAAACTGCATCTTGAAAGGAACCACCGAGAAGTATCGTTGTGCGCAGCACTGCGGTAAATGGATTCGGAAAGAAAATCATCCGGGAAAAATTCCTCGAATGCGATCTTCGGAATAACGACAACATTAGATATGAATAAAGAGGACCAAAAAGGAAATAATGCTCATTTTACGTCTTTTTATAAACTTTATTCATGCAGTCTCTCCCACGTTCGCATTAACTCGGAAAGCTTTTTTGCCTCCAGGTTGGTGCATAAGAAGAACGCTCCAAATGCATACAAAACATCTGGAGATGGTATTTTAAGGACTGCGAAAATTATATTTCGCAAACTCTGCGATGCTAATGCAAAACAATCATTCAGGGGACTATAGATAGCCCGCCACAACACAATAGTTTTGCTGTTAAAGGAAAATTAAAACAAAAGGTGGCAGTATTCTCACCACAGAAGCAGTAGCAACGCTCCGATGTAAAGAGACACGAAGGCTTGACGTTGGGGGCGCAAGTCAGAGAAGGGCACTCTGGATCTTGTAGAGGGAGGGGAGAAAAATAGATTTTCAGTCTGTATTTATCACCATGTTTAAAACTTCACACAGGGGTAACTTTCATCTTTAGATTTTGAAAGCTTGGCCGCTGTTGTTGTCATGAAGTTGCTATAAAAAAGAGGTTCACCATTGACGACGTGTTGATACAAAGCTGATTGGTGGATTGAGACATCGAAAGGCTTTTTATTTCCAAAGAAGTAAACATTAAAGCAATCAGAATTATAAGATCTAAAACAGTTGCTTCTAAGCATCACTAACTTGAAATAGAGCATAAAAATCAAAGTTATCCGCGGATGATGTCTCAACGTGCTTTTGAGTTTGCAGAGCTTGCCGGAAAAAAGTAATGGCGTCTCCGCTCGGAGAAGAGTGCCCATGCTCACCTGCTGCCACCTTCGTCAGGAAGGCATACATCACCACACTGAAGACAAGAATCTTCATTGCAGCACTGAAACAAGAACAATAAACCGTGTTTTAGAATGCAAGGACACTATAAAGGAACGTTTTTTGTGTAATCGGTGAAGATATCAAAAGGCATGGCACATTTACCCTACTACACATTATATAAAAGAAAGTTCTTTCAGGATCGCAAGGTATCGTGTTTAGATGATGAAGTTGGATACATTACCATGTATTTAGCCGAGTGAATGGTGTTAACAGTGCACTAATGTGCACCGAATATTATGAAGGTAAACAGAACATTGCAGATTCTTTGAAGTTTGCTACGGTGGTAAGTGCCGCATATATGCAGGAAGAATACGTGCCTAGATATACTGCCAGAAAATAAAAACTATCTTTAGTGCGGTTTGCAGGAGCCAACGTAGGTGTAGGATGCCTAGCTCTGCGTGTTTGCTTTGCCCACTGCGACATTGGGAAGACGTGTTTAGCAAGCGATGCACCGGTGAGAGCGCAGTACATAGGTACGCACATCGGAGCAAGCGTCGCGTTTTTTCCAAAGTTCGCTTGTGTTCCTCTCCAAGGTTGTCCCTTGAACCACGTTCAATCTGGCGCCAAAGCCTTCCGCGCGGCACCGGCAGCGTCAGCTGTAAGCATTAGGCCCTTCTCATGTTTATATCGTGAAAACCAAATAAGCCCTCTTCTGTATATCCATGGCTTTCGGCCAAATCCTAAATTATTGATTTCGGAATGACAATCTTTTTCAGCTTAACTATATTCAGTAAAATATTTTATTGTGTAGTTACACACCATCCAAGGGCGAGGAATCGCGATAAGATTTACTGACTGAGTAACTCATGAGGCAGAGTACACTAGCTCTAGCGTGTTACTTGTACAAAATAAATTTGCTTTGTTCCTCTGATCAAACATTGTTCACATTTCAAGGAAATTAAAATTGTGACGGGGCACTGACTGCAAAGAAGCAAGCACTTACGCGAGCAACTCGCCAAAGACGTTCTGCTGTGCGCTGCCCGGCAAACTGCGAGGTGCGAAGTTTAAAGGAAGTGCAGACTACTTCGCGCTTTTGTAGCGAAAGCCTCGTAAAGCAAAGCAACTTAAAATAGAATAACTGCTTTGATATGCATGGCCTGCCTCAGCAACAGCTCGAATTACGCTCACTGATGCGCATGTGGATGGGCGCAGCCATTTCGCATTTATCAGCAGTTTGGATAGACCTCTTCTTACTGAAACTCATCAAAAAATCTTACACCATTTCTTGTATGGTGTAGTTTTCATTGTGCGTACCTACCGTGGAGTGCTAGTAAAGTGTCGTTTTTTAAATGCAGAAATATTAATAATAAATCGCTAAATCAATCATTGTACGACATTTAGATTTGGTTACATAATGTAGAAAGCACTGATTTAAGCGAAAGAAACCTGGACAACACGATTTATTTTTTGTTTCCTTGCACAGAAATTTCTACAATTTTTTTTATTTCTTTCCCATCGGCTTCTCGTGAAATCCTCTCCTTGTGAGAAGCATATACCTTTACCGACAGAACGAACTGTACGACTTTCTAGTGGGAATGCAAATATAAAAAGCGATGAATTACTACGGTTTCTTTTCAGATCTGTAGCCTCACTAAATGTTAACTATTCGCCTGGCATACGGCGAAGGTTGACACCAGGAGAACCATACAGTAAATAGTCGTCCGGAAAGACTACTGAACTCCCTCAGGGCTGTCGTGTTCCTTCGAGAATCGTCTCAACAAGGGCAGCGGAGTTGTGCGGCGTAGGCTCACAAGGACCTCGAGACGGTGCTTTCAGTTTGCGTAAGTGCAACAGTTGGGAGGCGCACCATGCTGCTTTCCAATGAAGCACAACTAACTCCGCATGGTAGCACCCGCGGGCTCTAAGAGGCAGCTCTGGGACATGCACTCAACTCAATGCGCAACAATGTCGTGTAAGTGCTATCTACATTGTCTGTTCCACGATCTCGAGTAAATACATGTATTCTTGCCAATTTCTCGGCCCGAATTCACAGTTGAGAGTGCTCGCGTAGGCTAGGTTATGAAAAGCGAATTCATTTTCTTATTTTCTTTACGTTTGACGGATAAAGGTCGTCTAATTTTTACCCTGAACCTTGGTCTCCGTTATCGCGACTTCAGGTGCTGCGCACTCGCGACTACTTCCATCTAACAGGGAATAAACATCGTTCATTCACGTCAGTTCTAAGCTAAGCCATTCGTGCTCGCCCTATGAAATTCAGCTCTATTGGGGAAGAGTTTTAATGCGAAAGCAGACTCATGCAATGAGTGGGCGATTCAGCCAAGGTGACGAAAGTCGCCTTTTCAGCTCCCTGAAAATCTCCGTCTTGCTACAACGTAATTCCTCCTTCTTTATGTCACACGATTGTCCCATCCTTTTAAAATATCTACAAAGCTCTCCAGGCTTGGTTCATCGTAAACAAAGTTGGGAATTCATCCCTACTCTTCGTGTTTTCACTTCTACTGCACAAAGTACTGTAACATACATTCCCTTGTGTTATACCGAATTTCTTGCCACTGCGCAAAGACTTACTAGAGTATAAGGGCTCAATGGCATTAAAATGAGTCATAAAGTTGCCTTATCATAACACTCTGGCCTGCGCAGGAGAAATGTTCATTATTTATTTCGATATGAAATGAAAAACGTACAGCATCGGTATAGTTCCGGCTTCAGTCATACGCTCTGCTATTCACCAGCATCGTGCTCGCGTGGGCATGACAATCTGTTCGGCGCTACAATGTTGATACGCCGCTGCAGGCCATTCGCAAGTGGCTCATCTGCCTGAGGCAAATAATCTCGGATGATTTGTTAACCCTTGAACCAATACATTCTTCAACCAGTGCATTTTTCTTGGTTTACAAAACGGCAACGCGTTTCTTTGGGTGGCGCGCGCTTTCCTGCAGAGCATTCTCGGAGCGCTCAGGTGCGCTCAGTGCGAATTCTGGTGGGCTTCGCGCAAAGCAAGCACGTTGAGCTGGGTGCTGTAGTGCACGGGACAACGCAACGCTGCGAGGCCTCTGCATGCATGCACTGAGGCCTCTCGAGCGTGTACATAATTACCCGTGCTATTATTTACCCTGGCCGACCGTGTGCTTGAGGAGAGCTGGGAAGAGAAGCTTGTAATGGCTCACTAGGAACAAGTTCAACCACTCTATCACCATCAGCTAAGATGAGGGTTTAACTTAAATCTCGATCAACGTGATATGTTATGCTAGCAATCGCGCATCGCAATGTTTTTCGTTAGCATGCACTTCACCAACACAGGGCAGGCGCTGTTATTACGATATCCATCGAGGCATAATTTCGATATATTTTCTCAGAACTGTTTTGTATTTTATCATTGCACATCGATTCTACCTCCTTGGACTGTACCAGATTTATTTTTTGCCTCAGATGTGCACTGTCTGAAATATTTCACATCAAAAATGATGTTTGCCGTTTATAGTTGAACGTGGCATCTTTGGCTGCGAGAAAATTTTGAAAAAAAAAAAAAAAAGATAGATTCGCTTCCAGCCATGTAGTGTTTTTTGAACTTGGGTCAAAGTACCAAAAATTGAAACCGAAACAAAGATATTTACTAGAATTTGTAGCCCAATAGAGAACAGAAATAAAACAATGATATGTTAAAAAGAAACACACTGTGGAAACAAAAGGCAAAAAAGGGAAATCATACCGCTTAATTCGCAGGTCTTCGTACCACAACCTACGAAGTACGGGGAGCAGAAATACGTGCGAAACGCGCTACAGCAGAACAGCACCGGTTCTTTTCCCGGCGAGCAAACGACAACCCATAAAAACCCCACGTGTAGGATTGCCTTTTTTAGGGCAATAACATTAGGCATCGCCTCCAACTACTACGTACCCACTGAGCGCTGTTTCTTTTTCCTGCTGCTTGGTCATCCCATATTGCCGCGTGTATAAGCACCGTGCGTCAGCGCGTTAATTTCACGCTCTGCGGTGCCACACCAGCGCAATAGATAGGTCCCGCTATCTTGGAATAAATTATCTTCTCTGGTCTGCTGACAGATATTGTTCTGCGTCAGTCCCAGTGCCATATCTTGAATGAGATGTGATCTCGCCAATTATCTAAAGCATTAGCCGAAGCTAAATTTGCCATCATCGTTGCCACGTTTTATTTCAAGAAACTTTCCGGGTATTTTGCTCCATTTCAGGTTCTCGGTGTTTTATGCAACAGCAAGTGTCGTGTGCTCCGCCTCTATTGTAAGCTGAATTAATTTCGGATTGTAGGTGTTTTAGCCTGCCGAAGTGACGCAGACTATAAGTGGCGCTTTAGTCGAGGAGCTCTTTATCTTGCGATAACACTGAACACCATATGCGTGTTTTTGAAATTTGTCCTCCTCGAAATACAAATGCCGCAATCGGGAGGAACAGCAGTTTAACGCAATATTCACTGATCGACCGCGGTAAGTGATGTGGAGGAAGCGTACAGCTGAGTGGTTAGACTGGTCAGTCTTTTTTTTTTCATATTTCGTCTGGAAAGCGTATGCCCCTTCAGCACCGACGCTGAGGGGCGGCGTCACCCAGCTTCCGGTGAATGAGAATAACAAACATGCCTATGGCAAATATTGTTAGGCGGGCGACATGCATTTCAGACATAGAGGTGGTCACGTCACGTACCGACCATCACCATCAGCTGGATGAATACTCGTGAGCGGAAACAGATAGACAGGCACACAGGCCGGCAATGTTTTACTGTGGAGTGAAGTGAACATAATGGCCGCTTTTTTAGAGTTCAAGTGCACGAGGGATTCTTACGCCTTGCATTTCTTTGGTGTGGCAAAGGAATATTTCGCGTACACGAAAAAGACCTTAGGTTCAGAAGTGCTTGAGACTGGGTTAGTTGGAACATCTCATAAATGCTGCGCTGCTTAGTTGTACACGGACAAAGGAACTGGACAAACGCTGAGGTTCACTGTAGAAGATCACCAGCGCAGTTCTGTCAGTACTCTGAGCCACCTAGTTTAGTTTCGTACCCGATATTGCAATATCCATCATGTGCGTGTTTTCTGCGTGAACAAGTCGACATTCAAGGATGCATACGAGCCTAACGACAGCACTCCTGGAGTTTGCATATCTCGTTTAAGCTGTAGCAAGTATTTTTGGTGAGTCGGCAGTCTGCTTACAGCGTTTTTCTGGCTGCGCTTATTCTAAGTGGTCACCAAACATTGCTTACCTAGTCGGCCAAATCAGAAAGCATTATTCAATGTTACCATCTCTCACCAGTGTAATTCACCGACATTTCTTCACAATCTGCTAGTCAGCACGCCGTGCCTCTCTCCTGGACTATTTTTTTTCCTCTTCTGATAATATTTAACATCAGCTGAAAAATGTTTAAGTGTGTCAGCACAGCTTTTCAGGATTTATTTCTGCCATCTTTACTTCAACTTGCAAATAACTGTTTACCATGGATAGTAATTTATCGCCGTACTAAAATTGAAGATACCATCGGTGTATGTTCTTAACGAATGTCTCCTATAATGGTTTGCCGTTTGATACGTTCATATGTTAGAGCAGCTGCGAAATGAGCATTCTTTCTCATTTTCTGTCTGTGCGAATTTAAATCAGTCCCAGTACGCGCACCGTTTGATCCTTTTTCGGTTATTTTGTAGCATCATTTAAATATAAGTCCAAAGTAAAACTTATGAGGCCCACTGTTCACTCTGAGCCACTGCTGTAAGCCACTCTAAATACATTTAAATGTTCGATTTAACAAAGCTGTGCAAACTTGCCCTCGTAGGTCAGGAGCAATTCGACTAATGTCGGGAAGGGTCGGGCAATGTAATCACCTACCAGAGGCAAGGCAAAAGTATTTATGTTCCCAATGCGGAGGGCGACTACACCGACCACCGATACATATTCTTAAAAGCAGAGCCTTTAATGCTGCCGAGTTATAAAATCCACAGGAAAGGAAGGACGCCTAGCAATAAAAGGCAGAAAGATGGTCTAGTTGGTGTGTCATGATTAATTAGCGAGTCTACCGCATGAAACTCGGGCATAGACATAAAAGAAGACAGGAAGAGCGCTAAACATCAACAAGAGTTGATGTTTAGCTCTTGTCCTGCCTTCTTCCCTGTTTGTATACTAGTTGCATGCGATAGTCTTTTTAATTTATCGGGATATCTAGGCTCTGCCTTCAAACGTATGACGCGAAAACGTTAATGGCTCCTGTGTGCTGCTTCGTTTACCAATCCTCTTTCAAATGCACATCGATACTCGTTTAACATTTAACCAATATTTCTCGAATTTGTGCCTCTTATCTTAGACAGCTTTATGGTTGTGCATACTGTAGTCCACTACGACATTACGTGCAAGACCTCTCAGCCCTGAGCCCCACCGGGGTGGAGCGGTATTTACGGCGCTCGACTGCGGTGCCCAAGTAAGTTGGATCGAGTCCCGGTCGCCTTCATTTCAGTGTAATGTTCATGGTTTTTCTCACAGTTCATAGAATACAACAGTGCGGCTTAAAACATGGATAATAAAGCATGTAAGGTGCAAAAACTCTTCTTCACGAGAATGTTTCTTTTTTCATATAAATAACGCTACGTGGTCAAAGTTGACTTCCGCAGCATATTTCCGATTGGAATAACCTCACTAACAATGAAGTACTGCAGCCATCACTGAAGTTGTTCTCGCAACATATCACCTAGTTTCTTTTTATTGAATTTGTTATTTCACTGCTGTGTTGTATATGTTTGGTTTTATTACTAATTGTGCAGAAGAGCTTCAACTTGCACTGTAATCATTGTTTATTTTTGCCTGTTTTGTTAAACTGCTTAGTTTGTATTCCCACCCTGCTAAAATCCCCACACTGGGATTGCAGAATCAATAAATAAATAAATAAATAAATATTTAAACAATGTGCAACAACTGCTCGATTTTTAGCACACGTTTATCGGAATGCTTTAAAGGAAGTGGTGGGGTCAGTTCCCTTAAAACGGACCAATATATCCGTGCGCGATAAATGTAAACAAAAATTTCAACGTGAATAGTGTACAAATGCGGCGCTTAATCACCAAACATTCTTCCCACTGTTTTGAATAAGGATGTCCATGAAAAAATGAAAAGTGAGTTTCCACTAGGAGTCCGGGCTACTGCTTTTTTTTTTCTGATCGTGCTTTGGAAATCAGTCTTGTTCACCATATATCACCTTCACCATATATATTCTCAATAAATACGCTATTAGGTGGTAAACCTCTACCTTCTGTTCTCCTGAATGAGCGTTCAGTAATTGAATATTGAAACCCCTTCAGAAATGTATTGAACAGCTGAAGCGTCAAATGCTGCGGAACCTCGACACGTGAGCTCACAGAAATGAATTACTAAGATAGCTGCAACCTATTTACTGCCTGCAGCACGTGAAGGAATATGCAAGCGTACAAAAATAGACCCCGTGACGCATAAGCGGCTCGGCTACTTCAGCAAGGCTACGGCTAACATCTTCCTGCTATTACAACCCGCGCTGCCATAAGCACAAACTAAATATGAAAGCGTTTGGACATGTCTATTTACGGTATTTTTCTTTCCCGGTGCTTCGCTTTGTTTTATCGAAACATAAGCAAAATAGCGGGAAACGCATATTGCACTATTCATTCGTCGTTAACTGATATTGCACCATCCTGCCTAATTGAGCTGGCGGTTAGCAAGAGACCAGGTGACTGTACTATACTCTGTCTAGACGTCACAGGCGTTCGGCGAGCACTCCGGAGAATGCTGATCTTAATTTGCAATCTCGGTCGCTAGTCTTCCTTGTGCTTGAATAAAGAAGAACAACGCGTACGTCACCTCGAGTGAGAGGCTTCGTACTGCTGTGTTTTATTCTTGATTGCACGACCTAGCAGACAGCAAACGTAGTTCCCTTAAATGAAACTTGAGAACAACTGCGCCAAATATTTGTTAGTAAAATTGTTTCATGTATTCCTTCAAATTCTGTGAAAATAACACCTAGATATCAAATTTTTATCTACATATGGTTTATACTGCTGGCCCTAGTAACAAAACGCTGTCACCGACGCAAAGGAATGGCAGTGCGCCCTGGGCTTAAATACCTGCTACCTGAAAACAACATTTAAGTTACTATGGGAAAGCAGGCAGCGTAGGTGATTCCAGTCTTTCACGTGGCAGATATTTTCAAATGATTAAATGATCTGTTTTGAAGAAAGATACACTATGATAATGAGTATGTTAATGAGTCCATATTAACGAACTTGAACTTAGTGTCCATTTCATATTGCTGCGGGAGTATGTTCGTCTCAGCCCGTAGGGAAGTTTTGTGATTGAAAGAAATGACGGAAATACTGCGCAACGCCCCTAGTAATACGAGCACTGCAAACGCACCTGTTTGTAGTGCAAATATTTTGTATAGTTTTTTTTTTTTTAGCTAGGGACTACAGACGTATTGGAATATTGCAACGATTTCGGCCAATAGGGCTCCAGCTGACATGCAAACGTGCGGTAAGTACTAGACGCCCTGCCAGCTGTATTCTCGCTCCTAGTTTTCTCAGAGCCAGCGGTTCCGTATCTTTATTGACAAAATGTAGTAGCGCTAAAATATTCCTTTTCATCCCTGACACTCGTCAGTGACGTAGAGATTTATACCATCTTTACCGCTTTTTTTTTCGCCAGGGGATGCTCGTTTCCCTCAAATTGAATGCGCCGAAGGCTACGATAAGGTTGCCTGCCTCCTTATCAGGGAAAACTGCCTTTTCACTTGCTGCAATTACCACTGTGCTATCATTGCGCGTTGTCCTTTCTGCTCTCTTGTGTTTGTCTCCTGTGCGCTTACTTTTCTCCCGTGCTATCATTAAGCACATTTCTCTTCGTACGCACATGTTTATCTAAAAATTTGTCTTATGGCTGATAACAATGCCGAAGATGGATTGCCTTGGGCGTGTCTCCTTCCTTTCCTTAGGAACCGCACTGTGGCCCGCAGTCAGATGCAATGAATGGTCTTTATCAGCATAAAAAGCGTACACCAGGTTAGCAGAAAACAAATTTTTGGGGTAATTTTAATATAAATGGTAAACCATTTTCGATCTTATGCGCGCGCAAGAAACGTACGTGTTCTAAGCAGGAAACCTCCTACATGCCACTATTTCAAATCCCGTCGCTTCGTAACCGCTGATTTCATCCAATGACATTCCGAATAATTAATATGTTTCCCGCGACGAAGTTGAATATCATCTTCATAGCCATTCTTCTGAAGAATCGCTAACGTATTATGACCGCCAGACCTCAATTCATGCCTAACGCTGTCCCCGCCAATGTACCCTTCACCTTCTTCCATTCTTTCCTGCATGCACTCAATGCCGTAAGCCCTTACGTCTTCTCGAACATTCTTTTTCAACGTGCACGATTTCAGTTTTTCTATTATCTTTTACGCCTTTCAAGCATGTGGCTGACCTCGCGAGCTTCTGTGCACATTTTTTTGGCAGCTGGTCTGCGATATAGGGATGACGCCCTGCTTATATCCCGCGCATATGAATTAAAGTTTAAAGTTACTTAGCGAATACTTACTGTGAGAAGAATGTTTCGGATGTAGAACGTTTTGCAACGGCACAAATGGCAGTGAATCTGGTTGGTACTAATAGTTTATGACTTCAAAAGTAAAAAATTTAACTCAGTTTCTTCTTATTTTTCAGTGTGCGGCACACGTTAAGAGGCTCATATGCTGATGCGAAAACGGTTAATCATTCAGAACATTTTCTAACGTTACTCCTAAATGAAGCGAAGGTATCTAATACGCATTAAAATCAAGAACCTTTATTTTTCCTTTCTGAATGCGACAAACCGATTTCTGTATTTCTGCTATAACCAGTGAAAATGATTTCGAGGATGTTTTGCGCATTGTGCTTTGAGGTTCTTGCTTGAGGAAATGATAGCTCGCTAAGAGGTAGATTGTCAATACCGCTTAACTCCGAAAGCACTCGTGTTTCTACCGTTTTATGCTGCTAGCCTGGAATTTGCTCCCCATGTCAAAAGTATTTGGTTTAGTTTGGTTTGCGGGGTTTAGTGTCCCAAAGCGGTTCAGGCTATTAAAGACGCCATAGTGGAGCGTACCGTAAATTTCGACCACATTGGCTTCTTTAACGCAGAGTAACATCGCACAACACATGGGCGCCTTGCTTTTCGCCTCCATCGAAAAGAGGCCACCATGGCCGGAACTCTATCTCGCATCTCTGGGCATAGCAGCCGAGCGCAGTAACCACTGCCCCACTAAGGCGAGACGCATATGGGAGTAAGTAACATGCAAAAATGTCCATTTACCGAATTTCATAAACTACAACTTGAGCGGCTGGTCAAAACTTAAAGGCTTTCCTACATAAATGAGAATAGCATGTCGTAGGGGCATTGTATTGTATTTAGTGCAAAAAAAAACTAATTTTGGTTCGCAAAACTTACCTCTGCAGGATATAAGAATAAAGTGGAAGAAAGGCATTTGCCACTTGTGTTAAATCACGGGCCGCAAATAGTGTGACATTGTGAAGCCACTAAAACAATACAAATGTTCGCATTGTTATTAATTGAAAAAAGCGAAACCATTACAAGAACTGCAGAACAGTGTGCTACATAATTCTCAATTATGCTGAGCACTGTAAAAGTAAGGTTGTGAATAAAAGGCTGTGATATATGCTTAGAGTCATAAATTCCATCCATGCGCTGCCGACAAAGAATCACCTTCTAATCAACTCCATGAACGTTTGCTAACCACTAATGATATTAAGGTCATTCCATTCTACGATACTGGCAAACTTTGTGACATGATCTCACAGACTTATATTGCAAGAATAGTTGTGATTTATGTTCCCCGCACAAGATTCGAAAATTTATTCAATTTTAGACAAATCACCACGCAGCGTAAAACCTGCTGTGCTGCTTTTAGAGTTGGATGCAAAATTTCCCTCTTGTTTCAAATCGCGTAGGGAATGCCAGAAGTTCTGAGCGGCTGCTTTGCAAGACTGGTTTTTTCGGTGCATTGTTTGGCATGTGGGAATTATGTTGTTGTGCCTTTAGATAGTGCACGTACCCACGAAGGGGAGGGGCCACACATGAATCCAATAGAAATGGGAATAATACTGTTTCATATGAGATATAAAAATAAATACTAATGAACACAAATATTGTGAGCCTTCCATGGATCTTCTTTCATTTGTACATAACATTGTCATCATCCCGCGGCGCCGGCTCCGGCACGCGCCTGGAAGCAGTGGCCTTGTGGTAGAGCATCCCCCTCGCATTCGGGAGGTACGGGGTTCGATCCCCAGTGCCGCGGGTACTCACCGGTTTCCAATGGGTACAAGATTTCCCCCGGTCTGGTGCTCGGCTCTTCTGGGGTGAAAAGCTTGGAAAAAGGGGCCATGAACCAAAATGTTGGTTCAAGAAAAAGAAAAAAAAAGGGCCACATAATGGGCTTTTGCCGCGCGAGGCGTGCTTATTGTTATCCGATGGCGGAACGGATCACTGCCACATCGGCGCAACTATTTAGTCCATCGCCATCGAAATAAACGCTAGATACGGCACACCTTGCCTTGCCGTCATGAACTTGCTGTCTCGACTTGGCCTTTTTTTCCGAATATATAGTACGATAGAAAAAGACCCTACTGATATGAAAAAAAAAAAGGTATAATTTCCGCTCAATAATAACCTGAAGAGGAGAAACAGTGACATCGGCACACCTATCAAGGAATACTATCATGGGCGTTAACAAATTTGTGCACCTCGGAGCGAACTGTCCCATTGCAGAAACCCAGCTGAGTAGCGCCAAACGAAAGTAAATTTGGAAGAATCAAGAATATAGATAAAGTTTTGCAAGGAATTTCGAGAAAAAAAATTCGGAGGGAGGTGAAACGGCGACAGGAGAGGAAAAAAATGACCCAACGTCCCAGCTTCATTGCAGTATGAACACAAGTCTGATGGAGAACAGCCAGATCTATGAGGGTAAAAGTTAAGAGCAGGAGTCCTGATCCTGATATTTTTCACACACCTCGTGCAGACGAGAAAGGCACTGACCAGGATTCTGTTTATACTTCAAAAGCCGGAAGTCGTCAAAAGATAGAAAGGAAGAATTTGAGGACTGTATACAAAGAAATTGTTTGAAAAGCGTTCCATCAGCCCTTAAGTCTGTGAAAGGGTAGTGATGTGAAAGCATTGATCTTACAGCTGTCGATTATTTTGCTGTTTAATTGTTTCTTTATGACTTTGCCGTTTAAGAGATTATTATTTTGAATAATTGACTTCATAAGTAATTAACATACCTAAATAGCGAAGTAACCCATCAGTTTCTCAGTAATTGGGTAATTCAAATATTTATTCGTTCAATCATGGATGCGAATTAATAAAATCGATTGACGGAATATATGAGTACCTAATATGCCTTATTGATAAAATTATCCGCTATTTTCTAATTGTCTAAATGAAGTATTTATCATTGAGTTCAATTAGTTAAATGACATAAGCATTTCGTTAAGCATTTCATTGACTTGATTATTCTCGCTATTTACATAAGTCCATAATCAAATATTATATTAATTTCTTATGCAATGATTGATAGACAGTTCGGGCGGGCAGGCAAGATAACAGGCGATATCCAACAGCACCGACAGGTTCAATGATAGTGAAGGTACTTTAAATGTTTGTACAGTGGAGAAGATTGGCAGGTTACCTAATTTATATTGTCATTTTCTAGCAGATACCATTTTATGAGCTCTTCAAATTTTTGCATTGCTCTTGTTGAAGTTGTTTTGTATCCTTCAACAAACCCTATCATATGGCCAGCCTTAGGAAAAGTACATATTCGAAGTTTTAACTTTTTCAGGATAAACGTCAAGTTCCACTGCACTCCTCCCGCTCTAGCACGTGTTTCTGAAGACTGGATGCTTCCAGTGCATACTATATGGAAATACTTCACATGATAATGTCGTCGAAGTACAATTGCATTTGTCTGAGAACTGTATCATTTCTTATTGCCCTTCTGACTCCATATATGTAACTACTTGGGATGGGGAGGGAGGCGATGGTAAATAAAGCACTGTTTCTTATAAGAGAGCATCATGCAAAGCATTTATTGAACAGGGATTCCAAGACTGCCTACAGTACTAAGCAGAGTACGGGCGATATTTTGTAAAAGAATGTGCTGCGTTCAGCACTGCAGGCCATCATTTGTAGTGGGTAGGAAAGAACGCACGCAGGCTGGTGCAGCATTCTTGAGACCGTAAAATACCAAGAAGCATTCCGCGTAAACTTCAAGGCCAGAAGAAAATATTCCGTTCTTCAGTTGGAAGTCAAGGAGGTGCTGAACCACAGTGACACTGACAATGGCCAGAATCATCAAGAGAACATTGAAGTTTGTCAGGAGTACGACATTTTGCTAAATTTGTCAGTCTGGAAGTGTCACATTGTTCTGTCCCGGCCACTGAAAGCAAAAAATGAGGGTGTTTAGTGAAACGAACATTTTACAAAATGAGACCACTTAGCGCGGCTCATCATGCATTGTACAATAACAAGCCTATCTTAAGCTTGAAATCAGCCGTCTGCTAAGCCACACCTTACAGACGTAAACAAATACAGAGCTTTGTGCAATTATACAAAATGTTTCTCCCAGCTAAAGGCATTGAATCATTACAGCTAAAATTGTGTGCAAAAATGCCGTTCGGTCAACAGTATTTTAATAAAACAAATTTGTGTCAGGTACTTGTCTTATTCAAAAATAAAAAGTCGAATGTTCGTTCTATCTGCTGCGACCGACACGCAAAACAACCACTGTCCCCTCAATCATTCTGTTTTCACCATCGCGTTTTCTTCTTATTAACGCTTCTATGGATATTCAGCGAAGGACGGCACGTCGATTTAGTTGTTTTGAGGGCAGTTTGAAGAGCCCTATGACCTTCTTGCTCAGCAATTACCCCACCTACTTAGTTTCTCCAAACCTTCACTGAATCTGAAAAGTTTTGTTTGTTGTCGTGCAACAAATACGTAGTTTTGAGCTTGGTGCAAAAACAGATAGCGACCCAGGTGCTTGGACAGAGGGTTCTGTTTCTTCGCATTCGCCGTAGACGACGCGAATATCCAAATTCTGATCAAATCATTCAGTGCCGCAAAGAAATTTGCAAAGTTACAGGGATTCAATTATTGAAATCTGAAAAGCCTTCTCCTAGATGCGTATAAATATTTCGCAGCTTGCGATAGATCACCACGGTTGAAAATAAGCACTATGCCCAGAAAATAAAAACAAATACATGGGCTTTTTCGGTAACTGAGGAAAGCCTTTGTAGTCGTCATGCCAGTAACGCGCCATTTGTGCAGCTGCTTGAGGTAGACCATATACTTAAGTTGGAATAATCCAGTTAACTACCTGCACACTAGAAGAAACGATAGCATGCTAGTTAGATAACTGAAAACCTTCTATAGTTGACTACCACTGGAATCTTGAATGCAACATCGAGAAGTGTCATTGTACGCAACACTGTGGTATGAAGATTCACAAGTATTCAGGCTATTGTCCAGGAAAGGAGCCACCAGAAAAACGACAACCTTATATATGAAGATAAAAAACCAACGCAAATAATGGGCATTTTGCTCCCTCTTATAGATTGCATCCATGTGATTGCTTCTTTTTGGCTCTTCTTGGGGAACCATTTTTTGCGTGAATGTAAACAAGAGAAAGCGCCCAAGGCACACAACGTATTTAGGTTCTACTTAGGATAGTAGTTACGGACAGCCAATATTATTGCTATTAAGCTTGGCGGTGCTAATACAAAACAAACTTCTGAGCGATTATGGATACCCTGCCAGTTAGCGGAAGTTGGGGTGAGAAAAATGAAAAAAAAAATGACCAGTCTCCTTACCGCAAGAGCAGTAACAACGGTCCGATATAAAGATGCACGAGGGCTTGACGTTGGGTCCACAGGTCAAGGCAGGACACTCAGGATCTTATAAAGAGGCAGCAGAAAACAATACATGGTTGTTTTGTATTCATCTCCATGTTTCAAACTTCACAAAGGAATCATGTCAACATTTCGATTTAAAAGTTTGTCGCATTCGTCATCTAGCTACAACGGAAATAGACTCCTGACCACTGGCAACGTGTTTATAGAAAGCTGATGGATGGTTAGAATTTGCGGAATACGCTTTTGATCTGAAAACAAGTAAGCATCGCAAAACTCAGATTTATAATTTATTGAGGAGATTTATCTAGGAACTATTAACTCGTTTGGTTTTGGGCATGCACTGAAGCAGTTATCCGCAGAAGGGGACTCAATGTGGTTTTCAACTTGCAGAGCTGGCACGAAAAGAGAGGTATTGGCATCTGTGTTTGGGGCAGGTTGTTCATTCTCACCTGCTGCCACTTCAGTAAGGAAGACACACACCACGACACTGAGGGCGAGTAGCTTCATCGTAGTTCTGAAACAAAAAGATTAGGCTTTAGTTGTGAGTGCATTACTAGTATGCGATGAGATTTTGTGTAATCCGGAAGGATATTAAAAGTTATGAACCATATACTCTACCACACAGTATATAAGAGACCGTTCTTTGAGGGTCGTGAGATATCGTGTTGTAAATAATCGAGAGGAATATATATTGGCTTACATTTAGTCGGGCTAATGATGTTCGCAGTGCCCTACTGTGCCCCGACTCGTGTGAAGCTAAATAGCTCCTTGTCGGTTTAGCTGTGCTCGAATATCTTCCCTTCAGATTTTCCACAGTGGTGGGGGCTCCACAAATATATCCTCATACACTTCATGCATCCTCAGATACACTTCGAAGCTACGCGCAAATAGGGTTTCAAGATCGAAAATAAGAGTACGCTGTATAGTGCTCGTATCCTCAGTTAGCGTCATTTTTAGATGTGTGGTTTTCGCCGTCACGCCGAGTCAAATAATCGGTAGAAATAGCAAAACCGGATGTCAGTTCTGTTGCCACTTGCCGCCACTTCCGGTCCCGACGCTTCTACCTAGCTAACAGATGGGCGCAACACTAGCGAAAAATGACAGTTCTGAGAAAGACGCAAACTCGGAATACGGGCCTAACTCAGCGCTCTTCATTTGCCCACCGCAACTGGGCAGCTGCAGTTGACACCAGCGCTGCACCGGCGGGATTGCAGCACGTACATACCTTGGGGCAGGCTTTGAATGTTTCCAGAGTTTGCTTATGTGTATATCCATGTGCCTCCACTCATCCGCGTTCTATGAGACGTCAAGGTTTTCCGCGGTGTATCAACAGTGCCAGCTAAAAGCCTTTCATGATTAGAAAATCACGTAATGACACGGAGGGCATGGAGACCTTTTTTGGGACTGATGGCTTTGAGCCACATTACATAATATTGCGGTTTATAATGTGTTTGCCTAGCTACATTTTAATGAGCACAATACTTTTCTTGTCTTCAATCTCCATGTCGTTACTGAGCGAAGAACCGCATTCAACCTTACTAAGCGAAATCTGAAGCATCGTAAAAAAAAAAAGATCCACGTTTCGCGCTTCTTCTGTGACATTTCAGCCCTGGCCTATTAAAAAGGAAAAAAAATACTTTGCAGATTTCAAGCACATAAAAAGGAAGAGCGGTCACTAAATGCGAAGGAAGAAACACTTACGCGTAGACGTCGTCAACGGAGTCCTGCTGTGCACAGCGTAGCAAACTGGAAGGCAGTGCAAAGTCTAAGGGACACGCACACTGCTTCTCGCTTTTGTAGCGACAGCCTCATAAACCAAAGTAAGCTAAAACCGAACAACAGCCGTTGATGCGCGTGACCTGCGTCAGCAACAGGTCGAATATCGCTCACCCAAGATCACGCGAGTGCGCGTTGCAATAAAGCAATAGGCAATATTTACACTCGGCATCTTCTTACGTAAAGACGTCCGAAACAACAGTACTCCATGCATATTGAGACGGCCCTGTGTATACCGACCGCGGAAATCAAGCAGAGTGTGGTTTTGATAATGCAATTATATTACGATCACGAAAGTAGATTTTCAGTTATTATAGAACCTTTTGAATGCCAATTCTATAAATATATATCCCTAGCGAAAAAACCGTATGAGTCACAATAACCTCATACAGATTTCTCATACTAAACCCATACAAATCTCATGCAGTCTCATATATTTTTCATCAGTTGAGTGATGGTTTGGTTTGGTTTGGTTTTGGGGTTTAACGTCCCAAAGCGACTCAGGCTATGAGAGACGCCGTAGTGGAGGACTCCGGAAATTTCGACAACCTGGGGCTCTTTAACGTGCGCTGACATCGCACAGCACACGGGCGCCTAGCTTTTCGCCTCCATCGAAAAGCGGCCGCCGAGGCCGGGATTCGATCCCGCGTCCTTGGGCACAGTAGTCGAGCGCCTTAACTACTGCGCCACCCCGGCGGGATCAGTTGAGTGATATTTATATGAGAATATATGAGAATATATAAGATTTGTACGCGTTTAGTATGAGTTAAGTATGAGAAATCTGTATGAGGTTATTGTGACTCATAGGGTTTTTCACTAGGCATGGCACATAACACACGCAGCACTGAACAACAATGGAATTATTCTCAATAGCTAGGTTCTCTTTTCTCCACTTGCACCGAAATTAGTCGAACCTGGTACATTTTCGCCATGGTTTTTCGCACCGACCAAGAAGTGTGCGCCGTATGAGGGAGCTTATGTAAAGCATAAACTTCTAACCACCGAGCCAACTTATACTGACTAATATACACCCTATTTCGTGATACATGTAATTATCGCCTATATCAAGCTCTCAGAATGTATTGGTAAAGTCATTCAAAATTACAGGAGTGGTTTTGCGTTTATCAAAATCCCGTCCAACGCAGTATTCGATATATCGAACTGCGCATCGTGCCCACCTGTCCTAGATGTTACTCCACGATTCCTTTTTGCGCACGGAGCCAGGTCAGCGGCGCTGCCTTTGCCACCTGCTGGCATGAGACTGTAAAACGCTTGGTTAGGTGAACGCCGTATCTGCTTGAAAATTACCTTCGTTCAGAGGTATTGTCTTCAATGCGACGTTGATGTCATGGGAGGAAGCCGGAGTTCGGTTCACCGAATGTCGTGTGGTAAAACCATCCTTTCTTACCAGCCTTGTGAAAGATTGGGGTGGCTCTCGAGTTGCCTGCATCACCGCTGAAGTGGGCGATTGAAATCAGCTGTTCTTTACTTTAACTTCCTAACAGCCAGAGTAGAACGTGTGTTGCAGCGATTACTGCGGGGCTACTGCTCAGCTCCGGGGGTCAACTCGCTGCTCGGCAAGCCCACAGATATGCGAGGGAGCGGCGCTCCAGACGTCGGTCTGTGACAGTGCCTGGTGAATAATTTGGTGTTTGTTTGTTTGACTCTCTCCTGAATTGTGTAGTGTTCTAAAGCTTCTGTTATTGAAGCATTTTAATTTGCATGCTTTTTATTGCCTTGCTTTAAAACTCGTCTGCGTATCTGAAGTGTTATTGTGAATTCATCTGTATCTTCTCTTGCTGTGTTAAAGTTTGTTTATGTTTAATTCTGACTCCGACCCTCACTCTGGCTTGAGCCGGCGAAAGCTGGGCACAAACGGCGACCCCCTTCTGTAACTAGATGTCCCAGGCAGTACAAACTATCGGCCCAATATTGGTACTATGTTAGCAATTTACTTGTTCTTTAATGGACCAGCCATTGCTAACATAGTACCAATATTGAGCAAATGAATTGTGCTACTTGGGGTAGTTGACTTCCGGCTGAGCTTGACACGCTAGGCGAGGGCATCTCCTCTGAGGCCGAAGCAGGTACACCCCCCCCCCCCCCTACTCTAAGGGCGTTTGGGAGTGGGCGCACCAATAGTGGCGCATCGTTAATAACACTAATTATTAAAGAGTGACAGTCAGATATCCAGGTTTGGCAAAAATGCAGCAGCCATTTTTATTATAATTGGTGTTGAAACATTGTTTATAAGCATCCAACAGCCATTATGACTTCACACAGAATGCAGTAGGTGAAAGCGTTTTATGCCCTCTCGTGCCCCCTCTGACGAGCCTGCTAGAACTCTTGGTCCAGAAAGTTCTACAGTAATGAACTTGCGTTTAAAAGGGGAAGTATTCGCAACCATATAGTGAGATAATGATGCGACTTCTCTCTGCAAAAAAAGAAAAAGAATACAAAGTTTACATTGACACAATATTTCCATGACTGGAAAACATGACTACGAGTGACACGTTCTGAGGACGTGATAACCAGAAGAACAATAAGGCTTGCGTTAGAAGCCCTGCAAGAGTGCGTATTAGATGTGTGTGGCACATTTGACTTCAACAAACTGCGAGCCTAATATGCTAGTCCATATAGTGTGGCAGTAAAAAGTTTATTGTTGTGGATCACCTTGGGTGGGGGGGGGGGGGGGGGGAGGGATTTTACACAATAGCGTCTACAGCTAGTACCGCCGAAAACCTGCAGCTGCTGCGGAAAACAGCGGTAGGTAAATATCCTGATTTCTTTACAAAGTCATGACGTCACAAACAAAGGACGTTGCGCAGATTTTTTAAAGGCCTCAGTTTTAAGTAAAGCTAACGAATTGGGAGGGGTTCAAATGAACCCAATATTGGCGAGGAGGTGTCTCTAAATGGGTACTTCAGAAAATGAAGTAATTCATTGAAATAAATTTGTCGCCGTGTGGGTTTAAATCCAGGCCATCTGCTTGCCGTTAGGGCACGCAATGCTTATGAAACGAAAGGTCGGCGTATAACTTACTAACATGTGCCTGCACTGTGTGCTGACAGTACTGGGATAACAAAATTAAAAATGAAAATAACTGACGATCAAAACGGTTTCATAGCTTGTCGAATAAAAAGACAGTGTTGAATGAACCATCGCTATTAGCCTTAAGTCGGAGTTTAGCGTCGTCCTCGCTTAATACATTAACTTATGTTTATACAGAAAAATTGAGTACTTTTGACGCATAGTCTTCACTGGGCTAGCTGCGGCACGTTTCGCGTACGCTGCAGTTTGACCGTCAGACGACCTTTAGACACGAGGCCTGCTCGCTGCCCGCGTCTTTTCTCGCATGCGTGATGCTCGGAGCAGGCGGCGCTCCATTCTGCTTCTACTGCTGCTTCTCTTCATCTTTTCCCTCTAACACCTGCTTCTTCTTCTCCAGATATCTGGCAACCTCACTCGTACCGGCACATATCGCTGGTCTCCACAGATGATTGATTGGTTAAAGCCTGATGTTATATCGATTTAATAGGCCCCAACTCCTCTCTTCTGGCAGGCAGGACTGAGGAATCAAGCCGGGACACCCGCAACCAAAGTCTGGCGAAGATACAATCCATTCGCCTAGAGGCTGATGTTGCGAACAACCAATGTATCGCGCCGGTCTCCGTGGAGCGTTGCGCGTGACGTCTTCAGTTAGCTATGCGAATGAGTGCGCATGCGCGGTGCACTTTACATGCTGTGCCTCTGCGGGGGATATAGGCTGTGGAGCAGCAGCTCCAGCGCTCGCTACGCCGGCCTACAAGTCAAATCTCCTCATTCTGCCAATATCGCTTGCCGTGAAAAAGCGGAATGTAGGAAAAGGGAAGCTGAGATAGCTATAAGGGCAATGAAAACTCCCGAAGAGCGAAAAAAGCCTTGCAAAGCGAAGACACAAGGCGGCGCATAAGGTGCGAAAAACAACAACAATAGAGAAACGATTCAATCTTAACCAGGACTACTGCTGTTTTCTCTTTGTATGTGCTGGCTTACCTGAGTTCAGGCACTGCCAATTTTTCTCCTCCAATTGTGGGAGAATACCTTAAAAACTATAGATATCAAAGTTTCCTCAATTTTCGACCACTATGGTAAAAATAATTAAAATCAACCGCCACATTAGGGTCTACATTTGAATTGTCTTATAATGAATACGTGAACATCATGATTCATCGAAACTCCTTAATGTCAATTTAAATGAGCTTCGATAAAAGTGATGAAAAACGCACCAACGCTGCTAGTGTTATATCTTATTTTCTTGTTCTGAGAACTTTAACGGGCCCAACAGTGCCTCGCTAGGATTTAGGGCCGACGACCATTTTGAAGATTCGACAGTAGGGGCCAGCCAAGGTAAAACGGACACATTTGCTGGCGCTTGACTTTATCATTAAGACGAACGCTTGCTTTAAAAAGGTGCCATTGTGCAGAGCTGTGGGATATCTTAGTCTACCTGCTGACATTTAACATGTACTCGCATACTATAGCCCGCCAAAGCCCTTTATGTTCCCCCTCCATCGAAACAATACCATGCATGACCGGCATCGAACCCCGGAGATTACGATCAGTAATCACTCTAGCATTCTAATCATTCTAACCATTCAGCAGTCTTAGGTTCCTTTTGTGAGTACACGTTTATCACGTACACAGCAGTGACTCAGTGTTAAGAGACCTTTTCCCGAAGATATTCTAAGCTTGTCTGTGCGCTGCCTGAGTTTTTAAAAACCCAATTTCTGTGAATAAAAACCAATTTAGCACTCACAGCATCGGCACGAGCACCCGTAGCTGCTAATAATGCAGTTTTCATCTGTCACCGAAGCGCTGGTGCAGTTAGGTGCCAAGAAGGGTGAGCAGCTGGTTTCTTTAGGTGCTGAAAGTGAGAAGACGAGAAGAACAAGGCGAAATAAGGTGCCGTTGGAAACTATGCAATCGAGGCGAGTTACATCGATCACGATATTTCAGAATTTACAATATACACCATTTATAAAATACTATGCCAAGGAATAAGTGGCACAGTGCTTGATTCCTGCAAGTGGCGCTTCCACGAAAGGCGCTCTACGATCGCTCTACGCGCGCGCAACGTACCTGGTGCTCTTACAGGCATGCGTCGTGAAACCCCATCGTGGCGGAAACGTGTACATTGTTTCAAAGTTGCTTTCGACTTTTGGGACTTATAATCTCCACCCAACGTTCAGCCATTCAGAAAGAACTACAACGTCCTTGATATGTGATGTGGATAGCTTGTGCTTCACAGGCCTCTTGCGTTTTTGCTTTCGTGGCTTCGGTCTGTTACGTTATGCAAAAACGATCATTGCTTAAGAATGGCTACTCTCTGAGATACGTGTGCGAAATTGCAGATATTTAAAAAACAAATTTCTGTTCCTTTACAGAGATATATGTTATGCGCCAATAACCGAAATACTTTCACGAGAAAAATGGTAACTTCCTGTCGAAACCTTCGTTGGAAGAAAGACAATTGGAGGCACGTATCTCGTCTCCTCAATTTCCTATCTCAAACTGATTCGTACTTGAATCGTAGGTGCCTGCGAAATTGCAAGAGAACAGGAGCGAAACAACGGAGGCGCTTTTAGAAGTAGGGCTGTCGAATTCTGGTGCGAATAAGGATATATTAGCGGCGCTATGTTGAGGCCCGTTATTGGTAACTATGAGCATATAGGGGGCCAGAGGACAAGGGATAGTGGCTCCCTGTACCAGTGAAATCTGTTATGCATGCCATGGGTCCATACGCAGTTTCGCGGTCTATACAACGGCTGTTGGAAGGACAGCTTTATTCTTGAAAAATAAAGTCAAAAGACGAGGGACACATCGACACCCAGCAGACATCCAGTCGATGTGTATGCCTAGTGTTCTTCTTCTTTGTCCTTCGTCTTTTAACTGGTTTTTGTTTTTTCAAGAACATGTACCAACTGATCGAAATTTCAATTCTGAGACAGCTTTATGGCAGGTGCCATCGAGCATTCCCGGAGCAGACAGATAATGTTTCGTGTAATGAGGCTAGTAAAGATAGCGTCCTAAATATGCGCTTCACTGATAGAAATTGAAGCTCAACTGATTTTACCGCAGGAAAAACATGCCAAATAAAGGAAACTGAAAACAAACGTATACATCATTCTGTCCGCTGCAACTAGAAACCTGCGAAATGACAAAAAGGAAACACAAACAGTAAACGAATTTACAGACATTTTCTGTTATATTTAGACAAAAATAAACTGTATGTTAAGAGGATAAAATGAAAACTGAAACCAAAGCAGAACAGAAATTTTCTTCGGGACACTCGCCAGACAATCGCTGTATATTTCACCAAACATTGTTTTTATTGTGTGTTAAGCGAGTGACCTATGCAAGCAGCTGCTTGTCAGTCCAATCTGTTGGAACTTTTCGTATGTTCATTATTTTTTAATTTAGATACCCTCAGAAATAGAACACATTATAAGGGGTAGTGAGAGGAAACACGTTGAGAAACACAGCACAGCAATACAAAAGAAATGTTTTGGCTTGAGGCCGCAAAATAAACATACTCCGTCGCGAAATATGCATCAGGGAAGGCATAGACAAGAAATTAGCACACATTTAGTAAGCGTGCTACCGCTTGTACTGCGTTTTTTTTTTTTTTTGCGCGTGTTAACAATAAAAATCAGTTAATATTACAGTCTTTATATATGAAGTTATCCAAATGAAGTGTTACAACGCAAACCAATTTAAGTTCCCTATACTCAGACTCGATTGTTGCTGTTTAGCTTTTGTATTTCATATTTTTGATTCTTGGGGTGGTAAATATAGGTAGATTGAAATTTAGACGCCACCAGTGAGTTGCCCTAGCACGACTGTGGGGCTAGTCGGAGACCACTAGCTTTACTGTAAAAGCTGAAACAGGGAGCAGAGTTCTGTGCCTGTTTTCCCAGCGCGGCTCTTGAAACGTTCCAGGTTAAGGTGTGAAGCACATATGCAGCGCGCCTTCGCGTTCTCGAAGTGCCTTGAATATCTATATACCTATTCATCAGAGCAGCAGACTATATATGCAAAGGTTTTATGTTTGGCCAAGTTCAACAAGCACCACGTTGGCTTTGACGAACTGGCCCCTGTTTGAAGTGAAATGCGAATTTTGCACATTAAACGTTATTACAGTTCTCGTTCTATTCATGTAATAAACAAATAATATAACTATACTTATTATATTTCTATCAGGGCTCTTCTATTACAGCACCATGTTGATTCGCGTTATGGTCGCTGCTTGATTTTTTTTTCATCCTTGTGTTCAAGCTCCGAAAAGAAATGTTGAAATAAAAACACACAGTCACTACCTCAAATGATTAGATGCAGGCGCGCTCAACAATGCATGAAAAATACAGCCTGTGACAGCGATGAAAGCCGAGTTCACAAATACAGCATTAAAGGGAAGCTGCACCACTCTTCGAGAATTTCTTATATTTAATGATTCGAATGTTATATAGGCTGTAAATGACACATGAAAAGTGATTTCGCGCTGGCTATAAACTGTTGACGAAATCAATGAATAAAACTCAAGGGTCTCATCGCAGCACCGAAAGACTGTGGAAAAGCTCCGCAATTACGTCAAAGAGGATAATGATTCTTATTTCCGTTGCCTTCGCTGCATCCTGCGCTGCCTTTTATGATACCATAAAAATGTTTCTTGTGTTTTGCCTTCGGTAGCATTATTTTTACTTCTTCAAATAAAGCGTTTCTATGCAGATAATGCATTGTATTGTCCACGTCATCATGCGCCTTCCAACCGGTGGCATGCGGTGCGGAGAAGCCTGCAATTCTTCATGGCCTTAATCGCTGATTGCACCACTGTTTCAAATGCGGCGCCAAAATATTTCGCATGCTTTACCTGCAAGATGTAACTATTGGACCCTCTAGAAACTCATAGAAATGAAATACCAGTGCACTTTTCCTTTAACAGGGGAGGCCATATTCGAAAAATTTTGTTTAAATCAGCAGGAAGGACTAGAATGACTTTTTCTGATTAAGTATGTTTTATTAAAAATATCCAAGTATTTATTCACAACTAGTGGTTCAATTCATTTTGTGATATATTTTTTCTCAAAAATATTGTTACTTAGCGGCATTCGCTAGTCGTGCTGAGGATGATGAAGTGCAACAGACTCCGAGAAGAAGACGACGCTGAGTGTGGTTAAATCAGTGCTGTCGTCAACGTTAGTTGTGCGGACAGCTTTCGGACTGTACATCTTCCCCATAACATCTTTTAGTGTAGGTGCTGGGGTAAAATTGATAGCCTCAGCAGCCAGGATAATTAACATCAACCAAGTCATGCACATCTTTCCTGGACGCTCTATTCTATGGTACCATTTTTACGGGGTTACGAGGGAGAACGGGTTACGTTACTAGCGACTGCAAAACAAAGGAACGCGCTCCAAAGAGTAGCGTTCTAAATTCCGAGAGCACTGTGGAATCTACACTCTAGAAATGCCAACATCTAAGCGTTGCTGGTGCACACGGTGCATCACGTTTACTCTCGTTATCAACTAAATGCACCGGCATTTTTATTGGTAATGTCATCATAGTCATTATCACTGATTGCAGCGTCATTGTCATTGTTACTATCATTCTCAGTTAGACACGAAGAATTATGATATGCGTTTCACTATCCCGGGCGTGGCGCAGTTAGTTAAAGCGCTCGGCTGGGATTCCAAGGAATGAAGGTTCCGTTCCCTGTGCAGACAGGATTTATTTACTTTATTTATTTATGAAACTCTTGTAACGAGGGACAACGCCGACGGCGAAGTCACGAAACTCAGGAACGGGTGCCAAGGACATGCACTCTAAAAACAAGAATTCAAATATACGCTGACTTTCTCAATGTACGTGAAATTACTTCATTCAGACAGGTTTTGTGGCAGGCAGGTAAGGACATGCCAGTTGCAGTTTGAAGATGTCTCAAGCTTACGCACGCTACATTCGCAATCCTTATAAAGCAGCTTTCTAATCTGCGGCGGTAGAATCGCCTATTCAAATAATGAATAAGCAAGCGGAACTATAATTTGCACTTTGTTGTAAGTAATTAAGCTTCTTTCCCAGATGTAAGCATTCATAGCAGTAGAAAACAACACCCAAAATTTTCGTTCGCAGTCAGCAACCTAAAACGCGGAATTAAAAGTCATGAACCAAACACTCCTTAGGGTGCGTCTATTGTGAAGTTACGTACGAGTTTCATAGCAATAAATCTTACCACAGCTGCACTGACACCTGCGTTCTATTATTAGGCAAGCGGGGAACTCTGAGTCCGTACATGGTGGCCATAAACATGAAATGACGCCGGCTGAAAATGGAAATAACATAGGTTATTGCATGAACCTGTTCACAGTTCCATATAAGTCAACTTAGAAGCAGAAGATGGCCCTGAAAGAAGGATGTTCAGCTGAAGGTTCATCCAGTTAATGTGCGTCCGCGGTTAGCCCTACAAAGCCGTGGTGAATTTCTTCCATCTTTCATAACTCAGGTTATCACGCTGTGAGGCCCAGGCGGACTATCCATGAGGTAACGAGGTAACGAGGCAAGACAGGGCAGTTTCACTTTATTTGGTTCTGTATTTGATCGTAGCAGTGGCCATAACATGGTGCATTTTAAATGTCTAAACAGGAAGCAGAAGGGAAAAATACCACATGAAAAAATGGTTTTTGAATCTTTCCCTTTAGTTCTACTTGTACGTGCTGGTCTGAGGATATTCGAAAAAGGTATTTCTGACACCAACATTTACTCCTGATTGATACACAATGCTTACAAGGAGTAGAAATCCAAACGTACTCTAGAGAACTGCAGTGATTTAGTTCTGATTTGCTTCGTGAATTAGGATTGAAGAACAGGACTCGAACGCAGAGGGAATTAGTAATAGGGAGAATGGAATCCCTACTGTGGCAGCCTGATTTACATGGAGGCCAGAAGCATGGAACCTTGGTACTGTGCAATTTCTGTGATGATCGTCCCAGATGCTCTAAAGTTCCAGAACCGCTGCTGGCGACCCTCATAGACTAAGTCGCTTTGGAACATTGAATTCAAACAATAAAAAAAAAAAACATTTTTGTACCAAAGGCGAGTCACTGTTTACTGAAACGTATGAATCATTAAATTCCACAAAAGCGTCTTTCTGCGTAATTAAAAGAAATGTATACTTTTTGTAAAGCAAGTGTAGAGATTGAAACTTCTCTCTGTGATATACTAACAAAATTACACCACACAACTTATTGAAACATTAAATCGTGGGAATAAATTTAACAGTGCCGCCTCAACGAGTCCTTTTGAGAGCAACTTACAATATCTAACTTAGAAAAGAGCTTTGTAAGCTATTATTCATAAATTATATCTCAAGCTTAAAAGGAAAATCATGCATACTTTGTGATTGTATGCGAAATAAATGCAATGATACGAGAAAGTAGGACCTAATACACTTGTGTATTTCTGTGATGGCGCCACCCATAGAAAGGAATTACCCAACGCGCCCAAACCTACGCCAGAAATTTGCGAAACATTGATAACTGTCGCTGAGAACCTGGCAGCAATTATACACGGAGGACGGGATATTTTTTTAATGCCCTATACTATCCATAAACCCAGTGCGACACTACGCTGGCTTCGTGGTGGAGCGAGCTATTCGCCAAAACCACTGAGAGTTTCAGGAATAAATGAAGCCCTTTCTGGAGCCGAAAACATAAGCGAAAATATTGCAATCCTAGTGTAAATTAGCTCAGACCTCAAGAGGAAAAAGATTTATGGTTGGCTATCATTATATTCTTACCCAACTGCCTCCCAAACTACGCAGCATAAGCACCACTGCATGTGCACTTTTCGTGGTCATAGTGTAAGGAAGGTTGCAACGGAACACCAGAAAAAAAAACGAACAGCATGGCAGGCTTTTCGAACCGAACAGCCTGTACCGTGCGCGTTGACGGAGAAAACACAGTTAAACTTTATTTTCTTCTTCTCAGCGTCTACGCTTTTCACCGTTGCTGTGCGCTACAGCTGCCCCCCCCCCCCCCCCCCTTCTAGACAGAACGGCGCAATTTACGCCCGAGTGGTAGGGATAGGTGTGCATCGGCGGCGGGCAGGTCGGCAGATAAGCCATCAACACCCGAAGAAAGGTCCTGGAGAGGTGTCTCCATCTATGCGAGTTTGAGGCGATCTAAGGAAACGATCTCTTCTCGACCATCCAGCAGGATAGTCCCCGACTTTATCGTCTTGTCAAGAGCACGGACCATCGTATAGAATCGCGGGAATGGTAAGAGGCGCTTACTGAGCGCCTCAACAACACTAGATGATAGATGTTGTGTCTGTGAGAGACTGAAAGCGAACAACTTCGATTAAAGAGAATAGTGACAGATGTGCTGCTTTATAAGTTGCAGATAAACTTTCATGCTTTCTTTCGACTCTTCTTAGCAATGTTAGATATATAAAATAGATGCCATATTATCAAGACATTTTCTAACAGGAGGCGAATGTTCGGTTACATGAAACTGATTGTACACGGTGAGAGGGGCTAAGCTTCAGAGCATCTCAGAGGAAAAATTGTTTTTCATAGGGCATTAGCTGCAATGTTGTGAACATACTACGTCAAAGAGAAATAACTGCCTTTTGGAAGGACAATGTGCTTGTTTGTATACATTTCAGGGGGAATATTATTATTGGCGGCATTGCTAAACTGTAGAAGCATCCTTTTATGAGTTATAAAAAAAATCATATTTAACACATACCTTCATGAAAGCTTTAATTAACCTGACTTGATCCTCCGTAGCACTAACCTTTATACAACACAGAATCACCGACGTGCAATGTAGTAGAAACTTAAATGTTGGCGACAATGTCACTAATAAAAATCAAGGAAAAAGCAGCACAAGAACATACCTTGAGGAACACCGGCATCAGTTAGAACTGTAAGGGAAGAAGAATTATTTACTACCATAAACTGAAGACGGCTTCTCAATTAGGCGGAAATCCGCCCTAGTAATACTCCATCCTCTCGTTCATTGCCTAGTTTGTACACAAGCTTGTTTTTCACAATTTTCACAAATGTTTTTAAACTCCATAAAGATAACACCTGCTTTAATTCATTGAATGCCTGTGGAATATTGAATTCTTCATTCTGGATGGGTGGTGGTGGAAACTCTTGGCCTAAATCCGTGCTGTTCATCACACAGAAGCTTTTTTTTGTTCATGAACTCAGTTAAAGGTTGATGAATAATGTGTTCGAAATCTTCCCATGTCATAAGGGCTAATGACATCAGTCGGTAATTCAGAATATATTCTTTCTGCTGTTCTAGGAACTGGCCTAATTTTTACATTCTCCATTCATCCGGTAAAGAGCTTTATTTTATTACTGCTTAAATAAGATGCACAAAAACTTCGAACATCATTGTGAATAGCGCTTCATAAAAGCATTGAAAATGCCACGTAGTCCGGGAGTTTATTTACTTCAAGCTTCAACATTACGCTCAGAGCACCTTACTTCGAAATCACATCTAGAATTGTAGGTACATTCGTAGAAGGGGAAGTATCAATTAATTATCACGCTCACACAATGGGCATGGGCAGGACATGTAGTGCGAAGAGAGGATAACCGATGGTCGCTTAGGGTAACAAACTGGATTCCAAGGGAAGGAAAGCGTAGCTGGGGGCGACAGAAAGTTAGGTGGGCGGATCAGGTTAAGAAGTTCGCAGGGGTCAAGTGGATGCAGCTAGCACAGAACCGGGTTAAGTGGAGAAATATGGGAGAGGCCTTCGTCCTGCAGTGGGTATAATCAGGCGGATGGTGATGATGATGATGATGACACATTGTATTTAATTTTATTTTGTGATAGTGAGGCGGACGTTATGTCCGTTTAGACTTTCTAACCGGATTTGTTAGTCAAAAAGGGTAGCTGAGTAGATAAATATATTTTCTTGTCATTCGCAATCTGCTGTTCTATCGTTCCTCATTTTTTAATGAATTAATGTTTGGGAACAGTTTCTTACACTTGATATTTTTCTTTATATAATTTTTTATTGCGAAGGTATATTCTCTGTCGTGATCCTCGAGTTGCATTTTCAAAAACTATTCCTGTTTTCGGAACAAGGCGTTCGATGCACTCAAAGTTTTGAAAAATAGCCGTACGTCAGTAACATTGCCATGGAAAGTTCTAAATTGTTCATACTAAATGTCAAGCCTATCGACATCATATCTGCGAATAACGTCAGGAGGATAATGACAATATCCCAGCGATCACAGCTTACATCCATCAACGAGAGTACAACAGCTTTGTGGTCGGAAATACCAGTTGTTACAAATGATTCAACATTCCTTTCGACAGCACCACTTAGAAAGGATAAATCAACAATTGAACCTTTACTATTTTTAACTCTGGTAAACTCCTAAACTACTTAAAGTGGCCAAAGATGGTAGAAATGTCAAGCATATTTGTTCAATGGTGTAAGTAGATTACGAAACCTCTGGCCATTTTGTGTTTTCTAAATTACAATCGCCAGTCAAGACCAGCCTGTGATTTTATTTTAAATGCCGCTATTTACATCTCTTTAGATTTAATAACAGTTCTGTGGAGAAGTTAGGTGACTTGTCGACGCCTCCCAAAATATAAGACCTATCTTTTTAGCCTACATTGAGAGAGTGTTTAGCACAGTGGCTTATTTCTTCATGGAACAAGGTGACGAAATCAGCGACAACTTACGAGAACAGTTACTAAAATTCATAACATTTATAAGTATGAGGCAAGTCATAATAGCTTCTGCAGTTGAGCGAGTTTGTGTTATGGCAATAAGCTTCGAAGAAAAGTAATTACTGTCTCTTTGTAGGAAGTTGTAATTTATTGGAGGTATACTTGCTTGAAGCAGCGGTGATAAGAAAAGTAACCATGGGAAATCCAAAGCAAAAGTAGATCACGTTCATGACACACTGCGTATAAAATCAACATGTGTTCGAGTTAAGGAGCCCTTAGCACAACATCACTACATACAAGAAAAAGATCAGATCTTCATTTCTTAGGCAGAGTAATATTTCACATATTTGATTAATTGATAAGAATATAAAATAAATTATTTTCAAAATTAATAGAAGAAAATATATTGCGGATCAGCTTCTAATATTGTCAGTTTGTGTCAGGGCATTACTTATTGAATTGCATCTCAAGACTGCTGAAAACAATATTTGAAGATATTTAAAAAAATCATCTTTATGTAGCCATAAATGTAGTGATTGTTGAGTTCATTATAAATATTTTAGGTGAAGAAAACTTAAAGGCTTAATAATATTGTCACAGAAGCCAGTGAAACTGGTTCAGCAGGTTTACTTAGGATTAAGTAAAAACACCGGCAAGATCAGGCACGGAACCGACTGGCGGGCGAGCACCGAGAGCGAAGAAGACGAGCGCGTGCCAGTCTCCCGAGCTCGCCACATGGCGGCGCCAGTACGATGATATTGCGGCATTGCCCCTCCCGGTGGAAAAGGCATCGTCTCGATGCCGAGTGGCGAGGTCGAGGATAACCGTAGTCGGCGGGGATGCGCGTTCACATCAAGTAGTTAAAGGAAGCAAAGAAAAAAAACACATGTAGCTTGACCTAGCGGGAGTAGAAGGGCTTCATCCTGGCGACATGTACGACTTCCGATTGTGCTTGCCGTCGGGATGAGCGAACAGTTCCTTGCGGGGTCACTTCGTAGGTGACGTCGCTGAGTTTGCGTTGTACTTCGTACGGGCCGAAGTAGCGGCGCAGAAGCTTCTCGGAGCGACCCCGCTGGCGAACAGGTGTCCATACCCAAACCTGATCGCCAGGGTTGTAAATTACCTCCCTGTGACGAAGGTTATACCGTCGAGCATCTTTACCTTGCTGTGTCCGGACTCTCAGTCTAGCCAGCTGGCGAGCGGCCTCGGCATGCTGGACGAATTGGTCGGCACCGGCAATCGATGGTTGGGCAACATCTGGCAGTAGCATTGCATCCAGCATGGTAACAGCTTCGCGACCGTACACCAAACGAAACGGTGTAAAGCGGGTCGTTTCCTGGACGGCGGTGTTATAAGCAAATGTTGCATACGGTAGTATTTGGTCCCAGTTCTTATGATCTTCGTTGACGTACATAGAAAGCATATCGGCGATGGTCTTATTGAGTCGCTCAGTAAGGCCATTCGTCTGAGGGTGGTAAGCTGTTGTTCTGCGATGACAAGTGCCACTGAGCCGCATCACTTCCTGGGTTAGAGCTGAAGTAAATGCCGTGCCTCTGTCAGTTAAAACGATCGCAGGGGCACCGTGACGAAGGACCAGATTAAAGATGAAAAAGTTCGCAATATCAGTAGACGTGCCGCTGGGAAGAGCTTTCGTCTCACAATAGCGGGTTAGATAATCTGTGGCGACTATAATGTACCTGTTGCCTAATGATGACGTAGGAAATGGCCCGAGCAAGTCCATACCGACTTGGTGAAAAGGTACTCGCGGAGGAACAATAGGGTGCAGCATGCCGGCCGGCTTGACAGGTGGTATCTTCCGACGTTGGCAATCACGGCACGTCCTAACATAGCGCTGAACCATAGCGGCAAGCTTGGGCCAGTAGTACTTTTGTCGTACTCGTGCCAAGGTGCGCGAAAAACCGAGATGTCCGGCAGAAAGCTCGTCGTGGCATGCCTGCAAAACGTCGGTACGGAGCGGCGTTGGGACAACCAGCAGATACTGAATGTCTGTGGAAGCGTAGTTTTTCTTGTAGAGGACGCCGTCACGCAAGCAGAATGACGATAGGCCACGAGTGAAAAGGCGAGGAGGCGATGAGGCGGTTCCTTCGAAGTAATCGATGAGGGGCCGCAGTTCGGTGTCGCCTCGCTGCTGTTGAGCGAGATCTGGCGTCGAGAGAGCGCCGAGAAAGACGGAGTCATCTGTTTCACTTGAAGAGCACGGGATAGGGTTTCGGGATAGGCAGTCAGCGTCACTGTGTTTCTTGCCGGACTTGTACACAATAGTGACGTCGAACTCCTGTAAGCGGAGACTCCAGCGGGCTAACCTGCCTGAAGGATCTTTAAGGTTCGCTAACCAACAGAGTGAGTGGTGGTCGCTTACCACTCTAAACGGCCGACCATACAAATACGGCCGAAATTTTGTTACCGCCCACACAACTGCAAGGCACTCCTTTTCGGTAGTAGAATAATTCGCTTCGGAACGAGACAAGGTGCGGCTGGCGTAAGCAATCACCCGCTCAACGCCTTCTTGCCACTGAACGAGAACTGCACCGAGGCCAACGTTACTGGCGTCGGTATGCAATTCTGTGTCGGCCTCCTCGTCGAAGTGGCCAAGTACGGGCGTTGTTTGAAGGCGCTTGCGAAGCTCCTCGAAGGTCCTTTGCTGCTCGTCGGCCCAGATGAAAGGCTGGTCGTCCTTTGTTAGACGAGTCAATGGTTCCGCTATTCGGGAGAAGTGCACAAATCTCCTGTAATATGCACAGAGGCCCAAAAACCGACGCACGGAGCTTTTATCAGTGGGGGTCGGGAAAGCAGCTACGGCAGCCGTCTTCTCTGGATCAGGGCTAATTCCCTCAGCACTCACGACGTGACCCAGGAACTTGAGCTGTTGGAATGCAAAGTGGCATTTTTCTGGTTTTAGTAAGAGTCCGGCCCCGCGGATGGCATTTAGCACGGCCGTCAATCGTTTGAGGTGCTCTTCTTAAGTCGCAGAGAAAATGACAACATCGTCAAGGTAGACGAGGCACGTCTGCCATTTCAGGCCGGCTAGGACAGTGTCCATCATTCTTTGAAAGGTTGCGGGAGCGGAACACAAACCGAATGGAAGCACCTTAAATTCGTACAGTCCGTCAGGAGTAATGAATGCGGTTTTCTCTCGATCACGTTCATCGACTTCGATCTGCCAGTACCCGCTGCGTAGATCGAGCGATGAAAAGTATCGGGCGTGGCGAAGTCGGTCGAACGAGTCATCGATTCGAGGCAATGGGTAGACGTCCTTTTTCGTAATTTTGTTAAGCCTCCTATAGTCGACGCAGAATCTGAGTGCTCCGTCCTTTTTAGCGACCAGCACAACTGGTGAGGCCCATGGACTTGTGGACGGCTGGATGACATCATCGCGGAGCATTTCATCAACTTGCGCCCGAATAGCCTCTCGTTCTTTCGGCGATACTTGGTAGGGGTGTTGGCGGATAGGGCGCTCGGTGGGATCAACTATAATTCGATGTTTGGTTACTGACGTCTGCTTCACTTTGGAAGTGACGGCAAAGCAGTCACGGTAAGTGTCCAGAATTGCTTGAAGGCGGCGTTTCTGGGTAAGAGACAAAGCTGGGTTCACGTCAGTTTGAACAGTATGTCCAGTGCTCTCGGAAGGGTTCTCGTTGGCCAGCGAAAGGGCGCAATGGGCGGATGGCGCACTGACTTCGTCAAAATAAGCGATAGCTGTACCTTGCGGTAAGTGGCGGTATTCGGCACTAAAGTTCGTTAAAAGCAGTTCAGTTCGTTTATTTCTCAAGGCAAAGATCCCCCGAGCGACGCAGACTTGTAGGCTCAACAATAAATTCACGTCCGTTTCCGCGAGGCCTTGCAAGGCGGGAGGGTTGTCGCACTGCACTGTAACAAACAAGCTGGTGCGTGGAGGTAGAGTGACATGGTCGTCGCACACTCGGAAAACTGGCCTGTCTGTGTAGTCGTCGTTGTGCTGTCTGTACTCGTCGGAAATTGCGCGGTGAGTGGAAAACGTCACCATGAAGTCACGGAGGTCGATGATTGCTTCGTTTTCTCTAAGAAAATCAAGGCCGAGAATCAGGTCCTTGGAGCACTCTGCTAGCACAACAAAGCAGCACGAGAAAGTTACGTGGTGAATCTCGACGCGAGCGGTGCACACTCCGAGCGGCGTTACCACGTGCCCTCCGGCTGTCTTTATCGGGGCTCCGTGCCAAGGAGTCAGGACTTTTCGCAGAATGGTAGCAAGGCCATGACTCATAACGCAAAAATCAGCGCCGGTATCTACAAGGGCAGTCGTGTTGTGGTTATCAACGACGATCGGTATTTCGGCGGAATGTAGCTCACCGTCGACAAAGTGCGGCGTGTCAGGGATCGTCGGGCTGGCGGGTCGTTCGTTGCGTCGAATTACGGCGTCGAAGGTAAGCTTCTGTGATCGTCGGGAGGTCGTCGGACTCGTTGGTCGTGCGGTGCGTCGATTGGGGGCGTCGGAGGAAAACTTCGGCGATCGTCGAAAAGTGGTCGGACTGTTGGTCGGAGCGAAGGGTCGGAGGTCGGTCTGTGTGATCGAATCGGTGAGCGGAGGATGTTGGTCGTAGTGTCCATCGACGGCGGCCCTACCCCCGAGGGTCGCCGTCTTCAGTTTTCCCGGTGCGGACTTGGGGACTGCCTGAGAAAAGAACGGCGGCTGGTGGAAAACTGTCTCGGCGGTGGTGACCTGGACTGGCGTCGCTGGAGGGACGCAGGTGGGACGTGGTCGCTGAGGTATTGGTCGATATCCCGAGGTCGTTCGCCATAGCGCGGCCGAGGGGCATCCGGGGAAAATCCGCGCAAGCCCATCCGACGGTACGGGCAGTGGCGCAGAACGTGACCGGCTTCGCCGCAGTGGAAGCACAAAGGCACATTGTTCGGCGTGCGCCACGCGTGTGCTTTGCGAACGGGTGGTCGAGGTTCAGGCACACCAGTCGAAACTGGATATTGCGGTGGAGGACGTGCGGGAGGAGCAGGGTTGCTGGGTGCTAATTGTTCAGGCGCAGGGGTACGCAACACGTCGCTGTACGTCATGATCTGTGGCGCAGGCGGCTGGGGTGATGGTACTGATGGCACTGATGGCACTGCTTGACGGAGCTCTTCGCGCACAATATCCGAGATGCCCCCAACACGTGGATGTTGTCCGAGAGAGGGCAGCTTTTGCAGCTCTTCGCGCACAATGCTTCGGATAAGCTCGCGAAGGGCTTCCCTGTCGTTTCCGGCCATTGGCAAGCGGAAGTCTACAGCAGCAATGTTCGCAGAGAGATCGAAATGTACAAATCGCTGATTCAAGGCACGCTCGATGCTTGTTGCTTCTCTCGTAAAATCAGCAACAGTACGTGGAGGATCACGTACAAGGCCAACGAACAGCTGCTCCTTGACGCCTTGCATAAGGTAGCGCACCTTCTTTACCTCCGACATGGACGGGTCCGCCCGGTTGAAAAGCCGAGTCATTTCTTCCACAAACATGGCGACGCTTTCATTAGGCCGCTGTGCTCGGGACTGTAGAGCGAGTTCGGCCATCTCTTTTCTTGCATCGTTGCCGAATGTTGCGAGCAGCTGCCGCCGGAAATCCTGCCAGGTGGAAATGGTAGCCTCATGGTTTTCGAACCACATTTTGGCGGCGTCTTCTAGTGCGAAATAAACATTCTGCAATTTTCGCTCCTCGTCTCACGCATTAAACACAGCGACCCGGTCGTAGCTGGTCAGCCAGTCCTCAACGTCTTCGAACTTGTCGCCATGAAACGGCATGGGCATACGTGGAGTATGGCAGATCAGCTGCTGGGCACTCACGGGAAACTGAGTGGTGGTCTGAATTGCCGCTGTAGTCATCGTGGTTCGCGGTGGGGAAACAAGAGGACCACACTCGGGTGCTAAGCCTCTCAAGCGACGGCTCGCCTTGTGCACAGGTGTCGTGTCCACGGTGTGTAGATTGGCGTAGGGGGCAGCCAGAGGCTCTTCGTACATGGGATCTACCCCGCACCTCCACCAAAAATGTCACAGAAGCCAGTGAAACTGGTTCAGCAGGTTTACTTAGGATTAAGTAAAAGCACCGGCAAGATCAGGCACGGAACCGACTGGCGGGCGAGCACCGAGAGCGAAGAAGACGAGCGCGTGCCAGTCTCCCGAGCTCGCCACATGGCGGCGCCAGTACGATGATATTGCGGCAATATTCAGTGTCTACGTGAGAACCGTCGCCAACCTGACATACATAAAACTCACCTATCTGGACTTGTTACCCGGTTGATAAGTTCTGCTAGTGTGGAATAGATTATGGTTTCAAGAGTGCACCTGCAAATGCGTCCGCCAATCCCTTTACTGCTGCTTAACACGTGTTGAACGCAGAATGGTTATGCAAGTGTTCCTGCTTTTCCCTTTCCCTCCTACAATACCAGCAGAGCTTTTGTACAAACAAGCTGACAGCTTCGGAACGAAAGGTGACAGGCGGGCAATTCCGTTCTTCGCCGTGGTAAACAGCTTTTATTAAAAAACAAATATGAAATTCGTCTCCTCAGAAAATAATACTGTTGAGAAAACGTACGAAATCAATTACTTACATACCCTGTTTGAAAGTGGATACTCTACCCCTTTTGAAAGGCACGATATTATGCTGAACAAATATTCATTTCTCCATTCGGAATTGATTCAGCTCAGCTCCACTGCAGTTTTCCGGATCTTCATGGAAACGATACGCAATTCAATAAATGAAGACCTGAAAAATGTAGGGCCGGCACGCCTACTATAGCGTAGCTTAAGATACCTGGGTCAACACAATGTATCAATCTACCGCAGACTGCACAATATGTTCTACGCGACGTTACAGTTTTAGTGGTACTTTACGGTTTGTATAAGTAACGATGTGTACCTAATTTGCTTTTCATATTTCTTGGCAAAAAGCACGATTTCTTGAAAATAGCAGCCAGAACACAAAGCACCAAAAATCATTAATTGTATGCTAATTCCGGAAAAATAATAGGCTGGTGGGTGCTTCGCAAAAATAACGGGCGCGAACGTTAAAATTTCCTCTGCTCAGAACGAACTGTCTGGAGACGACGGGGTAAATTTTAACGATAAATCGTTCAAAGATATATCCATTGTATTTCTGTAGCAATAAAAATGTACAAGACAGTACAGTTGGCTCTGTCTGCTTTGTGTATTGTTTATGATTATTGAGTTCTTTTTTTGTGAGGAATATTTTTAAGCTGCCTCTTTTGTGTTGCCTCCAATTGTTTACTTTGTTATACGCACAATATTTTTGTCTCGTTTTAGCCTTCCTGTTTTTGAGCAGATGAATTCTGCGAATGCGCGCTATTTTTGCCATCATGACCTTTCAGTGCATATAGTGCAGGAGGTACCAACTTCTTCATGCTCCTCATTTAATTGCTTTTCGTGCGCAGCAATGTACGCCGGAAAAGAAAAGCCTGGAAGCTAGAAAAAATCTCAACGACGTTAAGTGGACAAAATGAAGCATTAGTGGCAAGACCTATATTCATAAATGTAGCACTCACAATCGGCCAATAAATTTGATTCTTTTGAGTTCGTCATGTTCTTGCGTGCTTTGAGTTGACACTGTAGACTTTAACGACCTGTTCTCCGAAAAATGCAGCGGCAGCGTTGGAGACGTCAGGCATGGCACTGGTAGGTGGTACCTGGTGGCTGACATAGCAGGGAAGTGATTCGTCTTGCAGCTATGTGACGTCAAACGGCCACGTGACTTTGAAACTTCGGTAGGAGGTGTTAACTCAGGCTTCTCGATTCATATGAAATGACGAGAAAAATCGGATATTCCTAGTTTCTTGCATTCCGAGTCCTATATGCTACGCTATAGGCAACCAGTAGAAGCCAGGAGGCCCTACGGGAGCGCAGCGTTTAGCGCCGCCAACGCCGGCGCCGAATAATAGAAACCTTTAGTTTGGCGCTGCCGCTTACCGCGGCCGTCTACCGTTACCGCGCACTGATTGGTGCCCGTGTCGGCGTCGGTAGACATTTGACAGGAATGTGGCGCCATCTGTCGCCATCGGGGTGATCTGCGCATGCGTGCTGACGCTCGCGCGGTAGCGATAGGCGGTAGCGGTAGGGGGAGCTGTAAGCGGTAGCGCTAAGCGGTAGCGCTAAACTAAAGGTCTCTCACTTCCGCCGGCCGGCGCGGACGGGTTGCATTCATGTTGTACGGAGGGAAGCATGTCGGCTCTCACTTAGTGCGATTTTACCATCAGACGCCTTGACAATTACTACTGGCCACCGGCATTGGCGAAAGAATGCCGTCTGTTCGAGAAATGGTCCCGTTTAGAACGTGAAATACATCGACCATGATCTTATAGCAAAGTGCCGCTCACGACGAGACAAGCGTGCGTACCACTTTGAGCTTCGCGTCAGTAAATAGAGCATTTCGCTAAATTAATAAGTGCATACCTCAGACAAACATTTAAAGTCAGAACGAAGCTAAGAAGCGATTTATCAAGAGATTGATAGCCTGTTCGCTTGCAACCGCACATTTCGCGGTGTCGCTTGATGGTTTCTTAACATGCTGAACACTTTTGTTTGTTGCAGGCAGCTTTCCGCAGAGCTACGAAGGTGACAGGAAGGCAGGCGCAGTTGCCGATATACGAATGCCTTGGCGGTTTCAAGCACTGTGCGGCTGCAACATGCTTCATCAACGAAAGTGAGCATAGATCGTTTGCATTTGTAATGCTAGCGTGGAAAATGCCACAGGGTACTCAAGAATAAAGCGTCCATAAATGAGTTATTTAGAGGTATAATATCTGATTCTTGCTACTAATCATAGAACGCTCTATTGCATACGTCAGAAAACTCTTGAGCCGCTTGAGCAGTCGGTGCAAGATGTTTCTGGTGCGGAACTATAGGTGCGATGCTCCTGCTCCGCGCACAGAGACTCACGGGCCTCCCCCTTGTTGGACTTTCTCGGCATGGTAAGAGCTATATTTACCACTAATTATGATAGTCAAATTCTGTACTTGGAGGCTGTAAACGTATGTTGGATTTAAATCCCGAACAGGACCCGCAGTAGGAGTCCGGTTAGCAGGGCACGCTAATATTTGTATTTCTCCTCCCATAAGGTGCTGCTGGAATTAGGTATTGCGACTACGTGACTTTGTTCCTTGTCTGACTGTTCCACCCCTTCAAAAGGCAAATATTCCACTTGATACTGCACACAACATACCAGCAGACCATCGTGCAGCATCCCGAGTGAGAATATTATGCAGTTTTCTCCACTTAACCAGAGTTCGTTTGTTCGCCGCTTGGTGTCTGAATGCCACTGACTCCATTAGCCAAAGAATTTACTTACTTTACTCGCCGCACAAACCTATGTAATTTCCCATCATGCCTCCCCCAGAGTATCCCCGGCAAGCGGTACAACTCGACCCTTAGGTGTCCTTCGCAATGGCTGTGGTCTTTTATGCAGCATTAGCTGCACTAATCATTGTTCCTTTTCGAAATATAGCGGAGGTCAGTGAAGCTGCTAAATGAGTAAATCACGTTCAATGGAATAATAAAACGCGAAAACAAAGGGAATGCAGGGGCCGCCAGACACACCAGAGATGCTTCTGGGCCACCTCATTGCTAGCTCTCGTCAAGCACTCGATAGCGCCACATGTCTCGGCAAACTCATTGCAGGGTGCTCACTTGGTTAAGCGGAGCTTTATATCTATGTCACGGGGTCTTCCAGACAATAAGTAACTTAGAACTGTATGCTGAACAGTATGTGTGAGATAATGGAGGTAGGAATTTGGAGATTGCTGAATAATTGATTGTCAAAGTGCCTGCAGGCGAGCGAGTATCCCCAAGAAGAGCCGCGGATTCCGCGTCATACCCTGAAAGGCGAAACTTAAGAGTCTTCTCCACATCCCTCGCCCTCCTTCCGACATCGAAATTTTTTATGGTCTATTTCCACATGGCCTGCTGGTTCGAAGAAGCTGGAAGCGTCTTAAAGCCTTCTTGACAATGCTCTTTTGTCAGAAACTTCGGCTGAGAAAATCCCCTTAACCAAATTATACCTTAACGTACTTCGGTGTAACCAATAACATGCCGTAACCGGTTAACATTAGATATGAAATGTGCAGTAAAAATTGAAGTTACTGGTTCTTTCTGTCATGTCAGCTTACCCATTACGGAAATGATTCAAGTATTCCACAGCTTAAATATCTCATTACTTTCCAGTTCCCATGAAACAGGTGGATGTAAACAGCTGACTCAAGTCGATATCACTTTTCGAAGACTTCGCTGACCATGCTTGAGCACTATCAGACACGATTTGTTGGTTAGGCTAAGCAATAAAGAATGTTCTGTTTTCCACGCTAGTTTATTTTGTCATTCGCTATGATCGACCTCCAGAAGAGTCCTGGACAGCTGGAGTAAATACTTTACAGCGAGGACACATTATCATCTTTAGCAACACTCAATTTGTTCATCTTTAGACGGCCTAAGGAAAAACGTCCCACTCGCTTGTCTTCCAGGCTACGTATTGTTGCTTGTGACATTGACCTTTTGAGTTCCAAGATGCTAATGGTTTCAATTGTTATGACCCCGTGCGATACCTTTTATGACCTTTGACGCAAAATTTGTAGCCGAAAAAAAAAGAAAATTTTCTGTTGGCACGCATTTCAGGTCAGTTTTTGAAAGCGAGCCTGTTTTCAATAAAACCATTTCTGCAGTAAGCTCAGAGTTTTTATAGTGAAAGAACGTACCACGGAACAATTTATGCGAACGTTCTAGAGAAAATCAACCCAACTACAAAAATAAACTATATATCTACTGATAAGTCGGATTTTACGACAGAACTGCTGAATATCTTGCCGTATTTTTACATACTTTTGCATGTTTCTTGAGTGCGTTAGGACTCGATTTGATAAAACTGTTTAAAAGATCTTTTTATTTTTTCAATACCAAAAACGTCTTCAACAAGCTTTGTTGAAGAAGGATTGCCTATGGAGATACCTTCACCTGCGAAGTTTTTTTTTAAACGTTCTATTCGTATGGCCCACTTTCAGATGCTTGAATATGGGGTCTCCACTTCAAAGCATTAAATGGAAACGTTCACCCTTACTTGTCCCTATGATTTGAAAAGCAATTCTTTTTTTCTCCTCTTGCACTTACCCTCTATCTTGCTGCTACATCTACAGATTTGGTTACCTAACTAATGGAACCCACTCGTTCTGTTACCATATGATTCTGCGTTTAACCACAGGGCAAATGGGGTACTTATACAAAACCAACAGTAAAACTGCGGTCTTCGCGACGTCCTCATGGCTACTTGGGCTTCATCTACTACATGCCCAAGTGTTTCTTCGTTTCTTCTCGGTTGGCTTCTTTGTTCTTTCCTTGAAGAAGGAATTCAACTCACATGTGAGGCATGCTCATTATAATAATCGGGCATAAGATCGGAACACGGGATGAAACAGGAGGAGGGCAGGAGCGCTGACTATCTACTGCTATTTTATTTCAGAAATTGCGAAAGTATAGTCTTCAAACAGCTTAAAGGCAAAAAAACCCAACGCAAAACGCACATCACAAATTGTGGAGGCAAACAGCTACACTGTAAAAAATATTTGTTGAAAAATATAGAAATTTTCTGGCAGCTGTCCTACCAGAACTTTTCTGTTTTGCTATGTTTTCTGTTTCTTAATTTTTCTGAATTACTTTACAGTTTTTTCTGTTTACAACTGATAAAACATTTTTGTAAACTGACAAACATTTTCTGTTATACGGCGTTTTTTGCTTCTTATTTCTCTGTTTTTCTTCTGTGAAAATAATGATGCAAATATATCTTTTTTTACTCCTCTTTCATTTCACGTTTTCTACCTGTAACAACAATGAAATTGCGTTAAGCGGCAATTTATTTCAATGAACACTAAGTTAAGGAGAAAGCCTTGCCAACTACATCTCACGAATATCTCTCGAGGCTGGCAATACTCGATGGCACAAATAAGGTTGGCATCGCAACAGCCATTGCCTAGCCACCGAAAAGAGGCAAATGGAAAAATACCTAACAGATACCACTGTAGCAGGGAGCCAACCAACAATGGACCTCATGTGGCGCCACTAGTTATCTTTTGAATCGAAATTATTGCGCAGCTGATCATCAGACAGCGTCTTCGGGGTTGTCATACTAATTCGCTTTCTATTCAGAATTTACCTACTATTCAAATAAAAATCAATTTGCGGTAGAAAATAGAACAGACGGTAAAAATATATCGAATGGTTTGCCTTCCAATGAAGGTTTCGGCTGGAAAACAGAAAATTACTGTTTTTTTCGTGAACGTGTTTTGTTCAGTGAAGTAGAACAGATATTCTCTGTACTGGTACAGAAAATTTCTTTAAAAATACTTGTAATTTCACACACATTTTTTACAGTGTATGCACCTGTCCCGCTCGGCTGCTTTATAAAGCATCGAAAGGAGAGTTTAGATAAAATAAATCAGCATATAGCGGAGAAAAAGGGTAAACAGTTCAGTTTATAACTGGGGAAATCTGAGCAGACAAACAGCGGCGTGGCCCGTGTCAAGAACGCAATGATCATCACGACCTGGTACCAAGAGGCCCATTTTTATGGTCTCCAAAAATGTCAAAGCAAAGTAAAATTTTCGTAAATAATTAAAACGTTTTTACGACTACGCTACCACATGAAGTTACTCCCTTCCAAAAGTCATTGAGGGATATAGAGAGTGCCTTTTGCCAACGAACACTTTCAACGGCTTGAATCAAATCACAAAATGTGCAATTTAGGAAAACAACATCTGCAGGTACCTTTCCATAACTAAGGCGTAATTCAGCTCCGGTCATCTTTGCTGGTTTGCTCGAGCACATATGAGTTGTTCTCTCGATGTAAGGATCTGCATATTTTGCCTTCGTATGAATTCCTTACTCTAATAATTTATTTCAGATACCTTTTAAGGAACATTAGCTTTGGACACGCTTGGCGATATCGCGCCGGTTTGTCCGGATCTGTCACGTGACTACCAAGGGCTGCAGTTAGAATCTCTCGTATAAAGCTCTGAAGCAGTGTTCACCATAATGGCTCAGAGCAGAAGTATTGGATATGCAGTCCTCGCTTGCTTGGACTTGGTGATGCAGTTTTATTTCTAATATGCAACACAAGCTAACGTCTAGAGGAAATAAACATGATGCTTATAGCTGTAAACTCAAGAATAAAACGGCAAAAGGTTGGTTATGCCTGCGTTGGATAGAAATAAGGTGAATGCAAGGGTTTTGAGAGGCTGATTGTGATATCACCTTGCCATATGAAAGGAGAGACCCGAGTTGGCAGCTCCTGCCAAACGAAATGTCAGGAAGCCTTACGTCCAGTTAGTGATCAACCATGTCCACTGTCAGCTAGCGCCTCCCACGTAACGAAGGTGTATATACGTCCGCCTTTGGGGGCGCAGGCCCAGGGCGGCCCACCTTGACCTATAGTGGCCGTCATCTTAGGTGGCATCACGTGACCAAGGGTGGCCGCAAAGTGCGACATCTTCCACAAATGACAGTATGAGCCAAAAAGGCTTTCACCTTAAAAAGCACTGACGAAGAGGCCTTATGACGTCACAAAACCGGATTACTAGTTTGTGCACGGCCACGTTATCTGCCAACTATCGCCTGTCATAGCAATATGCCCCTAATTTCTTGCCCGCACCGGCTACGCTGGAGCCGGTAAAGCCCACACCGGATATTCAGCAGAACGGAGCCTTTAAATGCCTCGCGTTATATGGCCTGCCAAGTTAATTGAGCACACGAACAAGGAAAAAATGAAGAATTGAGCTTTGCGGTGAAACAAAAGTGAGCACTTCATCGTCATGGCTCCTAATTAAGTAATGGCAAACTGTGAATAGAATGAAATAAAGCACTAAGGAGAAACAAAGTCAACAAAAGGGGTTCGAAAAAAACACTTTATTTTCTTCTTTTCGGAACTCTGCATAGCGCATGTAAAGAACTGTAGATTATTAACAATTCGCACAAACAAACCCATATCTCAATGCTTGTGCGAAGGTAGCCCAGCCAAATAAGATTTTTTAGATGGCCATGTACCACTTTTTTTCTTGTGGCTATTCCATGCAATGACCCAACCCCTTTCTGGCATAAAACAAATTATAAATACCATTTTGTTGTGCGAACTCTAGTAATATGCTTTGTTTCAATCTTTGAAATACCAAGGACTACAGACCATTTTTGACCGCATCGTTTGGCACTTGCAAAGTATAGTCCCTCAATTCAATGATCCGTTTACTTTTGCCCAGCTACCAGTTCTTAATTCTGACAATTTTAATGACCTTGATGTCCTGCCATATTTGTATGTTGCCTATAGCCTCGTTCTTTTTCAACCAGAAATAAATTTCCCACCTCTCAGTGTTTGTACTGACAACATAAAAGTAGTACATCAATGCCTCGGTTTGAACTTGTGTTCTGTGCTGTGCAACTAATCTCACTTTGCGCTGCTTCCTTTTTTTTTTTTGCTTTTCTGCTTTTGTACACGGTCTGCTGAGTACTTCCCAAGCCATGTCATAGGTTCACTTTTCTAAATAAGCAATCAACGTTTATACTTCTTTTTCTTTATTTTTTAATATGAACAAGAGACACAGTTCACCATCTTTCCTGGCTCGGATCTCTCGATGCTAGCTTCACCTCATAAATGGAAGGATATTGTCTGTCTGTGCAGACGAAATAAAAGTGTATTTCTTCCTGAATCGCAGCTTATGTAATTATCCTTCATCTGACGATACTGAGCAGTATTGTTCAGGTATGAATGAACTGTGGCATGGAAATCATACTAGAAGAAAACATTTATTGAACATGATTCGGAATGTGCAGCCAAAATTGTTAAATAACAAAGTTAATATCTCATCACTTTGAAAGATATAGGCTTCCAACAGAGGCAGAACGTTTGATACCAGGGCGAAGACGTAAGTACACCGTACATGATTCAAGAAGGCAGTACAATATCCAAAGGGTTGGCAGGAGGTTCAACACCGCACCGACACTGGCAAATCCCAAATGCAAAAGAGCAGCGCAACTGTCGTCGATGGCGGCATTTTGTTGAAAATATGGCTCGCACAAAATTGCAGGGTTGCTTATCCGGCACTGCAAGTAAAAGAAAAAGTAATTATGCAAAATTTCTGCCTTTGAAATCTAGACCAGCTAGCGGGCTGCAATAATTAAAGAAAAAAAAAAGAAGTCAAGTATCAGTTTGAAGCAAGGGGAATGTTAAGCTATGCTGGTTGAATATTGAGAAAGCCAAAGGTACTTTGTTCAAATGAGCATAAAACGGCTCGAACGAAAAGCAAGCTCAAGGCCGTTATCCTTAGCTCCGAAGGACGGCTGCGCCAACCGTTATTTTTTGTGCTCCTATTGTTTTGTAGTGCAATTTTCTGCGGTGCTATTTCGAAATGTGTCAGCTCTATGGCATGGCATGCAGAAGTAGTAGCAGTAGTATTGTAACACCAGTATCACCGATAGCGCTAACTGCAAAGTCCTGTTATATTTCCACGTGAATAGCGGTCACCGAAAACGTATTTACCGAAAAGGAGCATGAATGATTCCTGTTTACAATATCACAGGGAAATATTTACGGTGAATATGTGGGGGAAAAATACATTACAATATCAAGAATACATGGGTCGGTCCTACAGTTGCAGGCAAACATGACATGTTGTCGTTCCATAATATGCCCCCCCCCCCCCCCCCCCCGCCTTGCTTCCTTAGTAATATGTATTGATTTACTTTGTGACTGTGTTTTTTTATAAGCACGATGCAAATTCACGAGTGAAATCACCATCACTATAACGACGGGCGAGCACCGCCCAATTCACTGTTCCGTCTCCGCGTGCACGCACCCGGTCAGACATCAAACGGCTTCATGTCCATTTACAATATTCCTTTCTTTGTCCGACACCATGCGGTATGGTGGATTTGTAGAAAGCTTAGCTGGTTCCCATAAGAAAGGCTATCAGCCTCTACTTTAGGGGGATTGTTATTTCATCCTCGTTATTGTTACTCTCATATTCGTGCTCGATGGAATAAAATGGGGCACTTTTCGTCAGGCAGGAGGCCTTTAATGCTCCGTGGCTTAAAACTTATTCCGACTGAAGATGTGCGCATTGCACTTCTTGAATAAAACTAAACTTAATATATAGCAATACAAGAGCTTATATTATCAAAGTGATGTGAGCAGATATTGAGGCAATTATTATAGTTTTGGCCTCCAGTTTTAATATTTAGCGGAAAATTTTTTTATACTTCTGATTGCGAAAGAATGGTAGAGAAGACGTGGAAGAGCAAGAAGACTAGGGAAGAAAAGGCAGAGAGGTTTATGGGGGGACAATACAGGTTTCCTGCACTGCACAAAGATAAAAAGGTAGAAAGATACCACTTCTCGCTGGCAGTGGGCAAAAAATTATGAAATATCGATATATCTTACAATACTTCGAGGAATGAAATTTTCATATACTTTCCTAATACCTGGGATTTCATACCGGAAAAAAATGCGAATGCCAACAAAATGTAGGGATTTTATAATTTCTATTGTAAAATTTTCTCAAAAAGAAGATACAAATATGAAGATTCGATGAAGATTATAAATGAAAAATATGAAGATATTTATTGATAAACGCAAATAAAAGTTGTTCGATAAAACTCTGATAACTTATCACATTTTATCTTGTGAAGACCTCGAAAGCAAATGCTAACTCCCCTTTCTGGAAAGAAATCTGCTTCGGTGCGATGGAAAAAGAGAGCAATTTTCATACATGTAAAAACAACGTTTCTTAGTAACTCATTTTTTTTTATTCCCTGTTCACGTAACGCATAACAAAGTGCTAGTAAATAAATCGACATTGACAGAAAAAGCTAGGCATAAACTTCACAAATAAAACAAGAACATTCGATAACAACTTTCTCTAGATCTAAACTTAGGAAGCATTGGAAATGTTTCAACGGCAGTAAATACCCGTGTTTAAAATCCTAGAAAACACAAAATGCCATACAATGTCCCTTCTCGAACTTCTAAGCAAACATATTGCATCATATTACACAACTTTTTTGTTGTTTTTCACACAACTGTTGAACACGCATTTGTGTGCCCGGTGCTTATGTCTCACATAAAAGGAATTCGGGGCAAATTGAAACCACAAACTCACTTTGCATTCACTGTGAACAAGAAATATTTAGATTTTGATTTTCTTGCGATGTCGTAGCACAGCGGGCATTGTTTTTGTTCCTGAACCTTTTCCACATACGATGGTGGAAAACTTCCACAAGCTTCTAGGCTGGCGCCAGGATAATTTACCATAGTTTGCCGAAACATTAAGGAATAGAGGCTTATAGCACTGTAAACTTTTTTTGAGCATGCACACCTACCCCAGTTGGAGCCGAAACAAAAATAACTTCCTCGACTACACGCCTATAGCTGAGCGGTCGACGTCGTCGCGCCCCTCTATAATGTCCGCGCTGTAACTGGACCTTCCAGGTTCGTACCGTGACCCTTCCTTTCCGATTTCATGAAAACTATCATGAGCATATTTGGCTGAGCCTAGCGATTGACGCCGGGTTCTATGCTCGACCTAATGTAGATTCAAAGCCTTGTTTCGTATTTTAAATGCCCCTATGTTCAACGCTCTTTCATAAGGTCAGTTCGATAGCTGTGCTGTATGTAACGGTCCCAAGCAATCGCCAGTAACTAATCATAGCGCAATTTCAGCGGTGGTGGTGGTGGTGGTGGTGGTGGTGGTGGTGAAAAGCGTTTATTAAATTAAAAATGGTGTAGGTATGCATGAGCCGGATCGTTGAGGCTCCGGCCTGTACAAATACTAGGTGGGGTCCCTAGGGAGTACAGGACCCGAGTGGCGTAGGCCTTTTGTGCCTGCAGGTCAGGTGAGCTGCGGTGGCTTTAGATGGGCTCACGTTTTGTCTTCAGACCTTTCCAGCGACAGTTTAGGCACACATTTGGTGTGTGCAGGTGGTGCAGCCGCTTCAGTCTCTAACTTGCCCTATCTAGAAGCATTGGTGCCAGTTTCAGTCGAGCAGCGAGAAATATTTCGAAGCGAAAAGCTTCTCTACGAGGGTCGGAGCCGAGCTTCGTGTGATCCGGTGCACAGATTTCCCAGTTTTGCGCATGCGCGAAACCGAGTGACATATGCCGTATGCCGCAACCTAGGGATGTCACAGCCAAGGCCAACTGCGCAGCCACTTCGCCAAGCCCTGCCAGCGTTGCCTAGCAACGCTTAAGAGATGTGCGACTCCTCCTCATTAGAAAAAATAAAAATTTCTCTACATCCGGGAATCGAACCTCCATCCCTTGGATCCCAAGCCGAGCGCTTTACCGCAGTGCCCCGGGTCGTGAAACGCTCTTCATAATTCCGCTTGTCTACCGTTAGGATGATAGCGGGATTCCGCGATTGACAGATACTGCGATTGGCGCGCAATTTGAAAGTACCAAAGACTCAAATATTTTAGGTCACTCAACTAGGGTAACGTCAGGGATGTGACGTCACCCATCTGCCGTCAGCTATGAGGACCAAGCGGGAACAAGTGTGCTCCAACGCCGCCAAGCGTCGCTTCTTGCCTTCCGTGAGTGACAGATGCAACGCCTTTGCTTTACTGTAAACGAATTATAGAACACCGGTGAACCCAGACGTGATTGACATGGAAGTCAAGGAGAGTTTAGCTGCTGGCGAACGTTGCAGAAGACTAGAGAAATTAACTTCATCTAACCCCGAGGTAGTCACTGCTTTTCGCTACGTATACCCAGGCATAGTAGAGCTAAGCCATCTTTCTTTTCTTTTTTTTTTTGCTGAGGTATTATGTGTCGCCAGTGGAAAAAGGGGGCGCAAATCGGACCTAAAGGAGATGGAAGCGTAAGGTGCACAGAGCTCAGAAAACGTTGGAGGGTGTTCTAACGCCGAAACCCACCCTTCTAAATTCTAAACTGGCTAGGGACTTAGCAACGAGGGCGGGAGAGGAGGGGGGGGGGGAGGGCTTGCTACGCCTCTGGCCGGTTTAAAAATTTTTGTTGTCTTCACCTGAGTGAAAACCTTAAATGGATCAAAACAGTATGTTATGAATATTAGATTACACTCTGAATTGGTGAGGGGTGCTAAAAAACACAAATTTGGCTTTGATAGCTTGCCCCAACCATTAACACATTGTTAGGTGAAGAATCTATTTACAGTATATTTACAAGACGGCTGCGACTGACATAGCAGCGAGCAGCACAGCGAAAAAAGTCCCACTTCGTCGTCTTCGTCTCCTAACATGACCCCCGGCGGCGTAAGAGCCATCCCGGCGCTAAACGAGCATGAGTCCGTATGGCCAGGCGAGAAACATTAACAATGACAGTAAGGAGGAGAGAGGAGGAGGACGCGGGCACAAGAGAGGCCAGTTCATACGTCACATTGGTAACTTGGCCCACCACACGATAAGGGCCACGGTAGGGAAACAAAAGTTTCTCCTAGAGACCAACGCGACGTGCAGGGGATCATAAAAGAACCAAGGAACCAGGGTCATAGGATATGGGGCGATGTCGCCTATCGTAAGCGGACTTCTTGGAAGTCTGAGAGGCGAGGAGCCGACTACGGGCTTCTTGGCGCACTTCAGTGGCTTGAGCAATGGTGTCACGTGAGTAGGTGGTTATGGGGCTGCAAGCAGGCGGGATCACCGTGTCCAAAGGTAAAGCGGAGCTCCTGCCAAAGAGCTGGAAAAAGGGTGAATAACCAGTCATTTCGTGCTTAGAAGAATTGTAGGCAAATGTCACATATGGCAGCGTGAAGTCCCAGTCGAGGTGATCAAGTGATACATACATAGATAACACGTCCGTTAGTATGCGATTGAAGCGCTCGGTTAGGCCGCTAATTTGGCGATGGTACGCAGTCGCGAGTTTATGCTTCGTAGAACACGAACGTAGGAAGTTTTCAATAACTTTGGACAAAAAGTAGCGACCGCGGTCAGATATAATTTCGCGAAGAGCACCGTGATCCGCAATCACGCTCTGTAGAAAAAGGTCAGCGACATCCATAGCGCAGCTCGTGGGTAGAGCTTTGTAATGGCGTAGTGTGTCGCATAATCGGCTGCCACTGCGATCCATTTGTGACCTGACCATGACGTCGGGTAAGGGCCAATAAGGTTGAGGCCAACCCAGAAATACGGTTCCATGGGCATGTCAATTGGTTGTAGAAGGCCAGCTGGTTTCTTCCATGGTTTCTTCCTACGCTGACACCTGTCGCAGGCTGCGATGTAGCGCCGGACGCTGCGGCATAGTCCAGACCAAAAAAAAAAACGCCGTACGCGATCGTATGTCCGAGACACACCGAGGTGGCCCTCTGTGGGCAGGTCGTGGAGTTATTCAATGACAGAGCAGCGGAGCTTTTTGGGAATCACCATCAGAAGGGGAAAACCGCCAAAATTAGTTACGGTGGTAGAGGACACCATCCTGCAGGACAAAAAGCTCTACAGAAGAATCCGATCCTCCAGATGTCAGGCCTGCAATGATGGATCTTAAAGATGAGTCGTTGCACTGTTCGTCTCCTATGTCGACGATATTGGAGAGGGCGTAGAAGCGGGGAATGACAGCTGTGTCACCGAGATCATAGGGCTCTACAGGATATCGAGACGAACAGTCGACGTCCTGATGACGGCGCCCCGACTTGTACAGGGATCTTTCCCCGATGGCAACCAACAAAGCGCGGGATGGTCAATTACAACTGAGAAAGAACGCAAGAATAAGTAAGGGTGGAATTTAGCGATAGCCCACACAAAGGCGAGGCACTCGCACTCACTAATCGAATAATTGCGTTCGGCGTTAAAGAGACGGCGGCTAGCATATGTGATGACGCGGTCTTCGCCATGGTGTCGTTGGGCCAGCACTGGACCGATCCCGTATCCGCAGGCGTCTCGAACTTCGAAGTTCGAACTTGAAGTTCGAACTAGGCGTTCGAACTTCAGTAGAGGCTGAGGAATCGAAATGAGCCAAGGCGGGTGTAGACGTCAGTAAGCTTATAGGCGTTGAAAACGCACCTTGCTGGTCAGGGCCCCACGTAAAAGCGGCGTCGGTCTTAAGGAAGTCGGTGAGAGCACGAGCGATACGGGCAAAATCTTTGATAAAGCGGCGAAAGTAAGAACAGAGGCCAACAAAGCTGCGCACATCTTTCGAAGACTGGAGACACGTAAAGTCTTTGACGGCTTGAATTTTAGCCGGATCAGGTCGTACTCCATAGACGTCAACCATGTGTCCAAGAAAAGTGAGTTGGCGGCGACCAAACTGGCATTTTGATGAATTGAGCTGGAGGCTTGCTATCGGAACACGTTAAGAGTACTGGTGAGGCGTTCAAGATGGGGAGAAAAGGTCGGCGAGAAAAAGACGACGTCGTTGAGGTAGCACGGGCAGATTGTCCATTTAAAACCGCGAAGAAGGTAATCCATCATTCGTTCAAAAGTCGGTGGAGCATTGCAGAGACCAAACGGCATGACTTTAAAGTGGTACAAGCCTTCAGGTGGGACAGAGGTTGTTTTTTAACGGTCCTGCTCGTCAACAGCGATCTGCTAATAAACGGACAGTAAATCGATGGGGAAAAGTATTTTGCTCCATGGAGACAATCTAGGGCATCATCGATTCTGGGAAGAGGGTACACGTCCTTTTCAGTGATGCTGTTGAGATGGAGATAATCAACGCAGAAGCGCAAGGTGTCGTCTTTCGTTTGAACCAGAACGACTGCAAACGCCCACGGGCTCGTCGAGGGTTCGATGATGTCTTGAGCGAGCATCTTGTTCACCTCCTTTTTGATTACCAGGCGTTCAGCACCGGATACGCGATAAGGACAGCGATGAATAGTAGCTGCATAGCCAGTGTGTGTGCGATGCTGCACAAGAGTGGTTCAAGTAAATGGGCGCTGCTCAAAATAAAAAACATCTCTGAAAGATGCCAGCAGATGGCAGAGTGCGTGAGCTTGTTAAGAAGAAAGCTCCGTAGCGATCATCTTGGCGTAGTCTTGTAGAATGAAAACTTCAGATATAGATTAGTCATAGGAGCACGGTAAACCGGTGGTCAGAACAGAGAGATTGCATTCATTTATAGGAAACAGAGTGGCGAGCGTGATGCTTTACAGGAGGGGCTGGATTTGCGACGCAAAGTTCAGTAAAGGGAGGCATGTTTAGTTCATGGGCATAATGACGAAGGCATGAACAAGAGCAACTCTTAGTACGAAAGCTGCATCAAGGTTTGGGGTAAGGATATAGTTCCCAACGGGAATAGGGTGTACAGATCAGAACGTGACGTACGTTGCGGCTTTTGGTGGCAGGCGGATGACGTCGACACTACGAAGGCGGTGCACAACAGGAGAGGATGGCTCGAAAGGAGAGGGGAGGTTAAGTTCAACGACGCTTGTAGCACCGTCTATGATGGCTGCATAGTCAGAAAGAAAGTCGTGCCCAAGAATGACGTCGTGAGGGCAATGCTGTAGAACTACTAACAAGACAGTAGCATGGCGGCCAGATATCATTACGCGAACAGAGCACAAGCCAACGACATTTGATGTTGCCCCTTCTTCAACACGTACAACCTGTATAGGGGCAGGGGTGAGAACTTTTCACAAGCGACGGCGTAGTTCAGGGCTTATGACAGAAAGTTGCGCACCGGTATCAATCAGGGCTTGAAAAGCTGTTCCATCAACTACCACAATGAGCAAATTACGACGCGCACGAAGAGCTAAAGGAGAATTTGTGATCATGGTCCCTACTGCAGCACTACCTCTAGACGCTTCAGCTCCTAGTTTTCCGTCGGGGATCGGCCATAGGGACTGGGAGATCAAAAGCGACGGCGGTGGGGCGAACAGGACTTACGGTGGCGTGGGGAGGGCGACCGGTTGAGGCGGGAAAGTCGAGGCAAACGGCAGGGCTTGAAGGGTCATAACGAGGCAAGAAGGGACGAGAGCGGTCATCGTAGATAGAAAAGGGTGGAAGGCGGGACCTTTGTGGCTCGAACCATCAATTTCGACAATAATGGGCGATATGGCTGACGCAGGAGCAAGCAAAACAAATAGGCCGGTTATTAGATGTGGACCATTCGCCTGGATTAGGCCAACGTGGGGCGAAATAGGCAGTTCGGCTACGATAAACTGTGCTATCGGCGATGTCATAAGCAGGTCAACCGCGATAAACGGCGCAAACGTCGGTGGCAGTGGACGGGCTGATGGTAGCATAGGAGTTGAAGCCCAAGGTGGCGAGCTCTTGGCGGACAACAGCCTGAATTAGGGAAACGTCCGGGTGGTGGCCGTCGGCACAATGCGGCTGAAAGGTAGCGGCAGAGATGGCCTCTAGTTCGCGGCGAACGATACGGGTCTCATTTTTGGTCGACGCTGGCTGGTGTTATCATCCGATATCGGATGATAACACCAGACTGCCACACGGATGATATCATCCGTGTGGCAGTCTTTGTATACAAGCAAGTTGAATGCATCGTCTACGATTCACTTCAAGACATGACCAACTTTTTGCGACTCCGACTAGTTGTGAACCACGTTTTGGCAAAGGGCGAGCACATACTGAATGTAGGCCACTTATGATTCAGTAGATGTCTGGACACGGGTATCGAGGGTTCTCTGCGTTAAACTGTTAACCAAGGGGTTTTCCAAATAGTTCGTGGAGCTTCCCTTTGCAAGCATCCCAACTTGTTAACTGGTCTTCGTGGGTCTCGTACCAGGCTAGCGCAGTACCCTCGAGGTAAACACAACATTGGCTCGCATGAGGGTGGGGTCACAGCGATTATATTTGCCCACGCGTTCGTACTTCCATATCCATTCTTCCATGTCCGCAGCGTCCGTACCAGTAAAGAAGCCAGGATCGCGCGGAGTGGGTGAAGATGAGCGATGGCAAGGCCTCCTGTGGACGGTAGTTTGAGGCATCGTTGTTCAGGAAACCAGACGGTCGCTGCGGAGTTCCGTCGTGTGGAGGCTGACGGCGGAATCAACGGCCGCTACTCCACCAAGATGCTACGTGAAGAATCTATTTACTGTATAGTTACAAGACGGCTACGACTGGCATAGCAGCGAGCAGCAGCACGTAAAAACAGTCCCACTTCTTCAACATCTCCTAGTCCCGTCTGCGAAGCAAGAGAAGGAAACACGTCATCGTCTTCTTCTCGTGACAAGAATTTTGCTCTTTGACCAATGGCGTAGTCCCGGAAGGGCTAAGATGAGGGAGAAAATAGAGTGAGAGAAAACTGAACTCATCAAAAAAGAGATGAGGAATCGTCATACCGTATTATGCTAGCTCGACTCTGAGGAAACACAGCAATGCCTGTGAGGACTTTGTAGCCACGATTGCCATGGCCAGAAGAGTTATACAATTCAATACTAAATATTTGTGCTCCTTTTACGCTATCATTTCCCAAAAGCGAATATTACCGGTATCAACAGTGGTGAGCCTAAGGAAATAACTACTTCTCATTGTTATCAATATCGCGCAGCATACAAGAAGTTCCACAGCGAAACAAAATGAAAAATTTGAAAACAAAAACAAAATCTCACCGCACAAGCAGACGCAACGGTGCTTCGAAATGTAGCATCCAACTTTGGCGTTAAAACGGCATAGGAGAGCATGGCACTTCGGGGATTCTGGACATTTAAGAGAGAAAGAAAACCCTCCTTGTGTGTTGGAACCTCTTTTTTCTCAAGGCCAATATGAGATCACGTCAAAGTATCAACATTAAAAGTTTGATGAACATATTTATCAGAAAAATTGTAAAAAAACTAATTTTGCACTTTCGTTTACTTCGTTGAATGTGGAGGCGCTGCACAATGCGTGTTTATTTATAAAACAAAACCAACGCATCAAATGAGATGCATAATTGCTTCATGAGTAGCACCACAGCAATATAGAATTTCATACAAAGGCATGTAAGTCAAAACACTTTGCCCCGATAGACATCTAAAAAGGCTGTCGAAAATGCAGAGTTCTTATAAAAGGTGATTCGGTGGCGTGAAAATGTGGCACCTAGTGGCTATGCTCACCTGTTGATGCTTCAGCCAGGAAGGCACACACTATGACACCGAAGGTGAGGTGCTTCATTGTTGCACTGTAGCCAAAAATAGGATTGTTTTCGCCAGATAGTCATTTAGAAGCCGTTGATTTTAAGCAAAAACTTCACAAAGGCTTGTACAGCCAAGATAAACCTCTCAGACCGCTTCATCTTGAACGAGCCAGAAGTCACAGTGTGGCTATACGGCTTAAGTATGGTACCGCCTATACCAACACTGTAACTTTGACTTTCAACGTTTAACCTTAACCTTTGATGTTATACTGCATCACGTGTTCCGTATTGCAGTTGAAGCATCTTCGACTCTATGATTTCGATAATTAAATCGATGCAAAATCATGTCTTCCTATGTCTAAATCTAAGCCTATCCAAAGCACAAAAAAAGCAAAACTATGCTTTACTTTCGACTAATTAGGTTCATTGGCTGATTTATCACAGAAAACATTTGCCTATATAGGGTTGGGATGAGGTATTTTTCGAAAGGTAGTACCGCCTCGTCATCCAATGAAAGTCAGGAATGGAAGCAAGAAAGGTGTCCGCTGGAACTAAACGAGCTGCAGGTCGGGAAGCTAAACTCTAACATTCTGTCGCTCTAAAGTGTTAATCCAAGCGCACAAATCTTCTGCCTGCAATGAGGAAGGCATGCTAGGCATCTCTGGCACCAATTTCTTAAAGCCTGAACAAAAATGAGCTATGTTCATATTTTTATGCTTCCTTTATGACGCTATACATTGGCGCCTTTGAGAGACGGAAGCTTCTTTAGATTAACAGAATAAAATATAACTGAGCTCTAGCAATAGAACTGCTTACATAATACAGAAATACTGCGACTTCTATAATATTTAGGACCTGCTAAATAACTTGTAACGAACATTCGGCGACGTTTCTGTGGTCAAGACCTTAAAAGATTTAGAGAGCATTCAACTGAGCGGACACTGCGGTTAATGAAGCACTTACGTTCGGAGTTGACCAAAGAAGTTCTATCTTGTGGAACCTGCAACTCCAAGCGGATGCGAAGAGTCAGGTGCATAAAGTCTGCATCTCTCATTTGCAACGAAAGTAAGCTTCAAGCATCAAACTAAGTTAAAAGCGAAACGCTGCCGGTCCAAGCCGTTACCTACCTAAGCAAGGTATCAAATATCGCTCACTTATGCACACCTAAGTGAACGTGGCTACGTCTGCCGAGCTAACGTTACTTCAAACGTCTTCTTATATACAGGCGCCGGAAGTACTCTGAGCGCATTGCCATGTGCTCCGTGAGTCACCAGCGAGGAGAGTAGGAATATTGTGCCGTCGAGAATATAAATCATTTTTGAGCCACTGCACAATCTTTCATCATTTGACTTTGGAATGTCTGCTTTACATGTGGCACGTATAGTATAGGAATCCTGGGAGAGGGGTTGGGGATGGCGCAGATTACAATTTTAGCTTTACCTTTCAACGAAACCACTATACGCATCTTTTCATATCGGCCTCATACAAGGTCAGATAAGCAGTGCAGGCCATATGATTGGTCTCGTGAGGAGAATAATATATTAGCAACTTAGTCGACTCACAGGGGGCAATTTAAAGACATTGCCCATAGAAGTGCAGGATATCAGTGGCTTTATTTCACAATCTTGATCTCACCGACCGTTGTTAGCTTCATCGCTTGCACAGCAGACTACAGGCCGCAGGAAAACTAGCTAACACACTGGAAACTACTTTCAGCTGTATTTTCCTATTAGCACTGCGGAAGGTCTAAAGCGTTTCCTCGTCAAAACATTATTTCCAGCATTCGCCCACTTAAATGTTTTGCTCGAGTGTTCGCCACTACAATCCATACAAAAATTGACATTCGCCTGCTTCATCTCTAGGAGGCTCAGAGAGGGCTATTGAGAAAATGGAAGCAGCAGTAATACAAACAAAATCTCAACCCACCACGAAGGCCACTGCGGATGAAAAAAAAATATGCACAAGGTATGGCAAGCAGTAACTGGCGTGGGTTGTGCGATGGGGTTTCAGGCACCCCACGAATGGGCGCTGCTCAGAGTCCTGCTGGACCCGAAAAAAGAAAAGTGAAATTTGACACAGGCATCTTTGCTAAACGAGAAGCTAAATAAAACCGCTCTCATAGCTAAACTGAACAAGCGCAACGTCAGTACAAGGCATTCAGAAAAATTACAGCGACTACCCACACAAAGAGTCAAAACTACAGGATAAAGAAATAAAAGCCTGAAGTTACAGTCGCACTTATTAGAGCAACCCGGAACACGACCCACTAGCAGAAGAGGTATTTACTTCATGGTCCCCCAAAATCACTACGACTGTGTGAACCCTAACTTTAAAGCTAACCGGGGCTCACAGCGTCATCCTAATGATATTAAAGAGGCATTAAAGGGACATTTGATAGCCTAGATTCCTAGATATTCCTCGACATTTTGGCCCGGTCCCACTGAGGAAAACTAGTCTACAACTATATGCGGGCCTTCTAGCTGGCCACACAACCAACGTAAGCATTAGTCAGCACCAGACAAACATTGTAAATCCCACCCACTGTGGTACACAGCATGTGTCAGTAATTTCCTCAACTCCCTAGAACGCCATCATGGCCAACGTCTCGCACTTACCCGATAAAATTCCCGTAATAACCATATCTTTTACGATGATGACTTAAATAAGCCCGACAAATGGGTCATCCCAGGAGAAACGAACAAAGTCAAATTTTGCTTTATCACAGACACGAAATGCTTTTAACCGATGACAGGCGCAAGTTACGGCTATAGATTTTATCCAATACGCATGTTGTATTGCAATCACTGCCCCACTTCTGCCAGGATTCACGGACCAAGAAATTGTGCCCAGTAACACGCGCCACATTCAGTGCGACAGCAGCGCCACTACTCCGGCGAAACTCCACAGCGTGTATGCCTCATAACATCCCTTAAAAGCTTAAGTAACGCCAAGCTGCACGTAAAGCAACTGGTGAATGTTTCTGCTAATCTTTTGCAGTTGTTAGCAGCCGAGCTGCCCACATACCTGCATTTGAATGTCGGTCATGTTCAGTAGTGCGCTTTCAATTTCTCAGTTTTCTTGCGGTTGTAATCACACTTTCCAGCGTTTTCTCAGTCAAGTTTCCAGTTCGTGCAGGAGCTCACGGTGTCCGTTTTTTTCGTCCCCGTCTTTTTCGCTTCCCTCAAAAAGATGTCACACTAATAAGACCATATTTCTGCAGTTATGCTAAATAATCACCCCCCCCCCCCCCCTCTATGTTTATTACTTACCTTTACTCAAATTTCTTTCCATCCTACAACAAATTGACACTGCCATTTCTTCAAGCTAAATGTAAAGCACTAAATACCTACTTCTTATAGGTGTGAAGGTAGTCAATGGTCACTGATGGAAAGAAAAGCATAAACATTTATTTTTGCTGGTGATCAATTGGAGTTTTGTAATCGTGGAGTGAAACGAAAAGAAAGTAGAAAAAAAGAACCCCCTGCCACCGGGCCCATCCAAGTCCACGACCAACGAATTTGGTGTGCATTTCTCTATCGCCGAGCTCAAGCAACGACTGCTCAAACTTATACTTCCTTGGATACTAATTCTGCTTCTAACCTACCCAGGAGAGTGTTCGCCAGCGCCACTTTTCTGCACAGCGGTCGGTGCCGAACGTCCAGTGGTACCACGAGTGTCGCGTAGTAACGTGGTCTGCCGAGGAGGATGAGAGCTGTGAGATACTATTTTACGCTACACACGACGTCAAGGCCCCAAGATTCGAAACCTTTGTTAAAGTTAAGCTAAACGGGAATCAAATACAGGGAAAAGAACGGGCATCGTTCTGAAATCTGTAGGAATGAGCTAAGAGTCACTGAAGTAAAGGAAATAGAACACCAGACTCGAAATTTAGAGTCGATGAGCTCGCACGTCAAATCAGCAGGTGGTTGTTTTTCTTTTACCTAACAATCAATGGTTTCCACGATTACATTATCCACCCTAGTCAACAGCAAAAAAAATCCTTATGCATTTCTTTAAAAGAGTGGCTGCTGACTCCCTTTCTCTGTGTTTAGGAACACAGCCCCTTGTCTTCCTTGAATTCCTATGCTGTTTAGGCTAACAACGGTTTCGAATCTCGTTGCCTTGACGTCATAGATAGCCTACGAGGGTCATCACTCAGTTGCCATTCTTCCGGTTAACTCAGGTTCCTATGGCACTCGCCGCATCACAAGACGTTCCCCGCTTGTCGCTGTGGTTACACGCAGCATAAACAACAAAGAAAGTAGAAGACTGAACATCCGTCGCAGTAGCTCAGTCGACTAGAAAAAAATGTGAAATTTTAAAATCGTTGGTTCGGGTCCCACATGCAGAATGTCATTAGTTCTTCTTCTTCTGCACAATCAGTAACCTCCACGATCAACTATTGCTGCACATTGACCGACAGAAAAAAAACACATATGATTTATTTCATTCAGTGGCTGTTGGTTCCTGCCTAACATATTTCGAAAAGAAGCCCCTCGCTTTCTCTGCATGTGTTTGCTGTTAGCGCTTCTTATACACACATACAAAGACCCGACTAAGTTCTACAATTCTGCAAGATAAAAGAAACAATGTTGTGCTCCTAATGTTCCTAGCTGCCACTCTAGTAGGAAGTTTCTCTCGTGACTTATGCTGTTGTGCTTCAATGCTTTTTCACTAATAGAATCGGCGCTCGATGCAATCATGAGCGCGATTTTAACTCGACGCAAATCCTTTGCTGTTATAGTTTTAGTTCGCTTCGCTTTTTCGCCGCATTTGTAAGAAACCTTTGTTGATGCTCGTTTTTAGTATAGGATGTTTTTTCGTAATCTATGCATTCACGTTGTGGCGATTCGTCACCCTCCTCGCCATCCCTGCGCAACAAGCACCCTCCCGTTCTCTGTCGTGACCAGCCGTCACCGTTCTCACCCTGGTTTCCTTCCTGCGAAGCGGTGGCGGAGAGTGCCGCAGACGAGCGGCACTGGCCTAGCCCGGAGGCCGGCCACTCCTCTGCTCCCCTCTCGTGTCCCCGGGGGGTGCGGAAGCGTCCAGGAGAGAAACGATACCAACACCAGAGCGTCATGGTAGGTACCCCCGAGGAGCATTGAGAAATCCCGATAAGAAGCTTGGGCCGCGTGCCCCGCTGGAGTGGTGCAGTGGTAAGACGCCCGACTACTGTCCGGAGTTCCCGTGTTCGAACCCGACCTCGGCGGCTGCGTTTCGATGGAGGCAAAACGAAGAGGCGTCCGTGTGCTGTGCGATGTCAGCGCACGTTAAAGATCCCCAGGTGGTCGAAATTACTCCGTAGCCCTCCACTACGGCTCCGCCTCCTCTCCTTCCACCTTCACTCCCACCTTTTTCCCTTCCCCTACGGCGCGGTTTAGGTATCCACACAGAGCAAGTGTGACAAATACTGCGCCTTTCTCTTCCTGTGAATCAATTATTATTATTATTATTATTATTATTATTATTATTATTATTATTATTATTATTATTATTATTATTATTATTATTATTATTATTATTATTATTATTATTATTATTATTATTATTAAGCTTGGCCCACTGGCTGCGCCTCAATGTTTCCTTCTTCGTGGCTATCTGTGTGGCCCGAGCAGAGCAGAGCACGAGTCGTGTAGGAAACCCGCAATGCTTATCACGTGATGCAAAATTTCTTCTCCCATATCCTGCAAAATATTCTCACTATAAGCAATTTTCTAATATTTTGCCTCCATTGCTGATGTTATTTGGCACCCATCATGAAACCTTGTCGTAGGCTGGGATGTATTACACACAAATACTTCAAGGCAGAACCTTTTCGAAAATTTCCCAAGTCCCGATTGCCACTCCTGATAAAGCGAATCGTACAAAGTGCTGGAAGCTTCCAACACTTAAGTTGGATGCAAGTTGTCAATCCGTGTGTATTTAGTAACACTGAATTTTTTTCTTGAAACGCAACTTTCGGGATTACCCAACTTCTGACATGATTTATCGGTCATTTGGGATTGAAAGGAAGCACTGACACCAGAAGAGAAAGGGAAACAAAGCATTTATTGATTAGACCGATTAATATTGGCGGCACTGCTCAATAAGTTGTGGAACTGTCACAAGATAGAAAGCACTGTGTTCTTCACTGCTGGCAATCATTTTTAGAACATATAAAGCAGCACACGTGTATTGGCGCGGTGTTCTTACACATAGAAAATGATGACGCACTCCGCACTAGTTTCAAGCTTGAAAAACATATCCAATACTTCGGCGGAGATTCAAGACGGTGATAAATCACAGTGGCACTTACAAGTGCCAGACTCATTCGTAGAGCACAGCAGTGTCTCAGGAGCAAGACATTCAGTCGAAAGTTCCTGCCGTAAAAACTCGCACGGTTCTTTATCGGTGACTGCAAGCGCAAAAAAATGATTGAAATTTCAATTGCAACAATTAAACCTAAAGCATGATTTCACAGTTAAGAAGTATCGACGATTGCAAATCAGCCGTGTGGTCAACTATTTCACAGGAACGTAAATACACATAAAAACACTGTTCAAAGCAAACGCGTCTCTCTAAAAGAAAGACGTGCATTTCTTCACCTCCGGATGGTGTATGTGGTATATACTGCTACAACGCCAAGGTTTTTGGAAGAAGTCGGAGAACACCATTGATATATTCGCTAATTTCAATGCACTATCTTCTGCCGGGAACCACCGAGATGCCCCATTAGATTTCTCGGAAGCCTCCACCAACCTGCTAGTAGATCCTTAAAACCACAAAGTGTAAAAATAAAACTCGCAGTGCGCGACACGTTCGTCAAATGTTTCGAGCACAATATCTTCCTGGCGAAAATGTGCGTATATAATAGCCAAAGAATATCGGGATCAGATAAAGGGGGAAAATAAGATTGAAACCAGAGCGTTTGGGAATTCCTAATGACTTGCATCTATGTTATCGCTTCCACATTTAACACTAATTAGAAAAAAGCATCATTACAGTGTTACAAAATATTGATAGTACTAGGTCGTAATAAATATCCTGGCTCCCGGCACAATAAACCCTGAGAACAACGAATATTACATGCATTAATTTTTGTCTTCCCCAATACAAACCCAAATTGTGATGTAGTATGGTAACCCTCCCACTGTGGAAGAGTTGCGCCGAGGAAGAAGCGAATAAAAATTGTGCTGTTCTCTCACCGCAAAAGCAGAAACAAAGGTCATCGGTGAGATAGCATGCGATCCTGGCATCCTTTTCACAGATCATCGCAGGGCATTTTGGATCTTAGAGGCAGAGAAAGAGAAACAGTCGTCTGTACTCGTCCCCATTTTTCTATGCACATAAATAATGTCCCGAATTCCCGATATTGAATGCTTGGCCGATTTATTATTAGGGGCTAACCAGGTATCTGACCACTGGCAAAGCGTTGATAGAAAGCTCACTGCTGTCTTGAGACTTCGAAAAGCCCATTTGATTGCGTAACGGGCAAGCATCCGTGAAAATAGACTAGTTTTATTGAAGGGACCTGATGGCATTACAAATTATCTTGCGTTAGGGCATACCACTCAAACAGTCACAGTTGAAGAAAAACTACAGAACAGTGTCAAAAATACGACAAAGTATTCTGGAGTGCTAACGTAAACGTCATTTGTTTGTAGTTCTGTAGTACTTTCCGGTAGTTCTGCAGTTTTTTGTCGTGCTTTTCTGTAGTCTTTAGTTATAAGTACTTTCTATTGTAACTACAGAACACTCTGCTGCCACAACAGGTTTGCTGTAAAAAATGGCACAGAAATTTTGTTGTGACAACCGAAAAATTTTTGTAGTTTTTTCCGACTGGAGTTACCCGCGGTAGATATCTCAAGGGGCAGTGTGCATTCTCACCTGCCGCTTCAGCCAGGAAGGCACACACCAGGAAACATAAGGCAAGAACGTTCATCTCGGCTCTGAAATAAAACACCGAGACAAACGTCTCAATTCGAAAGTCACATTGTGAAGTCTATTTTGTGAATTTGAGATTGATAAACAAATGTATGCTAGCTTCGTACTACAAAAGAATTTGTAAGCAGAACTTTTTCAATATCTTGACGTGAGATCTTGAAAGAATTGAAGTGAAAAGTATCCGCTTTTCGGAACTCACAAGGAACGGTGTTCACAGCGCTAAGTTCTACTATTGCCCCACGACTCGCTTTTGAGCGAAAAGTACTTCGTCGATTTTTTTGTGGCAGAATTTATTCACATAAGCAGTTAATGCTACCATATCGCGAACATACGGTTGAGATGTGTGCGTATGTGTATTATTTGCATCAGATCTTATGAAGGTTCATTTTTAAAATGGGCTATATGCTGTCTTTGAACCATAAAAAACCTTCAGTACCAGTTCGAAAGTTGTGCACTGTATCAGGCCAACATAGACAAGCAGGAAGTGAACAGCGAATTTGAAAACATATATTTGTACCGTCATAATATACTCTATGAATTAACTTTATCTGCAACTGAAATTTTTCCCTCGTCGAAACACAGCCAGCTATCCGCTGCGTCACAATATTAGTAGAACATCATTTGCAACCTACTGGATTATGGCTTCAAATTTCAGCCGCAGGCAATCTTTAGAAATTGATTATTTTCTCTACAATTACCCGCATTTCCAGAAGGTACGAAAGCAGCGGCTCGGCCAAACCACATCTTCGTTTAAAGAGCACACTCGCAATCCCGAAAGCCTGTTCCGCTGTTGCACAATTTTAACGAAAAAGGTGAATTCACAAAAAAGTTCATCCCGGCAAAGTAGTCTCACATTTTACAGCAATGATCCGATCCGGCTGCTTACAGGCGTAGAAAGGCTGTTTAAAGTGACTTTCACGATCAATCCCGGTTTTTCTGTTAAATAGCATGCACAAGACTTTACTATCGACTTTCTTCTCACATTTCAAGTCATTTTTTATTGAGGTAAAACTGTTTCTTCACCCGTCCTGCCGAAGACAATCCTTGCTGGCCTAATGTGAATCTGACATAGTTTGACACTTCCATATTTTTGTTTGACGTCATGCAGGAAGACATCACGATGGTTATTGATGAGCGTGGATCACCTATTAACAAACACTGTTTCTGCAGCCAGTTTCTTATCTACGGGCCATCCACAACATGTAAGCTACCTTTTAAGACTCGAATACATACACACGTCCTTGTTTCACCCAATGCAAATGCTGCTGTTTCCGAGATATTCAAGTGCCCGTACGTGTTACTCATGAAACATAGCAGCGCAAACCACGGAGACGTTGATTTAATCATTCATAATTACGACATTGAGAGGGCATTCTACCCAGCGAGCCACCAGTGTAGTTGAGGCACTGGCAACGCCAGGCAACGTGAACGCGGTCTAGGCGTTTCACGCGCTACCTGACTTTAGAGACAATGATCTCTGCAAACACTGTGGGGCGAGAGGGACCCTCGACCACATAATTTGGGAGTGCCCACAATCTCCAGGGATAGGGCAAAATATTACAAGTAGAGAAACCTGGGATACCCTGCTGCGAAGCGCGGACCCTGCGATCCAGCACCGCACCGTCCATCTGGCGGAAGAGGCCGCAACATGCCAAGGGCTACCTGCCAGCCTCTAATCCGCGGGCGTACGACTCCCCGTTTCAGATGGAATTAAAAGTTGTACAACCAACCAATGCAAATCTGGATGCAGGGAGAGGAAGATTGCGGTTAACGGAAAACTATTTCAGTAACTCGAACACCAGCCCATTTGCCTGCTTGCACATCGTGGGAACACGGATTATATAACACGAGTGATTCTCAAGTTTCTCTCTCACGTCACGAGAACATTGCGTGCGCCTCTCGAGCAGCAAGACCGAGTGAAAGCGTTTGAAGCGCGTGAAAAGCGTGCGCTCTACAGCGCCACGCACCTTCAGCCACCGTGACGTCGAAAATCTGCGGTTGTTGACGAATGCGTATTTTCTGCAGCAGATCAGCACAAAAGTAACAGGGAAATGCAATAAGCTCCGCCAATTTTTTTTAGTCTTTAGTCTTTTTTAGTTTTTAGTGAAAAGGATTTCATATTGTGAAGCGGAAGCCGTAAAAGCTTTCATTGCATCTCGTGTCTTAAAATCTTGTATTAAAATTGTTTACGTTGTGTTGATTTTTTCGTATTCTGTAAAGCACGACATTGTTATTTTACTGCACCTGAGCACTTTTAGGCGTTAGGAATTCCCACGCGTACTCACTGACCGTACTAAATATATACATGATGAATCGTAAAATAATACATGCTTTGCACACGGATAACGACACATCTATAGATCTTTATCCCTGGCATGGTATACGTATAAAAATGTTATTTGGACCGGTGCGCTAGGACTGTGCATTTTAAAGTGCATTCAAAGAATGCGCGGGCACCGACTGCGAAGAAACAAGCACTCACGTGTGGGATTAGCCGACACGGTGAAGTTGAGTTCTGCCTGGCAGACTTTGAGGCCGAGATCTAAAGGGTATGCACACGGCTTTCCCTTTTGTAGCGACAGCCTCATTAAGTAAGCTAAAATCGAACAACGTCCGTTGCTGCGCGTGACCTACCTCATCAATAGATCGAATTTCGCTCATCCATGCGCACGTGGACAGGCGTTGCCATATCGCCATAGCATGTGCACTCTCCAAACCTCTTCTCACATAAAATCGCCTAAAAACTGTTAATAGTCCATGCGTAGTGGAGATGGTCTGTTCATACTAGTCATGTGCTGAGGGACCCGGTTACGGGTTTTGGAAATCCAATTAATCTTTTGCAAATCCCTATATGGTCATTATTCGACCTTTGAATGCCAAATTTCCTTTTCCACGTGACATAGGTAGCTCTGAAAACTAGCAGACAAGGCGTGCGTACCAATTTTGAAACTCGCGCCATAATCATTCTGCCACGGAGTGCTTTCGCACCAGTTTGGCAGAGAACACTTAGCAAGAAAAAAAGTATCGATCCTTTAATTTGGCTTGTGAGCAGCATAAACCGCTTGTGACTGTGTCAAATGAAATGGCCTTACCCAGAAAAAAATCCGAGAAAAAAACGTACCAACACTAGAGTTTATTTTTTTTTTTTTAACATATATGACCTCAATAAATAATTTCAGCTTCATTGCTTCCCAACAGACGGCACTGTCCCCTGCCTGGAGAAAATAATAATGTGCACGACAGTGCCACGCGATGAAGCTGATAACTGTGCAGAAATTACATGAATAACTGCCTCCCCCTTAAGCTCACTAGAAGTTCTTATAGTTCTCCGCATCAACATATTCTGCCAAAAATTCACCCCACAATGTTTTTGTCTCTTGTTTCTAAACCGCGGGCCACTTTGAGCCGTACTCTTTCTTTCTATGTGTAGGCGTATTTCAGACACGGTTTCTAATTGTTGCTTCTACTAGGTCTTTTTTTTTTCTCATTCTACTTTCTTAATTTCAACAAAAGTTGATATGCATAGCCAGTATTCGTAGTTGCACACATATTTCCCTTTTGAAAAGAACTCTATCGTGGTTTTGTCACTCGAGTCATATAAAATATTCATTTTGTACTGATACGTGATCCCCTTCCTCTCCCCCTGAGCACAAGCCTAGATGAATACGGAAATAAGATTACATTCACTTTGTGTTTATTAAAATCAGTTGGTCAACTTTACATGAAACTAAAAGAGAAAAAAATGTTGATCTGAGTTTTAGCCTCATACGTCGAATATGGAAATTGTACCTTTGTTACTACCAGCCACATAGTACCCGAAAGAGATCCCACTGCATAGGTATTTATTAGGTCCTAGTGCCTGAATTATCTATTTTACATCTTTCACTGTAATGCATGCATTGAATTAAAGTGAAAAAAATCTTTCCATTTCATGACTCCGTGGTGCTTCAAGAAATCGAATTTGTTTCACTCCATTTGAAACTGATTTTATTTAACGTTCTTACCAGTATTTTCTGTATTTCGTTTAAAAACAAATATATATTTAGGGGTTTTAATGTATCGAAGCTGTACAGGCTATGAGGGGAGCCCATTTGAATGGCTCCTGAGTAATTTAAGCTGTGCAGTGTCCATTATACCACTTTTCCTTTATGCAGAACATGCATTTTTTTTCTATGATTTATGTATTTACGCGATTCGTAGCAGCAAGACTCGAAACCACGACCTTGATATGGGCACTAGAATGACAAAGTCACTGATACACCGCTGCGAATCATCGTAAGGCGGAATACATAGAAATGGTCAGGCTGAAGAAAAATGGGGGAGGGCTGTTCAGTTTTACTGATCATGCTTTGTTACGGTAGTCCAATGCGCAGTCATGTAATTTTTACCTTGGCTCGTTTGCTGGCAAGAGAATACTTACATTAAGCACTTAAACGTCACAAGGACGCGTTCAGTTCAGCGGTTGCAATATCATATACTGTTGGTTTGAAAGACGCTTACTCATCCTATTGACATAATTTTTTTTCTGCAGCATCCTCACATCATTCACTATCGATCACAACTATACGTTTTATTTTAACTGTTGTGAGAACGGCACGACGGCCGCGGGCACGTTCTGTACGCAGGACCCCACGGACATAGTCTAGAAATGATTTTCCTTTAATAAACACACTAATTAAAATAGCGAGAAAAAACGCTTTCTCATCAGGAGGTGCCATATATGGCTCTGCAGAAACATTAATGCTGGCCTGTGTTGATACATGTCCCCGTTTTGATCGGACATTGGACCTTTCAACTAGAAACGTATATTTTGTTGGTTAGAAAAAAAAACGCGAATATCAACAAAGAATTTTGTTGCCACCGGCCAAGGGTATTCACAGGAAAGAGTTGCGTACTTTCCTTCTGGGTTTTTTTTAAAGCCGTCAACGTAGAATGAGGCTTGATAGCTCTATTTTAGATATGTGCGAACATAGGTTTCTATGAAAATGGTAGTAAATATGGGAAACTTGGTCACCACAGCAGTGTCCTGTAAAAAACCGTCTTTCTCGGCATTCCGCTGTAATGTGACCCATCAGATGGCTGTGCACACTTTGTACTGTTCATCGCTTCAGTCCCTTATATGTTAGGCATGAGCATTGTTGTCACAAACACAAACAATGGATAATCAAAGGGGGGAGGGGGGGGAGTGCTGCTTTCATACAGCATTGCTGATACGATCGTTCCTTCTACCTTCAAGATCGAAATGTTAGTAAAGAAAGGAGTAGAAAGATGGGAAAAGGAGGACGTACAAACGCGAGCGGTGACTAACAAATAGATATTTTACTTTGGCTTAGAGAAAATATATGTATCGAACAGCATGCAAACAAACGACGAACGAAAAGTACCTAACTCCGCATGATGACAGAAAACGGACAGGAACTTGCCCAGCACTCTCGCTAAAAAACCGAAGGGTAGTATAAACAAAAGCAAACCAAAAATAAGATCCACGAAAACGAGATATCCACAATGAGTCAGCAAACGCAGATCGAACAATTCTTGCCAGCATTGTGGCACGTGTCATGAAGCTGGTGATTGAAGACTTCACATGAAAATGCATGTTTATAATAATTGGCGAAGTATTGAAGGAAACGAAATTTTGCCAGACAGTTTTGAGCCACAAGTCCTTGTGGCTTTTTTTTAATCTCTTTTAATCTTTCACGAAAATGCCCTTTTTATAAGCACACATTCCACCAGTGTAATCCGAACGATAATCTTATGATCTTGCCAAAAGATGTAATAAGATGTAATATGTGTGATATTCTGCGCTGTGATATTACGGCTAATCTCGCTAAACACTACGTGATATATTTATTCTCTTTTTGTTGACGTTCTTTTGCACCATTGATTAACCACTGTCATAAGATGCATGGGGCCCGAATGAAAGTTTCGAATTGTGCACGTTTTTAGAAAACCTATTTCTCCTCTGACACCTACGCATTTGGTGATTCTTTCATAAGACCGGATGCTTCCCGTATACGTTAAGCGTAATCAAGGTTTCTGTCGGCGGGGTTGAAGTAAACAGGTTTTTTTTTTTTTTGGGGGGGGGGGGGAATGCATCTTTGTAATTATCACACCAGTATTTTATGGGTACCTAAGGTAACGGGGGTAGATATGAAATACAATTACACGATGAAAGTACACAAAACAAACCATTTATTCAACAAGATTATTCACATTGCTTATGTGTTGAACATTTTGAGGATACGTCATTGGACAGAAAGCTGTACGCTATGCACTGCTAGCAATCATTTATACTGCATAGAAAGGAGCACACGTGCGCTGCTGTAGTGTTCTTGAAGCAGGGGCGAATGGTTGAGCATTGGGTGTGAATCTGGCTCCCAGAATATCCAAGGCTTCAGCTGAGCTTCAAGGAGGGGAATTACCGCAATGACACTTGCAGCTGCCAAACTGGTCAGTAGAGCACTGCAGTGGCTCATGAGCATTGCATTCAGTTGCAACTCGTTCTCGCAAATAATCGCACGGGTCTTTGTCGATCACTGCAAGAGAAAACGCAGGAACGCAGGAGATGAGTGAAGCTTGCAAACTAAGAACAACTTGTGTTTCGACAGTAAGAAAACATACCCTCCATTTGCAATGAACAATTTGATTCTTTCTATTGGAAAACCGTTAGAAATAGCATTGCTGCAAATGCATTTAAAAGTCAAAAAATGAACACAGGTGCTTTGGTGCTCCTTGTAGCTAGCTTTCTGCGCTTGGTGTTCCTCTGACAACGGGATTTTTGCTACTCGGTGGAGGTGTACCATCCTTTTGAGTATGCGTTTGATGTGCAGACACTTGGCGCACAGAGAGGACGCTCTTGAAAGCCCTTGAAACATTTTATGTAGCTCGATATAGATGACGAAGCGCAGAAAAAAACAGGATGCATGTGAAGCAGGCATAGACGACATGCACTTGTCGTCTGTCACTTTTCACGTATATCCTACTTTTTCTGCGCTTCGCCCTTGTCGTATGTTACGTGTTTCACCTATCTTAAGCGGTTCTTTTCATCACGAATCAACGAATGCGATTTTTTCGCTTGGCTTCCAAGACGTTTTCAGTCGGGTTTTAAAAACACCTACAAATAAAAAGAGCGCACAAGACTGCAGACAATTATTCATGCACAAAATTTATGACGCAGAAATCCGCCATCCAAATACTTTGCACGGTGCACGATTTAGCGCAGGCCATGAAAACCTGATACAAGCCAGAAAGCTATTTGCCCGTCTTATTAAGAATTGCACGTAACTGTCGCCCTCTTTAGCAGTTTGCAGCAAGGTTTTGATGGCAGAAATACAAAAAAGAGTGCTTCAAATTTATGGCAAACACTGTGGCTCATTTAAGACAATCCTGAAGAGTGAGAATATTTGCGGCTTTTATTTTGGCTATGATGTCAAAAAACGCATCTGGGAAAGGCTTCGAAAACTCCGGCACTTACGAAAGTTGCGTTCCGAAAATAATTTAAAAAAAAGAACTGGCAGCTCCTCTCACCACAGAAGCATTGGCATCGTTCTGCAGTTAGGTAGCATCCGATCTTGGCATCCACTTGACAGAATATAGCAGGGCACTCCGGTTCTGATGAACAGATGGCAGATAAATAGAAACAGTCGATGTGCAGCAGAGGTCTTGATTCTAATTACACACATGCAGTCCCTACCACCTCTCAATTTATTCAGTTTGGTTGCATTTTATAGTAAAAAAAAATATCAATAAATACAAAGTTTGATAATCAGCAACATCTTTATCGAACGCTCACGCGTTGAAAAATGTGAGGTTGCTCGCCCTCGTACGACCTAAACTACGATATGCATCCGTCATATGGAGCCAACACTTATTAGCCTCGATCATAAATGATCTAAAAGCCGTCCGAAATAGCACTACAAGGTTCATTCATTCTTATTATTCTTATGACGTCAGTGTTTCACCGTTAAAAATTGAATCTTCGCTGTCGCCTCTTCCTATTCATCGTCCTATAGCGACTCTATCACTGTACAAAAAGTTCTAATACTCATCACCTAATTGTGTCCCTTAAATCATTGTAGCATCCTACATGTGCTCCCGCACCAGCCACATGCTTCGAGTTTTACGTTCCCGTGCCCAAACAGCTACTTTTTTAGCGTCCTTCCCACGTGCAGATAAAGTTTGGAACTGTCTTCCCCAACATATCGTTGACATCGCCTGTCCATCATCATTTGCGGAGACATTAAAACACCATATTTATATGTGAAGACGTGAATTTTTAATCACCCAAATCTGCTCATTTCTCCCCTCATTAAGGAGATATAATGGCATAAAATGTGTTGAAACTCGTATTTTTTGTTTCATCTATAAAACGTAAACATCACAAAGAATAAAATTAAAATACCTGAAGGAGCAGTGCAACGTTATTAACTGTGATCTGGTTTTAAGGCGAGCACTGAGTTATACGTGAAATATATCTCGAACGGTTGTTGAGCTATCACAGTTAGTATAAAATAATGGCATCTACAAGCGCTTTCGACGTGCGCACACTCACCTGCTGATACCTCTGCCAGGAAGGCACCCATCAGCACACTGAAGATAAGGAGCTTCATCGCAGCACTGAAGCAAGTGGGGAAAAAATAAGTTGTTTTGTAATGCATGGTCGACATGCCGAGCCACTTCTATGAAACGGAAAGGGCAACTCCAGGCTTACACCCTTATGATATATAACAAACTTCTATTTCCGTCAATTGAGGCTTCACGATGGAAATAATGAAAAGCATTTACTTTGAGGAGGCAGACAGAATGAAGTATAGTACTGTATTACGTAGTCCTTTTACACCGCGACTCGCAAATGTGCACTTGGAATAGGTGCCTCGATGTACTGCACGAATTAGTCACATATTGGGATTAAGTAATTCGCTTTAGAAAAGGTAGCAAAGAAATGTGGGGAAAATGCGAGCTGCATACGTGGGTAGCCCACAGCCCCATCGAGAAAGCATAGGGGATTTTTTTATCAGTATGAAATTGTATAGTCATGGAGATAGTTGATTAAAAAAAAAAGATAATTAATGGGAGGCTCTAGCTTCGTCTTAATAGCAGAAGTTTGGTTTGTGGGGTTTAACGTCCCAAAGCAACTCAGGTTATGAGAGACACCGTAGTGGAGGACTCCGGAAGTCTCGACCACCTTGGGTTCTTTAACGTGCACTGACATCGCACAGCACACGGACACCTTGCTTTTTGCCTCAATGGAAAAGCGGCCGCCGAGGCCGGGATTGGATTCCGCGTCCTTGGGCACAGTAGTCGAGCGCAGTAACCACTGCGCCATCCAGGCGGGCTTAAAAGCAGAAGAGTTGGAGTGTTTTCATTCTCCGCATTTTATATTTATATTCTTTCTTGAAGTTGGTTTTGGGAGAAGAACGGTGGAGCATCGCTCTCATTTCTCGTTGGATACTTACGCTTACAATTAACAGCATACAGTTAGTTGTACAAATCTCGGTTCAAATTTCTGTCGCAAACCAGCCTCCACGTTGGCTAGCAGACTGGTGCAAAATGGCCAGAGGAATATTCTAAAACTGCCCTTAAAGCTGAACAAATCACGATTGCGTCATAAATTTTCGCATCACTATTTTTTTCGAGCACATTTTTCCGGAACAATGCCACGTTTTAAACGTAAGTTCTACTATTTGGGGTGTATCTTCGAATTTCGATCCGTCTGGTGCAGGCGCTGGTCATCAGTCGCCTCTCCTATGGACTACCTCATCTCACCCTGCTCCGAAGAGATCTCAACAAAGTAAACGCAATGATACGTGCAGCTTACAGGAACGCGTTAGGCCTCCCACCATACACCTCCAACGTCAACTTGGAAGCTCTTGGACTGCACAACACATTTGAAGAAATTCAAGAGGCTGTCCTCCTGTCCCAAAGGGAACGCCTTCTGTCAACTTAGACTGGCCGGCTCATTCTCGAACGCGTTGGCTATCCTTTGGACGTACAAGCTATACAGTCAACGACTAACATTCCTGTTCCGTGCCGGGCAAGAGTAAATGTGTCCCCGCTCCCAAAGAACATGTCTCCAGTCCACAACGAAGGCAGAAGACACGCCCCAGTGAATTATTTTAAACGTGCAGTGGAACACAGTCCGAAAACTGTCTATGTGGATGCCGCTCTATACGAGCATACATTGAACGCAGCAGCAGCCGTGGTGGTGGGCTCTACATACACTGTACTATCACAGAAGCGGAAGTGGCGGCGATCGTGCTGGCCATTACCTACGGAGACGCGACCAATCGAGAGCTGCACGTAATCACCGACTCACAAGCGGCGTGTCGGCTCCTTCTTGCAGGCAGAATACCTAAAAAATTAGCTCGCTTCACAACTAACTCATTGGCTACAACCTCACAGCTCAAACATCAGATCACTTGGGTTTGGGGCACTCTGGATTGGAAGGTAATGAGGTCGCGGATAGGCTAGCTCGAGGTCACACAAACCGAGCGGCCACCAATCCCGATCTCACAACCAGCATTCCTGTCCCAGCGACTTACGGCGCGCGACTTAAATACCTACGGGAACAACGTATAATTTATCCCCCTCCACACAAGGGTCTAAATGCACAAGAAATGCGGGAATGGAGACAGCTCCAAACCAACACTTACCCCAACCTACATCAATACAACATAATGTTCCCAGAACACTACACAGACATATGCCCTTGGTGCAACGACCAGCCCACCGCCTACCACGTCACATGGGGGTGCACAGGCCCCAAACCTCCACACATAAACATGCACCATTCGGAGGCGCAGTGGGAGGCCACTCTGCAATGCTATGATCTAGAGACCCAGCGTAGGCTGGTAACTCAGGCAAGAGCGGCAGCCCAGGCCACTGGGGTCTTGAAATGAAGACTCCACTCACTGCCCTCAACACCCCCCCCCCTTTTTTTTTCTTTTTTTCTTTTTTCCTTTCTCTTTTCTTTTTCTTTTTGAAATAAAGTTTTCTCTCCCTCTCGAATTTCGCCTCACTGGGTCTGAATGACCTTGACGTAAACAAGTGCAGGTGTCCATCCAAAAATTAGAAATTTACTGCGAGGTCCACTTCGCAAAAAACTATAAAAAAAATGTAAAAACATCGCGGAATCAAAAGACAGTGCAAAAGGCGCTATAACGTCTACGCTTGAGGCCAAGCATGCGCGTCCCTTATTCCAACCGTGTACAACCTTGCTAAACATGCAAAAGTATGCTCAACAGTTATTTCGCTTGTATCAGTAGGTTCTAGCCATGCTTATACCCCGGAATCGTTTTCCTTGCAATTGTAGGCGCGGTGATAGTTTTTCGGAATAACGAACCCAGTACACTCGCGTATGATAAAAGCCAATATGCCGTCGGCTCCATATGAACCCACGACCTCGACATTTCGTGTCTGGCACTAAAGGTTGCATGCAGCTTCTTCAGTCTAGTGGAAGATTTGACATGGGCGGAAAGCTGTTTGCTGAAAAAGAGCACGATTTTGAGACTGCAAGCTGATTGGAGGTATAATAGCGGCGTAAAACAAATACGAATCTAAAAATCTTGTAAGCGAAAGGCATATAATGTTTTTGAGCACAGAATGGCTAGATTTAAAATAACAATTCTCGTGCTGATATGTTTTCACCGGTTATTATCCATAGAAGAGTGCATACCTAAATTTATTCACCTTACCGAGGTTGTATAGTATACTCATACTCACTAAATAAACCATACCGTAAGCATTGCTAAGAAGTGCGTTGCACTGAGCGCAGATATCGTCGCCCCTGGTATATTCTTCAGGTTGCATGTTTAATTCGTATAAAAAGTTAAATTCTGCCCATCTCGTCATGAACATTACAGCTTTTAACCGCATTCAGAAAACTGTAATGGAACTCGCACGTACGGTATTCGCCAACGCTGATGTCTCTGCAGGTCCTGACATACTCTGGGCAATGGGATGCTGACGTATATATAGAGTGATCCCTGTTTTTGCGATCGGTAGCCTCAGAAAGTGAAGTGGGCAAACATTGCACCGTCTTCTGCGGCTCACGTTACCCGCCTCAGCAAAGGTTCGCATCTCGCTCACGCCTATGCACGTGAGAGCTCTATCAGCAAAGTTTCACCCTATCGCCGCGTAGTCAGTGGCAAGGTGTGGAATATTGTTAAATAATAAGAGCGTCAGAAACGTTGCCGATACTGATATCCTGTGAAGGTTTCGCTAACTAGAGCGACCGCGGCCTAGTGGAAAAGTATGCTTTTGAGGAAACAAAATTGTTTTACCAATGAAATTCTCTATTATTGTTATTCAACTTTTGACTACCGGATCTACAGTGCTTACAATATATATGTGGCGCTGTCAGGCAGGGGAAACCATCATCAACTTATCAGCTTACATTAAATAAAACTCACCTTACAGACGCATTTTTAAAGCGATATCAATAGGAACAAAAAGAAAGAAGAAAACTGAACAGCGTTTGCAACGTCACCTCGAAACCATATGCTGTCAACTATGACAAGTGACACGTGTTCTTAAGGAGGATTTTTGTCTCTCTATCCTCCACGATAGGTAGGTAGCGAGAAGGAAATAATTCACCGGACTTCTAAGCAACAAGAGGGAGAAGACGGGCCAATAATCCGCGTCACCAGCCTGATGATGCCACCTGCGGGGCAATGACTTCTCCCATATCTCTCTCCTATTATTAACCTGTTGCAGCTACGCCCACGTTACCCTCGTAAACTTGCTAACTTCATCCACCCACTTAACTTTCTCCCGCCTCTGTTCCGCTTGCCTTCCCAAGAAATCCAGTCCGTTACCCTAAACGATGATAGGTTCTTGCCTCCTCATTACATGTGCAGGATGCGTTTATCACTACTTTTTGACTTCAGCAATAATGTCATTCATTATTCCACTATACCATTCTGTGCTCAGGTGGGCTCGTATTGAGTGAGCGTTGATGCTGCGCTGCAATACGAACTGGATCCTTTTTTAGTTTCTTGGTTGAGGATTTTAGTATCACTATATAATGTGTGGATCGTTTTTGAATATACCTGACGAATATAGGTACAGTAAGCTAGCGTCTGCGGAGAGATTTTTTCACTAGCTACCAAGTACAAAAACCTTCCAGCTGACATCAGTGCTACTTCCGCATCCCTAAATCTGCCATATGGTGTAAAATCAGCTTTTATTAGGAGAAATCTCCATAACAGAACTATGCGTGTACATTATACAAGAGGCTCTTAGCATCGTTATGAAAACATAAATCCTACCACTGGACCTCTTGCACCGCAGAAACTGAAAACTGAGATTAGCGGGGAATGCTACATTCTTGTAGCAGGTCTAAGGCTGGAAACATATATGCTTATTCTGGTGTGTAACGTGCCAAGCAAGTCAGGCTATATGAGACGCCACAGTCGAATTTTTTTAAGAATTTCTAACAAGCGACGTACCTCAGCGCAGGGGTACTGCAAAGGTATTTTGACATTTTGTCTCCCTAACGCCCCTAACGAAGTAATCTAAACCGCACCCTTACGGTGCATAGTTTCTCGACTGCGGGGGCTACGCTGAGTATATTGCTATGATGTCTGTCCGATGAGTTGAAATTCCAAGTTTCCCGCATGGCATCCACATCAAGTCAGGAATAGTTTATCTCTTCTATTGCTGGGAAGAGCAATTTCTAGTCGATTAGTTACAGCTCAAATCATAGTGCATGCACAAGTGGTTGCAAGAAAAATACTCTTGGCATAAAAACAAAGACAAAGGGTTTTGATCATCAAGCAGAAGGCAAACGTACACACAAGTCTAATTAGGAAACCTTCGTTAGGCTAAAACAAAAAAATGGCGAAGTTTAGCTCAACTTTAGCCTAGATATAACAAACGAAAGGTCCTTCCGCGACAGCTGAGTGGTTGAGACGCCCGGCTACGGAACAGGAGTGCCCGGGTTCGGACGCGACCATGGTGGTGCTTTGTTTGACATTTTGTCTGGTTTTAACGTCACTGATTTGTACAGAGACAAAAGTCTGGGTTGTCAAAGTAGTTGCAGAGTTCTTAATTAACAACAAAATAAAAAGCAATATGAACGCAGAGACACTACACACACCTGCATGCCTCATTTATACACGGAAGCGTAACCAGCCTTCATTGTCTGGCCACCCTCATGTTGAAGTAGCATTATCCGGACCGGATAAACACGCTTTCTTCATTGTGATCTTTAGCTCTTGATTTCAGTCAGAGAAAATAACATGGACTTAATAAGCACTTGGTAAGAAGGAAGTGTACGATCGAAAAAACATACACATCTCAAGTAAACACTGGGATGAATCTAGAAGCCATTGCATTGACCCTATTCCAACAGCCTCTGTGGAACTGGTTGGGAAAGTTGGAACGTGACACATTTTTGTTCCGCTTGAGCAGGGGTTTGAGTTAGCTCTTCCTATCATTTGCTATGTATGCGAACACTCCTTACCAAACCTTTAAGTGAGAAACGACAGCATGAAAGCGCAATACCTTTCTGGTAAACCTTGAATGTGTTTTAGAGCCTGTCGACGCACACCCGACATTTATCGGAAGTGGCGATGGAATACGGTAGAACTACAATACATATTCCATATCTCCCATGTTTTCAGCGCGCTTTTACCTTCGAAGAGATTATGTTATTGCCTCGTGTGACCAAATTTAAGTCATCCTCAACAATCGTATCCTACGGTGTACTTCAAAGCCATAACGACTCTTTTATAGAAGAACGAAGGCTTAACCCGAATCCAAAGAAATGTGTTATATATACTAATATGAAGTTCTAAGAAAACTATTGAAAGCGGTGAGAAATTAAAACAAGATAAAATTTCTAAAAAGCCTACTTTGGCCACATGGCGCACCTACTACGTCCGTCTATGTTGAAATTAAACACGAACACACACACGATTACGAGAAGCGGACAATGGACAACCACTACACCGCCAACCTCTGCGAATACCTAAGTGCAAATGGACTTCACTCCTTCTTTTAACTTCCTATCTCCTGCATCCCACTCCCCCTTTCTCAACTTATGCTTGTGGCAAACTTTTCGAAAGAAATTCAAACACGACTTCCATCTTCAAATTGTAGACTAGTTTGCGATAGGGATTCGAGCCGAGAACATATGTAATTCAGACTAGTGTGTGTGCCATCAGCGAAGTGAAACAAACGCTGCATTTTTCATAAAACTAAGTTAAGCAAATTATTAAAAAAAGGTATTTCGTTTAAATTCAGATTTGTGGAAGGAAGACAGAAGGTCGATGCTGAGTGGGAAGTGAAATAACATGACTCCATTCTGAACGCAGTACAAAGAGCGGTTGTGTCCCGCTTGTGATACAAAATTACGAGGATATTTTTTTCATATACCGTTTTTCTCAATTTGAGTTACTGTGACAGCGACGGATTTTCGACCAAACAACCTCTATGCGCTTCGATTAAACCTTTGCTTAGAACATGTCGTGAGCCGCTTCGCGATTGAAGACACTGAAGGACTGTAGTTTCGCTCGAGCGATATCGCCTCCAAGCGACTGTTCACTGGCAAAGAAATAAATTCGATTTCCGATATCTTTGTTATAGCTCAAGAAAGAGAGGCCTGCGAAAGTGTCTTATAAAGATCGGCGTCGCCAATTGGCACCAGGCCACGACGATCGCATTTCTGTGAAGTAAAATAGTAGCAAAGCCGTTTATTTCAGATTTCAGGTTATGATAATTTTTCCAATTTGGTATAATCGTTATAAACTTATCCGCAGTATATAACTAAGGCAAATTTCGCAGTGTCTGTCCGTGGTTTCCCCCGCACCACTTGTCATTCCTAGAACTGAACGACTCATGACGAAGAAAGCATACATTATTCTGCAGGGTACATTTCATGTTACAAATAAGGTTGATGTATGTATTCTAGAGGACGAAGGTCGCAATCTAAAAGACATTTCTGCCCAACTACAGTGAATGAAGACAGAAAATCTGAAAATGTTTTCACCAGCGCAAAGCCAAGACGGATGATCATATTAAAGCAACGCAAGGAGCGTTAACTCCTGAAAGTATTTAGTGCAGTCGTCTAAGCAAAACCCCTCCTTATACATAACAAGTATTTGAGAACCCGCAAAAAAAGGCATTTTCTCTCCAGTATGCTCCTTGGTGCAAATTTACGTTCTTTTCGTTATAGAAAAGCGCTGTTAGACAGTCTTTTTTTTATGTGTGGTTTTCATGATTCAAATATTTTGGGCATATGTGGACACCGGTATTGTTGCATGGTCGGGCGTTTAAATTTGTTTAGAAATTGCAAACTGACTTGAGTAGCATGGCATTGACCTTTCTTTAGAAGGAGTATGGATCACTGAAAAATAATGCAGAAGCATGTATGCCTAGACGAGGGCTGTATGCTGTGCGGCGCACAATTAAAATTTTATCACACCCAAAATCAAAAAACTGCCTTTATCAGACCTCTTGGTTAAAAAAGGTTTCTTGTAGCCTAGACGTACCTTACATAAATGCGCTTACTTCTACTCCACGAAGTTTCTCTGTGCCAAAGTTTAATCTAGTATGCGTTTCCTATAAGCGACACCGGCTGTAGCTGGTTTGGTTTATGGGGTTTAACGTACCAAAGCTATTAGGGTTTGAGAGACGTCGTAATTATGCCGTAACGGACCAAATTGCGATTACCTGTAGTTTTTAACGCGCACTGACATCGAGCAGCCCACGAGCGCCTTGCAGGGCGCAGGCAGCCCCCTACCGCTTGGGAGATGTTTTTAGCTGTTTTGCTTTGTTTGGTTTTATTTTATCACAATGTAACGCAACCGGCTTGCGGCTAAGCTCGAATCCTGCTACTTGCGCATACCTGAGTAAATGTTTGGTAAACAGATATCGCATAACAACTTCTTCAGCGATTTTCAATGTCTTGGAGTGCCACCACAGCAAAAGTATATCACTTGACATTATAGGCTGGTACTACAAACAGAGCTGCAAAATATTTTTGCCCTGCTGCCCTCAGCCAGGTAATTAATTGTTACTCAATTCTCTATGCAACGCGTATGCTGCTTCCGCGGTAAAAACACCTCTAGCAAACAATTTCTACTGGTCTTGAGCACGCGTCGCCTTAATAGGTGGCAGGACGCGTCGCGGCAAGGGTATTACCCGGTGCATTGCCTCGGCATAGTGAAATCTGTTGTCGCTAAACGTTGACAGCACTCGCTATTCTTCACTGCTTCCTTTCCGGCGGACGTTTATTCCTGTTCTTGAGCTCCTTGCGACGAGACCACAGGTAAATACCACATGTAGAATTTTGGCAAAATCGCGAGTGCTAGCTTTGAGCAAAGCGCAGTACATTTCAGCCTCTATGCGATATTCCAGAGGTTGCTATCAGTCTTTGTGCCATTCAAAGTCCCAAACTTTATGTGGACTTTGAGCTCCGTATTATTGCAAATGTCCAGATGATTGTAAACAATCTTGGATTCATTAGGATAAGTGATATACAAGTTTACACAAACCTGTTGAACTTCACCTTCTACAGGGTGCGGTCATCGCGATGACGATTCAAGAACGCGACAATGAACTCAGCATCTCAAAAGTTCTAGATACTCTACAGAGCTCTTGGTTATTTTGTATTGAGCTTGCGTTAATTTATTGTAAACGAAGGTAATATCAGTGTCTAATGAAGCTATTCTTGTACTACGACTTCATCCGTTTAAAATGTAACGTGTGTCTCACAGCGTGTCTAGTTGCCTAATTTTTCAATTGAATTCTTTGAAGTCAGAATCTTCTGAATACGATGTCCTCATGTCTGCCTATTTAACTAAGTCGTGAGTACCGCCATGTCGGAGACAGTCCAAAGCAAATGACATAGTAGGAGTTGGAAACGGCCGTTTAGTAGGAGCTACTTAATGGCTGGTTCACCTCGGACGCTGCTAGTGCACCTCTTTGCGTTTTGCGCCTTCGATCGCATCACCCGAGCTGCGCTGGAGCCACTGTTAGCAGATTCACGCCTAAAGTTAAGTGAACGTTTGTGCCGTATTTATGTTGCAGAAAGACATGCATAAGTACATCTCGGTAGGTTTGTTTTTGGCTGCCCTGCTGGTCACAGTCACTGCAGGTAAGTGTACTTCAGCTTCTATGCAACTGCTATCCATAACTACTACAGACAGTTAAGTAACATTCTCTAAAGTTACCGTTTCTTCATAAAATGCATAGGATGGACATAGAAGTGTGTCCTGTGTTAGTAATTCCTTGTTTTCTATTTGTACGTAGTTTTCCCGAAAGATTGAATAGCCAAAATCCACACAATATCTACAGCCTCAAAAATAGCAAAGTTGATTTCTACTGTGACATTTTTAACCTTCTATAGTCTTAAACGAATGGGGTAGGCTGCCGCATAAAGGAAAATGAATTCAAGTGACACTGTAATACCACAACGCTTGCAGTCAGGACATTTTGCCGTGTCAGCCGATTTTAGAACAAAACTATTAAAAATAAGCAGTTACAAAAGCATATATGAGCACAAGTGTATTCACAAGTTTCGATCGGAACACGGAAAGACCGCAACCACAAATTGGTCAGGGCCGGGTCAAACAATACAATCGGTCCCAAGTAACCGAGGATTAGAACCTGAAGCCGTAGTTGGATGCTAGGAGCACATTGGTATTCCTTCGTGTCCCTAGACGCACAAAACGTATGGTTAAAATTATTACTCACTGCAGATGAATATAAAGCATTCTTACACATGGATGCCATTAATTATCCAACAGACTAGGCACGTGACCATAAATCTGTTTTGCCCCTTTTTCCTTCAGACGGTCCTCGGTGCCCGGCCGTCAGATGTCCGGGTGGTAACTACAATGTCGCCTGTTTCATTGGCGAAAAACTGTGCAAATGTCACTGCAGTAAGTATTGCTAGATATTGCATTCTAGAAACGCATCGACACACACGGACAAGGTGATCAAAAGTTTGTCAGTGCATTTCGCTTGAGCGAGTCTTTTATTTCTTTTGATGGCGGGAAGGAGGAGGGGGGGGGGGGGGGGGGGGGGTCTTGCCATCGAATCTCCAGTGACCCTGAAATGCTGTAAGTTATTCAGCGAGCTCTCGGCAAGCCGTTTTTGGCTTCTACCCATTTTAAACATTTCCACGGTGCCCCCAAGGTGGCTATTGTGCAGTAGCTACGGTTGGTCTCGTTTAGGGCAGTTGTGCCGAAAACGCGTACAAAGTGAAACAAAAATTAGACTTACACAAGCAGGATATTACAACGGAGAGTTTATTCAAAACAAATCTGCAGTGTGGTGCTGTGTAACTTTGTGTTTTACTTTACGTTGCAAGTTGCGCACCTTCTTATTGGGAAAGATTTCAGGTAATTCATAGCATGGAAGGGAACATTTTCGCAGTAATATTTTTATATTTTCTGTAGGAGTTCAAATACAACATTTCCGGCTAGGCCCGGATGTACTGATACTAGATGTAATGAACGGATTTTGCACTAAAGCATTTTGGCCGGCCAGTTAGACGAGCATCACGTATTGCTTCCACCTTTTTCTTCGGTTCTTTTACGTGTCTCGGCTCGCGCTCTCCGGTACAGGAATTAATGGTCGTATCAAATATTTAAAACATTCCTTTTAAAATCGTGGGCAAAATTGTAACCCTTTCTTCGCTTTAGGAAACTCACGTTCATGGGAACATTCTTTATGTCGAACAGGGCGAAGCATCTCCGGTTGTTAGCTTTTTCACGAGGACACAGGGTGCCTGCACGGCCTTGACTTTCAAACCACGTGACGATATGAACGTGCGATGGGGTCTAGTAAAGAATTAGTCATCTGGAAGTAATTTTATGCCACAGGTCGCTGTTATGCGGAGAAAACTACCAAAATTGGCTATCAGTGGCATTCTCCTAGTATGTTTAGCTGTAGAAAGCACAGTGCAAACTATACTGTAACATTATCCATAATCTATTTACAGTTTCTTCTTAACAGTAGCAGATAATCTATAGTAGCCAACGGCGATTTCTAAAGCCACTTGCTTGACAAAAGCATAGAGACACTTCATATATGCTAACAAATTTAAAGCTATCATTTTTACGGTCGTTTTAAATATGTGGTTATGGTTATATGGGACTATTTCGCAATATACTTTGACATCGATATCATTCCTCAACAGCAGCTTTGAGGGGAGCCTAATTGAGTCTTTTACGAAGAAATGTTCCTCTCGTTTCTTTTTTTCTTCCATCAGCTCTCGACAAAGACCCGTGTGCCTCCGGGCGAAACCAGACCTGTCCAGGAAACCATACCGTAAGCTGCTCCAGACGAGGGAGCGTCTGCGAATGTAAATGCGGTACGTGCCATTGGAGAAAGGTGAAACACGTGTTGTTGACGGTGTTTGTTGGAGAGCCTTCCTAGATACAGCAAATGATCAGCATGCTCCTTTTAGTTGGGATTTGGCAAACGAAAAGATATTATTTAAAGAAAGAATGAAGTGGGATGCCGACTATTAAAAATAACTCTGACGTTTCGGTTCCGAGAACGAAGATCTTGGTCATACTGGTCAGCGTCACTATTTTTTGAAACTTATCACCCGAACCAGACGACATTCAGTCACAGCTGTTTACTTAATGTTGCTACTAAGGGGCAAGAGATAACACCTAGAACGGGGACTTGCCTTCAGCGCTTTTACGAAATTTTAGCTCTATCACCTTTAACTATGCAACGCAGAAGTTCATAACCTCAGCACGGAACGGTAAATTCTACATTGTAATCAAAGAATGATCTAAGCTTCGTCTTACAGCAGAATAAACCGTTGACTCGTCGCCTATGCCTTCAGATTTTGCAGATGTGTAACAGGGCGATTTCTGAACCTGAAAGCTTAAAATTCTAGGGTTTCCAGAAAGATTGAATAAATCATGTTGCCGAGCTAGTTGGTCTAACATCTTTTAAAAAGACCCTGGTGGAAAACGTTTAACACACACAAAGGAAAGAAACAAGAGTACAGCGGAGAGGCGCCTGTGTGTTGTCCCCTTGTTTTCAAAAAGATTGCTTCTCAGAAATTCGTATTCGTGTAGATGGGATTGAAAATTTGTCTCGTTTTGTTGTCACGAATAGTTTTGTCTCCGAAGGTATTTAAACGTTATTCAATACTCTTATATAAGATTCTGGTCTTAATACTGTTAAACATGCAGGCTATAGAACAGCAGTACCACGCCCATATTTAGCACCTTTCATTCTAAGGAGACGAAAGATTTGATTAAGAAACGCCAGAGTATGAAAGCTTTCAATCCAACAGACCAGATCGAATTGGCCGAAATATCAAAGCTAATCAATAAGCGCAAGGTGGCCGACATAAGGAAGTATAACATGGAGAAAATTGAGCATGCTGTAAAGAACGGGGGAAGCCTTAAAGCGGTAAAGAAGAAATTGGGCATAGGCAAAAACCAGATGTATGCGATAAGGGACAAGGCGGGCAACGTCATCACTAATATGAAAAAGATAGTCAAAGTAGCCGAGGAGTTCTATACAGATCTCTACAGTAGCCAAAGTAGTCAGGAGCGTACTGAGATTGGCGGTAAGGAAAAACAGTCAGACGTTCTACCAGTGACGAAGGACGAGGTCAAGAAAGCACTAGAAACTATGAAAAGGGGGAAATCAGCTGGAGAGGATCAGATAACTACAAATTTGCTGAAGGACGGGGGGGATATCGTGCTAGAAAAACTGGCCACCCTGTATACGCAATGCCTGGTGTCATCGACGGTACCGGAACCATGGAAGAATGCAAACATTATCCTCATTCGCAAGAGAGGGGACTCTAAGGACCTTAAAAATTACAGACTAATCAGCTTACTGTCTGTTACCTATAAGGTAGTTACTAAGGTAATCGCCAATAGAATCAGGACAACTTTAGACTGCAATCAAGCAAAGGATCAAGCAGGGTTTCGGAAACGGTACTCTACTATCGATCATATACATACCATCAATCAGGTGATAAAAAAATGCTCGGAATGTAACCAGCCCTTATACACAGCATTCATTGATTACTAAATAGCATTTGACTTAGTTGAGACCTCGGCGGTGATGCAGGCATTGCGAAATCAGGCGGTAGACGGGCCGTACTTGAAAGTGCTGGAAGGTATATATAGTGGTTGCACAGCAACCATAGTTCTGCATAAAGAAAGTAACAAAATTCCCATAAAGAAAGGTGTTAGGCAAGGAGACGCAATCACCCCAGTACTATTCACAGCTTGTTTAGAGGAAGTATTCAGAGACTTGGAATGGGAGTAGTTAGGAATAAGGGTAGATGGAGAATACCTCAGTAATCTGCGATTTGCTGATGACATTGCCTTGCTAAGCAACTCGGGAGATGAACTGCAAATAATGATTGATGACCTAGACAGGAAAAGTAGAAAGGTAGGCTTGAAATTCAATATGCAGACGACTAAGGTAATGTTCAACAGCCTCGGGAAGGAACAGCAGCTTACATTAGGTAGCGAAATACTGGAAGTAGTAGGCGAATATGTGTACTTAGGACAGATAGTAACCGCAGATCCGGACCACGAAAAGGAAATAACAAGAAGAATAAGATTGGGATGGAGCGCATTTGGCAAACACTCGCAAATTATGACTAGCAGCTTACCGGTATCGCTCAAGAAGAAAGTATACAACAGTTGCATCTTGCCTGTACTCACTTATGGGGCTGAAACGTGGAGGCTAACCAAGAGAGTTCTACTTAAGCTGAGGACAACACAGAGGGCTATGGAACGAAAAATGGTAGGCGTAACATTAAGAGATAGAAAGCGTGCCGAGTGGGTCAGAGAAATAATTCAAGTTACCGACATTGCAGTAGAAATTAAGAAGAAGAAATGGACATGGGCAGGACATGTAGTGCGAAGAGAGGATAACCGATGGTCGCTGAGGGTAACAAACTGGATTCCAAGGGAAGGAAAGCGTAGCAGGGGGCGGCAGAAAGTTAGGTGGGCGGATGAGATTAAGAAGTTCGCCGGGGTCAAGTGGATGCAGCTAGCACAGAACCGGGTTAAGTGGAGAAATATGGGAGAGGCCTTCGCCCTGCAGTGGGTATAATCAGGCTGATGATGATGATGATGATGATGATGATGATGATGATGATGATTCCTTTCTCAAGCGCTTTTTGTTGTTGTTGTTGCTTTTTTTTTGCCGCAGCAACAACAGCTGTTTGAAGAAACCTATCGCTACTTGTGTGAAAAGACTAAGCTTAAATATAATTCAAACTGTTTCGTTGTTGTCCCTAAAAGGCAGCTTTTTTAACATTACGACCTTAAGCAATAAAATTTCAGTTTTATTGGTCGATTAAAATGCACGAGTACGTTTGTGTCTAACAAGTTTTTAATGGTTTTAAGTATACACCTGCAACGTTTCTCTGTCTAGCTACTGATGTTGTGTTTCTTTTGCTGCAGTTTGATGCTTTGTATCACTTCGGTTGTGATGTGTCTTTATGCCGTGGCGAGCTCGTGTTTTACATATGTATAACTTTGTGCTCCTATATTTTTTTCTTCGCTGATTGAAGCCAAAAGTTCCTAACAAGTAAGTGTCCGCGATGTCTGCAAACATATTGCTGATTTATGTAGACTGATATGCTAATTCTGGTAATTTATGCCTCTCTCCCCCTTACAATATTGCCCGCGAGGGCGCTGTAGGTACTAAAAAAAGTTATAAGTACATGATTGAAGTGTGACTGAAATGTAGTGTAAATATATAGTGTGTAATGGGAGTAACTTTTCATCTACAGTTCCCAAGTGAGCGACGGCTGAGTAGAGGCCACCGAAAGCCCCTTTGGATGCCTGACACCGACAATGAACCTACTTGATGAACAGCAATAATCTCAAACTGTGAAATTTTTTGAAAAAACAAGCAATAAAGAGACGCTTTTCTTTTTCATAATTTCTCCTCACTAGAAATGTTCTAAATGATTATATAAGAACAAACTACTAACGCATTCATTTCAATAAACAGTGCGGAACTATTTTACTCGAGTAAGTTTTTTTATTTAAATGAGCCCGGATAGTATTTTATAGTTAAAAATTACTCGCCTATAACTGAAGCTGGCTGATAGCCAGTTTTCGTTTGTTTCCTTTCGCCAGTACGCTGAGCGGTACTATTTGTAGGGCGTGTTGTAGTACAGAAATATTTTAAACTTTATTATTAAATTAAGGCCAAGTATTTATTTTAATAATCGTTAGCATCTGACCCTGCAATGCCTTTGAGGGAGGTCGGTTCGACCCTCACACAAACTTAGTAATTGTGTGCTTTAAGGTGACTCGGATGCTTCTAAGTTTGGACAGTATGATGAAATTAGCAGAAGCATATAATTCATGGAAGTCGATAAATATGCTAAACAAAATTGACAATAAAAACGTTCTCGTTTGGACTCTTGACGGGAAAACGGCTGATTTGCCACTGACGCTCAGGGGTTAATGAGCTGTATGATTTCAAGGTAAAACAAACATCGGGAGGCCAACGGAGTATTGGTGCTTTAGCTGGGTCCGCAGTACGGGGAAGATTTCAACTATTCATTAACGCGACGCGTTAAAGGTCCAGTTCTAAAAGAGTTTAGTTCCGACATTGCCGGAGACGGTCATAGCGAAAAAGCTGATGGCGTGGCGCTGGCAGCTGGTTTCTGGCAACTAACACAGCCGTGCACTTAGTTTGTCGCAGCATTGTGCGGCGTCACCTCACCACTTGAGCTAACCGATTTGGCAATAGTTGCTAACTCTGGCTTCTCTGTTCAGAAGCGAGAGTGAAGAAAACAGAACCTTCAGGACCCTTGCCTTCAGAGGCAAACATCTTAACTCTCGACTGGGCAGGAATGCTCGTGAGGCTTGGAGTGAAAAATACCGAACCCTTAAGACACTTGCTTTCAGAGGCAAATATCCTAACCCTCCAGTGGGCAGGGATGCTCGTGAGGATTGGTTAAGCAGTGCTTTATATCTCTGCTGGCCTTTCACAGATGGCTATATATGCTCAACAGCATCAATGTTACAACTCTCACATTTTTAGTAACGTTTTTTATTGCCTCAGGGCGTAACGAAACATGCGAAAAAATTTAAATGGGTAATAAAAGAAAGAAAAGAGGTTGGAAGTTCTAGTGAAGTTCAAAACAGAACGATGATAAAACCCTTGCGTCCATGCAATGTACGAAGATAGGTTGCTCAGCGAAAGGACCACTGCCGTCCGATGCCGAATTCTCGTCGGCTTCAGTGCCGGGCAAACCCACAACCAGTGGTGAATATCTGCCTTGTGGCAGATATTGTGAATTTTGCCAGTGCGCATGCTGCTCAGGAAAAGGCTGGACATTCCCAAAGCCATACAGCATACAATCTTGTTGCTATAAATACCAGAGAGTGGCACCCTTATAGCCTGGCAGTTGTTATCATTAAGAAATAATTGATTAATTCCTTAAATTATGAAGAATGTCTTAAATATCCATACGCAGGACTACAGAAGCTGCATCCCGAACAATCAAGAGCCTGTACAGCTGTTAGACGGAGTGCGAATCGAAAGAAAGTTGGAACTTTAAATATATATTGTCCTGCAATATAATTTAAGTGCATTGTATCGCGTGTTTGACGATGCTATTACCCCCTGTCCTAACACGCATATTCGGTATTTAATATTCTAATCTGTTCTAGAACCAAAATCATGGCACTGACGGTGCGGCACACAGTGGTGGTTCTTTGCAGATGATATGACATCAACTGGCGAGCAATGGACAATTGAATAAATTGCAAATGCGCTGAAAATTGTATCAACTAGATGAATATGTTGTGTAGCGTTGTTTTATTTCATAATAAATTGTTGTATTGTGCATTATCCACGTTTGCTTCACACAAAGGACTACAAAGCAAAAGAACAAAAAGCATCAACAGAAGCGCTGGTTGCTTCTTTTCATCAAAGAATTTCCCAAAATATACACCTGGGGCTAAGCAGCCAAAGTTAGGCAGGAGAATTCAATGACACCGCTAGTCGCGTCTCGCTATTGTAGGATGCCTGTGGAGAGGGAGGAAGGGCCAGTCAAGGAGACAGCTCACGAAAAAAACACTTTGGGAGGTGCATGGTGACAAAAAAATGTTTCTTACCCTGTTGGTTCTCGGTCTCTTGGTTCCTCATTTCATTTCTGCGAGGCACCCACGCAGTCTTACCCATGGAAGAGACGCCGTCAACTTTAGCAAAAACGAGTCACAGCGACAACCACGAGAAGCCATCATCCGCAATATTGTAGTGACGAGCTCCCGTAGGCTGTTTCAATTGGTCCTGCAGCGTGCCATCACCGGGCAAGTTAAATGGGAAAGCGAAAGACAGAAAAAATTTAGTTGACGGCAATTTCTGCTTCCTTGTATTTTGAAAATTTTTTCTTAGCAACTCCCGTTAAAGTACACCGGCTCATGTAATCCTTTTCGATTCGGTATCTTCGTGGTATAAAGAATGCATCGAAAATGTAGCGAACAAGCATTGCATGGCACCTTTAAGATATTTGACATGCACGCCTAACACATAATTTTGAGTCTTAAGAAAATCAATATAGCCTAAACGCCCATTATAATTAAGGTTATCTGTTTGCGTTTAGTACACGTTCTGCAAAATTTCTTTTCAGGCTCCATTGCTTGCAACCTACAATAATGCAGTTCCAGTAAGTACCTCTTTATTTCTGATTAGTAGGAATATTCTTTTCCTAAAATATATCATGTTATGACAATGTTACCTACCTTTTCCGGGAGCTTTCACGTACGAATGGCTAAGCAGTTTTTAATATTTATCGTTTTCCACTTAATTCGTTACATTTTAAGTATTTATTCCTACTCCTAAGTAAGGAATTAGAGAACTCTTATCAAGGCAATTACAACGCATGAAATTACAGTATGATTATTATTGCTATTGGAGAAAGCGCCCTCCATGGAGCAGGAAAAGTTTCTTTTAATAGACACGCCGCAGCATTGTTTAATTCGTATAACACATTCTTCACACTATTTGCACATTGTCCGTTGTTTAAAATCACAAATGACTACACACAATGAGTAATTAACTGGGGCTTGCCGGGTTGCCGGGTTGGAAACGCACCTTTCTGTGTATTGCACTCGAAAACCGGAAAAATAAAAGCACACTTGCGCTGCGTAAATTAATGAAAAATGTGAAATTTCGATTAGTTCTTTACAGGCGGCCACTTAAATGTTATAGGTAAATCATTGAATGTTACCTGTATTGTATTTCCGCAATGATAATAAAGGTGTACGAGGCAATACTGTTGGCTCTGTCTTCTTCGCGTGAAATTTATTATTTTGGAGTTTTTTTTATGCCGGGAACATTTCGTACACTGCACCTTTCGTGTCGTCAATGAGAATAAATTTGCCGCGAGAAACTGAATGCATAACTTCAGCCGTTCGTAAAATAAAAGTACTCTACTAAGAGGTGCATTATTATCTTACGAACGGAATCAAACGAAAGCCTTAAAATAAATAATTCTCACTGCGATATCGGATGGACAGAGTGAAGCATTAGTGGCAATGCTAATATTTCGAAGTATCGCGCTCATACTTTAAAAAACATTCCAGGGTTGTAATCAGGCCTGCCTAGGCGTCGTAACGTGAAAGCATTTTGAGCTCTGTCAGGCCGGCTGGTGGACTGGACCAACACTACGCTAGCTAACCTCGCCACACTCGACGAAATTCCTTTATGTGTACGGCGTATTTTCCACAGTTAAATTCGTAACGACGACGATGTTCACGGGGTATGTTACAGTGTAAAGGTAACAAAGAATAAATGTTAAAAGCATAGCGCGAGGATGTGTTGAAGTTCTGCACGACGCGAAATCGTTTTCTGCGATATCATTTTATCAACATCGTATTTTTTACACTCAGAGTTTGCATGAACTGTTGACAAAGTTAAAGTTCGCACCAGCATAAGTACAAGACGAACACACAGAAGAGACACACGGCACAATCCCTCGACATCAAGTGAATCATCCACTCGCAGCTGATGTCAATCGATTGTCCCGTGTGTCTCTTCTGTGTGTTCGTTTCCTACTTACGCTGGTGCCAAGTTTAATTCTAAATCACCAACCAGAACAACTTTCTGCTTTACTTGATGTTTGCAGAGGTTTTATGAAACGTCTCAAAAACCACTCAGTTTATTAGAGAACGTACTTCACAAAGAGACAGTACCAGACGTGTCTGTGCCGGCCGGGAACGCTTATCCGGCCGCTCTCTCTCAGGTTCGAAACTCAGTGGTGGCAAAATTTGTATTTTTTGTTTTCATGATGTAAACCATTCTTTCCCATTAATATATTTAGTTGTTATGAAGCCGTTATACTGCTATATTTTGTCCTTTTAAATGCACTATTAACGGAGTAGAATTAAGGCCCTATCCCCTTCAGGCGCTGCGTCCCCATTTGTGGACGCGACCTGAATTTCACTATAATTTTACACGGAGTGCGAATTTTCGTTTTTGAATTTGGCATCCGTGACATTTGGACCTACCCTGTTGAGTATGTGGCGCCATCTCTTGTTTCTACAGCGAATGTGTTCGTAAACAGCAAGTAAAAATGGACGTCGCAGCATTTTATGGCGGGACGAATCAGCAGCTCTTACTTTTTCATGCCTCTTTCTAAACCGATGCCTAATAATACTATTTACTGTAATGAATGTGTCAATAAGGGTTTGCAGATATTGCATGCTAGATTTCATTATCTTAGTTAGTTAGTTATATGGAGTTTTATGGCGCATAAGCATTATCTTAGACATAGAAAAAGTGCTTCAGTGGACTTTCAGAGTTTCGCGTCCACAAATGTGGACACGGCGTCTTAATGCCGAAATTGTTAAAGTGTCTACGGTGCTTCGTTATTTCGTGCAAGAGCAGTACGTAATACGCTGATTTGCGTGCAGGTTTCAGAGCCTTGAAGGCGCAAGGTATTCTCAGAGGAAAACATTTATTCATGCCCAATAAATAGTTAGAAAATGCAGAAACTGTTGCGATGTTTTCAATCATGTAGCAGCTTTGAGGTACCATGTCCACATATGTGGACGCGAATAAAAAAAATATTTTTACATAATCTTTTATATTTCAAATTCGGCCTAGCCTACTGATCAACCATGGAGCAAAAAAAAAAAACTTTTCCTTTCAGAAACTTTATTGGCGTCTGAAGGGCCTGTTCTGAAAATACGGACTTGTGGATGTCGCCGTCAGTGTCGTTATCGGCGTCGACATCGTCAGCGAAAAGTCACAGGCATGACAATAATAGGCAGTTCCTGGCAACTAACATGGCTGGAAACTGATTCGTCATTCGTTTATGTACCGTCATGCGACCATGTCACATGGCCCTGCAACTGATGCTTGTCATTTCACATGGAACGGAGAGAGGAAGTCGCACCCTTCAAGTCCCTTACATTCGGAGGCATACATGCTCCCCAGGCCCCGCGGGCACTTGCCTGCCACGTGACATGTCATGTGTCATTTCAAATAATGTCGTAGCTTACATCTGCATGCTAAACGGTATTTTTGATCTGTGCTTGTGGTTTTATCGTTCGTGTTGCTATTTAACTGGAGAATTACCTGAAGATGCCTCTGCCTACTTTAAAATGTTCTATCATGCTAAGCCGACCACAGCTGCAGCCCGCTGGATAAACATGCCAGTTCTCACGCTTCCACGTGCGCATCTCTTGAGCGAGTCCCAGTGCCCATGAAAATTATTCGACAGGGCTGGTTCAGTACAATGGAACATTGTACTGAACCTCTCATTATCGCACATCACTCGAGGCAATGTGCAATAATGAAAGGCGAAGAAGTAGTAACAACTAGAGGATGCACGTCAGGCGGGCAAAGCGCGACATCCATGGGGGATGAACTAGGCGCGCCTGTCGGGACAGACATGAGGTCTATAGCGGATGCAGGAGCATACGGAGTGAGAGCTGAGAGTACAGGTAGCCTTATCGTCTTTGCTGTATGTGCAAAAGAGGCTAGGCGAGCCGGCGGCTGCGCAGCCTATGCACTGAGATAGTGTGAAGGCGCTGGTAAATAGTTGGCGAGGACCGGTTTGGCACGGCTGGCTCTTGCCTCAAGTTCGGTCTAGGAGCGGCATCTGCGCAGGCGTGTGCGTACCACTTTATGGCGATCTTCCTGCGGCCTGGAAGCTTACGATTATATAGTAATCTTGATCTATACCATTACAGATACAAACATTAAGAAAATAATGAATAAACGAGGAGAAAAGTGAATATGCGCGAGAAAGGTTCGGCAGACTGGAGTCATAGGTGTTCGTAATAGATACCCTAAAGGCGCAGCTGAAGGCAATTTATTAATTTCTTTTTCACACTACATTCAGACATAGCAGCAACAGTCATTAAATAATGCAGGTAGAAATTAATACATTTGTGATCATATAAATGTTTATTTGCAAAAACGTTCGTTTTGTAGTTTTTCAGACATCCAGGTTTAACAAAAAATGCAGCAGCCATTTTAATAACCGTTTTCACATAAGATTTGAAAGCTGAATTATGATAATTGTTATGGATTGCGTGTTTATCAGTATGCAATAGCCATTAAGCCTTCACACGGAATGCAGCAGGTGAAAGATTTCATTCCTTCTTATGTACTGCTCCGACGTATCTGCTGGAACTTCTGGTCCAGGAAGTCCTACAATAAAGAACTTGCGTTGAAAATGGAAATCATTCGCAACAGTTTAGTGACATAATAATTCGGTTTCTATCTTTGAAAAGGAAAGAAACATTAAATTTACTTTGACACATTATCTCTATGGGTGCAAAAGTGACATCGAGTAACAGGTTCTGAGAGCATAACAATCAGAAGAACCAAGTTAGTTGTGGTTTAGCTCTGGTTAACCATAGTTGAATTGCGAAAGCAACGGTGGAAGTTTCTTTTGCCTGCAAGAGTATTCACCTGTCACTCCCAATCAATGTAAGGTGCTACATTACTATTGCGAAAGCAATACTGCTAGCACTTCGAGCCTTTGGCGTGTCGTGGCGCCTCCATACATGACCTTTCACGTGGCCGTGTGACGTCACGCCAGACCGAGAGACGGAGCTCCAGCTCGCGCCATCGGATGGTGGCGGTGAGGACTTACCGGAGCCGCAGCGATGACTTCACGCCATTTTTACGTGACCATGTGACGTCACGCCAGACCGAAAGACGGGGCCCCAGCTCGCGCCATCGGATGGTGGAGGCGAGTCCATGCACAGCGCTCGCTGTTTGTGACGTCACGCTAGGAGAATAAATGGGGCTGTGGCTCGGCTCCTCGCAGTAGTCGGGACGCAGCCTTACGGTATGTCGGATGATGCGTATAAGGCGAGGCTGGAACGATCTGCTGCAGCCAAGCGGCGGCGCCGTGCTGAAGAAACAGAAGAACCGCCTGGCTACGCTTGGCTCAACTAGGCGTAGCTTGAATGTTTAGCTGAACTGGTTGGGCTATGTATAAGCAAGACCAATTGCTTTCGCAATTCCCCGGACTTAACCAAGTTGAGCCACAGCAAATTTTTTAATGACACTTAGGCTCATCCTTTTAGGGTACGACGCGAGAGCTTAAGCTACCAGCCCACATATAAAGTCTCGCTTCAACCTAGCCGTATTGACGTGCCTGCGTGTCGTAGGGGTAACAAGAGTGAAAACGGTTCTGGCAGGCTGATACTGATGTCGCACTCCCGTATGAAAGGAGCGACCCGAGTTGCCAGCTACTGTTCGTGGTATAGAGGTAACGGGAATTCAAATATCATGGCAGGCTTATCGAGGAGGTCGAGGAGCAGGGGGAGTCCACGCGCCATGGACCACGCGGCAAGCGGTTAGACCTGGCGTAGTATTGATTTCGCGTTAATAACGCGTGTGTTAGATGCCCTGCCAAAATGCGTATTAGGTGTCCGTGGTACCTGTCACTTGAGCAAACTGTAGCTTCTTATGCTAGTCCGTACATAGTGGCAATAAACTTTTCATTTTTGCGTATAATTTTGACTGCACACGATAGCGTATACAGCTAGTTCCACCGAAAAAGAGCCGCTGGTGCGGAAAAGGAAAACGGTGGTCGCGAAATATCCTGGTTGCTTGACAGGACCGGGAAGTCATACAGGGAGCTGTGCGGGAATTTTAAAGATCTGCAATTCAAGTAAAGCTAACGAATTGCAAGACGTCCAAATCAGCCCAAAATCAGCGAGGAGGTGAAACTAAACGGGTTTTCAGATAATAGAATTCAATCAAATAAATTTGTCGCTGTTCGGATTACAATCCTGAACGCGTAAGAAACGAAGGGTCGTTGGTGTCATGAGCGGTATAGGATAGCCTAAAGAACTTGTTGTGCGTATAACTTACTAGAATGTTCCTGGAATGTGTGCTCACATTACAGCGATAACGAAAATAAAATCTTAACTGCCTCATACGCAAAACTGTTTTATAGTAGTCCTCTCCTAATGCATTAACTTGTGTTTAGATGGCCGCATTCAGTACTTTTAAAGCGAAAGTTTCACTTAGCTAGCTGCGGCGTGTTCTTCGTAAGCCAGAATTTGCCCTTTAGCCGACCTTCAACCCCGTACCTCGCAGCCATAGAGTTTCTTACTCTTACCTAGAGGGAAAGCTGTGCTGCCGTCTATGGGCGTTTACATGGAGTTTCCAGACGGCCAGTTCAGCCACCATGGGCGCTCAAAGCATCATGGGCCGGTGAGCTACCGAGTGCAGAACTACAACTTTTGGCCAAAACTAATGCAAAGATAAACGTTGTTCTACCGTAAATAATGCCCTAAGATTGAATATTGTGACTATAAATTGTAAAGAGAGAGAGAAACAGCATGTCAGTGTGATATTTATCAAATATAAGCGATGGCTCTTTCTCCTATTGGCTTAGTTTTGAGCAGCACAAATACCAATATTTCGCACTTAATATGCAAACTTTGAAATAAAAAAACGTTATAAAAATATTTATGGTTGCGCAATCACTTCAGGAAGTTTTTAGTGGCATTTCGGGAAACAGAAACCATTTATTGGCGACGTCTGCTTTTGAGCCTTCGCTACTATGGCTTTCGCGGTCTATGTACGCACCTTCAAATGATGATGATGACGAAAAAGAAACATCGCAGTAACGCCACTCCACGTACCCGAGAAAAACCGACTGTCCCGCAACAAGTAGCACACCGGCCCATGATTCTTAGCGCGCCCATGGTGGCTGAAGTGCAGCGCCCTCAGCTTTCCCTCTAGTTAGTGTAAGGAACTCTATGCTCGCAGCGAGCCGCCTGCTCGCGCGCACTTCTTTTTCATCTCATATATGGTGCACTTAGAAGGCGGTGCTTCATTCTTCTCGCTTCTTCTACATCGCACACCTCCTTTTTCTCCACACATCTGGCAACTTCTTTCGTGACGGTACATTTCACCACTCTCCACGGATGATTGATCGATTAAAACCTAATTTTCTGCCAATTTAGGGGTTCTCATACTCCCCTCTCCTGGCGCGAAGGCCTGAGGAACCCAGCAGGCTGATGAACCTGGCATGCAGGCCTGAGGAACTTAATACTGGCGAAGGTACGAGCCAGTCTCCTGGCGGCTGACGCCATAAATAACGCGTGTTGTCATCAATTACCTATAGGAATCGCTGCAAATGCACAGTGCACTTAACTTGCTGCGCCGCAGCAGGGGATATAAGCTGTGGAACAGCCAATCAATCGCTGCGCTCACCTGCAGCCGAATTCACATATTCTTCCGACATCGGTCGCCGTGAAGAAGTAACACGTATGAAAACTGAAGCCAAGAGAGGTAAACGAACAACGGAAACCCAAGAAGAGCGAGAAGAGAAACATAAAAAGTGATGACGCAAGGCTGTGGAGAAGAAGGTGTGAAAAAGAACAACAGAAAAACGATTCGGTCTCATCCGCGACTGCTACTGCTTTCTCACTGTATATGCTGTTTTAGCTGATTTAAGCCACTGCTAATTTTTTTTTGCTTCAACTGTAGGAGAGTACCGTCAATATTTAAATATAGGAGTTAGCTCAATGCCTCTCTGGTGGGGTGCAAATAATTCAAATCAACCACCAGATGAAAGTCTGCATTGGATTCCTCCTATAGTGAATACTTGAACAGCGTGCATTACAAAACTTCTGAGTCGTTATATGAAAACATGAATAATGAAAACAGAAGGGCCACTGCATTGTTATCTCTTATTTTGTTTGGCTCATGACTTTAAATATACAATAGTGTATGCCTTGCACTTAGGGCCGAAGATCATTTCGACCACCGTTCAAACGTGTTTATGTTAGTCAGTGAGATAACCTCAACTTAGTGACTGCCTTTTCCGAACAGCTTTTGGTTATCTACAACAACGAATCTTATCGTCTTCTCACACGAATATGTTTATTCGGCATTTCTATCAGCTATCGCAAATTAAACCGAGTCTTATTCCATTAAGTCAGTCGTATGAAGGGTCCAGATGAGACAGTAGACAGGGTCACGGAAAAAGAGCTGGCTGTACACTGCTACATTGAAATCCTATCAAACAAACGTGGCATCACCCCAGAATATCCACAGAGATTGTTTTCGCTAAACATAATGCAGCAAAATGAACAGTAATTTGGGGAAGTGGTAGTGTAGACGAAGTTTGCGCTGAAGAGAAGTTTGGGGTAAATGCCGCTGTGATCGCAAGAATGTTCAACTGAACGGTCTTAGGCTCACCATAAGCCCAAAGAGAATTTTATCTATGTGAGGCCAAACCTAATGGGATATGTGGATAGAGAGAAAGGACATTTCAGAATATCTTTTCTGTTTTGAAGTGGACACTGTGGGCATGGGAAAGTACACTCGCATCGGTGTCAGCCTTACCAATTTATGCCGCTTATTTAACATTTCCAATTGTCTTGGAAATGCGAAAGGCTTACAAATTTATGGTTTGTGATTTCAAGCTCAAGAATTCAAAATTATTTTCGAGTTTCTGTCAACAATATAGCATCAGAGGTAAAACCACTTTTTTTCCTGACAAACATAAAATTTATTATATTGTCACGCACTTCCCGCGGCCCTTATTGAAGGAAGATGGGGTTTGACGGGATAAGCAGAAGAGGAGGAAGCTGGTTCTGCCCCGCTCTTGTGTGCTATTCTCTAGCGCAACATAAGATCTGTCTAAATAAACGTCGTAACAAATGTGGTGGAGTTTGCGGGCTAAAGATCACCACGGAACCTCTCCGACTTCGCCGGAGCAGAAGAATTGCTGGGCTACCTCCCCTACGGACGGAGATGGCGCAAGCAGACGTTTCAACGTCGCCCATGCCAGCAGCACAACCGACCATCCCACAGCCTTATCGGGAACCCCGACACTTTTATGGCAAGCCTGGGGAAGACGTGGATGACTGGCTCACCCACTACAATCGGGTGAGCAAATACAACCGCTGGGATGCGAATACCAAGCTGGCGAATGCGGTATTCTTTCTTGAAGAAACTGCACTAACATGGTTTGACAATCATGAAGCATCCCTTACCACCTGGGATCGCTTCATGGAAGATATGAGAGCGGGATTCGGCGATGCCGATGCTCGAAAAAAGAGCGCAGAACAGACTCTGGCTCAGCGAGCGCAAGTACCGGAGGAGACCTGCACAACTTATATAGAAGAAGTCCTCAAGCTATGCAGAATAGTTGATGATCGAATGACAGAAGAAGACAAAGTGGGCCACCTCCTCAAAAGAATAGCGCAAGATGTGTACAACTTTCTCATCTGCAAGGAGGATTTGAATACCACCGCTGATGTAACACGACACTGCCGCACGTTTGAATCTTTGAAGCGACGCCGTATCATTCCGAAGTTTGGTCGGCTGCCTAATGTGACAACTGTCGCTAGTGTGGATGTGTCTGAAACGACAAGCCTGGCAGATACAATTCGCCAGATCGTCCGCGAAGAGCTTCGGAGGCATCAAGATATTGGGGGCCACGTCAGACCCGTCTACAGGAGCACCTCTTCGTCAGACAGCCCATCTTCTACCTGTTATGATCCTTCTGTTACGTCTCCTTCGGACACCCGATGCTGTGCTGCTCATCGCCCGAACATCCAGCCTCTCAACATCAACGCCTACAACAGTGAGCACTCTCGTCCTCCTCGTCGACCACATCCAGAGCATGAAACGTTTAATCCAAGCGACGATGAGCCTTATTCATCGAATGAACGTGAGCCGCCAGTGTGTTATGCCTGTGGAATGATCGGCCACATTTCCCGCTTTTGCCGCAACCGTCGTCCGTACCAGCAGTATCGCCGACAGGGGGTGAACTCCCGTACAAGGCTTCCTGCTGACAATGATGATTCATATAGAAGAACACCTGGCCGGAATGAGTACAGAGCAGCAGCTAGCCGACAAGAACGCAGAATGGTGCTGAACCGAAACGAATCACCGGCCTCTGACCGTAGCCTGACACCACCATCTTGGCGCCTACGACAATCCCCTTCTCCCCGACGACGGTCGCCACCTCCGGGAAACTAGTGAGTGCGGCCGATGGAGGTGAGGTCGCAAAAGATTCTAGCTTACCCATGCCTCTGCCCATTTCGATGTTAAAAAACCGAATTGAAGTGTTTGTGGACGGTGTATGTGCTATGGCGTTGTTGGACACAGGTGCAACTATTTCTATTATAAGTCTCGCTTTTAAAAACTGCCTTGGTCGTAAAATTATGTTTGCTTGGGATAGTGCGACAAAATTATGTGGTGTTGGTGGCGAACCGCTTAACCCACTTGGAGTCTGTTCCGTTAAGCTGTACAGCTTAACTCGGAATAGATATTCAGAAAATGTTCCTGCTTTCAACATTCCTGCTCCAAACGAACGAGTGCAGATTAGAGTTTCTTGACAGATTTTTTTTTTATGCATAAGCATTGTATGGCTATGTAGGTGGGTTTGGCGTGGGCATAATTTTGTCAGCGCTTTAAAAGAGGAACTAGTTGGTATATCGAAACAAGAATGATACCATAAGATTAAGCATCAAGAAAAACTATGCAAGTGACAAAATTGTTTATTTGGGTTACTAATTTAAATACGTACAGGCAATGAAGTGATTCAAACGTCAAAATAGCCGGGACTGTTAATGTCGACGTCCAACGGGGGTCACATGGTACTCGGGAATGGTAAGAAAGTGTGTAAAGAGAGGTAACCAACTGCAGTCTCCAAATTTCTAGAGCACTGCAGATTCTGCAGTGCAGAAATTCGATAGCCTGAGCGTTGCTGCTTCACATGGTATATCCAGCGCGCCTTATCGAATACAACCAGCGTTCAGTTGAGCGCGTCAAAGTTCACCGGCGTTCTGTAATTGGTTTACAGGAAGGGTAAGGCGCAGTATTTGTCACTCGTGAAATCCCGCTAACGCATCTCGCAGACAACGCAGTAAAGCTCAGGTTTACGCATTTCTCAAGTGCAGATTCTGCAGTATCTCGGAAACCTTTTGTAGGAGCTTGACCTAAAACTTTCGCGACCAGATGGCATTTCCATTACATTTATGATATGTTATGCAGAATAATGTTCCAAGTACTTTTGTATCTTATTAAAGAAGTCATTAAATGAAGGCTCATTACCGAATCACTAGAAAGTGGCCAAAATTAGGCCAGTTAAGAGAGCTGGAGAGAGAATATCTATGCTGATTTACCGTCCGATATCATGAACCCCAACAGGATACAAAAATTTAGGACAGAATATTCATAAGCATGTAGCAGATTTTCGTGAACAAAAAGAGTTTATAAGTGATACATAGCACGAATTTAGACAAGGCGTTTCTACCACCACACCAGCCAGCACAAGTATTTCAGTATTAAGGGGAAATTCTCACATGCCACCCTCCGTTATGAAGCCTGCTGTTCTTACGACATTGGCAACGAGCGGTGCGTTGTTTATGCTTCTGTAGTGCAAAGTAGTTAAAGGACTTCTGGGTCCAAGGAGACCGGTCTGGGTAACTAATTCGATCCAATAACAATACTAATGGGTTCATAGAAAAGGGAAGGCGCAATGTCTGTCAGGCTTATTCTGTAGACACCCTTACCACGCCGTAAAGGAAAGGAGGAAGATGGGAGTGAAAGCGGAAAGAGTGAAAGGGGTGCCGTAGTGGAGAGCTCCGAAGTATTTTCTGCCACCTGAGGATCTTTAACGCGCCCTGACATCGCACAGCACACCGACGCCTCTTCCTTTCATCTCCCATGAAACGCAGCCGCCGGCGATCGGACAAAAGAAGGGCCCAGTATTGTTTTAGGCTACCCACATTTGGCTACCTAAGCCGAATACGGGCAGCCACTTTGGGCTGCCTACACGAGTGCGAATTGGGCCCAGTCAATGAAAAACAAATCGGCCGCACACGCGGTGCCTCTCTAGGCACGAGTGGCAAATTCCGCATGGGGCCCGTATGGGCTTCCCGTACGGGCCCCCATTTCATAGCTCTTTTTGTGCTACTTGGGCTTTCACCTCTATCGAAGCGATGCCCCCCTGACTGGTATGACTACTCTTGCGTCCTAACCACTCAGTCAGCGCAGCGGCTAATTCATCAAAATTTAGTGGTGGTTGTGGTGGTGGCAGTGGTAAAAACTTTATGTTATGTTGGCAGCCTTAAGTGATTACATACTAGTGACGGATCGGCTCTTGGTTGCGTGTTGTGGCCGGAAGCTGGTGCTTCCCAGCGACTCACAAAGCCCATTCCGCCAGCCGCTTTTGAACGGCCGGTTCAGAGCTGGACTCCGCAGCCTCCCATCACTCGAGGTCGGAGAGTTGCCAAGTGGCTCGAGGGTGGAATTCCGAGCAATTGATCATGATGTGTTCAAAATCAGCTTTAGGTGCCCCACACAGGGTGCACTGTGGCGAGAACAGTCCTGGATGGATCAAAGCTAAAAAAGCAGAGGATGGGAATGTACTGAAGCTGACGCCACGTCACCTGTTTTGGCGTAGTCAGAGATGTATGAGGAGGAGGCTAGATGGTTAATTGATCACGGTAATGAAGAGAGATTTCGTGATACAATACCACGCGCTCGCGAAGGACTGCCCAGGCGGTGTCAGTCCTTCTCGGCTGACGTATCCTCGAGCAAAAGAGTGGGCTGCTCCGTTTCCTGGGTGACCCGTATGAGCGGGCACCCATTCTAATTGAATTGTGTGGCCGGATGGGGGCAGGGAGTTCAGGAACCGGAAGGCCGGGCCAGAGGTCCGACCTCGGGCAAAATTTCGCACGGCGGATTTTGAGTCGCGAAAGATGGTGGTGGCACGATTAATATGACATGGCGAGGGCAACCGCTGCCTCCTCCACCTCCAGGGAAGTGGAATCAAGAGTAGTGCCGGCTGCGACCAGTTGCAGGGAGTAGGAGACAGCGCTGACAGCGCTGACAGCGAGCGCAGGGTGGGTAGGGGGGGTGGAGGTAAGATTCAGGGTCTACGTAAACGGTCTCTGGCTGGAAGTCACGCCGTTTGGAAACGCTTTTGGCGCACCCGTTCATTGCACAGTATTTCAGGTTGTATTGTACAATATCGTTAGACATGGAATACGTGTTTTAGTAATGTTGGGGGCTAGCTCATGACAGGAATGTCAGCCGACGATTATAATACTAACGGTGAGACATTACTGCTTTCCCAGCATTTAGCAGCCACATGTTTTCTCTGTGTATATGCCTTTATCACGAACACCTCAGTACGGGAGTGTTAAATGACGAATTATCGCCGATATTCCAAGCTTATTTGTGCACTGCCTGAGTTTTTAAAACCCAAGCTCTGTAAAAGAAAAACAAAATTTAGCACTCACAGCATCGGCACGAGCACCCGTAGTCGCTAACACTGCAGTCTGCATCTGTCAGCGACGTGCTCGTGCATGTAGGTGCCAAGAAAGATGAGCAGCTTGATCCTTTAGGAACTGAAAAAGAGAAGACAAGAAGAACAAGGTGAATAAGGTGCTGTGAGAAACCACGCCAGCAAAGCAAGTCATATCGACCGCAATATTTTCGAATATACAATATACGCCATTTGAAGAAACGATGCAAAGCAATAAGTCGCACACTGCGGGCATCTGAAAGTTGCGCTTCCAGCAACGGTTCTCTAAGCTTGGTTTACGCGCGCGTAACGTGTGAGTTGCACAGCCTTGGGCACTTGCAAGCACGTACCGTGAAACTTTATCACGGGAGAAACGTAAAAATTGTTCCAAAATCGTTTTCGGCTTTTTCAACTTATAATCTGCACGCAACGTTCAGCCATGCAGAAATAAATACGGTGTTTTTGATATGTGACGTGGATCGCTTTTGCTTCCCAAGCCTCTTGCTTTTTGCTTTCATGGCCTCTGCCTGTTCCGTTATGCGAGGAAGACCACTGCCTAGAATTGCTACTCTGTAAGAAATGTGAGCGAAATTACAAGTACATACAGAAAATTTCTGTTTCTTTATGGAGAATCTCTATGTGTAGATGACGGAAATACGTTCACGAAAAGAACTGTAATTTCCTTTTTCGATCCGAAACCTTGATTGGAAGCAAGACAGTTGGAGGCAAGTATGTCGTCTCCTCAATTTCCTATCTTTTTATATTCATGCTAATTGGAAGAGAAAGGGTATGACAAACACGAAGGTGCTGTTCGACAACGGCTTGCCAACAATTGCGGTAAGATTAGGGAAAACTTTGGGGCTCTACACTGAAGTTCGTTATCGGTGACTGAGCATACAGTGGGCCAGAACACAAGGGGGAGTGGCTGCCAGCTACAGTGATATCTGCTATACATGCTGTGGGTCCACTCGCTGTTTCGGTGGCTACACAGCAGCTTTTGCAAGGACACCTTTATGGTAGGTGCCATCGAGTGTTGCCAAAGCAAACATAGATTTTCGCGTTATAAGACTAGTAAAGATTTCGCCTTAACCATGGTTTGCTCTGAGAGGTATTGGAGCTTAACTTATTTTGGCAGGAAAAATATGCTAAATAAAAGAAACTGAAAAGAAAACATATACATCCTGTTAGCTGCAACAAAAAAAAAAAGCTGCGATATGACAAAAAGTAACAAAAGGACAGTAAACAAATTTACTGACATTTCCTGTTAGTTCTAAACAGAAAAAAATACATAAATCCGAGGAAACTTTAAATACCGAAGACAAAGCAGAACAAAAAATTGCTTCAAGACAGCTACCCGAAAACCGCTCTATTTTTTACCAAACATTTTTTCATTGTTTGTTTAGCGAATTACCGCAGCGGACACAATTAAACGGAGCACAATACTTGCATCCAAAATTTTTTTTTTTCTCACGTTGCATAGTTGAAAATTATAGCCTAGGTGTGAGCGAACTAGTAGTAAACGCCAGTGCCCTTTGCTTGGAGAAATATTGTTTTCTTACCTCCACTACAGAAGGCGTAATTTTATATTAAGAAAACGGGTTCGCGAGCCATGGTCTCGCCCGACCAGTCACAAATTCAGTCTCTTAAAAACGCCAGTTTGTTCCGGATAAAGAACAAGCATTCAATAAAAAGAAACAACGTCGAGTGCTACTGCGCTGAGAACATGCTGTTCATGCACGCGACAATAGAACAGCAACGATAAAGCGGGAAGAAGGACAGGGCTTTACCCCGGCGAGACAAAACACACTGCGGAGCAAATAGGGTGAGCAATAAGGCCAAAGCGCTAACGACGGCACAAGAAACATTGCTCCTCGAGTGACAGCAACTCACGCAAATACGCCTAAGCCATTCTTCCAGGCACTGATTCGGTCTTCTTCTCACAGATCTTGATACCGTCATCCGTGCACATTCCGCAGGCCCTTGTAGCACGAAAAGCCCCGAGCCTTGCTTCCGACGCGCTGATTTACCCTCGTCTTTTCGCCCCTAACATGCCGCCCCCAAGACTGGCTGCTCGCTCATGAGCACTCGCGTTGCCCGCGCCAGCACAATACAAAAAAAAAAAAAAGAAAAAGCGCGCGGTTTGAAACACGAAAAGAGGCGGCGGAGCCCCACAAGGAAAAGCGTGCTCCGTTTACTTATGTCCGCACCTGTACATATACAAGTAGCGACTTGTCTATCCAATGTCTTGCACACTTTTCGTTTGTTTATTATTTTTATTTAAATATCCTCAGGAACCGAACGCATTGCAGGGTGTAGTGGGAGAATATAAGTTAAGCAACACAGCACAGCAAGAGAAAATAAAATTTTCGGCTTAAGGAGGAAAAGTAAACAAACCAACATCCTCTGTTTCGAGATATGTATCAGCGAATACAGTGACAAGAAACTAGCATAGATTTAGTGAGCGTGCTGCTGCGTCTACTGCGTTTTCTTTTTAAGTATTATAAAATAAAAATGTGTTAAGATTGCGATATCAGTATATCAAATTATCTATCATGTTGAGTTACAACGCAGTCAACTATAAGTTCTGCATACTCGGATTCGATTGTTGCTTTTCAGCTTTAGTATTTCACATTTTAATTGTTAGAGTTGTGCATATATAGGCAGGTTTAAATTGATACGCAATCCGCGAGTTGCCCTTGCCCGACCGGGTGGCGTACTAAGTCGGAGACTTCTAGCGTTCCTGTATAAGGTCCCGAATGGAGCAGAATTCTGGAACTTTTCAACTGTGATGCTTTTCAAACGTTCAACTTTCAATTGTTAAGACGACTTCACAGATGCAGAGCGCCTTCTTGGCGTGCGCGAAGCGCCCTGATTATCTATATATCTATTTATCAGAGTATTAGACTAGATATGAAAAGGTTTTATTTTTCGGTCAAGTCTAACAAGCCCCGTGTTGGCTTTGACGACATCGAACCTGTTGGACCGGAAATGCTAAATTTGCGCAATAAATGCTATTATTGTTGTTTTCCTGCTCATGTAATAAAACAGTAATTGAGTATTGTTATTATTTTTTTGTCACGTCCAGCGCTATGATTACTAAGGGAGCACTTCAGGTGAGGCTCAAAGGAAGTATCTTTGCAAGACAAACTGAACCACCTTTGGAGGCTGCGAGGTTCGAAACTGGGTTGGGCCCCACCGCGGAGGAGGGGCGTAGCGGGGTTTACGGAGCTTCTCCCAAGCGCACAACCCTATAAAAGCCGAGCGCCAGGCCGGGGGACGCTTGTACCCATTTTTACCAATTTTTAAAGGTAAAAAAGTGCATCCCATTTTTCACTTTAAGAAAGAATACAAACTCGGAACGATTAACCAAAAGCAACCTTAACCCGACGTTTGCAACGGTGGAAACGTGGTCGCCTGTAAATGAGGCGCGTAGTTACAAGCCCCTTTCACCACAAAAGTGATTGAGGGAAATTTGCGGTCGGCGGACAAGCGTCTTTCCGATCGTTGTCATCTGTTTCTCTCATCATTGCAGAGCCGGCCATCGTTGTATGGTTCTTTATCTGTGCGCATATGTAAAGTCTTAAGCTCATAGGTTGCATTCCTGCACCGATATGAGCTACCGTATATAGATCTGGTAAAATATTTGGTCATTGAAATAAAAATCCGACTGGCATAGCAATCTTATATACGACATTTGAAGAAAATATAACGACCGAAAGGATGCGCCCCTGCACATCGAATACTATCACTGATATAGGTTAACTTTTAAACTCTACGAATTCTTTAAGAGGGATACCTGTGCCCGAAAAGGACAATCGCTCAAAACTTACACACAACCGACAAATATTGTTGCGATGAGTAGCCGAGATGTCGGAAGACGACGAGGGTGTTTTGCGTGCTGGGTCGAGCGATGACGATACCGAAGCTTAAGCTGTTGTGTTGGTGTGCACTTGTGTTCCGGAGGTGATCCTGAAGTTGAAGTGAGAGTCATAGCGCTCGGGAACGCCAAGTAACAGTTTGGTGAAGGTGCGGGGTGATGTGTTTCATATGCACTGGTGCAGCTATCTCCATATTGTTACAGGGCGTTCCCGAGCAGTAAGACTCTCAGTTCAAAGTCAGGAGCATCTACGGAACCCCGGATCGATACGGTGGGCCCTATCCTGAAGGGGATCACAGGCGACGCATTTAATCTGATTTGCAAAGATTGTACCACCGGTCTCTATCCTCCAGGTTTGCCATCAGTTTAAACAAGCTAAACACCGCCGAATTACTCCCCGTTTTGAACGACTTCACAACACGGCTGCCGCGTCTTCGTGCGAGGACGTACCTACAGTGCACTAGCCTTCGCAGACAGCAAATGTAACCCGGATAGTCCGCAGGGAGCAGGAGGCTCTCACTCCCGTTGCCTTTACTTCCGAGCAGACTGAATCCACTGAAGCCACCATTTTCCTAAGTAAAGAGGTCGTTTGCCAGGAGTTTGCGAACGCGGGCCTGAACTTCGCTGGACCCTATTAATACTCTTGTTCCCCACACGCCACACCAATAGTTGCTGTTGCTGCTCCCAATCAGCCTGTGCGATACCGCTTCCGGAATCCATACGAATGGCGCACCTCGGACGGACGGCCACATTTATTGCCATTGCCACGGCCGCTGATTTTAATATCAATCTCGCTCTTATAATCGACGCGACGACTACAGATGCGGCCTGCCATCGACACGTGATGACCGCCCCGCTCCCCCGTCGCCTTCAACGCTCCAACTCCCCTGAGATATAGCTGCTCACCATTTCCTCGGCCGCATCAGTGTTCCTTTCGCCGCCACCTCACTGACCGTCCTCTCCCCCCCACACCCTCTCCCCATTCTGGCGTTTATGCAAAAAACTAGCCAGTGCAGCATCCGGAGGTGACGCTGCATTGACATCTTGGCCCGTAAATCCTCTTTTCAACATTGCTGACCGAAGACATCTCGACATTAATATAGATGGTGTACCTGCAACTTTTTTTATTGATACTAGAGCCCCAGTTTCTGTAATATGCTCATCATTTCGTAAACGTCTGAAAAACATTCTGCGCCTCAGCCACAGCCTCCTCCGTTCGTGTCACCGATGGCAGTGCAGCTGCTGTCGTTTGAATGAGCCCTACTCGTTTTAGTATTGCCGACTGTACTATTCCTGGGCAGTTCACCGTTAGAGACCGCCCTCCTCACCAGTTTATTCTCATCATAGTCTTTTTGACTGCGCATGCTGCCTTTATCGACTGCTACACTGGCCTTCCACGCTTGGACCACGCGCTCTCCTCCGACAGCGCCTCTCATACACCCCGTCTCCGCACTGCTGAATTTGTTCGCCTGCCTCCCGAAGTTGACATCTATTTCCTATGTCTACGTTGCCCTCAGTTCCTGATGGCGCCTGCCTTACTTGATCTATCACTCATATTGTTCTTCAGCGTAACGTCATCCTTCCTCGCCCCATCGTCACCCAACCAAACCCAACCGCACCTACCTTATCCTCAGCGTCTTTGCCCAAGTCTTACACCAAGGCATCGCACCCGCGGATCTGTTTCCCCTCACCCAGTACATTATTTCTGCTGTCACACCTAAGCTCCAATCTGATCACTGTGCATTCCAGCTCTCGGCTACTTCCCATTATGACCTCACTTCTGCAATGATTGCTCCAGATCTGCCATCAGACCACGCCCACGCCCTCTCGCAACGCTTGAATTCCTACAAGGACCTTTTCGATTTCGGCAACAGTCTACTCGGCCGAACTTCCGTTGTGACACATCGCATTAACACCGGTAATGCTAGCCCAGTACACTGCCGGCCTTACCGTTTATTTCTGAACGCCAAATTATACAGGCTGAAGTCGACAAGATGCTGGCGAACAACAACATCGAGCCCTCCAGCAGTCCATGGGAATCACCTGTCGTCTTAGTAAAAAAAGAAAGACGTCAGATGGAGATACTGTGTTCATTGCCGCCACCTGAATGAGATCATCAAGAGAGACGTTTACCCCCTGTCCCGAGTAGCCGACGCGCTGGCCTGCCTGCATGATTCCAGCTATTTCTCGTCAATAATCTGCATTCGGGATACTTGCAAATAGTGGCAGACGAACTTGATCTCGAAAAAACTGCCTTTTGTACCCCTGACAGCCTGTACCAATCGAAAGTCATGCCTTTTAGTCTCTGCAACACTCCAGCGAGATTCGAGCATATGATGGACTCTCTCCTGCATGGCTTCAAATGAACCACATAGCTTTGCTACCTCATTGACCTTGTATTCTCCCCGACATTCGAAACCCACCTCGCTCATCTTTCTACGCTCCTTTCCGTCTTCAAAAATGTTGGTCTCAAGTTGAATTAAAAAAGTCAGCTTCGGCCAACGCCAGATAAACATCCTTGGCCACATGGTTGATTCCACAGGAGTCAAACCTGACCCTGGTAAAGTCAGTGCCGTCAGTGATTTTATAACTCCGCATTCCACAAATTATGGGAGAAGTTTCTTCGGCTTATGCTCTTATTTAAAACGGTTCATTGAAAACTTCGCCGACGTTGCCCGTCCACTCACTGCTCTCCTCAAGAAGAACGCACTTTTCTCTTGAGGCCCTGATAAATCTCACCCCTTTCAATTCCTGATTTGGCCCTCATTTGTGCACCTATCCTGGCCCATTTTAACCTTTCAACACTTACGGAACTTTGAATCGACGCATCTTCCCATGGCACTGACGCTAATTTGCCCAGTTACAGCATGGAGTCTCCCGTATAAATACCTGTGCCAGCTGCCCGCTATCTACATCTGAGCTCAGCTATTTAATTACAGAACTGAAATTTCTCGCACTTATTTGGGAGTTGACTAAATTCCGCTCTTATTTGTTTGAGAGGCCTTTTCGCGTAGTGACAGACCACCACACCTTGTTCTTGTCATCACTTAAGTGCCAAATTGGGCGCTTACGTCGCTCGGCCTCGCGCTTTCAGGAATGCACATTTCATATGCCTACAAGTCAGGCGGATTGCATAAAGACGCTGACTGTTTATCACGCAATCCCGTCGGTCCTTCTGAAATACATGACTATACTGCAGACGACTACGTGTTGTCCATCACGGACTTTCTGCACATCGGCGCCAGAGTCTAGACCGTTTTCTAACACCCATTATCGGTCAGTTACGCACCGACTACTCCGATCCTTCCGTCAATATGGTCTTTCCGAGCGACGATACATTGTCCCGACGCAGCATGCGCCCAGATGCGGCGGACCGTTTGCTCTTAGTCGCTACTTATCTCCTCTCTGCTGTTTTAGACCAACTTTATAAGGCCCCTACAGCAGGGCACCTGGGAGTGTCACGCTCGCACGCCATCGGTTTTTCTGACCTGGCCTTTATCGCTCAGCTCACCGCTACGTTGCAGCTTGTTACCTGTACAGGCGTCGGAAGAAACCGCAGCTTCAGCCTTGTGGTCACCTTCAACCAACTGACGTTTCTCCTGACCCATTTTTTCGCTTGGACTTAACCTCCTTTGGCCTCTTGCACAATAGACTTCCGGGAAAAGATGGAGTTCGGTTGCCACTGATTACACAACGCTGTACACTATCCCACTAGCTATCCCGACCAGCTGTGCCTCCGACGTCTGATTTCCTTCTTCATGACGTCATCCTGCCTCATGTTGCTCCCCGTCAACTGCTTACGAATCAAGGCCCCTCATTCATTACTAATATTGTTGACGACATGCTCCGGTCATGCTCTACCCGCTACAAATTTATGGCGGCCTTAATCCCCAAACGAATGGCCTTACCGAGCGCCTTAACCGGACGCTTACGGACATGCTGTCCATGTATGTTTCTGACCACTATCGTGAATGGGACGTTAATTTACCATTCGTCACAATTGTATACAATTCCTCCAGTCAAGATACAACCAGCTATTCAACCTTTTATCTCCTCCTTGTCCGTGACACTCTGCTCCCTGTTGACAGTTTTCTGCCTGCTGAAGTCCATTCCAACAGTTATGCATCCGATGCCATAGCATGTGCGGACGCCGCCCGAAACATTCCTCTGGATTGTCTGAGGGTTTCCCATACAGCCCAGAAACATTGTTACAGTAATCACCATCGAAATGTACGCTATCTGCCTGGCTCCCTCGTCCTCACTTGGTTCTCGGCTCGCCGTGTGGGCATGTGCGAGACACTCATGTTTATTACATGGGTCCCTACCACGTCTTGGAGAAACTTAGTGGCGTGACCTACAAGATCGCGCCCCTGTCTCCCACGCCGGCTCCACTGCACCACCTACACAAACTCTTCCCATCGCTCGTCTTTAACCATGCTATTGCCGCTATTGTGTGTGCGTGGGGGGGGGGGGGGGGGGGGGGGGGTGATGGTATATGTGTAGCCGAGTCGTCGGGAGACTACGAGGACATTTTATGCGCTGGTTCGCACGACAACGACACCGAAGCTTAAGCTGCTGTGCTGGTGTGCTGTGGTGTTCCGAAGTTGCTCCTGACGTTGAACGGAGAGTTCTACATTTCGAGAACACCCCGTAAAAATATATACCTTAATCTATGAAGTGCACACATAATAAAAATAAGAATTCAGTGTTATGAGACTGTCCTAAATGTGCATGAAATTATTTTACTCAGACAGGTTTTGTGGTAGGTAGGGACACACAAGGTGAAGTTCGAAGATGTCTCGAACTTCTCGAACGCTACATTCGCAAACTTTATACAACAGCGTGTTAATCTGCAGCGGTGTTGGCACAATTTAAGCTACCAAATATCGAACAAACAAGCGGAAAAAACATTCGCACTTAATTGTATTTGAGCTCCATTGCCATATATAAGCATTCATAGCGGTAGAACACGGCGGCATAATTTTATCTCGCGGTCCACAGTATCATGGAAAGCGGAGTTTAACGATATGAACTCAACAATCTTTCAGGTACATCTCCCGTGCAGTTACGCATGTGCTCGCCAACGTTTCTTAGCAATAAGTCTTACCACAGCTGCACTGACACCAGTTTCCTTTTCTTAAGCAAGCGGGGAACTGAGATTCCGTACATGGTGGCCATGAACAGGAAAATGTGCCGGCTGAAAATAGAAATAAAATGTGGTTTTGCATGAACCTGTTTACAGTCGCACACAAGTCAACCCAGAACCAGAAGATGGCCATTAAAGAACGATGTCTAAGCGAATGTTTTTCCCATTGATGGTAGGCCCTGCTAATATATTTACGCCATGCTGAAACACTTACATCTTACTGAAACCCCGGTATCACGCTGTCAGGCCCAAGCGGATCCTCCGCGAAATAACGAGAATCTCTTTAAGCGGTGGGATCCACGGGGGTGCTCACACGGCAAAATACACAGATTCGTTCTGTATTTCACTGTAGCCGCGGCTTTAACAAATAACTGCATTTGTAGCCTAAACCCTGAGCAGAAGCGCAAAATACCGCATGAGAAAGTAGCTTTTTAATCTCTTTTGGAGTCCTACTCGGACGTGCAGCACTGAGCATATATTAATAAAGTATTTCTGATACCAAAAGTTACTCTTAATCGATGTACGATGCCTACAAGGAGCAGAAACCCAAAAGTTCTCTAAAGAACTACAGTGAATAATTTCTACTGTGCTTTGTACATTCGCATGGAAGAACTGGAAAAAGGAGCGGAGAGAATAAGTAATTTAAAAAGCTGGTTCACACACAGCTAAATGAGGATTTGAATAGAAACATTCGCGTAGGTTACGTTAATATATACGCAGCTATATGTTTCATTCACCATAGTATTCGGAGGCGCATCCCACTACCGACCATATTTGCTAAAATACTGCTTTTCAGACGTCAATCATGAGCCGGCGGAAAAGCATATTTCTGCATTGTTATTCGCAATAACCCCTTCATGGATCACTGCCTTGTCATGGCGGAGGGGCTTCCGAAACTCGATGAAGTCATGAGCTCTGCTGTGTAGGGCCACCCAAGATAGACAGGTCACAGCAGAGAGTTCTGACAGAATGTGATTCACTGGAGAAGGTAATGGCAACCCACTCCAGTATTTCCTGCCAAGAAAACCCTATGACAAGTCACAATAGCATTAATGACATGGCGCCGGAAGATGAGCCCCCAGGTTGAAAGGCGTCTCACATATTACTGGAGATGAACAAAGGGCGAATCCTAGTAGCTCCAGGACGAATGAAGCAGCTGGGCTAAAGCCAAAAGGACGCTCAGTTTTGGGTTTGTCGGGAAGCGATCGGAAAGTCCGATGTTGCAAGGAGATATATCACATAGCAACATGGAATGTAAGATCTATGACGCAAGGTAAACCGGATGTCGTCAAACAATAAATGGACAGATTGAACATTGATATCTTGGGTATCAGCGAGCTCGAGTAGACCGGAATGGGAGAATTTAATTCAGGTGACCATTATGTCTTTTATTGTGGGCACGAATCCAAGAGAAGGAATGGGGTCGCTCTCATAGCAAACAGAAGAATGGGCAAAGCAGAGCTAAGGTACAACCCCGAAAACGACCGCTTGATTTCACTTCGGATCAAAGGTCACCCTTTCAACATAACAGTTATCCAAGTCTATGCACCAACCACTACTTCTGAAGAAGCTGATGTTGAGAGATTTTATGCTGACCTGCAATGCATTCTAGAGCGCACTCCATCATCGGACGTCCTTTTTCCCATAGGAGACTGGAATGCTAAGGTGGGGAGTGAAGAAATATTCGAAATTACAGGCAAGTTTGGTCTCGGTGAACCAAATGGACCTGGGCAGAGGCAAGTAGAGTTTTGTCATGAAAACAGCCTGACCATAGCGAATACCTAATTTCAACAGCACAAGAGGCGCCTGTACACATGGATTCATCGGACGGTCTGTACAGGACTCAGATTGATTATATTCTTTGCCGGCAGAGATGCAGAAGCGCTATACAAGCCGTAAAAACAAGGCCTGGGGCCGATTGTGGCACCAATCATCAGCTTCTTGTTGCCCAATTTAGGCTTCGAATGAGGAAAACGCAGAAAACTAGAAGGCCTTTCAGGTATGATCTGTATCAAATTCTATCAGAGCATGCTGTGGAAGTGAGGAATCAATTTCAAGAATTAGATCTAGAAGACAGAGAGCCCGAAGAGATGTGGACTGATGTTCGTGATATATTACGAGACGTTGCTGCTAAGGTAGTTCCAAAGCAAAAGAAATGCAAGAAAGCAAACTGGTTATCTGAAGAGGCTTTGCAAATAGCTGAGGAAAGGAGGATGGCAAAAATTATGGGGGAAAGAGAAAGATACAAGGTTCTCAATGCGGATTTTCAGAAAATAGCAAGAAGAGATAAGAATGCCTTCCTGAACATACAGTGCCAAGCAGTTGATAACAACAGCCAATTGCGGAACACAAGAGCTCTGTATAAGAAAATCAAAGATATCAAAGGAAGCTTCTGTGCTAAGCTGGGCGTGATAAAGGACGAACGAGCCTCTGAAATAAAGAAGAGGTGGCAGGTATACTCAGAATAACTGTACAAGAATACCCGGATGTGCAAACCCAACATAAGACGGTTGTGATTACTGATCTCGAGCCGGGCATCCTGAAGAGTAAAGTTGAATGGGCCTTAGCCAGCCTTGCTAAGAACAAAGCTAGCGGAAAAAAATGGCATTCCAGCTTAGTTGCTTGAAAACCTCAACCATGACAACGCTGTTAACGTTCTGTATACATTATGTCAGCAAATTTTGACAACCCTTCAGTGGCCACAAGATCAGAGGTAAGTTTATATCCCCATTCCAAAGAAAGGCAGTGCAAAAGATTGTTCCAACGACCACACGATCGCGCTTATTTCGCATGCTAGCAAAGCGATGTTGAAAATTCTCAAAGGTAGGCAGCAGCAGTATGTGGATCGGGAGCTTCCGGACCTGCAAGCTGGGTTTTGCAAGGGCAGAGGAACTCGAGACCAAATTGCCAACCTTCGCTGGATCATGTAAAAAGCAAGACAGTTCCAGAAACCCATCTACTTCTGCTTTATTGATTATGCGAAAGCATTTGACTGCGTAGATCACGGCAGATTGTTGCCAGCTCTCGAAGAAATGGGAGTTCCAATTCACTTCACCTTTCTCCTCAGGAACCGGTATGAAGGGCAAGAGGCCACTGTCCGAAACTGGGCATGGTCTTACCGATTGGTTTCCGATTGAGAAAGGAGTGAGACAAGGCTGCATACTGTCGCCCTGCCTCTTCAACCTATATGCTGAGTGCATCATGAGGGAGGCCGGTCTGGATGAGTCTTCAGCTGGAGTGAAGATTGCTGGAAAACGTATCAACAACCTTAGATATGCGGATGATACCACTTTAATGGCAGAAAGTGAAGAGGAACTCAAGAGACTTCTGACGCGCGTACAAGAAGAGAGTGAGAAGTTTGGGCTTAAACTGAACATTAAAAAGACAAAGATCATGGCGTCTTGCCCTATCAAGTCCTGGAGCATCAATGGACAAGAAGTGGAAGCTGTGACAGATTTTCTCTTTTTTGGCTCCAAGATTACCCCGGAAGGAGACTGCAGCCATGAAATTCGGAGACGCCTGCTTCTGGGAAAGAGAGCCATGGCTAGCCTTGACCGCGTAGTAAAGAGCAGAAACATTACACTGCCAACCAAAGTCCGTATAAATCGTGCTATGGTCTTTCCAGTTGTGATGTATGGATGCGAGAGTTGGACTGTGATGACTGCTGACCGCCGAAGAATTGACGCGTTTGAATTGTGGTGCTAGCGGAGACTCTTGAGAGTTTCTTGGACGGCCAGAAAATCAAATCAGTCGATATTGTCGACCATAAACCCTGACTGCTCATTGGAGGGTCAAATTCTAAAGTTAAAGCTCAGCTAATTTGGTCATCTGATGAGAAGAGAGGAGGCGCTGGAGAAAGATTTGATGTTGGGAAAGGTTGAGGGTCACCAGAAAAGGGGTAGGCAGCAAACACGATGGTTAGATGGCATCCTCGAGGCGCTGCAGATGAAGTTATGTGATGTTAGGAAGATTGTGAGAGACCGGAAAGCGTGGCGTGATATGGTCCATGGGGTCACGAAGAGTCAGACACGACTGAAGGACTGAACTGAACTGATTCGCAATAATAAATACATTATTTATCCTGATTTTTTTCATGCTAGGGTTGGAGTACTGAGAGTGTCAAGCCTTTCTGTTGAGCCATAGTGCACACATGCTTGCGGGATATTGCTGAAATAGTATTATCTTTTTACCGCTTTAAAACACTGCAAGCAGCTTCCTAAAATGATCTCTTTTAATATTTGCAAATGTATGGTTGGTACCTCATTCTAGATGGTTTTCAATACATCGACAAACATTACGCATGATGTGTACATGAGTGGCAGCACAATATTGAGAGGTTATAATGATGCAGCGTCGATATCTCTGGTTGTAACCAAGTGCTACTTCTTCGATTGAAATCTGTAGAGTCCGCAAAACACATTATCTGGATAAGCATGGGGGGAAAAAGCGAATTCAGTCATCCTATATTGAGCCCCAGAGGCTCAGCGTTTAGGGCGCTTGAATTCTGATTACGATCGATCGAGTGAAATCCCTACTATAGCAGCCTGTTCTAGATGACGGCAAGAAGCAAGTAGCCTGCGTGCCACGCGATTTCTGTTATAGTGGGCCCATGATGCTCTAACCTTCCACAGCTACTGCTATGGCAAAACTCAATGGCTAAGTCACTTTGGAACTATTAAATCACCAAATCAATCATAAACCCAGTTAATGTGCCAAAGGAAAGTCGTTGTTACTGAAACGTATGCTTGGTGAAATTGCAGCAAAATGAATGACTGCACGATTACGAGTTATTTTTCTCACTACACAGTGAAAAAGGAGCCAAGGGAAAAGCCGTTCAAGCACGGCTTGAGTTGCTCTTGGACTCACTTATCAGGCACCGTCAGCAGCGACAACAGCACAAAAAACAATATTCTAGGACGCATCAGGCTCAGTCAGTACAAAGCAAAACATACAGCGATAAAAATGGAACTATTGCAAGTGGTACAAACATGCAACTTATCAAAATAAACTACATAACACTGCACCAATTACGCGTATATCACATGGTACACAGAAACAATCGAGTAAGATTCAGTAAGTTTAAGCAGATGACATAGCGATGAGATTACAAATTTTCTGTTTAGAAATTTCGATAGCTTGATTTACATAGTCATTTATCATCCGTGGTTACAGATCATGCAGCATTTGTCGACCGTAATTAGTCCGGCAGGTAGATATTTTTCAAAATGGGGCAGACCTTGTGGTGTATACTGGATCGGCTAAGCATAGTCTGGCAATGTCGGTAAGGGTATTGCTTCCTCGCTTTTGACTAATATATCCTCGTGATAACATAAACATATATAGCTCAATAACTCTAAATATATTTAACTGTTTAAAAAGCTGAGAGGTAGATTGCAGGTATAGTACTTTCGCAATAAGGCGTAAAAAGTTATTTTGTGCTATTAAATAACTGTGCTCCCACGAGCAGTAGAAAAGCTTGGGCTACCTGCGCCAACTTCTGCCTAGGAGATCCTAACTCTTTTTTTCTGCCATCCTTTTTATTTGCGCTTCTCCTTTGTTGTTTCCGTTTTATTATCACTTTTCTGAGGTCTTTCCTCAAACTTCTCGTGGCCTTTCATTCATCGGCTTCTCTTTTCCTTTTGGCTTGCACTGCACCGCACTAGCGTGGGAATTTGCTCTGGGTGCTCAGGAAATTGGGCTCCCTTATTGTTGCCCAGGAAAAGATCGTAGATATGGCATTCAATGCAGAGAGCTGTACGTTTTCCGCTGTAATATGGCATCTGCACATTCAATGTAGCCTCTGGTAGCAGCTGAATTGAGCGGTCAATTTACCTAACAGGGCGTTTCTTACCAGTGAGATCGCAATCCTGAACCAAACTTCGTTTCACAACAGCGCCGCTACAGGTGTCAAAAAGCACGGCAACTAACTTGCCTCCCATCTTTCCCCTCCAAACCGGCATCCGATTATTGGCAAATCCAGGGTACGCATATACTACGGCGTTCATCACACGGACCTTGTTGCCTTTCTTCACTTTCCAGATTTATCAGCATCCTCTTTCTCTAGGCTGTGAACCACGCGGACTTTCTTGCCATTCTTGAGCTCCACAAAGCTATCAACGTCCTTTTCTTCTCCTCCGGAAGAACCTTCATGCATAACACCTGGGGAGCTGCCTTTTCGGCGTCGGGAGAGCACATCCCGTTATGGCCTTTCTGTCCGCGTTTGCAACGAATGGATGGATTGTTATTTGTCAGTTGGCGGGAGTTAGGGGTTTAATAGCCTAACTGGAGGCAGAGTTAGCATTTTGGGGGTGCATTAACGTTAGTAAGTGCTTTCCGGATTTCGGACATTCCAGGGTTTTCAGCAGTTACATTCTTGCTCCAAATTCCCCCTCCCTTCCCTCGGCTCCCAAATACTCGCCTGCAAGATCCAGTATTTCGTCCAAGGTATTAGCTTTCCTTTCCTTTCTTTTCAATAAAGCGACATACCAGGGTGGTAGCTGTTCAGGAAGTGTTTCTTAATCAGTATCTCGCGAAGTTCGCTGTACTCTAGTTTTATTTTTGACAATTTCGCCCAGTGGTCGCCAGTGGTCGAATAGTGACTCAGTCGCGCCACATCGTCGTCACCGATGGACTTTCCAGTCATGAACCTCTCACTAAGCCCGTCAGTAGTGAATCAAAATATTTTGTGACAGCTTTCACATTACTATAGCTGGCTGCATCCTCATGAGAAAGCCTTCCGAACACGCTTAGTGCTTCACTGCTTAGACATGTGCTCAATATGATAGCATATTCACCATCTGTCATATTTGCGCTTATGATTATCCTTTCAAAGCACATGAGGAACACGTCGTACTTCAGAAACAGGTTGCGTGCATCTATCCACAATTCGCTATACCCTTCACTAGGGCTATGCACTTTAGCTGAACTGTTACTGCTCCCTAACACTGGAGCTTTGGAAGAGTAAACAATTCCTTCTCCTTCAGAAATTCCGCTTCTAGTTTTTTTCGGCTTCATTTTGAGCCCTCCCCTCTTCATCTTTACCCTATTTTTCTTTCTCGCTAACCCATTTTCGCAGTTCGGCTTCAGACAGCCCCAGCTGGGTGCCAGCCTGAATCAGCTTTTACAGATTAATATCTGCAGCCCGGAAATTTATGGTCTTGCTTAAAGTATGCTTAGCGAACCTCACCCAAACGCTTCCTCGCGGCACCTCCTCCTGCTATCGCTCTGCTGCTCCACAGCTTACGACCTGCTCGTAGACCCTTCCGACTCGTTCTCCGTTCCCTGAGCTTGAGTGCGAAACGTATCCTGTCGTGGATGCACAAATAATTGTCACCCGTTAATAATAAGAATTTATTAACGATGCGCCGCTATTGCTGCGCACATTCCCAGACACACTTGGAGGGAGTAAAGGTACCTGTTCCTATCTCAAATAAGATTGCCCAATCTTGTCTGGCAAGCTCAGCCGGTAGTCAACTGCCTGCAGTGACCGCAGTGAATGGCTGTTTGGTGCCCAGTTTTCGCCAGTTGAAGCGATAATAGGTGCGCAGTCAGAATTAACAAGCAAAACGATGTGTAAAGTGACGCGTTGTCATTGGTTAGCTTCCGCCGTACCTTCTGTAGTGATCCGGTTGCTTCTCCGGTCATGCGAGTCACCGTCGCCGCCAAATCAAGAAGGGTGACACCAATGCACGCAAGGCTACGAGTTCTCGTGCGGAAAAGGAGACTTTGCTTCACGGTTTTGGAATGCTCTACGCAGACACCGCGTGGGCTTCCTTCGCGTTGCACAAACTTCTCGAAAATGCGCGCCGATTTCGTGACACAGTGCAAGACATGAAAGCCACCCTGAAGAACCATCTGACCGTCGAGAATGCGCCTGCCATGCCAAGACAAATTTGCCGTCTGCAAGTTCACTCCGGCGTTCTGGCTTCATCCAGGGATGACGACTACATGGAAAAGGGATGCAAGCTCGAATCGATCAAATACGATGATGGCCCAATACGGCCTGTAGCAGACTCGCGACCCCCCCCCCCCCCCTTTATTCCGTGTTAGCACTGGCGATAATGCGGATGAATTGATCAAGAAGGTTGTGAAATTTAACCACTGAGACGAAGCAGAAAAAATGCAACACATGTTTTTGTATGGTTCTCCAGGGTGCTGCGCAAAACTGGTGTGACAGCCGCGACGCCTTTTTGCCGGCCTGGAATTAATTAAAACCGCAATTTTAGTCACATTAACTAGCCTTGTCCACAACAAATGGGCAGAACTTCAGCTGCACACGCGTGTTCAGTTTCCCATGGAATCCGTACTCGTTTTGACTGATTAGATGGAGCGCCTTTTAAGTCGAGCAGCCGCACTTATTTACAAAGAACAAGGGTGCGTCTTTTGCTTTGCGGGTTCGGAAAGGACTGCGCTTAAGTTTGCTTAAGACCGGAAATAGCTGAAGCTAGAACAGGACTGTGTATGCTAAACTGCATAGTCGGTGTCATTTCTACTATCACCATCACCGTCATCATTCTCACCACTATTATTATTATCAACTAAAGGCACAGTCATTTTTATTGCTACTAACATCATTACCATTACAATCACTGCAGAGTCATTATCATCACTACTATCTTTATTATTGGTAACTTTATCGTTATTGTCATCGCTGCCATTATCCTAACGCTAACGAGGGAGAATTACGATCTATTTCCTACCAGCTCACCATAGATTAGTCAATAAATAAAACACCCGCCATGGATTATCGGCTTCCGCACTCGGCTGACGATCGGAGGAATAATGGTTCGATTCCTTGTGGAGACAGATTTTTCTTCAGTGGGAGTTCGTGGGGACGTTTCCTGTGAACATTTCCTGCGTATATTTCCGCAACCCATGAACCAAGAGGGGTTTTAGCATTAAAGCTCTTTTATTGCGCTCAAGATACCAGCGTTCCATACATTCACTTTCGTTCAGCTGCAACGAAGTCTTTGTCACTGAAACGAGCCGTCTAGAAGACACCGTGCAAACCACTGTTCATGAATATTTCTAAAACAACTTGCCTTATAAACGCAGCCCCCTATGCCTCCCTGCCTTAAATAAGTCATCAGAAAGGAAAGCACTGGGGTGCTAAAACTTCCGACCGGCCACTATCGCCACAGACACAAGCGCAGTCATAAGCTGCAGGTATTCTTGGCTACATGCGTCCATCATAACCCCCTCAAAAACCTCCGTATATTTACGTCCACAATAATAAACCGCGGCAGCCCACCGTACGTTTAGCGTTTCAGGCCAAATAATTGCGACCTGTGCCACACTCATGATCGCAGTCCCTCTTTTACCACTGCGAAGAGCTTGGTCACGTGTTTCGCTTCTGTGGCTATAGGCGTCTCGAACGTCCGCGAATGCGCCCAGAACCCAGCCCGGTGAGGGGCCCTTCGATATTGCACGGCATTTGGCTGCTGAAAGTATAAACGGATGTTCTTCTCGTTCGCCATCCTGCGACGCTCTGTATCGCCTAAAAGAAGATTATACACAAACATCTGCCTAGGGTAGTTCACACAGTTCCTAAAGGAAACCTGGGAACAGCTTCTTTCATAGGTAAGGTTGCTGTGAAACTATGTAACAAAGAGCCTTTACCACTGCGATTGGCGCAACGATTTACTGATGGCCCTTACTATCGACAAAAAGACACGAAGTTCACTGGAAATTACACCAGAACCTCGGTGGATTCGTTGACAGTCCGCTCCTTCATCTCTTCGGCCAGACACCTGCAGATCTCGCCTGCAGGCTCCTCAGAGTCTATTAGAAGCTTCTGGAATTTTATGACACACAACTCAAAGCCTGCACCGTAAACATAAGCATGTACTTCATCGATGGCAGCGATGTAAATGCCCCTATTGAAACTATAGCACTGACTACTCCGTCCTTAGCAGTCACCTGTCTTTTCTGCGCACGAAATTAATCAGGTTGTGGAATGGCGCACAAACTCACACCGGTGGTGGCCACCAACTCGTAGATGCACCTCGACCCTTACTGACCACGGCCACATGCACATTGCCACTCGTCGTCTTGCACGAGTGTTCCCCCATAGCAAATCTTCACATTTTTCTAGCAGACAGCGTTGTTCTTATAGTTCTTCATATCAAAACTGTCCGCATCCCGACATTTTCTCTACAGCAAAACGCAAGACACGAGCGACATCTCTCAAGGTACTACATAACTGACTGCTTGACTATCCCGTCTAGCATAAGCAAAGTAAATTGTCAGAGACTCTGGAGATTCTCATATTGAATGTTTTTTTTTGAGAGAGCAATAGAAACTTACTCCTATATGCCGGTAGTGCCATCGCAAGGGCCAGTGAAAATATCAAAAACGGCAACGCGTTTTTCGTAACCGCTAATTTCAGTGAAACACTTCATCACCTAACAAAACGCACCACCGCATATCTCGACGAGGTCACTGACCAGTGCAAATTCTGCATATTTAGATGTGCCATTTTCGAAGCCACTGGAACACACCTGTTATTCAATTTTTGACGTTAATCTGGTTTTGAACAGACCACAGCAAGGTCATCTCTGCGATCTACTTCGACGTCACCGCCACTTTTTGTCAACTTCGTCCATGGTCCACTAACACCTGTAGCGAAACATCGCATTATCCCAGATTAAGCAGTCCGATCAACACCTCAGCCACCGGATCGAATGTTAATCAAAGAGCACAACGCAGTATGTAGCCAATTCGGAGAAACGCTTAACAACGACTTCACTCTGACCTCCTGCACTCCGTGGTCATTTTTCGTAATCTTCGTATAGAAGAAAGATGGAACACTCCAATTCGGTGTCAATTATCGCCGCCTAAATTACGTCAGGAAAACAGGAGCTCATCAACTGCCACTAATTGATGGCACTCTAGATCGCCGGTGCTATGTAAAGTAATGTCTTTGCCAAGAGTTTAGAGCCTAAAGCGTGTCCTTCTATGTCTTATAGTGGTGGTCTAACATTCATGGAAGCGCTTGCCATTTGAAAGCCCAGGATAAAAATATTCTTAACCTGAGGAGATTTCGAGCATTAGGAGTGCATACAAGCTGCATGGGCCGAATCACAAGCAACCTCGCCCCCTCCCCTTAGCACTGAACTTTTAACAAAGACTGTACTTCTCTTTATTGGACTTGTGAAATGGGCTTTGGCAGGTTGAAATAATCGAATGTATCACAAAAAGCGCGTCTTTATTTTCTCCACATGAACTGAAGGAGCTTAAGGTTATGCCGTTCCATCTTTTTTCTGACCCGACCACATTTCAACATGCCATTGACGCTGGGGTAGCTGGGCAAAATGGCAAACAAGTCTTATGTACCACCACAAAGTAATTGGCTTTTCTTCTATGTTTAAAGACCAACATATCCCACTAGGAGCAGTCCTACAAGCGATCAAATATTCACGCCCAACATTGACACCCGAAAAATGCCCGTTTACTACGACGAACTAAACTTTCTAGGTTATGTTTAGAACTGTGAAGGCATACGACCAGACCCTAACAAAAAGGACGCCTTTAGCTGGATGCCAACCACCGAAGATAAGAAAACCGACTGCCTGTTTCTAGGCTTTTGTACTTAGTACAGAGCTTTGTGAAAATGCTTTTTGATAATCGCCGAGCCCTTTATGCGTTTTATCAAGAGACATGCTTAGTTCTAATCGAACTTACAACAAGCAACCTTTTTAAAAAGCTTCAATACTGCTTCCACTGGAGGTCCCTACTCGCTCACTTCGTCAAGAATTCTGAAATTGACCTGCACACCGAAGCGACACGTGATTGTATTGAAGCTTCGTTTTTTCAGACACAAGACGGCGTAGAACATGTCCTCGTCTATGCTAACCACTCAATGTACAAATCAATGTTTAATGGCATCACGACTGAGAAAAAGAACGCTGTGGGCCACGTCGAACGGCACGTCGCTACCTGTATAATTAATCTTTCAGTGTCATCACTTACCACTACACCCTCTGATGGTACGCTAGTCAAAGGAATCTGTCTGGATAGCTTAACCGATGGAACCTATGCCTGCATGAGTTCGAGATGAGCGATCTAAACAAGTTAGCACCAAACCATACCGACGTGGAATATCTCTCTCGGCACTCTGCACAGCCCACGCTAATACTCTTACTGTACGTAATCATCTAGAGAGACCTGACTCAACACTGACCTCACGGAGAACAGGAGTTAAAGTCTCCATTTGCTTTTTAAAAAGTCACAGAGCTACAGTTCCAAGGCTATTCGAGAGTGTTGTCACCTTCTTCTCGCTGTGTGACTGCGCGTTGCTGAAAAAGTTGAGCGAAAAACGAGAAAAGGACACTGTCGGCCATCCAAAAGACCTACCTGCTGATATTTGCCAAATCTTCAGCACTGAAAGGCTCAAAAGACAAGTCCTGCCACATTCCTGAACTCAGTTCAGCCACCGACGAGGCCCTTCTAGCAGCAAGAAAAAGTCTTTTTACCAAGCCCTTAAACACCTCTCGCAAACACGAGAAACTGCCAACGGGTACAGACTAAGCAGTCCCTAAGTGTGATTATGCAAAAATAAATTCTGGTTGTGACAGAGCACCTCAGCCGTTACGCTGAAACAATTGCCCTGGCCACCACCACTGCACAGCACGTAGCCCGCTTTTTCGTTCTCAGCATCGTGTATCGCCACCGCGAACCAGAAATCTCCATCACAGAAAAGATCCGGCTTTCTGTGCAGAAATGACAAACGGGATGTTACATATAGGCCACAGCTGCCACGTTCAACAAAGAGGCGGGGATTCCAGGCTTCCTTATGAATATTTCGCTTGCGATACTGCAGTCATAGAAATGACGACACAGTGCCATTCAGCACACTTCATGGACGAAAGATCTCTCTGAGTATCTCAACAAGGCTATTAGGGCTCCAATTTCCTCTTACGTGGATGATGGACTAAACGTTGGGACGAGAGATTTCCTCGCGAAACTAGCTTGAGATATTTCAATGCAAGCAATGTTTACTCGACGACTCTGAGCCAAAAACGTAGCGAAATGGCCTCACTGACCACCTCACAAAGACTGTTACACAGAAACTCTCTCGCATTTGGATGAAACTTAAGGACTGGCCCGAGATCCTCCCTATTTGTCTTTCGCTTACGATGCTCCAGTGCAATAACTGACGCACACGACGCCATCGAGCCTACTTCATAGACTAAAGGACTCACAGAGTGCCCCAACAATGATATTGGGAATATGATCTCCTCAAATGTGGACATTGAACATAATGACCAGGACGACATCCTTTCTTAGGAATGTTTCGTTTATAATCCTGCAGTTCAAAAATTGGCACGTACAGCCCACTCCATAGACGAAGCGCCTCACTGAGCCTATCAACAAGTCTGTAGTGGATATGATCTCGTTGTATGTGGACGTAGAGCAAAAAACTCCGACATCATGTCATGAATGTCTCGCTTACGATGCCGCAGAGCAACCAACAACGCACACGATTCCATTGAACCTACACCATAGCGAGATGCCTCACTGATCGCTCCAACAGGACTATCTAGACAGCAGATGCGGTGTCTGTTATTGACTGAAAATACACAACTTCTATTAAGCACAGCAGTGACAGATGTGCGGCTCTATAAGTTACAGATAAACTGTCCTGCTTTCTTTCGACTCTGTGTTGGCAATATTAGACTCATTTAATGAATGACCGATTTTAACAGCCTTTTTTAACATGAGGCGAATATGATGTTGCATTAAACTAATCGTGCACAGGAAGAATAGCTAGGCTCCGGTAAGTCACAGGAAAAATAATTTACGTGGGGCATGAGAGCCGATTTTGTATACATGCTATGTCCATCAGACCTAACTGCTGGTCCGAAGGACAAGGTGCTTGTGCGTATACATTTCAGAAAGAACCATAACATTATTGTTTGTGGCATAGCTAAGCCGTAGTCAGCTTTTCTTACTTAAAAATCGTAATAACACCCATTTGGTATTGGTTATATTATGCTGTGCGCGTCTTTTCCTTCTGCTTTGTCCAGTGTCTTCGCGCTGTTTTACACGGTCATGCTATTACTTTCGTGAATTTTTTTCTTAACCGGGCTTTATATTCCATACTAATTATTTTTTTGTACAACAAACTCATCAACGTACAAAGAAGTAAAAACTCAGATCTTGGCGACAATATCACTAATAAAAATAAATGAGAAACAGCGCAAGAACAGACCTTGAGAAACTCCGGCACCAACAGAAGCTGGAACAGAAGAAGACTATTTACTACCACAACCTGAAGGCAGTTTGTTATATAGGTTGCAGTCCACACGAGCAATTTGTGATTCACTAGTTAATTGCCTAGTTTGTCAATGTGCTTGTTATGCGAAACGCAATGAATATTGTTTTTAGAATCCGTAAGTATAGAATAAGTCCAACTTAATTCATTGAATGCCTGCGTAATACCGAAATATTTATGCTAGCTTGACGGCAGTGAAACCTGCTAGCCTAAATTCGTGCTGTGCATCACTTAGGAACTCTCTTTGTTCAAGAAAATCTGCTACATATTTACGGATATTGAGTCCTCAATTTTCGCATTGTGTTGGGGTTTATATTGCATGATGATTCAGCATAGATATTCCGTCTCCAGTTGTCTGAGCTGCAATAATTTTGGCTATTTTATTCATCTGGTAATGAGCCTTCATTTAATGCCTTGTAGTCGAGGGTTCGACGGCATACCGTCTGGTCAGGAATCATGGTTTGTTGATCGATTCACTGGTCACTGACCAGGGTCAATGTTAAAACAAAAAAGCCCGGGACGTCCGGCTTGTTGTTCATTGTGAACAAGGCAGCCGTAGCGCTCCCGAAACGTCATTTGTTTTAAAATTGACCATGGTCAGTGACCAGTGAATCGATCAACATTTAATGGCTTCTTGAATAAGATTCAACAATATGTCGAAAATCCTTCTGTATAGCGCTTCATAAAAAAATTGTAAAATGCCCATCTGGTACCGAAAATTTCTAAAAACGTTTCCGAGATCACTGCAGAGTCTGCACTGGAGAAATGTGGAAGCCTGAGCATTGCTGTTTCGACCGCGAGATGTGTCAGCGGGATTCCGCGAGTGACAGATATTGCGCCTTACATTTCCTTCAACCCAATTATAGAACGGCGGTGAACTTTGATGCGCTCAACGAAACGCTTATTATGTTCGACAACGAGCGCACGCATGTACCGTGTGAAGCAGCAATGCTTAGGCTTTCGCATTTCTACACTGCAGATTCTGAAGTGCTCTGTGAACTTTTCAGACTGCAGTTGGTTATTACTCTGTAAACACTTTCTAACCATTCCCACCCTTTTGTGCATGCAAATCATACCCTTTTTCGCTCGTTCACATTGAAACATTTGAAATTTGCAGCCACCCGAAGTTAAGCCTACGTCATCAGAAGTTGAAGACCACGCTAAACGCGTTGGAAGTGGACATTTACCCCTTGTGGCTATTTCCACGTCTTATTCACTTAATTGGCTCTAATTATCTAAAATATGAACTCACATCAACCATTTTGTCACTTGCACACCTTTCCCTGACACCCTACACTCTAAGAAAAAAGGGTGTGCGAAAGGGGTAAAAAGGGCATAGCATGGTCCTTTACCCCCTTTAGAAGGCCTTGGGGGTAACTTTGCACCTGCTGGAAGCAGGTCCCTATTCACTTACCCCCTCTTAGAAAACTTGCACCCTACTGCAACCCTACTTACCCTCTCTACCAGCGTTTGTGTGCTTGTGTGTGTGTTCGTGCCCCTTAGACAGCAGTGTTAATAGTTTGGGCACATGTCACGATGGGGCGCTGGTTCAGCATTCTGTCCCATCATGTCTCGTTCCTGCACCGTCGCTTTCAGAGAGGGGACGCCTTTTGTGCCACCTTCGCCACCGTTTTTCTCTCGCAGCGTTTGTGTCCCTCTCCATGTTTACTCTCCCCAGTCAGGAACTGCAAGCTGCAGGTGTGTCCTGGTTTCTATGGGGGGACGTAATGACTGCAAAACTGCTTCTAAATTCTAATGAAACAGCAGATACTTTTGTTTTGGTTGTGGGAGTAATGCTCTGGCAGTGCACAGCCTGTTTCAGGCTTATAGTGGAGCCACTCCGACTGCATAGCGAACTGTCACGGGCCGTTCTGCAAACGTATTTCCTAAGCTGCTTCAAGGAAAGAAAAGGCACAGTATCTGTCACACTAATTGGTAGAATCCTGAACCACACCGTAAGGGGAAGCTTGAGAATCTTCGAAGGAAGGTGGATTAAAAGAAAAGAGAGAAAGAGGTGTTGGTTGTGTTCAGCAACAAAATTATGCACATATTTGATTTTACCTGAAGCGCATACAGCTCGTTCGGCCGACAAGGCATCGCCATTGCCATGGTCGTCGCCGAAACTCGCAACTCGTGGAAAAATATATGCTCTGTTTTATATTAAAATCTTGATAAAATCGATTCCTTATACAGCTTTCAGGATGGTGTCATGCCCTTTTCGCGTCACATTTAGCATCCATCTGCTAGTCATGTTGAAGGTTAGTTTGCGACAGAGATTGGAACCAACGACCTATGTACAGCTGCCGAAATCTTAACTGACGTTCGTGACGGCAGTACTTTCTGTAATTCTGAGTGTTACAGAGCAGCTAACCTGCGAAAAGTCAAGTATAAGAAATAGCTCACCAAGCTGTTGCGTAATCTTGATCATCTGGCAAGTATTGTCCTTATTAAGGCGCAGGAGCATAGAAAAGGAGGTCGTCATGCGCACGCCAGTTAAAGATTTGGGCGGCTCTACCTCCGTTTTTATGCCTTTCATTTTAAAGCTCGCCGTTCACCGAGAAGTGAGGCAGATAGAGCACCTTCCGTTCCTCCAAACAAAGCAAACTAAAGGCGTTAATCACATTGCCAAACTCTGCGTCTCTTAACGGCTAGAATTCGCGGAATGAAAACGCCGTGTTAAAGGCGCTATCGCGTCTACAGCTTTGGTGTCATGCTGGCTTGAAATTATTTAATTTTATAGCGTTAACTAGAGGCAGGCTGGTGGGCAGCTGAAAGCTGTGACACTCGAGGACAAACTTCATCAAAAGTTGAGTCTTTCTACTAGTTTTTTGTTGAATGCGACCAGCTACACTGAAAATAAGGATTTCTTCACCCTCATTTACTGTACCGCGGAAAGTATGTCAGTCGGACATTCTTGGTTTACAAAAGGACACACACACACGTATGTATAATATATATATATATATATATATATATATATATATATATATATATATATATATATATATATATATATATATATATATATATATATATATATATATATATCCTTAAACTGACCATTAAAAATACAAAGATCATGGCGTCTGCCCCTATCAAGTCCTGGAGCATCAAGGGACAAGAAGTGGAAGCTGTGACAGATTTTCTCTTCTTGGGCTCCAAGATTACCCCGGAAAGAGACTGCAGCCATGAAATTGGGAGACGCCTGCTTCTGGGCAAGAGAGCCATGGCTAGCCTTGACCGCCTTGTAAAGAGCAGAGACATTACATTGCCAACCAAGATCCGTATAACTCGTGCTATGGTCTTTCCAGTGGTGATGTATGGATGCGAGAGTTGGACTGTGAAGAAGGCTGACCGCCGAAGAACTGACGCGTTTGAATTGGGGTGCTGGCGGAGACTCTTGAAAGTTCTTTGGACGGCCAGGAGATCAAATCAGTCGATATTGTCGACCATAAACCCTGACTGCTCATTGGAGGGTCAAATTCTAAAGTTAAAGCTCAGCTACTTTGGTCATCTGATGAGAAGAGAGGAGTCGCTGGAGAAAGATTTGATGTTGGGAAAGTTTGAGGGTCACCGGAGAAGGGATAGGCAGCGAACGCGATGGTTGGATGGCATCCTCGAGGCGCTGCAGCTGCAGATGAAGTTATGTGATCTTAGGAAGATAGTGGGAGACCGGAAAGCGTGGCGTAATATGGTCCATTATATATATATATATATATATATATATATATATATATATATAGCCGGAAAGCGTGGCGTAATATGGTCCATATATATATATAGCTCAAAATTTCGGGCAGAAATGACATTTTGTCGATGGTATGGTTCTTGCCTGATTCGATCAGAAGTTGGATGTTCCCATTGTATGCGGCGGCAATGCCGGTGCTATTGCTGAGGCAGTGGCTTGTCTTGCATCGCAGCCGCCGCATATTATAGGAACATTCGACTTCTGATCGAATCAGGCAAGTACGCCAAACAACTTTATTATTAAAAATACCAACGGCAAAATTCCATTTCTGTGCGAAATTTTAGCTGCGAGGATTTTGCGGTTTAGTTTGGAGGAGCATTCTACAGCGCGCTGCGCTGGTAATTGTGCAACGCCCTGTATATTCCTGGGTCTCCTCTTTTAGAGAGTTTTTATGTTTCTGCAAACGACCTACCTGCCTGTCTGTCCTATAAATGCACTTTTCCACGGGCCGTCGGAATGCGGTAAATAACTCGTCTTGCCTCGACCAAGGTTTTCATTTGCTTGATCTTACTATTCTACACACATGCTCTCTTCTTCATTCATTTTTTTTTTAATTTTCAAAAATAGGCTAATCAGTTTGGAAAGTGAAGAAAACAGAATGCGTACACCGTGTCGTATTGCACTGTATTAATATTGCAGGAGACGTTATTTTTGCATGTCATCATTCATAATTTTTTCATTCGTTCCGATTTCAGCAGGTTCTTTTAATTTTAAGGTGTACAAACTGCCCCAAGAGCTAGCTCTATTGTTCTTAGTTTACCAGGGTTCCTTTTTTTCGCAGTGCTTCGGCGTGTTTCGTACTTGCTGCACCAGGCTGTCGGGTGGTTCCAATCGCCACTTCTCCGGCGCTTTTGTGATGAAACACGACGCATGCATGTTTTCCGCCACGCCGCACACCAGGCACTTCGCGTTTTTCAATGCAGCACACACGTGTTTGCAGCAGCATTGTGCGACACGATGCCTTCGAGCATAAGTTGAGTGGAAAACTTACAAAAGACCAGCTAGCAGGCTGCGGAGCCACGTACAACCTGTGATACTTGCACGTGGTCACTTCTCCTTTCTAGTTCCGAGAATTCAGGAAACTGGGCATTGATTCCTTCGCTCGCCGTATGACACAGCGCAAAGGTGACGCACGCTCTTTTGTCCTGATAAGCTTGCCCCTTCAGTGAACATCAGAATTTTGGACACTGAATCTCAAGCGCCAATGATGGAGGTGGGGTAAGGAACAATCAGAAGAACCTGCTGCTCCCCGGAACTCTTTTCTTCACAGCATGAAGTCATTTTTCGCCGGACTTTCGGAAACCAGTTTGGCTGTAGCTTCCACAGTGCCTAGGCGGGGTACACAATACTTCATTGTGAACAATATGACAGGTCCCAGGGAGCCCAAAATGCGTGCCTCTTTTTGACGGCGAGCACATGGTGGCTCTGAACACATACTCTTCTCAAGACTCCGTGGGATCACGACGAGTCATTCCAGCAGAAGCGATGTCCTGTTCGGACGCGGAAGCATCGAGTGGTCTCAGTCTTATGCCTATGGGCTGCACTGCCCTTGAGTTGTAAATATTTGTATCATACTCAACATACAAATAGATATGTGCGAGCAAAGTCCTTCGTTGTCACTGCAGGGAACTACCCCCTGTAAAGACGTAATCTTAAATTAACTGACGCGGCAGAATTCTGTTAAGGGCACAGTTCACGACGACTATGCAATCAGCGACGACGTGGAGCTCGGATAAAGCAAGAGGTACGCATCTTCTAGTGCTGCAACAGTCTTGGGCTGCCCAAAAGCAGCAGCGGAGGAGAGATCACGTTAGCAGATTCGCTGGGCCAGCGTTGAGAACAACTATGGACTTGAAAGGTTGCTGCTGCTGCGGTGGCGCCATGTACCAGCTTCGGACTCCATTACGCATGTCAATGATGGGCGACAGCAGCAGGTGCGGCGGCAGCGGTCAACGTAAACCGGCGCATGGTGCTTGTAAGTTCCATTTTTCAAACTTTTTGCTGCCCTTATTGTGGGTTTAAGCCGGTACTCGTTTAATCAGCATGCATCGCAATAGTGAGCACAGTGTTAAGTCCGAGGTTCGAGTGGTCCCAATCTCTATGATCTATATCTCTATATACTGCTTGGAAAACAGGCCGGCACCACTACTGCGAAAGAATTTGTGCAGAAAAAATAGGAGCGATCTTCGGTAACCCGCCCCGTCAGATGTTCCTCGCTTGGCGGCCACAAGAAGGGTGCGGTGCTGGAAAAATGTTCTCCATGCAAGAGAAAGCGCTTGCTGTATCTGCAGCCGCGATGCGGTTCCAACACACTTCCATTTTTTTTTTTTTTTTTTGCCGCGCCGCCGCAGTTTAGTCGTCGAGGTGTTTCGATCGCTTGCATGTGTATACATTGTGAATGTGTCTGTTCCCTCCACATCTCATTTTTCTCTCGTTTTTCTCTCACACAGGTTCCCTCGGAGTATGGATTCAACCACGACGATGACAAAAGACTGCTCGGTTATCCTGCCATTTTCAAACGCAATAAAAAGTAAAGCCTGCCTTCCGTTCTCATGTACTAATATCGGTGTGCAAACTGCACCCTGAATGGCTACATGGCCCGTCACAAATATGTCGCTCTAGCCCGAAGAAACCAACATTGCGGAAGCGAGGGCGTCTGTGACCGGCTGACGAAGACATACATATTTTCACCAAACGTTTTTCTTCTGTATAGGGCGTATGTTAAGGCTGTCTAATGTTGCAGCGGAGGCAGCATTACCACACATATGCCAAACGGAGTCGCTTGCGTTGCAAATAAAGAAAATGTATGTCTCGTATCGCTTCGATAGCGGCGATGTCTTGTGACTAAGTCACAATCAGTCGAAGTGCGGTTGTTTTCAAATTACTAGCGTACCAGTGTGCGCCTAGACTATATTTAGAAGGGCGCAAACATACCCTTCGAAGGAAAAGAACATTATTTTAAATGGGTGTAAAAAACACTATAATATGAATTTATTTTATTCCTCTGGGTGGTAATATTACCCTTCCAAACAAAGCATAAATATGAACGTAAAAGTGCAAAGTTACGCCCATTCATAGGGTGCAAAGATGCGCTTATGGGGTGCTGTAGTAAGCTCATTACGCTGGCATAAATGCAGACCCTGTGAGGGTAAGTTTACGCCTTATGATTAGGCATAAGCTTATTCCAGCTGGGAGCAAACATGCACCCGATTTTAGAGGATATTTTTGCACTTTCATGGCCTAACCTTTAGTCCTTCTGAGAAAGGGTAACGTTACTCCCCAGTAGCATATACTTGCACTTCACCATATGGCATAACGTTAGCCTCGTTGTAGCGTAAACTTTACACCAGACACACTTAAGCCCCCGTCGAGGGTGTAGCTTTGCACCCAAAGGGGCTCCCCAGTGCGTCAGTGGACTTACCCCCCTAAAGGGGTAAGATCACACCTTTTTTTCTTAGAGTGTATCTGCACACCTTTCCCTGACACTCTACCATTCTTCTTTCGACATACTTTATAGTTCTCCTTCTACAGCTCCGACAATGTCATTCCTACGCAAAACCAGCCTGCATAGCTATACAGTTTTTACGCATTAATCTGCCTCCGAAATCATGCCTGAAATGGTAGACAAATTAGTGGAATAGAAAAAGAGACGTCATTATGCATAATAACCGGTTCTAGATAATCGTTTCAAGGCGTACACCGCAAACCATCATCATTTTCACAGATTATATTATATTGTATCATGTGATCGTGATGCTGGTGTGCCACTCAAAGTTTTATTGCCTCTCAAATTTCTAACGGGATCTTTTAATGAAGAACTGTAGCTTAGTAGAAAATATTTCTTCCTTGTCACGGGCATGTTTTGCAATTTTCCTCTTTTTCATCAATGAGTGTTTCGGAATAATTTCTTGCTCTTCAAATTTCTTTTCTTTTTCATTTTTGACGTGATCGTAAAGTCTCGGTTGTGATTGTCGAGTTACATTTTCATAACTTCATTGATATTTTCGGACCAAAGCATTAGATGCATTGTGAGATGAAACCTTTGAAACATTTTCGTACGACATTCACATCGTATTTGGAATTTCAAAATGGGTAGCAATAAATTTCAAGCTTATCACATGTGATTCAGCACTTGCGTAAGAAAGTTAGGAAACCAATTGGCAATTTCTTGGCAATTAGCGCCTGCATTTATCAATAGAAAATCAACAGCTTTCTGATGGGAAATACCGGTCGTTCTATAGCATTCGCATTTTTTCCTTTAACCACACCATTTACAAAAGATAAATAAATCAATGAACATGAATTATTGCGAACACTGATAAATCAAAAACTACGTAAAGCAGAACAAAAGCAATGAAAAGTTGGCATAATTTGTTCTAACCTATGAAATCTCAATCAATTCGGCGTTTATTAAATAAAAATCACCAGTCAGTATTAGCCTATCATTCTATATTAAATCCTAAATGTTGCTCTATATATTTTATTCGATTAGTAGCCATTAAACGGAGGTTTTAAGTGAAGCGGTTCTTAAAATGTAAGACATATTTATATACATTGAGAGAGTGCTCATTGCGGCGTCTAATTTATTCGCGAGGCAATGTTGCGAAATCAGCAACGAACGCTTTCGTAAACAACTGCTTAAAATTAACAGCGTTTAAAATTGTCAAGCAAGATGCAGTATTTTATTTCCACTAGAGCGAGTTTGTGATGGGGCAAGAACAATCGGAAAAGAGTAATTACTGTGCCTTTGTAGACAACAATCGCTATATCTAGAGGCTACAGAAAGACGAATATTTTTTTTAATATCTACTGTGTTTTTCCAACTTTTCCTAACTGCAATGCATAAGGAATACCTTGACACAGAATTATATTATTATAAATAGATTTATGTACAATTATTTATTTTAGGGTTGTTCTGAATTCTGCAAATATGTGAAATACTGCTGTGCTTAAGAGATCATAAACTGATTCATTTGGATATATACAGTGACGTTTGTTGCGCTCCTGGCTTCGTTAATCATTTTCACGTGGCTTACATATGCACTGTGCCATGAAGGTAAGCTACTTCGGCATTGGCTTTCATATGGTTATATCGTACAGCACGCGTTAAAGATCTTCAGGTGGTCGAGATTACTCGGTAACCCTCCACTACCGGCTACCCTTTCTGTCTTTCCACTTTCACTGCCAAGCATCCAGTTTTAGGCACGAAAGCATAGCGTCGTGCTAGCCGTAAACATGACATTTAAATGAGAGTAGACACGAAGCGTCTTTACCATGCCGCTGATACATACTACCGATACAGACGTGCTACCATGGGAGTTGGCGGAAAAGGAGCGAAGAAATGAAAGCTGAAAGCTCAACGAGCGTCCGAGACACGCCAAAACGAGAAAAACCTCTCGCTAAACTACGCAGCAAAGCCGAGTATAAAACGCCATAAGCATAATCATATGCTAAACCATAAGCATATCCAAAAGGTAAACCATAAGCATATCCATAAGTTAAACCGTAAGGATATCCATAGCCTGAATCATAAAGTATAACCATAAGCTAAGTGCTCTCGTCCGTTCGCGAGAAGCGTCACACTTCTTCACAGGATTTCATGGGATATCGTGGGATTGGGACGTCATGATCCAGGGACGTCATCGACAATAACCGGACGTGAAGTAAAAATGAATAAGTAAATCTTGTCCCCACCGGATATAGAACCGCCATCCCTTGGATCCCCATCCGAGTGCTTTAACCAACAGCGCCTCGCCTTGGTTTTTTTTTTATTTCCTGTTTACAATGATATTTACAGTGGTGCAAAGTCAAAGTATATTGCCACAAAGCACTCTAGAAAAACTAAGGATTGACAAAGTTTCAAAAACGCTTTAGGTTGGCCAGTTCACTCAAAGCTGGCTTCCATTCAGGTTTCTCACTTTGAGTATTATAGATGGCGATCAGGTTGTTGATACTCTCAATGAAATACTCCTTCGCTAAGCGAGCATCCTCGTCCGCGTGTCTCACAGCCATTCTCGTTTTTCATACACTGTGGAGGCAAAGCAACATGAATAAAATGAGCAACATATTATGGGCCGGCAGGAACCGTATACTATACGGTGTAATTGGCAAGTCCTTTTTTAGAGCAGAGTGGGAAACCATAGCTCCACGCCTCGGATCATAAAGCGCTCATCATAATTCCCCTTGTCTACTATGAGGATGATAGCGGGATTCCACGAGTAAAAGATACTGCACCTTTCCTGTCCTGTACACGAATTATAGAACGCCGATGAACTTTGATGCGTTCAATGGAATGCTGGTTGTGTGCGACAAGGAGCGCGCAATGTATCATCACGACTGGTCATAACGTCCCCAGGCGATTCAAGCATGTACGAAGATGGCCCCACCGGGCGTCCGATGCAGCACCCGTGCCAAGCCTTTCATTTGGCCCTTCTCGTTTGTCGCACCTCACAGCAAACAGAAGCAGACCCAGATGTCTAGGAGGCGTTAGTACAGCAGGCATCAGCGGCGTTTCAAATTGATTTACAGGAAATAAAAGGCGCCGTATCTGTCACAATTCTTCGCGGACACATATGTACCGTGCCGTAAAGGAAGGGAGGAAGATTGGAGCGAAAGAAGAGGAGAATGTAGAGGTTCCTTAGTAGAGGGCTACGATCCATCGCGCTATAGTGGATTTCGCCTCGTCGCACTTTAGTTATCCAAAGTGTCGTATGGAATTTCTTATGATTTAGGCTGCTCGCATTCGGTTCAGGTAGCCGAATGTGGCCAGAATACCAAAAGTAGGGTCATTATTGATTTTGGTATACTGTCCACGATCGGCAACCTGAGCCGAATGCAGGCAGACCAATTTGGGCTGCCTACACGGGTACGAATTGGGCCTGATCATGGAAAAATTGGGCAGCCGACGCGGGGCGCCTCTGGGCACGAATGGAAAATCCCCAATGGCGCCCATGTGATCTGTCCCTATGGGCCCAGTGCAGCACCACTTCACAGCACTTTTCGTTCTACTTGGTGTTTCACCGGGTTTAAATACCCGTCACGCTGCCGTGACGGGTATTTAACCCGGGAACTTCGGCTAAGATATCATTCTAGCATCCTTACCATCGAGTCAGCGTAGCGGCTAATGAATCAAACTTTAGCGCAAGCGTTTATTACACAGTATTCTAGGTTGTATTTGATATCATTAAGCATGGAATACGTGTTTTAGTAATGTTGGGGCCTTGCTCGCGAAAGGGATGTCAGCCGATAACTGAAATACGAACGGTGAGAGATTAATGCTTTAGCTTTCTCAGCATTTAGCAGTCGTAAGTTCCCTCAGTGAGTACACCTTTATCACGTAGACCGCACTGACGGAGTGTTAAGCGACCATTTTCCGCAAATTTTCTAAGCTTATCCTTGCGCTTCCTGAGTTTTTAAATATCCAAGCTCTCTGAAAAAAACTGATTTAGCACTCACGGCATCGGCACGAGCACCCGAAGCTATTATTACGGCAGTGTTCACTGCTCAGCGAACTGATCGTGCATGCATGTTCCAAGGATGATGCGCAGCTTGATCCTTCAGGAACTGAAAAAGAGAAGACAAGAAGAACAAGGCGAAATTAGGTGCTGTGACAACTATGCAATGGAGGCGAGTTACATCGAAAAAACGATATTTCAGAATGTACAATATATACCATTTGCTTATACCATGGAAAGCATAAGCCGCACACTGCGACATCGGCAAGTGGCGCTTCCACTAGCTTCACTCTAAAATTGCTTTACGCGGGCGTAACATGTCAGCTACCCGGCCTTGAGCACTTGCAGGTGTGCGCCGTGAAACCCCATCACGAGGGAAACGTGGAGATTGTTTCAAAGTTGCTTTCGCCCCTTTCAAAACTTATAATCTCCACGCAACGTTCAGCCATGCAGAAAGAAATAAGGTGTCCTTGATATGTGACGTGGATCGCTTTTCCTTCCCAAGCCTGTTGCTTTTTTGCTTTCATGGTCTCGGTTACGTTATGCAAAAACGATCACTGCTTAACAATTACTACTCTGTAAGAAATTCGTTCGTAATTACAGGTGCTTGCAAAGCGGGTCTTGTTCCCTACAAATAAAATCTGCTATGTCGCAATGATAGAAATAGGTTCATGAAACAAAACAGTAATTTCTATTTTCGAACCGGATCTTTGGTTGTAAGGAAGAGAGTTGGAGGCACATATCGTCTGCTCAATTTCTTATCTTCGTAGGTGCATGCTTAATTTGAAAAGAGAGGGTGTGACAACCACATGGCACCACGTTGAGGTCCATTATCGGTGACCATGCCCCTACAGTGGGCCATAAGACAAGCGAGAGTGGCTTCGTGCTGCAGTCATATCTGCATGCATGCCGGGAATCCACTCGCCTTTTCGGCGTCTACACAGCGGATTTTGCAAGGACAACTTTATGGTAGGTGTCATCGAGTGTTGCCGAAGCTGACGAACATATTTTCGCGTAAAAGGCTACTAAAGATTTTGCCTTACTTATGGTTTGCACTGAGAGGCATTGCAGCTTAACTGATATAGGTCGGAAAACAAGCTAAATAAAGTCAACTGAAAAAAAAAAACATATATGCATCATTCTGTCAGCAATAACAAAAAAACCTGTGAAATGACAAAAAGTAAAAAAGAACCGTAAATCAATTTAGAGGCATTTTTTGTTAGTTATAAACAGAAAAAAAAACCTAAATCAGAGGAAAATTAAAAACTGAAAACAAAGCAGAACAAGAAATTTCCGCGGGACAGCTGCCAGAAAAGCGCTGCATTTTTTACTAAACATTTTTTCATTGTGTGTTTAACGAGGTACCGGTGCGGGCACAAGTAAACGGAACACAATATTTCCATCTAAGGTTTTTCTCGTGTTGTATAATTGAAAATGGCAGTCTAGGTATGTCCAACTGGTAGTACGCGCGAGTGCCATTTAATTGGAGAAATATTGTTTTCTTACCTCCAGTGCAGAAGGCGTGGTTTTATATTAAAGGAAAAGCGTGCTCCGTTTACTTATGTCCGCACCTATACGTATACAAGTAGCTGCCTGTCTGTTCAATGTGTTGCACACTTTTCGTGTTTTTAATTTTTTTTTATTTGGATATCCTGAGAAACCCAACTCATTAAAGTGGGTAGTGGTAGGAAATATATTACGCAACACAGCAAAGCAAGAGAAAATAAAATTTTCGGCTTGAGGCAGCAAAATAAAGAAACAAACATCCTCTGTCGCGAACAATGTATTAGCGAATGAAGTGGCAAGAAATTAGCGTAGATTTAGTGAGCGTGCTGCTGCGTCTACTGCATTTTCTTTTTGCGTATAATAACAGCAAAAGCCGGTTAAGATTGCAGTCCTAATATATCAAGTTATCTATCATAGAGTTACAACGCAATGAACTCAGATTTGAATTTACTGTTCAGCTTTTGTATTTCACATTTTTAATTTTTGGAGATGTGCATATATGGGCAGGTTTAAATTGAAGCGCCATCAGTCAGTTGCCCTTGCCCGACCATGGGGCGTACCAAGTCGGAGACACCTATAGTTCCTGTATAAGCTCCCACAGGAAGCAGGGTTCTAGGAATGTTTTCCCTACGCTGCTCTTCCAACGTTTCACTTTAAAATGTGAAGCCAATTTCACAGATATAGGGCGCTTCTTTTGCCGGCGCGAATCGCCCTGAGTGTATATCTATTTAACGGAGTATCCAACAAGATATGAAACAGTGGTATTTTTGGGCCAACTCCAACATGCCTCATGTTGGCTTTGACCACCTCACCCCTGTTTGAAGAAAAATGCGAAATTTGCGCAGTAAACGTTATTACTCTTGTTGTTCAATTCATGTAATAAAACGTTCATAGAAGTATTGTTATTATATTTCTATGATATCCTTTGTATCGCAGCCGCTTTGTGATGCGCGCTATGACCACTTCTTTGCTTTCCTCCTTTTGGTCATGGCACCAAATGAAATCTTGAAATAAAAGAAACGCAGGTTCACCTAACATGGTTGCAAGCAGGCGCGTTTGAATCAAAACATAAATATATTTTGTGGCAGTAATGAAGGCGGAGTTCACAAATATAATATTAAAGGGCAACTTCATTTCTTTTCGAGAGTTCCGTGAAACATACGGATTTGATCTACATATAAACTGTAAGTAATACATGCAAAGTTACTTCGCACCAGCATTCAAGGTGCTGACTTATAATCTATGGAGAGAACTCAAGCTTCTCCTCGCAGCATCGAAGACTGCGGAGAAGTTCCACGATGACATCACAGGCGATAATGTTTTTATTTTATTGCTTTTGTATTCCCCAGCATCCGGCGCTGCCTTTTCGGACGCCACACACATAATAAATTGTTTCTAATGCTTTACTTTGGATAACATTATTTTTATTTCTTCAAATCAAGCTTATCTATACATAAAAAGTACGGGTGTTATCCATGATGTCATCATCCGCCCCTCAACCGGTGCTGTGCGATGCGGAGAAGCCTGAAAGTCGTCGTGGTCTTAATTACTGATTGCGGCATTGTTTTAAATAGAAGCACAAAATAGCTCGCATGCTTCTACTGCAAGCTGTAACCATTAGACCCTATCCAAACTCATAGAAATCAAATGCCGAGGGGCGTTCACTTTAAGAAGAAATACAGACTCGGGAGAATTTCGATTACCCTAAAGGAACCTCAACCAGACGATTTGCGACTGCGGAAACGACTCAGCTAAACGTGGTCGCCTGTAAATGAGGGAGGTGGTTACATGTCCCGTTCACCAAAAACACGATTGAGCAAACATTTCAGCCCGCGGACAAGCGTCTTTCTGATCGTTTTCTCCTGTTTCACTCATGATCAGATGCCAGCCACCCTTCTATGCTTCTTTATCGGCGCGCATTTGTAAAGTCGATATCTCAGAGGTAGCGTTCCTGCACCGATATGGGCGATATTAATCTGGTGATACTTTCTTGATCACTCGAAACAAAAGCCCATTGGCGTAGATAACAATCCCATGTGCGATATTTTCGGAAAATGTAATGTCCTAAAGGATGTGGTTCTCTACACAACGAATACTACCACTCATAGGCAACGAACACTACCACTGATAGATGTAGAATTTTAAACTGTATGAATCTTTTAAGAGTTATACTTGTGCCCGAAAAGAGCAATTGCTCAAAACTTACAAACAACCGGCTAATATACATTAACCTCTCAGGTGCAAACATAATAATAACAAGAATTCAGAGTTATGCAGACTGTCATAGATGTACTTGAAATTATTTCACTCAGCTGGCGGGTTTTGTGGTAGGTAAGGATAAACCGAAAACTGTTGGAAGACGTCTCAACTTCTCGAGTGCTGCACTCGGAAACCTTATAAAAGCTTTCTAATCTGCAGTGGGGTCGTTTCATTTTAAACTCCAAATAATGAATAAAAAGCGGGACAAGCATTCGCACTTTATTGTAAGTAATGGAGCTCCATTACTGGATGTAAGCATTTACAGCGGCAGAACACAGCAGCAAAAATTTCTCGTTCGCTACTGGCAGTATCACGGAAAGCGGAGTTAAAACAATATGCACCTAACACTCCTTCAGGTGTATCTCTTGTGCAGTTATGCACGGGATTGACGTTTCTTAGCAATAAATCTTACCACAGCTGCACTGACATCCTCCGTCTTTTATTAAGCAAGCGCGAGTCTCGGAGTCCGTACACACTGGCCATTCACAGGACGTAGTGCCGGCTGCAAATCGAAATAAGATGCGTTATTGCATTAACCTATTTGTAGTCTCATGGAAGTCCACATAAAAGCAGAAGATGGCCATGAAAGAGCGACGTTCAGGCGAATATTCTACCAGTTGATGGGAGGCCCACATAACACAATTAAGTTTATGCTGAAACCCTTCAATATTCCACAGCCCCCGGTATCACGCGGTCAGGCCCCCAAGCGGATTCTCCGCAAAATAAAGAGAATCCCTCAAAGTTGTTGAATCCTCGGGAGTGCTCACATGGCAAAATTCTCTCTTTTGTTCTGTATTTGACTGTAGTCGTGGTTGTAACAAATTGTTGCATTTTAATGTCTAAACCACGATTAGAAGCGTAACATACCGCATACGAAAGTGGTTTTCCAATTCCTTTAGGAGTGCTACTTGTACGTACAGCTCTGAGCATACTTTAAATAAGTATTTCTAATACTGAACGTTACTCCTAATCGATGCGCGATGTCTGCAGGAGTAGAAACGCGAACGTTCTCTCAAGGACTAGAGTGATTTAGTTCTCCTGCGCTTTGTACATTAGCATGGAATATCTCGACACAGGCGCAGAGGGAATATGTAAATTAAAAAGCTGGCTCGCACTCAGCTAACTGAGTATTTGAAAGAAACGTTCGCGTAGGTTGCGTTAAGATATACCCAGCTATATTCAATCTCCATTGTTATTGCGTGCCCAGCCTGCTGCCGACCACACTTGCTACAATACTGTTTTTCCGATATTAATCACGAGTCGGCGGGAGAGAATATTTCTTTTTTGTTAACCACAGCACTAAATACATTATTCATCCTGAATTTTGCCATGCTAGGACTAGATTACTGACACTAGGCCATTTGTTTAACCTACACCAGCTACACCTGTGTGGGAAATCTCCTATACTTATAATGGATTTTTGCTGCAGTGGTGTAGCTGGTGTAGCTTAACAAGATGGCTCTACTATCAAGCCTTTCTCGTCAATCTAGTGCACACATGCTTACGGGATATCGCTGAAATAGTATTACCTTTTTACCGCTTTAAAACACTGCAAGCAGCTGCCTAAAATAGTCTTCTCTAGTATTTTCAAGCATCGGGCTTGTCCGTCATGTGAGAAGAGTTTCATAATATCTACAAAAATTACTCATGATGTTCACATGCCTTATTCATGCACACTCTGTTCACTTAGCGGCCGCCAAATATTGATAGGTTATAAAGATGCAGCGTCGAGATCTGCGACTCTAACTACTTAGTCGATTGAAACCGGCCCTCTTCGAGTCTGCGAAGAATTACATTATACAGGTGGAACAAACTAATTCAGTCATCGTATATTGTGCCACAGAGGCTCAATGTTTAGGGCCCTAAAATGCAGATCGTAATTGAGTGAGTGTAACCTCTACTGTAACAGTCTGTTCTAGAAGAAGGACAGAAGCAAGAAACCTGCGTTCAGCGGGATTTCTATTACACTGGGCGCCAAATGCTTTACACTTCCAGACCTACTGCTACGGCCACCCTCATAGGCTAAGTCACTTTGGAACGTTAAATCAAAGAAGTCAATCATAAAACCAGTTAATCTGCTAAACTCAGGTCAGTGTTACTGAAACGTATGCATGGTGCATTTGCAACACAATTTATGTCTGCGCGATTACATGAAGTGTGTACTTTTCCTAAAGCAAGTATAGGGATTAAAACGTTTTTTCATGGATATACTAATAACATTAAACAACATAAATTTTTACCACATTAGAACTTGAGAATAATTCTACCTGTGCCTTCTCAAAAGTTGAGTTTTGATTTTGACTTACAATTTTTAATTTAGGAAACATGTTCAGTAAGGAATCATGCTTACATTGCATGCGAAGCTTAAAAGAAAAAGCTTAACATAAATTCTGACGTTTTGATTATATGCGCAGTAAATGCAGTGGTACGTGCAAGGAGGACCTAACGCGCCTACGTATTTCTCTGATGAAGCCACGCATGGAAAGGAATTAACTACGGCGCCCACAACTACGCCAGAATAGTGCAAAACAATAATAATTGTCGCTAAGAACCTGGCAAAATTTATTTACTGAGGTCGTGATATTTTGTTGAGGGCCTCTACAATACACAAATCAAGTGATAACCGCGAGCTACTCTGGAATCGTGGTGGAGCAAGATATTCGCTAAAACACTGAGCTCCAGGAATAAAAGTAGCGCTTCCAGGAGACCAAAATCTGAGAGCTAAAAGTACAGCTATTGTTAAATTAGCTTCCACCTACAGGGGTAGAGGGGGGGGGGGGGGGGGGCTAGATTTCTTCATCGATATCGCCGTAGCCTAACCGACTGCATCCCAAACTACGCAATTTCGCACTTCTTGCGGACATAATTATCAATTTTAGGCCTTCAATCAAACAAGGTTTTTTTGTGTACATTGATTTTCATATTCACCAACTTATTTCCTTAAATTACTGCTATTCCCAGCAAACTCATTCAGATCACAATTTATCACCATTAGATATAGAGAAACAAAGCTTTCGGAATAATTTGCAGAATGAGTCTTACCGTTTTGTATAGCTCACGAGTACCCAATAATAATAGCTTATACGAACCTACCATTATAGAAGCACGATTAGTATTTTCAAAGTGTTAAGAGTCTTTTGCAATTATTTATAAGCTCAAAACAACGCCTACGGCGTCTTCCCACTCCCGAGAGACGAAAGAGACAATGCTTCTTCAGCCGTCCCACTTCAACTTAGTAGGCAGGCCTGTGCATTTCGTATTCCTCCTCCCATCAGCCGAAACAATACAGTGCTCAATTCACCGTCTGCTGTAGCATTCGCCACCCAACCGCTGCCACAACAGTTGTTTCGAGGGCACAAGTTAACTCAATTATCCTGTGGTGTTATTTGTTCTCTACTCTAATCATACTGCTCCCCGTGTCAACTGGTAGAAATGCCGGTTAACGAAGAATGAAATTGCCTTTCATATTGCTGGCAGCATTCCCAGACACCCTTAGAGTGAGGGGGGGGGGGGGGGGAGTTGATGTAACAGTCTCAAAGGAGATGCATTTGACTTGTATTTCAAGCTCAGCCGGAAGTCAACTACCTGTAGTTACAAAAGGGGGTGCGCTTGGTGCCCAGTTTTCGCCTGTTCAAGCCGCCAGAGTAAGGGTCGGGGTCAGAATTAACAAGCAAAACAAGCAAGCAAAGACAATGCAAAGCATGCAACTGAAGAGGCTTTCACAAACCCAGAAACTTCACACCTCTGAACAATGCACGAGAGAGTTAGGACAAATAAACATCAAATTGTTCGCCTGGCACTGTCACAAACCGACGTTTGAAGAGTCACGATGTAGTCTTCCTGTAGACGTGCGCCGCTCCCTCACAAGGACACTGGGCTTGTCAAACAGCGGTTTGACTCCGGGAGCCGAGCATTAGGACTTTACGATGCAACACTTACTGTAACGCTGGCTTGCTGACTGAAGCGACGCGACCTCAATAATTAGGGCACGCTACGTCTGCCTGTTACAAAGCGCCAAAACCGGTTTCCACATACTACACTTCACTTTCGCTCTGTAGCGTCCTCTCGTCCTCCTGCCGAGACGTGTGTCGTCATTGGTGAGGTTCCGCTAAACCTTCTAGAGGGATCCGGGTGCTTCTCCGGCCGGGTTCGTCACCGTCGCCGCCGATTGAAGCGGGTGACACCAATGCACGAAAGGCTATAAGTTCTCGCGCGAAAAAGGAGACGTTTCTACAAGGCTCCGCAATGTTCTACGGAGACACCGAGCGTGCTTCCTTCGCGTTGCGCTGACTTCACGAAAATAAGCGCCGATTTCGTGACGCACTGCAAGAACGCAGTCCTCAAGAGCCATCTGGCCGTCGCCGACGCGCCTGCCGTGCCACGACAAAGTTGCAACCTGCAAGCTCACCCTGGAGTTCTTGCTTCGTCCAGTGATGCCTACTTGGACAAGAAGTGCAAGCCTCAATCGAACAAATGTGATGATGGCCCAATACGTTCAGCAGCATGCCTGTGGCACACCTTCATTCCGGTGTATTTGTGTATTAATGGATCGACTAGTTGAAAAAGGTTGGTATGTTTAACCACTGAGACGAAGCAGCCAAAATGCGACGTTGGTTTTGTTTCTGGAGGGTGCTGCGCAAAACTGCTGTGAGAACCACGAAGCCTGTCTGCCTGCCTGGAAATAATTTAAACCACAATTTTTTGCCACATTAAGTAGTAGCCTTGTCCGCCACGAACAAGCGGAACTTAGCTGCGGACAAGTGTGCAGTTTCCCAAGGAATGCGTGCTCGTTTTGGTTGAGATCGATCTGTCGTGGCCGAAAAAAGACACGAATGCAGGCAGCCAGGAACGAAAGTGAGCTTTATTCACGTATACCTCGGCTTAATAGCCCTTATAAAGATGGTCCTGCGACTTGGGCATGCGCCTAAACGGATATCAGATATCACGACCTTCCTTTCTTGGTGAAAACAAAAGCAATTTGTTTTTACTGTGCTTCTTCCTCTAATCGTCTATAGTGCATCTGTCGGGGGGTTTTCGCACACGGCTGCCTCATCGGAGTAATGGTGCTGGCGACTGATTGTCTGTAGGATTAGGTTAACCGGCTGCGAAGTTGGACGCGGTGGTATTAAGCTCCGGATTCACTCCTCCTGCAGCTCTATGTGGGCCCGTTGGCGTTCTCGGTGTCGGCTCGTCGTAGGACTAGCTTGGCTCTGGTACGGTTGCAGAGCTGGATCTCTTGGAGAAGGCTGGGTTTGCACCTCACGCCCACACCTTGGAAATCTTGAAAATACCTCTTGGGAAGAGAATTTTTGACAAAGACTTTTAAGAACTTCTGAGCCTCCCAGACCGACCTATACATTTCCCTGACATGTTAACGGTGTCGCATTATTCGTGGCTTCAGTCTAGACAGTAGTTTGTGTCTTGGCCGCAGGTTGTCACCGTGAGTGAACTGTACTTGACTTTGAACCCTAATTATGCATGTGACAGGGCTGATAGTTTGTTCTACCTTACCTTCGTGTCATGGCACAGGCTGACCTCACGTGGTCTTCACATAGACTTCATCACCTACGGAAAAGGAATTTACGAATCCTCTTTGGTCGTTGCGTTGTTCTATGTCTCTTCTTTGATGCTCAGACATGCCCCCTACAAAACTTCATTTCAGAATGGAGAATGCAATTCGGGGCAAACGCTTCAGGAGACTTCAGCAGGTGTCCGCGAAGTCATCAAGTTCGGAGCGTTTCTCTAAAAAAGCAGAAATTTGTTCACACGTTCTTTTATTGCACTCTTCACTCCAGCATTTGCATCGCTCAAAACCTGTTTTAGCAGAACTTGCTTGGTTGTTCGCACCAGTCGCTCTGGGACACCATTCGAAGCGGCATGATATGGAGGAGTCCTTGGGTGTTTGACATCTCTTTTTCTCATGAAATCTCTAAAGTCCTCCAAAGTGAATTGTGGGCCACAGTCGGTAGCCATTTCTTAGGCGAAGCCATTGGCTGCAAGAAATGTGCCCAACTTTTCCAGTGTTATGGTAATTGTCGTTGATCCCGTGGCGAACATTTCAATCCACTTAAATTACGCATCTACCAAAACTAGTATATTTAGCAGTATTTTACACCACAGTCCAGTCGATATTGTCGACCATAAACTCTGAGTGCTCATTGGAGGGTCAAAATTTAAAGTTAAAGCTCAGCTACTTTGGTCATCTGAGAAGAGAGGAGTCGCTGGAAAAAGATTTGATGTTGGGAAGGTTGAGGGTCGCCGGAGAAGGCGTAGGCAGCGAACGCGATGGTTAGATGGCATCCTCGAGGCACTGCTGATGAAGTTATGTGATGTTAGGAAGATAGTGAGAGACCGGAAAGCGTGGCGTGACATGGTCCATAGGGTCACGAAGAGTCGGACACGACTGAACGACTTAACTGAACTGAACAGCACAGTCAACGTGAATCATTTCCCAAACTTTTGTTTGATACCTCCAGGATTGCAGAGGCCTTGCCGACTTTGCTGGAAGGATATCTTGACAAGCTCTACAATTTCGAGAAGTTTCTTTTATGTTCTTGTCGAGGGAAGGCCACCATGTATTTGCCCTTGCCATCATCTTCATACGAGTCATCCCTGGGTGAGCTTCATGTAGCCACGAGAACTCATGTGCCTATAAGGTTTCTAGCTCTATCACTCAATTTCTCCAAGTCAAGCATCCCTGTTCTATAGACATTCTCTGCGTTATAAACGGTCGCAGTTCTTTAGAGTAATTATCTGCCCATCCTAAAAAAACGTATCTTAAAACGCGTATTAGTAGTGAGTCTCACTTCGTTTCCCGAGCGACTTCTTTAGCTGTTCACGGGGTTGCATCAAAACAGCCAAACTCTCCGGCTCGTCGTTGCTTGAAGTGGTCGACAGCGGAAGTCATAACAGCGCATCAGCGACTTTCATTTTCCTCTCGTTCTGAAACTTGAGATCACAGTGACACGTTGTTAACTACAGCGCCCACCTCTGCATCTGTGCAGCTGCTAAAGCTGGCAGCGGCTTGCCACGTCCAAAAAGTCCGATAAGCGGCTGATGGTCTGTGCAGAGAGTGAACTTGTGCCCATACAAGTAATGATGAAACCGCCACAAACCAAATATGAGCGCCAGCGCCTCTTTTTCAACTTGAGCAGAGTTTCCTTCGCTGCTGGTTAAAGCGCGTGAAGCGAATGCGATAGGCCGCTCAGTTCCGTCTGGCATTTCATGGAAAACGACAGCTCCCAGGCCGTAAGTAGACGAATCGCAATTAAGCCCGACTGGTTTTGCGACGTCGTAGAAGGCTTGTACTTCACTGTTCATAATGATTTTTTTAGTTGTTTCGAATGCTTTCTTGCACTGTTGCGCCCATTTTCACTTGCAGTATTCTTGAAGAAGCTCATAAAGAGGTGCGACTACCGTTGCCAAATACCGCAGAACCTTGCCATAGAAGTTTAGAAAACCAAAGTAGGCCCTCAATTTTATGATGTTACGAGGTTCAGCGGCATCCCGTACTGCTTTTGGTTTTTCAGTGGTGGCATAAATTTCCTCCACCGAAACATTGTGCCCTTGATAGACAACTGAATCGCGAAAAAAATTGCACTACTACTCTTTTAGCGTGTTTTGTGATCGCTAAGTTGCTTCCGGACTTAAGTGCTAGTGTTGCAGTCTTCTCTGCTGCTGCGTGTGAGAACTACGTCGTCTGTCTAGCATTCGACTTAGGAATTCTTTCCAGAACTTTGTCCATCATGGCCTGAAATAAAGCTGGTGTGCTGGAAATAGGAGCCTTTCGAATTCGTTCAAGCATTGGTGCGTATTTATCGCGAGCAGTTGCTCACATTCTTCCGCGAGAGGAACTTGCTGATACGCGGACAAATTCAACACACAAAATATCTCACCACCAGTTGGCATTGAGTATAGATTATTAGGAAGCATTATCGGGTAGCAGTCCGTCTTGAGTACTCCGAGATCTCGTTAAGCGGCACACAATTTTCAAACCTCTCAATGTACGACTTGATGTTGTCGCTTCTGTGATTTAACTCTAGCATGCTTCCGAAGCGTTGTCCCCAAAATGCTTGCCTTCTGTTCGTGGTCCGCTTGTCCGTCCCGCTTCAACCGCCGTACCGATGCTTGCTTCGGAATCGCGGCATCATCAAATACTCGTCGCTGTTTTTCTGTCGTATCCGAACAAAGACACGAACGCAGGTAGCCAGGAATGAAAGCGAGCTTTCTTCAGGGACGCTTCAAATTATATAACTCATATAGCCGTTGCTGCATCTTAGGTCTAGCTCCTAAACTGATAACCGGTATCACAGAGATGATCAGCTCCTTTTCAGTATGGCAGCGCAACTTATGGACGAAGTATAAGGGTCTTTCTTTTGCTTCGCGGCGTTGGGAGAAATCTCGTGCGCTCACACACAATTCGCCGAATGCTGTGGCCGGTTCTACACTGAAGGTGCGACCCTAGAGAAACTTGTGGGACTGCGCCGAAGTCTTCTTAAGACCGGCAATAGCCAAAGCCAATGCAAGATTGATTACGCTAAACTGCATCGTCAATGTCACCCTTACTATCACCATCATCATCGTCATCACTGTCGTCACTGTCATCCTTATCAACTAAATTCACCGTCCTTGTTATTGCTACTACTAGCATTATGATTACACTAACTGCAGAGTGAATATCATCACTCCTAACATCCTTATCACTACCTGCATCCTGATTGTCATCGCTACTATCATACTTACGCTAGATAGGGAGAATTAAGATCTATTCCTCACGAGCCCGACGTGGACTAGTTAATAAATAAAAAGCGGCTTTAACCTTAAAGCTCTTTTAATGCGCGCCAAAGTTTACGAGCGTTCAGCTGCAACACATTCTGTGTTACTGAAATGAGCTGCCTGTGAGACAACATGCGAACCATTGTTCAGAAAGGTTTCGAAAACATTTTCCCTCGAAAACGCAGCCCCTTGTTGCCTCCCTGCCTTAAAAAAGTCATCAGAAAAAATAGCATCTGGTGCTGGGAATTCCCGACCTGCCACGTCGCCACAGCCGCAAGCACAGTCATAAGCTGCAGCTGTTCTTGGCTACATGCGTCCATCACAACCGTGGAGCTCAGGAACCTTCGTAATATTTCCGTCCGCAACAATCAATCGGCAGCCCACCTAACGTTTAGCGTTTCAGGCCGAATAATTGCGACCTGTGGCGTACGCATGATCGCAGTTCCCCTTTCAGCGCTGCGAAGAAGTTGGTCATGACTATCGTTCCTGTCGCTAAGGACGGCTTGATCGTCAACGAATGCGCACCGACCAAAGCCCGATGAGGGGTCCTTCGATATTCAATGGTATTAGGCTGCTGAAAGTATAAACGGGCGTTCCTCTCGGTCACCATCCAACGACGCTCTGTATTCCCTAAAAGAGGATCATACACAGACATCTGCCCAGGGTAGTTCACACAGTTCCTAAAGGAAACCTGGGGACAGCTGCCTTCATTGGTAAAGCTGGTGTCAAACTATGTAACGAAGAGCCTTCACCCCTGCAATCGACGCAACTAAATACAGGAAGTTCACCGCATGATAGACCAGAACCTCTGCGGGCTCGTTGATAGTCCTCCGCTTCATCTTTTCTCCAAGACCCCAAGGGCTCGCCTACAGACTCCACAAATCAAATCAGAAGCTTCCCAAATTTTATGACACAGTGGAGCAGTAATCATACCCCTCGACCCATTCACAACACAAAGCCGGCAACCATAAACATAAGCATGTACTTCTTCGATTGCCGCATTGTAACCTGCAGTATTGAAACTGGTGCTGACTACTCTATCCTTAGCACTCAACTGCCTTTTAGTCTCATGAAATTAATCAGGCTGTGGAATGGCACACAGATTCGAACCAGTGGTGGCCACTCACTATCCCCTCTCCATAGATGCACCTCGACCCTGACCGGCCGCGGCCTCATGAACATTGCCCTTCGTCGCCTTGCACGAGTGTTCTCGTAAAGAAAATATTTACATTTTTCTAGCAGATAGCGCTGCTCTTATAAATCTTCATATCAAACCTGCCCGCTTCTCGGCATTTTTTTCTGCAGCAAAATAGAACGCGAGCCCCACGTGACAGCTCTTAAGATCCAACATAATTGACTGCGTGACTATCCCGTCTGGCACAAGCAAATTAGATTGTCAGAAAATGTAGATTCTCATATTGAGGACGTTATTAAGGGCCATAGAAACTTACTCTTAGATCGCTTTATCACCATCGCAGGGGTCATCGAAAACGTCGAAACGACAAAGCGTTTATTGTAATTGCTAATTTCAGGGAAAAACCCCATTACCTAAACAAAAGCACGACCGTATACCTCGACGAGGTCAGCGACATCAGTGCAAACTATACATTTTCAAATTCGTCATTTTCGAAGCCACTGAAGCGCACCTGTGATACTATTTCTGACGTAAATTCGGATTTCAAATACCACCGCAAGAGCATCTCTGCGATCTACTTCGACGTCACCGCCACTGTTCATCAACTTCGTCCAAGTTCTGCTAACACCCGTAGCGAAATACCGCATCATCTCAGGCTAAGCAGTCCGATCTACACCTCAGACACCGGATTAAATCTTATTATAAGAACGCGACGCAGTAGGCAGCCGAGTTGGAGAGACGCTTGACAACGACTTAATCCTGACCTCTCACACTCCGTGGTCATTCCCCGTAGTATTCGTATAGAAGAAAGATAGACCACTCCAATTCGGCGTCGATTGCCGCGTTAGGAAAATAGGAGTTAATTGCTACTAATTGACAACGCTCTAGATCTCCGGTGGTATGCGAAGTAATGCCTTTTGTTTCAGTTTAGAGGCCAAAGGCTCTGCTTCTAAGCTTTATAATGGCGCTCATTTAACATTCATGGAAGCGCTTGCAATTCGAATGCCCAGGATAAAACTATTGATAACGTGAGAGATTTCGAGCAATAGGAATGCATTACAAGCTACACGGGGCAGATCATAAGCACACTCCCCCCTTAGCACTGAACTTCTGACAAAGGCTGTACTTCTTTTTAATGGGCTTGTGAAATGGGCTTAGGGCACGTTAAAACAGTCGAATGCGATCGCAAAAGAAGGGCTTTCATTACACCACATGAACTGAACGAGGTTAAGGTTATGCCGTTCTTTCTTTTTTCTGCCCCGTCCACATATCAACGTGCTATTGACGCTGGGTTGCTGGTCAAAAATGGCAAACAAGTCTTGTGTACCGACACGAAGTAATTGCCTTTTCAACTTGTTTAAAAATCAACAGAGCCGACTAGAAACAGTCCTACAAGTGATCAAATCTTCACCGCCAACATTCACGCCCAAAAAATGCCAGTTTGCTACAATTAACTCAAATTTCTAAGCTTTGTTTCGAACTGTGAGGGCTTACGACCAGACTTTAAGAAACAAAAGACGCCATTGGCTGGTTGCCAACCATCAAAGATACGACAGCCGACTGCCTGTTCCTAGACTTTTGAACTGAGCTTCTTGATAACCGTCGAACTCTTTATGTGTTTTATCAAGAAAGACGCTTATTTTTAATTAGGCTGGCACGAAGTCCTTTGTTTAGAAAGCTCCAATAATGCTTGCGTTCGACGCCTTTACTCGCTCATTTAGACGGGAATTCTGAGAATGACCTGCACACCGAAATAATAGATGTTTGCATTGAACCTGTTTTTTCCAAACAACAAGGCTGCGTAGATCATAAAGCATTAAGTCCCAAGGCCATTCGAGAGCATTATCACCTTTTTATCGCTATGTGACTGCGCGTTGCTGAAAACGCTGAGCGAAATGCTAGAAACGCACACTGTCGACCATCCGAAGAACCTTCCTGCAAATATCTTAAAGCTTCATACGACGACCCTGCATCTAAATATATTAGAGTAACTCACATCTTATCCTGAATATAAAAAATATTATGGGCGCGTACAGCGGCAGATGCTGTTCCCTATAAGAGAAGTTGCGGAATTTTCAGCATTGAAAGACTCAAAGGACAAAGCCTTCCAGATTCCTGAACCCAATGCAACCACCGGCAAGGACTCTCCAGCAGGACAGAAAAGTATTTTTAACCGAGCTCTAAAACATATCTCGCAGTCACGAGAAACTGCGAACGGATACAGGCTAAGCAGTTCTCTAAACGTCGTTAGGCAAAAATGAATTCTGGTTGCAGCGGAGTACCTCAGCCACTACGCCGAAACAATTGCTCTCATTCCCCTTACGAAGATAAGGACGTACCCGACGCTGTTTAGCCTACTCGTAGACAAAGGGCCTTACTGAGGGTCTCAACAGCACTGTTAGTGATAGGATCGCCTTGGGTATACAATATACATCCTGAGACGATATCCTCTGTTATGAGTCTTTCACTTACGATACTTGAGTACAAAAATGGCGCAAAATATGCCAATCAGCCGACGCCGTAGTCGAAGGGCCTCACTGAGAGCCTCAACAAGACTATTATGTATATGTCCTTCTCTTACGTGGATGTTGACAATAAGAACCGGGACAAACTCCTCCCTTATGAATATTTTGCTTACGATACTACAGTGGAATAAATGACCCACAAGAGTCCATTCAGTCTACTCCGCATTCAAATGCCCTCATTGATAGCCTCAACAAGATTATTAGGTATATAATCTCCTCGGATGTGGGCAATGAACATAAGGTGTGCGACGATATCATTCCTTACGCATATTTTGCTTACCACACTGCAGTGCAAGTAACATCGCACACAATAGCATTCAGCCTAGTCCGTAGAAGGAAAGCTTCCGTGAGTTCCTCAACATTACCATTATGGGTATCATTTGATTGTACGTCGACGTTGACCATAACTACTAGCATGACATCCGCCCTTTTATATGTTTTGCCTATGATCTTGAAGTGCAAGATGTGACACACAGGAGGCCATTCAGACAACTCCGTAGTAGGAAGGCCTCACTGAGTCCCTCAACAAGACTATTAAGGATATGACCTCCTTACATGTGGACGCAAAACATTACGACTGGGACCACATCCTCCCTTATGCATATTTCGCGGACAATACTGCAGTGCAAGAATTTAAGCACACGACGCTATTCAGCCTACACCATACACGAAAGGCCTCACTGATCCTCTCAGCAAGGCTGTAGTGGATATGATCTCGTTGTAAGTAAATGTAGCGCATAAGACTGGGACATCCACTCATGAATGTCTCGCTTACTATACTACAGAGCAGCGACCTCACACGATGCCTTTCAGCCTACTCAGAAGCGAAACGCCTCACTGATCGCTCCTACAAGCCTATAAACAACAGATGTGTCTATGATTGACTGAAAGCACCTAACTTATATTAAAGAGAGCAGTGGCAGATGTGCGGCTCTATAAGCTACAGATGAACTGGCCTGCTTTCTTTCGACTCTGTCTTGGCAATGTTAGAGTTATTTAATTAATGACAGAATATAACAGCATTTTCTAACATAAGGCGAATAAAGAGTTGCATGAGGAGGGGCTAAGCTTCGAACCGTGTCGGAAGAAAAATAATTAGCGTAGGCCATCAGATGCGATTTTGTTAACATGCTATGTCCATGAGAGGTGACTGCTGGTCCGAAGGACAAGGTGTTTGTACGTATACATTTCAATGAAAACTTTATTGTTAGCCGCATAGCTAAACCATAATTATCTTTTTCTTAGATACAAATATCCTATTTAACCCCCATTTGCCTTTCTTCACATCATGTAATTACCTTTGTGAAATCATTACTTAACAGGACTTGATATTCCGCAATATTTATATTTATACAACACAATCATCAACGTTCAATGTAGTAAAAACTTTAGATGTTGGGAAAATATCACTAATAAAAATCGAAGAAAAAGAACTACTCCAAGAACTGACCTTGGTGACCGCTGGCATCAATAGGAACTGGAAAGGAAGAGGAATTATTTACTACCCCAACCTGAAGGCAGTTTGTGAATTAGGTTGCGTCTACACGAGTAATTTTCCATTCCCTAGATCACTGCCTAATTTGTAAACAAGCTTATTACGCGAAACGTAATGAAAATATTCTTAGAGTTCATAAATATAGCATCAGTCTACTTTAATTCATCGAATGCCTGCGTAATACCGAAATATTTGCGCCAGCTTGGTGGCGGTGGAAATTCCTTGACTAAATTCGTCTTGTGCATGGCTTAAAGACTCTTGTTGTTCAAACAAATCTCCTACATTTTTATGAATAGTGTCCTAACTGTTTGCATGCTGTTGGTGTTTATGATATCAGACTTTAATTCAGAATGAATATTCTGTCTCCAATTGTCTGAGCTGCCCTAATTTTGGCCATTTTTAGTCATCCAGTAATGATCCTTCATTTTAATGGCTTCTTCAATAAGATTGAAATATGCTTCCAACATGATTCTACATAGCGCTTCATAAAACAATTGAAAGTGCTCATCTGGTCCCGAAAATGTTTAGGTCAAGCTCCAAAAAAAAATTTCCGAGATCACTTCAGAATCTGCACTGGAGAAATGTGGCAGCCTGAGCGTTCCTGTCTTATCCACGAGACGTATCAGCGGGATTCCGCGAATGACAAAGACTACTCCTTAACTTTCCTGTAAACCAATTATATAACGCCGGTGAAGTTTGATACGTTCAACGCAACAATGCTTGTGTTCGACAAGGAGAGCGCGATGTATCGTGTGAAGCAGCAACGCTTAGGCTTTCGAATTTCTACACTGCAGGTTCTGAAGTGCTCTCTGGAGTTTTTAGTCTACAGTTGGTTGCCTCTCTTTATACACTTTTTAACCATTCCCACCAATTTTCTGTTTGTTCATGTTGAAACATTTCGAAATTCCCGCCACCGGAAGTTAGGCCTACGCCACCAGTAGTCGAGTACCACTTGACCCCCATTCGACGTCGCCATTACCCCTTCCGGCTATTTCAACGTCCGATTCACTTAATCGACTCTAATTATTTAAAATATTTAACCACATCAACCATTTTGTCACTTGCACATCTTTCGATGACGCTCTGTCTGATGATGCCATTCTTTTTCCAATATACCTTACACTTCTTTTCCAGCTCCGACAAGGTCATGTCTACGCGAAACCCGCCTACATAGCCATATAACGCTTACGCATTGATCTGCCTCCGAAATAACGTCTGGAATTGTAGGCAGATTTGTGAAATACGAAGATAAACGCCATCATGCAGAATTACTGGTTGTAAATTTTCGTTTTAAGCCGTACACAGCAAATCATCGTCGCTTTCATGGATTATATTTATTCGTATTGTGTGATCGTGAGGATGGTGTCCAACCCAAAATAATTAGTGCCTCCCAAATTTCTAACGATATGTTTTAGTGAAGAAGGTAGCTTAGAAAACGATTCTTCCTTGTCGTGGGCATCGCTATTGCAGTTTTCCTCATTTTTCTTCAATGAATGTTTCGGAACAGTTTCTTACACTTCATATTTTTTCTCGTTTTTTAATTTTGATGGGGTTTTAATGTCTCAGCTATGGTCCTCGAGTTGCATTTTTAAAACTTTATTATCATTTTTGGACCAAAGCATTCGATGCAATGAAATATGAAACCTTTGAAAAATATTCCTACATCATTCACATTCTCTTTGAAATTTCTAAAGGGGTACCAATAAATGTCGAGCTTATCCCATGTGATTCATCACTTGCATAAAAACAGTTAGCAAGCCAAGTTACAATGTCTTGGCGATCACAGCCTACGTACATCAACACGAGTCCAACAACTTTCTTATGGAAAATACCGGTCGTTCTATAGCATTCGACGTTTCCATTGACCACAACATTTACAAAAGATAGATAGATAAATGAACATGAATTTTCGTGAACTCTGATAAAATCCGATATTACCAAAAGCACGCCAAAGGCATTGAAAAAGTTGGCATAACTTGTTCTATGGTGTATACTTTAAATTAAAATCTTGCCAATGTTAGCCTATCGTTCTATAAAAATTTTAAATGCTGCTCTATATCTCTATTTTACTTAACACTCATTGCACGGAGGCGTTAAGTGAGGTGCATTCTAAAATGTAAGCAACATTTTTATGTAAATTAAGAGAGTGTTTAGTGTAGCGTCTAATTTATTCGCGAGGCAATGGTGCGAAATCAGCAACCACCACTTTAAAAAACAACTGCTGAAAATAACAACGTTTAAAATTATCATGCCAGATATTCGATTGGATTTACAGTGAGTTTGTGATGTGGCAAGAAAAGTCGGATAGAAGTAATTACTAGGCCTCAGTAGGAAGCTGTGATATTTTTAGGTATACTTACTTAGCGCTGCGATGATGAGAAATAAAATCATGTGAAATCCGGTGCCGAAGTAGTTTACCTTCATGGCACACTGTGTATGAAAGACACGAGTAAATTAATAACGGAGCAAGAGCAACACAAACATCACTGTATACATCCAATAGAATCAGTTTATCATATCTTGAGCGCAGTTGTATTTCACATATTTGAAGAACTCGGAACAGCTTAAAATTATTATTTTACATAAATCCCTTTCTAACAGTATCATTCTGTGTCAAGGTATTCCTGATGGCACTGCATCTAAGGGAAGTTCGAAAAACAGTAGATATTTTCACAAAATATTCATCTTTATGTAGCCTCTGAATATAGCGATTGCTGTGTTCATAGTAAAGGTGTTAATTAAGATTAAATTAAATACTTAACATTCAGCTTCTACTAAAGAGAAGCAGACAACGTAATGTACATAAAACCCACCTACCTGCACTTGCTACGATAATAAAAGTTTGTGCCGGTGTGGTATAGAGGACAGCTTCAAGTGAGGAGCTGTAAATGCAACCCCAATCCTTTTATTGCTACCTCGGACGAGGTGAACGCAGATTGATTGTGAAGGTGTTCTTGCTTTATTATTTACCTCTTGCAGTGCTTTCAGTGCGTTTATACAAAAGGGCTGAGACTTTGCAAAGCAAAATGAAGGCGGGCATATCCATCCTTCACCGGGGTAAACAGTTTAGATGGAAAAACAAAACTGCAATTCATTGGCTCAGAAAATGATATCGTTATTAAGTCCGACGTCAACGACTTAGGTGCCGTGTTTGAAAGGGGGTGCAGTACCCCTTTTGAAAGCACGAGATTTTCTTAACAAATATTGGTTGCTCTATATTGAATTTGTTCAGCGTAGCTCCACTGCAGTTTTACAGAGATTCATGCCATGCAGAGACATTTCAGTGTTGACGGTGGCCTTATAGCTCTTATAGGTATGTGCGCGCGTTAATGGAAGAGCTGAATTAGGCAGAGCCGGCAAACCTACCTATAGCATATCTTCATATAGCCGGTCAAAGTTACACTTAAAGGAATGTAGACAATATTGCCTCCTTGTGTTCCTGGTTTTGTCAGGTGGCGCCTGAAAGAAATGGAGGCTGAAGTGCACTCACATCCTGTATGTCGAACACTGCTTGCTCATAAATCTTCGCCCTGTCTTTTAGAAAGTCTAGCCCTGTTTTCTGTGACATAATTTGGTGGCAGCGCTCGGTATTGATTCCAGTATATGTCCCGCACTTCTCCGCATGGCTAGAGCTCAAGTCCTGTGCCAGTAGACACCCCTGTGCACCGTGCTAGTACCACGGAACAACAAATTACGCAAAAGTATTCGGGAAAATCAACGCAACTACAAAAATATTCTATGGACTACTGATAAGTCTGACGTAATGACAGAGCTACAAAGGATATTGTATTTTTACACCTTCTACCATATTTTTTGAGTTGAGTAGAACTCGATTTCAGAAAAGTTTTTTTTTACTTCTTTGTTTATTTCTATCTTAGTTTCAACAAAAAAAAATGACTTACAGCAGGTTCGTTCCAGAGGGACTGGTACGGAAATTGCTCCACTTGCAAAGCTCTTTTAAAACATTACAGAAGGTCGTTTACGGGATCTCCCTCTTGATGCAACCAATGGAATCATTCGCCTCTACTAATCTGCCACTATCTTTTGAAAAGCAATTCTTTTTTTCCACTCTTGCACCTTGCACCTCTCATTTATTTTCCTGCTACATATACAGATTTGGTTACCCAACAAGCGGGACAGATTTGGTTACCCAACAAGTTCTGATAGCAAGCGATTCTGCGTTCACCAACAGTACAAAATGTGAATAAAAACCACCCGGGAAACCGCGGTCTTCGCGGCGGTTTAATTGAGCCGCAGTTTTATCCCACTCGATCAGTCGTTTTCGATTAATTCTCTGAATGGGAATTTTCAATGAATATAAGAAAAAAAAGCGCTACCAGGTCGTTCAAGCTTGTTGCCTGAATTCTAGAGTGCTTCGTTATACAGTGCAAATAGTAAGTCGATGCATGATGTAGGACAAATTCGTATCATATTGTGAGGCCGCACTTTGACAAAACGAAATCTTTTTCTCGAGGCAAAAATTTAAAATGAGAAATGGTGCCTATCATGCTCATGCAGAGAGGGGTTTTGAGCGATTATGAGCATACATTACAAGGCAAAGATAAAATATAGTCGCAAAATGAATGCATTTCTTTAGCAGAGACTCAGAAGAGGAATAGACAGGACGCAGTTGCGAACGAGCATGCTTTTCCTTCAGTTCTGCTCGTTTCGGGCCTCCGTGCTTCCCAAGCATGTGGCGCATGTACACTGCTTGTACACTGCCTGTACACTGCCTGTACACTGCCTGTACACTGCCTGTACACTAACTTAGACACTATTGACACCAGAACTAGATGAGGTGTGGATTCTTCAATAGGATCTAAATTTGATTGGATTGGCGGAAAAAATAAACGTAATTGCCGTATTTGCGAATTCCACTGTCTTTATAGACCATTTCGAGAGTTAAATTTCTGGCGGCATTTCAACGTGAGTATTTAAATGAGATAACTAAACTGCCTTGTACAAATCACTTAGAATAAGAAAGGTCAGAAGGCAACTTGATACCTTCTCTGAGCCAAATAGGGTCCAAGCAAAAAGAGCCTGTACACTAGCCTAAAAACTATTGTCACCAAGACTAGATCTTCAATAAGGCCTACATTTTTTATTGGATTGGCGGAGAAAAATAAACGTATTAGCAAATTGCACTTGTCTTTATAGACCATTTCGAGAGTTACATTTCCGGCGACATTCCAAAGTGTAACTTTTCAAATGGGAGGGTCTCGAAGGAGGAAGCCAAAATTCTAGAGAAAGAAAAACTTGAAAGAAGGATTCGAATTATTCGGATACCCGCGCACGAATCCATCCCCCGCAACGAGGCGGCGCACGAGCTAGCCCGAGCTCTCTACGTCCGGGCAGCCGTAGAGCCGCCTGATTGCGATGGGATGGATGAGAGGCTGCAAACACATAAGGAAATCTTAGAACACTACAGACTGGGCAGACGTTTCCTGCCACAACCGGACCGAACGTTAAATAACAAGGAGGCCATCGCTCGGCAGCGCCTGCAAGCTGGGAATTTTCCAAGTCCCGTCTGACTTTTCAGAACTCAGGTGGAGGAAAAGGCGGACGATAAATACAAAACCTGCGGAGAAAGGGGTACTCCGGATCATATAATCTGGCAATGCCTTGATTCCCCTGGTGCAAAGGAAAACATAAATAGAAGAGAAGCCTGGTAACTACTACTGCGGAGCGAGTCCCCCGCCAACCAGCAGCAAGCTATCCGCCTGGCGGCTGAAGCCGCGAAGAAACACTGTCGCTTCCCTGTCTTCAATCGCGGAGGTCTCGGCCTCCGTCCTATAGGCCTGCGTGCCGGGGGCGGGGAATAGGGGGCCTCCTACATCGGTGGAAAAATGAAGTTCTTAACAACAACAACAAGGTACGACTTACTGCACCACTGATGACGTGCGTTAACGCTACGAACGGACACGACCGTGGCAGCGAGCATGAGTCATTAAAGGCTTCCGCCTTAGGAGCACTAATTGAGTTAAGTCGTTATCTCAGTCAGCCGTGCGACAAGCTAGTGGCCCTCGGTCGAGTTCCTTTGGAAGAGAATTTAGGCGTCTATCTCTCGTTTATCACTTGCATCTGCACGTGCTCGCAACCATGTTTTTGGATCTTACATCTCGCCGCTCAACCACAGTTGGCGCGATACCAGACCCCAATAAGCAGCATATGGCGCAACGCTCCACTTATCTTGTCCACCGTGTTAAACATTAATCAGTTCTTTATAGATCCACTGAAATCCTACTTGCATTAAATGTTTTAAGGTCATTCATTGAGGTGCTTTTGTCAGTATTCGAGCCATATTTGAAAACCTTTCAAGAAGTCGATAATTTGAAAATAATTTTTAAAAGTGGTCCTGGTAACCGTTCGCAACCTGTTGGGGCGGTACATCTTCGCGAAAACCTCCCCACTGACGTCAGAGCGGCTGTGGGGCGCGCACGGGAGATTGGGGGGCGCCTTCACGAGCTGCTTTCTTCTTTATTGCTCGCCGACGTGGGGAGTTGTGGGCGAGAGGACGCGCATCATTTTCTATCGCCCATACATTCCGTGCCAATAAAGCTAGCCTAAAAATATTTCCGCTGCAGAGAGGATTGATGGGATACCTATTCATCGTACCGATTTATAATTTTAGTAAATAGCTTCTCATGGGCCTTTAAAAAACGGGTGTGGGCTTGGAAGCAAGAGGGAAGTGAGAAGAATCAGCACACCAAGACAAGCGCTCTGAATTGGGCTTTTGATCATCAACTAGTGCATGGTCAAGGGAGGCAAGGTACCGATTTTATTTAGCTCAATGTGACAACGTTCTCTGGTAGGGCGAGGGTGGTTAATTAAATACAGAAGCCCTCCTGCGTATGGCAGCCAACTACTGGAGCGCGAGGTACACCCTTGTGCTGCCGAGACAGTACCGATAGAGCGCTGCATTACTGAATCAGGTCCTAAACATAACGGCTTGCGCGAGAAAGGATTGCCCTCTCAGAACTGCGCTGAAGCTATTGGGTTCAGCTGAGCACACAACCAGTGAAACTTGTGCTCTGAGCATGCGCGGCAAGCCGCTAAGAAAGTGCGTCTTGCATCTACTGGGACACTATTGGCCCCCGACATAACTTTGCTGGCGCACGTAATCAGAGAAAGGGTTCAATAAGGTGTTGCGAAGACTTATATTCAGCTTTTCACTTCTTCATATTCAGTATTGGTAATGGGGCGTGACCTGCCAAGGAGGGGACCAAGTCAAACAGGACGAGGAAAAGAAGAAAAGTAAACACTATGACTACTGGACATGTAACTGCCATTTCTTGAAATCAGCAACATCCCAGCACGTCTGGCATTGCGCCCACAGCGGCCGTCATCAGCGCCGCATTTCGGGAAACGCATGCGAGAAAACAACAATGCGGCTATCGCTGAATATCTAGGAACGCAAATTCTTTTTCCCACAACCAAACTATACCGGCACTGTTCCAATTATCAACATTCCTGTGACTATAGGAGTCTAGAAATTCTCGGTGTTCTTGGACCCTACCTCTTCCAAGAAAATTATGATTATTGAACACCGAGGGAACAGTGGGTTCAGGGTGGGTCCTGCAATGGAGAGGCAAATATGCTCCGTAGTTAATAGATCTCAAGTAAACGTGGTGTCAACGGAGGCAATGATTGATACACCAGCCTGCTTGGCTGATGTTCACCTCTTCATAAAAAATCGGCAACTTATTTTCCATACATGTGGCATATGATGTGCACAGATTCTCTTGCTGGGTTAAACCTCATTTCTTGACCTGCCCATTCCAAAACTTTCCTCCAGCAAAAGCCGGAGAGCTTGCAGGAGGCAGAAAACTGGCAGATGGCAGTGGCCTGCTCTGCAGCTCTTGAAGTTTTGGGATAACTTGTGATTGTACGCCACAGTGAATGTACGGCTCAGGTGCACGAGGGCAGCGCGCACCAGGCAGTATATCTGGTTACTCGAAGATTACCGCCCTAAAACAAATCATATACAAGTCTCACTTGAATCCATCACTCGGATTTCCATATCTTGACCATCTACTACCATTGACCCGAAGAATATTCCTTAAGACCAATGAAGACGGAACAAGACAAGAATTCAAGACCAAGCCTCATTCTGCAATTTGGTGCGAATCGACGGTCACACAATATTTTGAAACCAGTGATCAATGATTACTGTGTGCGTCATTGCACACAGTGTGTCTATCAGCAACAATAGGCTCCAGAACATGGCTTTATTCTTTACTTACACCAACTGATTACTCCATGATATAAATTTGCCATATTTGACGCATACCTTCGAAGCTTTCTTTACATTAAGCAAGAATATAGCGCAAGAAAAAGGCATTGGTCAAAGGAAGACAAATAAGGCGATGGACGAGCTCTAAGTAGAAGGCAGAGACACAAAAAGACAGGCCCGCAGTACTAGAAATGCAGTTGAGGAGAGCATGCTGCCGGGCTAGTTGGTGGTCTATTAAGTCACAAATTTAGCGCAAAAAAGAACAATAGGCCCAGAAAGACACATAAAAGGATTGATGAGCGCTAAGTAGAAGGCGGAGATACACAAAAAGGCTGCGACATGACAAAAAGACTATCGTCATGAGTGTCTTTCCTTGTCTATCATTTTTCTTTTTCTGCAGTAAATTCTTGACTTAATGGATCATCAAGTAGCCCGGCAGCATGCTCTCCTCAACATGCTTGACATCCTGTGTTTCTGTATAACACGAAATCTGCCAACGCCGAAAAAGCCAACGCCAGTTTTCAGAAAACGAGGCATTTAAACCTATTGCATTTAAAGGCGAATACGATGATATGAAGAAGTATCAGTTGGTTACACTTTACCTGCTTTCTCCTAACAAGGCAAAATTTAATTTTGCATGGCTTCTTCGCTTTTTCTGACAGGCACTGAATCATAACTTTGTCGCAATGTATTTTTCAGAAATACGCCAACTGTTCAAGCCTTATGCTCAAAAGGAACTCACATTGGAGAATTTACGAAGTAGAAATATTGAGAATATTGAGAAATTTTGAGACTTATAGAAGAGTTCGACGTAATCAACAGCGAAATGCTTTACCAAGAGCTAGTAGGTCAGGGCTACCATGGCTAAGTCTATTCCGAAGCAATAGCCATGATTTCTCGACGTTCATATACATTAATCAGGGATAAAAAGAGTAGCTTCCGCTCTTCTTTATAACCTTTGTTAAAGCATTGCGTGATTTTTTTGTATCACTGATACTGATGATGACAATACATCGCCTGTGTTCTTTACGCCGACACCTGTCTTCTTTTTTGAGGGGGGGGAAGGGGGGGGGGGCAATTTCCGTGGAGGCTTATGGCGAGTAAGCAAACAGCAGATTGCAATTGTACAAGGTTGAACTAATAACAATGGTCTAAACATTTACGTTTAGAAAGTAAGGAGTGAGTTCTCACCATTCTCAAATATTTTTATTCATGTTTAATTGCTTATAATCAACGAGAATATAGTTACAGTAGCTGCTCATTGAATAATAACAGGGATATTTTTCTTCTAAAGCATTGGCTTGGTTTCTTGGGTTTGATGTCCCAAAGCGACTCCGGCTATGAGAGACGCCGTAGTGGAGGGCTCCGTAAAGTTTGGCTATCTGTGGTTCTTTAACGTGCACTAAGATCGCACAGCACACTGGCGGCAATTACTTTTCGCCTCCATCGAAACGCATCTAAAACATTGCGTGGTATGACCATTTCGTGCACCTTTCCCGGGAATTGTATTATACTAATGGCAACCGGCATCGATAATGTTCGTCTTTTCCTGCTTCGTTCAATATATTTTTACACAATTATCCGCCCTCGTCAATAATGATTTAATGAGATCACTCGTCGCGGCAACAACAATGCTTGAAATATGAATTCGTTGGATTGATTTCAGTGGTTTTCATTAGGCTGCATTTCTCGAGGCTTTCTGTCTCTTCAGTTTAATTTGCTGTTATGGTATTATTTTCTGATTATTGGACCGGTTGACCGAGGGAGATATAACGCCTAGCAGACAAGCACACACAGTGGAGTGTTTGCTTTAGGGCGTCTTGGAGGCAATGTCTTTATTACTTTGAGATGAACACCCTATCAGGTGGCACTTCTGGTGAGGGCATATAAGAGCCAAATTTGAATAAAATTTATTGAAAAGTTTTTAATTCACATTTGCAAATTGATGAGCCTTTCACTAAGAGCAGTTTTTTCTCATGATCCATTTTCAGACTTAATTAAGACTCCGTTTTTAAAAAGTTGCGCAAAGGCTCCTATCAGTATCCATCCCGAAAAGTTGAAGTAAAATAGCGGTTAGAATTTCTTTAATTGCTCTGAGGTACTCGCACACAGTTTCGTCAAAGGTATGCGTTTTTGAGAATTATTGACCTGTCTCATAAAAAAGCGGAGAATTAATGAATAATTAGCTTCTGATTACTCGTTTACTAGGTGAATAATAACATCCAAATTATTATAACTGAAGTATCAATATAATCAACGTCATATAGTGCTTTTTAAATATGGGCGTTACTTCACTGGTGCCTAAATACTAGGGTGCCATTCGGCATCATTGCCTGCATCATCTTTGCACTTGCATGAAAGTGTTCATCGAGCGTAACCTTTCGTATTTGCTGTTCATTGTGCAGTCATGACTCAGTACGAGATCGATCTAGAACACCCCCGCAACGTATCATATGACACCGTTGGCACTCAGGTTTGAAAACCGCAACTTCATCCCCAAAACTAGCCTTTATATGGTGTGAAAGAGGAATATGTACTGTAATTCTACTCATGTTGGCGGACAAAAGAAAACAGGGTAATATTACTGACAAGTTCGATTGTTTACAAGGTTTCTGGTGATTAACTTTTATTCCATGGCACTTACTTGCAATTAGACGTGTGCAGCCGCTCAAAGAAAAACAGAGGTTTGGGCTAGGTGGTGATCATTCATGTTAAGCAACAGCACAAAAGGACAGAGCACCGTCGTTGTTGTATACCTCCTTCCACTTGTCTTTGTCCTTTTGCGATGTTGCTTAAACATAAATAGCCCTTCATAGGTTACAGTCACATCAGCCCTCAGACTGTAAATAAGATTCCCATTCGTGCTATGGCACTATTTTATTATTGAGCTAAAAAACTCGCGTTTTTAAAAACTATGTGCTCAGAGTCCAGCCCATGTTCCGTTAATCAAGGCTGTAGGTGCAACGTTAGCTTGTCTCGTCCCCCCTCTTCTTTGTGTACCCTTTTGCTCAAAGCTGTCTGGAACTCCATCATTACCCAGAGAGAAAGATAGCGAGTCGCAAATAGGCGCGTACCTTTTATGCTTACGCCATTTATCCAGCATTAGTGGACCATCTTACTACATAACTTAATGCATTGTTCCTTAATGCATTGTTCTTATTCAGCCAAAGCCGGCACAATTGAACTGAAGATGCCGTATTCATGGCTCGAAAATTCTATAATATAATATTAATAACAATGTATAAATTATTGGTGCCAGGCTTGCTTAGAAGACTTGGTGTACGCCAGGGTTCTCAAAATCCTATTCAGCCTAGTTGAGCAAGCTTTTGTTAACCTCCAGGTTCTGATGTTTTCTGAAGAACGACCTAAACCTAATCACCCCACCTTTCCTCATCCCCCATCACCGAACGTCGCAGAGTCCTACTGGTAGTCTCTCATGAAGAGCACTTCAAGTGAAGACCAATGGAATATTATTTAAAGTGCTATGAGGAGGATTGCTCTTCAAGGAATTTCTTTTTCCTTATAAGGGTGTCTCCCATTAAGGGAGCACCCAGGTGCCATGCAGGAGGATTGCTCTTCGAGGACTTTCTTTTCCCTTATAAGGGTGTCTCCCATGTGTTAAGGGAGCACCCAAGTGCCATGCAGGGTGCTTCGCCCCCACTATTTGTTCCAGTGGCAATAAAATGTTTCTACCACCACCTAAACGCAATAGGTCTCTTACTGATTTTTTAATACCAGATTTCTAAAGCTTCTGAGCCTAGGAGACACCTAAAAATGATATAACTACAAAATAAGATAGCATTTCGTAGGCTACTGAATTATATACCAGTTTGAAGACCCAATCATTGTCCGAGGAACGTACGCTGCGCATTCCGTGGCACGGACATAAGCCGTTGAATGTCTTGGGTAAAGCGAAATCAAATGAGATCAATTTATTTAAAAAACTCAAGGTGCTCATCAGCGCGGACAAAGGCTCATAACGTGCGTGCCGTGTTCGTGCCTCCGGCTTGACACGCATTGAAAGTGCACGATGGCAAAAACAGAGCGAATTCACAGAACGCAGCTGTTCAAAAGCAGAGAGGCTTACAGCGAGACAGAAACATAATGCGAATAAAATTGTAGCCAACACGAAAGACGGAAAAAGCTTTAGAATCATTAACGAAGCAGTAAGTACGCAGATCCAGCTGTATTCTTTTGGGCATTATTGTTCTTAGCGAACAACAGTTCATGCATCTTTCAAAGATTTTCCGTTAACATTTAAATATCGTCTCCGGACAGTTCGGGCTGACCATCATCATCATTTATTATGATCATCATCGTTTATCATTCCGTAAAAATCCCTATCAGGGATACAACATACGGGGGGAGGGGGGAGACAACGGTGAGAAAGGGTTATACATTAGCATAAGAACAAAGGAAAATAATACACAAATGCATAGCATTGACAAATTTGCAAAAAAAAAGTTGAGGGAAGAAGAAAAGTCAGGCAACCGATACAGTTTACATAAAATACAGATAACCATGTAGCAAGGCATAGCAAAATAACGATATGTAGTAAAATCCACTATAGTAAACAAAAGTGGCAAAAAGATGAAACAGAAAATTAGACGTTGACACAACAGTGCCCGCAAATCGGATTGCTAATAACGGACCGAAAGAAAAACTGTCACTGGCAGGTCGAAATGATCAGTAAGTAATTGCCTCCATTTGGAGGGATTAGACTTTCTGGAAGTATGTTCTATTCCTCTATGGCGATGGCGAGGAAGGATTGGTTGAAGGCGTTTGTGGAACGATGCAAACGTTGTATGCTACGGGAGTTCAATAAACGGCGAGATGAGCGGAAAGGTGGACGTAATAAGTTTTCTCGGAGTACCGGAAAGTTGAACTATAATTTATGTAGAAGACAAATGATCGCAAGTTTCCGACGAAGCGCTAAGGGCTGAAGGCCGAGAAATGATTTCAAGTAAGTAACGCTGTGTCGAACTGAACACTGGGAAGTTATGAAGCGTGCTGCACGATTCTGGATGGCTTCGAGCGACTGGATCAAGTAGGCCTGGTGGGGGTTCCATATTGCTGTGGCATATTCTATTTTCGGGCGGATATATGTTTCGTAAGCTAGTTGTCTAACGAATGGAGGGGACATAGCCACTGTTCTTCGGATGAATCCAAGTGTTCTGGAGGTGCTAGTACAAAGTTTCGTGATATAGTCCACCCAAGTTAATTTGTTACTTCAACACCGAGGTACTTGTACGAGTTTGTTAGTGATAACGCAGTGGAGTTTAGGGAGTGCGGGAAGTGAATAATGGAGCGTTCACGTGAAATGTGCATGAATTTTCATTTTGAAATATTAAGCTGCATGAGCCAGTCGGAGCAGCATTTCTGGATTTTATTGAGGTCGGCTTGTATAAGTTCCTGGTCGGCATTATTGGAAGCCACGGTAGCCCTGACCGATTAGGTCTTGGTAAAGTATTTCGCTGTTGATTACGTCGAACTCTTTCGATAAGTCTCAAAATGTGTCTAAAACTATATTTCTACTTCGGAAATTCTGCAATGTGAGTTCCTTTTGAGCAGAAGGCTTGAACAGTTGGCGCATTTCTCAAAAATATATTGAGACGAAGTTATGATTCAGCGCCTGTCAAAAAAAAAGCGAAGAAGCGATGCACAATTAAATTTTGCGTTGTTAGGAGAAAACAGGTGAAGTGTAATTAAATGATACTTCTTCATATCATCGTATTCGCCTTTAATCGCAATAGGTTTAAATGCCTCGTTTTCTGAAAACTGACGTTGGCTTTTTCGGCGTTGGCAGATTTCGTGTTATACAGAAACACAGGATATCAAGCATGTTGAGGAGAGCATGCTGCCGGGCTACTTGATGATCCATTAAGTCAAGAATTTACTGCAAAAAAAAGAAAAACGATAAACAAGGAAAGACATACACGACTATAGTATTTTTGTCTTGTTGCAGTCTTTTTGTGTGTCTCCGGCTTGTACTTAGCGCTCATCATTCCTTTTATGTGTCTTTCTGGGCCCATTGTTCTTTTTTGCGCTAAACTATTGACTTAATGGATCACGAACTAGCCCGGTGGCATGCTCTCCTCAATTGCATTTCTAGTACTGCGGGCCCGTCCTTTTGTCTCTGCCATCGTTAGCGCTCGTTCATCGTTTTGTTTGTCTTTCTTTGACCAACGCTTTTTATTCTGCTATATTCTTACTTATTGTCAAGAAAGCTTCGAAGGTATGCGTCAAATATGGCACATTTATTTCATGGCGTACTTAATTGGTGTAATTAAAGAATAAAGCCTTCTTTGGGCGCCAATTGCTGCTGATAGACACAATGTGTGCAATGACGCACGCCGTAATCAGTGTTCACTGGAAACCTCGCACGACTTGGGGAATTCGGCCAACAGACTTAGCGTGAGTGTCGTTTTTTGGGCTCCTAACAAACTCCCCTTCATGGATCACTGCTTTGTCGTGGCGGAGGGACTTGCGAAACTCGATGAAGTCGTGAGCTCTGCTGTGTAGGGCCACCCAAGATAGACAGGTCACGGCAGAGAGTTCTGAAAAAATGTGATTCACTGGAGAAGGTAATGGCAACCCACTCCAGTATTTCCTGCCAAGAAAAACCTATGGCCAGTCACAATACCATTAATGATATGGCGCCGGAAGATGAGCCCCCCAGGTTGGAAGGCGTCCCACATGTTACTGGGGATGAACAAAGCGCGATTCCTAGTAGCTCCAGGACGAATGAAGCGGCTGGGCTAAAGCCAAAAGGACGCTCAGTTGAGGATGTGTCGGGAAGCGACCGGAAAGTCGATGTTGCAAGGAGATGCATCACATAGCAACATGGAATGTAAGATCTATGACGCAAGGTAAACTGGACATCGTCAAGCGAGAAATGGACAGATTGAACACTGATATCTTGGGTATCAGCGAGCTCAAGTGGACCGGAATGGGAGAATTTAACTCCGGCGACCATTATGTCTTTTATTGTGGGCACGAATCCAAGAGAAGGAATGGGGTCGCTCTCATAGTAAACAGAAGAATGGGCAAAGCAGTGCTGGGTACAACCCCAAAAACGACCGAATGATTTCACTTAGAATCCAAGGTCACCCTTTCAACATAACAGTTATCCAAGTCTATGCACCGACCACTACTGCTAAAGAAGCTGACGTTGAGAGATTTTATGCGGACCTACAATGCCTTTTAGACCGCACCCCATCATCAGACGTCGTTTTTCTCATAAGAGACTGGAATGCTAAGGTAGGGAGTGAAGAAATATCCGGAATTATAGGCAAGTTCGGTCTTGGTGAGCCAAATGAAGCTGGGCAGAGGCTAGTAGAGTTTTGTCAAGAAAACAACCTGACCATAGCGAATACTCATTTTCAACAGCACAAGAGGCGCCTGTACACATGGACTTCACCGGACGGACTGTACAGGAATCAGATCGATTATATTATTTGCCGGTAGAAATGGAGAAGCGCTATACAAGCAGTAAAAACAAGGCCTGGGGCCGATTGTGGCACCGATCATCAGCTTCTTGTTGCCAAGATTAAGCTTCGATTGATGAAAACGCAGAAAAATATGAAGGCCTTTCAGGTATAATCTGGATCAAGTTCCATTAGAGTATGCTGTGGAAGTGAGGAATCGATTTCAAGAATTAGATCTAGAAGACAAAGAGCCCGAAGAGATGTGGACTGATGTACATGATATAATACAAGAAGTTGCTACTAAGGTAGTTCCAAAGCAAAAGAAATGCAAGAAAGCAAACTGGTTATCTGAAGAGGCTTTGCAAATAGCTGAGGAAAGGAGGATGGCAAAAGTTATGGGGGAAAGAGAAAGATACAATGTTCTCAATGCGGATTTTCAGAAAATAGCAAGGAGAGATAAGAATGCCTTCCTGAACATACAGTGCCAAGCAGTTGAGGACAACAGGCATATAAGGAACACAAGAGCTCTGTATAAGACAATCAAAGATATCAAAGGAAGCTTCTGTGCTAAGCTGGGCGTGATAAAGGACAAACGAGGCAAGGACCTCACTGAAGCCGCAGAGATAAAGAAGAGGTGGCAGGAATGCACAGAAGAACTGTACAAGAAGGACCCGAATGTGCAAACCCAACATAAGGCGGTTGTGATCACTGATCTCGAGCCGGGCATCCTGAAGAGTGAAGTTGAATGGGCCTTAGCCAGCCTTCCTAAGAACAAAGCTAGCGGAATTGATGGCATTCCAGCTGAGTTGCTTCAAAACCTCAACCATGACGCTGTTAACATTCTGCATACATTATGTCAGAAGATTTGGACAACCCTGCAGTGGCCACAGGATTAGAGGAGGTCAGTTTACATCCCCATTGCAAAGAAAGGCAGTGCCAAAGATTGTTCCAACTACCGCACGATCGCGCTTATTTCGCATGCTAGCAAGGTGACGTTGAAAATCCTCCAAGGTAGGCTGCAGCAGTATGTGGATCGGGAGCTTCCGGACGTGCAAGCTGGGTTCGCAAGGGCAGAGAAACTAGAGACCAAGTTGCCAACCTTCGCTGGATCATGGAAAAAGCAAGAGAGTTCCAGAAACCCATCTACTTCTGCTTTATTGATTATGCGAAAGCGTTTGACTGCGTAGATCACAGCAGATTGTGGCAAGCTCTCCAAGAGATGGGAGTTCCAATTCACCTCATCTGTCTCCTGAGGAACCTGTATGAAGGGCAAGAGGCCACAGTCAGAAGTGGGCATGGTCTTACTGATTGGTTTCCGATTGAGAAAGGAGTGAGGCAAGGCTGCATACTGTCGCCCTGCCTATTTAATCTATATGCAGAGTGCATCATGAGGAAGGCCGGTCTGGACGAGTCTTCAGCTGGAGTGAAGATTGCTGGAAAACGTATCAACAACCTTAGATATGCGAATGATACCACTTTAATGGCAGAAAGTGAAGCGGAACTCAAGAGACTTCTGATGCGCGTACACGAAGAGAGTGAGAAGTTTGGGCTTAAACTGAACATTAAAAAGACAAAGATTATGGCGTCTTGCCCTATCAAGTCCAGGAGCATCAAGGGACAAGAAGTGGAAGCTGTGACAGATTTTCTCTTCTTGGGCTCCAAGTTACCTCGGAAGGAGACTGCAGCCATGAAATTAGGAGACGCCTGCTTCTGGGAAAGAGAGCAATGGTTAGCCTTGACCGCCTAGTAAAGAGCAGAGACATTAGTCTGCCAACCAAGATCCGTATAACTCGTGCTATGGTCTTTCCAGTTGTGATGTATGGATGCGAGAGTTGGACTGTGAAAAAGGCTGACCACCGAAGAATTGACGCGTTTGAATTGTGGTGCTGGCGAAGACTCTTGAGAGTTCCTTGGACTGCCAGAAGATCAAATCAGTCAATATTGTCGACCATAAACCCTGACTGCTCATTGGAGGGTCAAGTTCTAAAGTTAAAGCTCAGCTACTTTGGTCGTCTGATGAGAAGAGAGGAGTCGCTGGAGAAAGATTTGATGTTGGGAAAGGTTGAGGGTCGTCGGAGAAGGGGTAGGCAGCGAACGCGATGGTTAGATGGCATCCTCGAGGCACTGCAGATGAAGTTATGTGATGTCAGGAAGATAGTGAGAGACCGGAAAGCGTGGCGTGACATGGTCAATAGGGTCACGAAGAGTCGGAGACGACTGAACTGAACAAACTAGGAAAGTTGTGCCCCGAACCTGCAACTCAAGAAAGGCGAGTTGCCGCGTAAAGCTCAACTCTCTGTTTGCCAAGTGTTCTGTTTGTGTGGTCTAGGCTATTCCCTTAATACGTGGAAACATTTTGTTGGCCAAACTGGCCGCTACATCAACGAGCGGTTAGGGACGGTGCCCAAAATGTATCAGAATTAAAAGTCAAGTACGCACATTTGGTTATACGCGTAAGCTGCTGCAATGAATGCAAGACGCGGTTGAATGGGACTGAGTCTTATAAAGATTAAGGATAAACCAGCGCGTGTTATTATGGGGGCGTATCAATTTAAGCATTTTGGCAGTAGGCTTATCAGCACTCCTTTATATTTTTTGTGCCCCAGAAATCAAGTTTTTGGATGTTACTGTCTACTAAACGATACTTTTCTTCTATTTTTCTGGGCTACTTTCTCGATTCTATGTTCTTGACGGCAGTCTCTGTTCACCCTCTATTTTATTCTACCCTTTTTTCCCCATGAAACTTCACCTTATATGAGGTGCCTCCCGGATTCAATATATCTATTTGTGAGTAGCGCCTGTATTTCACCTTCTTTCTTGTGGTCATCAGGATTCGGCGCAATGTTTTCACCAAATAAAGTCTACACCAACTGTCCCAAGAAAAGGTTTTCATGCAATAAAATTCTAGGACAGCGAAGAGTAGAGGCATCGCATGTTTCGAATGGCCAACATGCTCCTGCAACATTCGTTGGTATCGAGCATTTCTTTTCAGCCTCCGCCCTTTTTTTTTAGTTAAACGGGGCATAACTTGGAGCCCATTAATCAGGAGATTGTGTTGGCGTGCCAGGGATACCCTGAATTTAACAGTTACTTCTCATCATCATCATCATCATCATCATCAGCCTGACTCTACCCACTGCAGGGCGAAGGCTTCTCCCATATTTCTCCACTTAACCCGGTTCTGTGCTAGCTGCATCCACTTGACCCCCGCGAGCTTCTTAATCTCATCCGCCCACGTAACTTTCTGCCGCCCCCTGCTACGCTTTCCTTCCCTTGGAATCCAGTTTGTTACCCTAAGCGACCATCGGTTATCCTCTCTTCGCACTACATGTCCTGCCCATGTCCATTTCTTCTTCTTAAGTTCCACTAGAATGTCGGTAACTTGAGTTATTTATCTGACACACTCTGCACGCTTCCTATCTCTTAGCCCTTTCAGCCCAGAATTTTTTTCGCCCCTCCAGGAATTTTTCTTTTGTGGTATTTTGCTTGACTACTAAAAGTAAAACACCCACAAAAGAAAAATTTCTAGGATCTCATTTTTATAAAAGATGGCGTCGTGCCCTATATTTAGGACACCAGGGCTTGATGGTTGCAAGAATGAAAAACTGAAGGTTTGGTGTTACTCTTTATTCTCAAGCTTCAACAAAATTTCGAACGTAGAAAACAAACATTCTGCTTTCCCTGAGGTTGCAGCTAACGTTGAATATTGATTAGTGCGTGTGGAACGCTTTGAAACAGTTCTTTGCACTTGATATACATAGGTGGACGTTGCACTTTTCGCATTTCATTTTTGCCTTCCCTTTGCAGCCTTCCATCTTGCATCGCTGTTGGTCTTCCGTCACCACTGGCCAGTGCCTGATTTTGTCATATCTCACGTCATACACAGGCCTCTGGGCTGTGAAATTTTGCCTCTTGAGAGGCTGCAGGGGAGAGAATGATGGTCTTCCACGTTTTCGTGGCATGTTAGTAGCATCAGCTTTTGCTAGGCATTTCACGATACTTAGAGTAAATTCAAGCAAATCCATCTTCTCTTTGCTTAGCCCTTGAATTTCAACATCGCGCCTGTATTCAAGCCACGAGTTAGTTACAGCCAGGTTCATGAAATGCATGATGACTAGTAGCGTTCATTTTCGGCTGCGAATAGATGTACGGTACAAGCTTATCAAGAAGTCAGTCTTGTCGACTCCTCCCATGCTTCGGTTGTATTCCCGGAAAACTGCGGGGCGCTTCACATTTACATATTTCCAGTCTGCTTTACTCCATCGAGAAACTTCATCCTCATCTTCAATGCCGAGGAAATTTGAGGCTAAGTTGACCGCCCTATTGTCCATCCATCTCGTGACGATGACTTTTCTATCGCTGCTCACCATGCCGTCAGAGGACCCTCGTCCCTCCTTTTTCATTTGGCCTTCTGGCTTCAGCGAAAATTTCTCTGTCCGGTTTGATCGGATTGTCCCTGCAGCATATATTGTCTTCTCACGGAGCACCCGCAGAACAGGCAAGGAAGTAAAATAATTGTCAAAGAAAAGTTTATGCCCAGCACCATCTGGTATGCGCCTCGCAAGATGGAGGACAAAAGCTCCGGTCACACCGAAGTCCTTTCTGTCGGCTGGGATAAGTTCCGTAGTCGAACCTTGATAGACGAGGAAGTCGTAGATAATCCCCGAGGCACCGCATAACATGAAAACTTTCACTCCCCATGGATTCTGCTTCCATTTTATGTATTGATTTATATCCAGCTGTCCTTTGAACGGGATTATTTGTTCATTGATGCAAAGATATTCTTCCAAAGGTAGCTTTAGGCATCTTTCACGAAATGCGTCTAAAAGTGACCTGACCTTCCAGAGGCGATCACTACTGATGTGGTTTTCATTCACATCAACATGTGCAAGCAGTTCCTCAGCTTCTCAAACCGGTTTCGTGACATATTCACAATTGAGAAAAGCTCAGTTTTGAGTGATGGCTTCCAGTACAAGCGAAGGCGTGGGTAACGAAAGATGCCCATCGCCAGATGCAATGAGATCAGCTTTCTGATTTCTTCTTCATCAGTCTCAACAGATTTTCCCTCTTGAGAAACAGAATACCTGTTTGTTTTGTCCGCAAGGTCAGCAAATATGCTCTTTGGCACATACTTGGAAAAATACTCATACGGCGTCGGGGGATCATCAGAATCATTCTCTTTATAATCACCAGACACTTCAGGTTGATAATTGGCTGCTGGCTTTTTGAAAGCTCTCCTGCTCCATCTTTCCTCCTGTGTTGCTTTCTCACCTTCATCATCGCTGGAGGAAGCTGACTGCTCCTCTTGTGCATCACTAGCACCGTCACACACGTCATCAAGAGCGTCATTCACGTCATCCTCTCTATCTTCTACCTCCGACACGTCACCATCCCTCAGAGCGGCAAACATGACGTCTGGATCCTCGAGGCGCACATGCCTTAATCGAAGCCGCTTTGCAGTTGAATAAAACAACCCGGTCGGAATTCTGGCTTCTGCAATAGAAAAAGAATCCAAGAGAATGTTGTCATTTGAAAAAAATGTTTTGCCTTCTCATGCAACACATCTGATGGTTTATAACCACTGAGCCCTGGTGTCCTTTATTTAGGACACGCACATCGCGGAGTGCTACGACAAATATATTAACAATTGAGAATCCTTTGTACAACTGTTTAGGCGCTGAGTGTCTCAGAAACAACATATAAAATACTAATCTCGCATGCTTTCGTAGGTATTTAGTAAAAAATGGCAAAATGTGCGCTTACCGCTGGAATCACCGTTTTCACTTTCCGCCATTTTGTTTGTTTACTCTCGGCGCCACGAAGAGGAGGAAGACGGGAAATCTGATGACAGTGTTGATGCAGCTCCCTTCGGAGCAGGCGGAGTTCTTGTTTTCGTTTCCAGATCATTCGCATCGCGACTTATAGCCGTTTTTCTTCGTGTCCTTTATATAGGACACCAGGGCCGAAAGGGTTAATGTTACCCCTACCATTTTTTGTTCCATAGCCCTCTGGGTTGTCCTCAACTTAAGTAGAACTCTCTTGGTTAGTCTCCACGTTTCAGCTCCATAGGTGAGTACAGGTAAGATGCAACTGTTGTATACTTTCTTCTTGAGCAATACCGGTAAGCTGCTAGTCATAATCTGCGAGTGCTTGCAAATGCGCTCCATCTCAACCTTATTCTTGTTGTTATTTCCTTTTCATGGTCTGGATCTGCGGTTACTACCTGTCCTAAGTAGACATATTCGCCTACTACATCCAGTACTTCGCTACCTAATGTAAACTGCTGTTCCTTCCCGAGGCTATTGAACATTACCTTAGTCTTCTGCATATTGATTTTCAAGCCTACCCTTCTACTTTTCCTGTCTAGGTCACCAATCATTATTTGCAGTTCATCCCCCGAGTTGCTTAGCAAGGCAATGTCATCAGGAAATCGCAGATTACTGAGGTATTCTCCATCTACCCTTATCCCTAACTGCTCCCATTCCAAGTCTCTTAATACTTCCTCTAAGCAAGCTGTGAATAGTACTGGGGAGATCGTGTCTCCATGCCTAACACCTTTCTTTATGGGAATTTTGTTACTCTCTTTATGCAGAACTATGGTTGCTGTGCAGCCACTTTATATATCTTCGGTTATTGTTGTGGCTGTGGGGGAGGCGCTGCGATCGCTGCAGGTTGTAACCGTGTGGCACCTCGGCTCTTCAATGTTTTTTTAACTGTGTGCGGAAATATTGTTCTTTTGTGTACGAAACAAAGGACAATGACCCAGTGAGTACCTCCGGTGAGTGCGGAGTGATTTTCGTAGATCTGAAGTCATCGTTTTTCCGCCTGCAACAACGTTTTCTGCGACAGACTGCTAACCCTAACAACACCCAGACGCAGCTCAGCTGCTGCCCTGGCCGGGCTGTGAGGACGCACCATGCCGAAGCCGGCGTCGGTTCGCTCACACCCGAGTGGCGCAAGTGCGGGAGCTGTGGGTTCATCAAAAAGTGTAGGCACCAAAAAAACTGAAAGCAGCCTCCAAGAAAAGGCGTTCCGACGCCCAACGCGCGATGAAGAGGACGGAACGCATCAGCTGCCGAACGCCGACGCTGAGAGCGGTCTTTCTGTGGGACTCACTAAGACTAAGGAGCAGCACGCAAGCGACCAAATGGACACCGAAGATGAAAGTGAGAACGTCGGCGACTACGGCGACTGGAATTTAATCAAGAAACGGAAACCTCAAAGGAAAGTGAAGCCTGAACAGCTTCGTCTTGAGCGGGTAAGTCGACCTCTCTTTCCACTCTCGATTAGGCCACTCAACCGAGTACATGTGCATGATATACCTAAACAAGCCATTACAGAAGCGTTAGAAATGACCGCAAAAAGTTGGGAATTGGCAGATTTGGCTGCTTTCCGCTACGATGTGGTAGCAAATCGCGTCAAGGTCACTGTTAGAGATGAAGAACACGCAAATAGGCTCACCGCATTAACGCGACTGGCCGAGAAAGTGAACGGACGCGTCTGCACGTACCAGGTCACGATTGAACGAACGCCAACACGAGGCAAGGCAAAAGGTCGGGGCGTTATCAAGGTGCGTCCTAGTCAAACCATTGAGTACATGAAGGACCACCTAAGATGTGAAACTGCAACTATTCTTGACGCGCGTCTCCTAGGAAAGACAAACATGCTGCTGTTAAAATTCGATACAGAGCAGCTACCCAAAAGGCTCGTTTTTGATTACGAAATCACAAGGGTCTACGAGTACAGAGCGAAAATTATTGCCTGCTATAACTGCCACGGACTGGGACATATTGCTAGGTATTGTCCAGCAGAAGTTTATAAGGAGTGCGGACGGCTGCACTCTAAAGACACAGAATGCGATCAAGAGTTATTCTGCGTCGCCTGCCAGAAACCGGGCCACATTTAAATCAATTCGGCTTGTCCTAGTCGTGTACCAAAAAAGCCTGAAGAAAATAAGCAGAACCCTGATGCAGTTAAGGGAAAAGTTACATGGGCAGACAAGGCGCGACAGAACTCGTCGACAGAAACTGCGCTGCCCCCTGTTTACCAACAACAACTGGAAGAGTTGCGAAAAGAAAATTAGCAACTTAGAGAAATGCTGGAGAAAGTCCTTGCAAGGCTACCACCGGAACAAGACGTTCGTGCATCTCAGACGCAGCGGCAACATGCTTCAGCCTCGCCCACTGGCAGGATGCAACGCGTGTGTTCGAAAAGCCGGCCCGGACGGTCGTCCAGTCGTAAAACAACTGCAAACTCCATAAAGCACCAACATACCGAAACATCACTGACTCAAACGCCAAAGACTCATCAGACGTCAAAGGCACTTACCGCACAAGATTCGGCGTATGCGCAAATGCTGAGCATCATGAGGCAAGAGCGACACAACGAGACACAGCGTCTAGAAAAAAGCCTGCGGGATGAGTTTCAAACGATAACAAACGCGATACAGACTCAGATTGAAGCAATTTTTATAGAGTTGCACAAAAGCATCCAATGCCAGAACGATGAGCCAAAAAGACGTAAGCCCGCAGAGGCGCAATAAGAATCAGATCAATATGTCTACAATGGAACTGCAAAAGTTTCACGCAGACTGGACCTGCCCTAAGGGAACAAGTCAGAAAATTGAAGCCTCTGGTCATCCTTTTGCAAGAAACAAGAGGACCTTGCACTATTCGGGGTTACCGTACATATCGGCAGCCTACCATACTTCACCAGAACAGAGGAAACCAACATGCACAGGGTCAAGCTGCTCTCCTTGTCAGAAACGAATGTACAGCAACCGAATTACAAATTCCTGATCTAAGTAATGAGTTCAGAGAAGTTCGAAACCCGCCGCCGGACACCCACCGGTAAAATTGGGTACAAACGTCCCCCGGCCTGGCGCCCGGCTCCTTCAGGGGTGTGCGTTTGGAAGAGGCTCTGCTAACCCTGCTGTTGTGCTCCCACGGGAGCTTAGTTTCGAACAACAACAAAAAAATATGTCCTCCTGGGCAGCGGCCCATGGTGGCAGTCTCCGTGTATTATAGGCCTCTTACTGGCAGTCATAATACCGACTCATACGAGTGGCTCGCCAAAGTCCTGGCCCTGTCAGGAAGCCTCCCCATCCTGGTGGGAGGAGACTTCAATGCTAAGCACCCGACTTGGGGCTACGCCACAGCTGACCCAAGGGGACGCATGCTGCACGACACTGTAGAAATGTCTGGTCCATACATATACAACACCCCGGACACACCAACGCGCATAGGAATACACGCCCGACAACGAGATACGACACCAGACCTGACGTTGGCCACACCAGTATTCATCAGGCAATGGGAAGTCGAACAGACAACATGAGGAAGCGACCATTTACCAATTTTGATCACCCTTAACCAAAAAAAGGATTCGTGAAAAAAGGCAAACGGTTGCCATCGACTGGGAAAAGTTTCGGACAGCCACTGGCGGCAACTTCATGGACTTCGCGCAATTCAGTGCCATGGTTGCGGAAGCACGGCCGTGGTCCCGAGACACAATAATATGTGACGACACTACCACACACATGGATAGGCACCTTGCCAACTTGTGGCGAAAGGTCAATATCCTTACGCAACAATACAGATATAAAGGAAAGCGCCACCGGGATCTCATGAGCCTTAAGCGCCAATATCGACTCATCAAGGAGTACCAACAACAGCTCGAAACAGATTCATGGCACAGCACTTGTGCGACGCTCGGACGCAAACCCGGCCTTAAAAAGCTGTGGGGAATTCTGCGAAGCCTGCTGGGGAAAAAGAAAAGCGCACCACCACTGGCAGAGCTGTTCCTGCGCGAGAACCCAGCTGCACTCGAGGAAAAGGTGATCCACGCGTTCTTCCCGCATGCTTCTGAGATACCCACGCCACCATTGCCGGCGATCACGATTGACAACACAGTGATGGAACTTGAAAAACCATTTACATTTGGCGACCTATTGGCAGCATTAGTCCACGGCAAACCGAAATCGGCTCCAGGACACGACGGAGTAACATGGCAGGAGCTCAAAAATCTTAGCGACGAAGCCCAAGATCAGCTCTTAACTATCATAAACGATTCATGGGAATCCGGAGTGGTGCCAGATGCACTGAAGCTATCATTGATATACCCCATACCGAAATCAGGGAAGTACCACACAAAACCAGAGAACCTACGGCCAATAGCTCTCACATCTACTATCTGCAAATTGATTGAGCGAATGATAGCCGCAAGAATACAGCATTATATCGAATACGTACAGCCTGGGTTGCATCCAGCTCAGGCTGGATTCCGTCCGAATATGGGAACGCATGATTGCCTTTGGCTGCTCCGCAGGGTAATCAACCGCAGGTCTCGCAAACAGACACCAGATTACATCCTCGCGGTTGATATGCGCAAAGCATTCGACAATGTAAGCCAACAGGTAATCCTACAAGAATTAGCAAAAAGATATCCCAGCCAAAAAGCATACAATTGGATATGCAGCTTCCTTCAAAGTAGACCTATTAGGCTTCATGGCAAAGCTTCGGGATGGAGCCCCAGAACCTATTATTTGGATAGGGGCGTACCCCAGTGCTCTATCCTCGGGCCTTTGCTTTTTAACTTGGCCATGACCCGCGTAGCAGAAGCGCTCGAGCGAGACACTTCGGCCTGCTTCACCATCTACGCAGATGATGTCACCATATGGACAGAAGCAGCGGATTACCCAAATGAAGAAGTCATGCCGACGGAGCTCCAAGCAGCAATCTTCAGCCTCACTGACAGCTTGGAAGCATTGGGGCTACAGCTCTCACCTGAAAAGACACAACTCATAAGCATAGACGGCAAGAATTAACAAACGCCAAAAAGCAGATTACACTGCATCTTGGACAACGCATCACGTCTGCAAATGGGCAGACAAAAATCTTGGGGGCACAGATTTCTAGTTGCAACAGTCCTCGTAAATGGATTCGTACATTGCAACGTAACTGGACCCCGATGTTGCATATGATTCGCTGGATTTCAAACAAATACGGTGGAGCCCGGCAAAAATCGTGCCAAACACTGTCTAGAGCGGTTGCTGTCGGCAGGATTCTGTACGGAGCACCTGCCTATGAGTTTTCTAATCGCGACGTTAAAGACATCGAAAAGCTACACAGGGCCACTCTTCGCACCATTACTGGGCTTCCTAAGCACACGAGGAATGAAGAGCTGCTTAAGCTGGTCAGCGTACAACCCATACAAGACATTATAAGAGAAGCAAAAATAAGAAAGCGATCCCGACTGGGAAACACGACCCTAGGGCAGCAGATCACGGCATGGGACAACCGAATCAACATTGCTCCGCGGCCCCTGGGGACAGACACTTCACCCCCGTGGGAGGCGCCGGTAATCGCACTAAGGCCACAACGACCTATTAGTAGGCGGAATGTGGTAGCTAGGCAACTTTTAGCACAGAGAACTGCCCTCACAAGACCACTCAATACAATAGACATCTACACTGACGCTGCAATTAGAAATGAAAGGGTGAGTGTGGCATGGGTGTGTGTGCCAGCGCCTCAGCACAACGGACAGCACACGTGCCACCTACCTGGAGGAACAATTTTACACTCCGAGATGCTTGCCATATGGGGAGCCATCAATACCATTACGACCGCTGCAGCCAGAAAAGATAACTTCAATGGATATCGAATTTTAACCAAATCATATGCAGCGATTGCAGAGCTGACGGCACCAACTACAGACGACGCAGTGGCCAAGGACATCAGAAAGAGGCTGAAGGGAATGCGGGAAGTTGGAATAGAAATTCAAATTATATGGACACCGGGACATACTTGCACGGACGGGGGAAACGCAGCCGCGCAAGCGGGTGGGCTTGCTGAAACGTACAATGCCCCACACCCCAACTCCATGCCTAAACCGATAGACTTAAATCTTTACCAAACAATGCTCACTAAAGGCTCCCCTGGCAGATCGATGATGCACTATGTACGCACCAAAATAAAACACGACAGTAAGCTCAGATTACATGAAGCGACACCAACGCCGGTGTTTGAGGACACGAAAGGGCTCACTCGACCACAAGAGATATTTCTCAACAAAGTAATAACAAACGCTGCTTACACACCGCACATACTTCACAAGTGGTTTCTCCGAAGACACGAAACACTCAAACACAACATATGCACGCACTGTCAGGAACAGTGTACAGCAGACTTAGAACATCTTATATGGCAATGTCCATCGTTTTCACGAGGAAGAAACAAAATTACGCATATTCCACACGACGATATGCCCACATTAGCAGGTCAGGTTATATCAAGCACCGAAATACAACACTCCATTGCTACATACGGCAGTGAGAGCGGCCTGCTTCGGGTAGTGTGAGAGAGGTCGACTTACATCGCGAAGATCGGCCGCATGGCAAGCAACAAGCAACAGCTTGAAGAACCGTTAAGACGAAGTTACACCCCCATCCCTCCTAACTCCCAAGAACCCAAACAGCGGCCGAGAGCCATCCCTTCCCTTCAATAAAGGCTTCATTCATTCATTCATTCATTCATTCATTCATTCATTCATTCATTCATTCATTCATTCATTCATTCATTCATTCATTCATTCATTCATATATCTTCCGGCACTTAATTTTCACGTACGGCTCGTCTACCCCCTGATTTTGCAATGCCTGCATCACCGCCCAGATGAACCAGATGAGCGGTTTTCATGGGACCTCAGCGGATTGGCATAGGCAAGTTTTGAACAATTTAATTTCACCTGTATAATCAGTGTCAAGCAGTAACATGCAGCAATATTTCTTTGCATCAGGTATTTTTATCGTTCCGACCCTTGTAATGGCAACCACCAATAGAAGCCGGCGTCGACACGCTTGAAGCCATATCTACGAAACAATATTTTGTTAAATGTCAAATGTCTATCAACGTTGGAGAACCGTGTATGTACGCAATAAATAAGCATAAGCTTAGACGTATACGGGTAATAATTTGAGCTCTATGTCGGGCAATTTAAGCTGACCTATTTTGTGCGTTCCTAGAAACACCGCGTCCTGTCCAGGCGTTCACAGCTTTTTTTTTTTTTTTGTATCAGGTCAGGTCAATCGGTGCCGTAAAGGTTTTCCACCGTTGGATTTGAATTTTATTTTCTCCACGTGAAATACGTTTTAAAAGTTCGTAACACTATTTTTGAAGATTTCTCGCTGCAGAGATTGACCGCCCCCTTTTCTTTGCCGAAGCACCTAAATACATTGTATGGCATGATTCGGAACAGCTTTTACAGAAGAGCTTGTAAGCTTTGCGTATTTCTTAAAATCCCAAATCAATGCGCCTGTTATACTTCTCACTTTGAGGCAGATATTATGCGCCGACCTTCAGCATTAATAATGTGCCCGTGTGTTAAAGATGTATTGCCTATTTGCCTCCGTTTGGTGCCTACAATAGAATTTTACTAGCGTATTTTTACTCCTAACGCGTTAATTTGCGCCTAACAATCTGGTCTCTACAGCAATTTTTATGATCTGTGCAAGACCAGAATGTATATGTTATTCTGTTACTGCTGCATCACTTTTCGTAAGTATGTACTCGAGCTTTGTGACCTCACAAAACACAAGAAGAGCTGATAGAAACTTATATGATAAAGAGCACGCCATTCAAATATCTAGTACAAGTGCACGCTTGACCATAATATACGATCATGAAACACTGAAGGCCTTCTGTACAGTAGGCAAACGGAATTTTATCTCTCGGCAAAAAAGAAAAAAAAAAAAAGGTTTAATTTGTCGTCTTGCAGACTCCTGCTGTGATACTTTTTTTAGCTGCATGGAAACGTTTTAGCAATTTTTGCAGCTGTAAAAAAGTAATACTAGTAGTCAGTTAAGCAGGTTCTCACGTGACAGTATAGAAGTATTAGGCACTTTGTACTTACGCTCTTAAAGGCACTTAAAGAAGACCCCTTTACTAGATGCCTCACGAGCGATATTAGAACATAGCTTGGAAAAACACATATGCTTTGCAATCTTGGGACAACAAGAATGCCTATTAAAGTTGTGTTGAAATATCTTTGCTTATGCTCTCTCTTTTCCCAAAATTGCATGCTGTGTCTCATAAATGGGTCTTTTGTTCTAAGCGCAAGTGTTGATAACGGACAACTGATGCATTAGGTGACACATAGGTTCGCGTTTTAGACAAATGCTTTCATGTGAGAAGTGCAGTCTCATAGCTATAGCACATATTAGTTATGCGTCTTCTTAATCAGCGAGAGTTCTTGACAAACACAGTCGTTACAAGAGGGTTAGACTATACCCCTACTTTGTCTCTAGAAACCCTGGAATGATTTAGGCTAGATCAAAGCTGCGTTACAAAGAGCATCAGTCAAACATTCATGCCAGCCTCGCTGCAGTAATCCCATCCTCCCCACTCTCCCCCTGCCGCATACAAATCCGCGTCAGGACAGAGCTCTGTGAAGGCCGCAAGCCTGCTCTAATTTCTATACGGCGTTTACGATCAACAACATTATCCCCGGAGCAGTACATCTTGTGCGAACAAACACAGCAGGAGAATTATTCAATAGCCTTTCAGGAAAATAATTAGGAAAGCAATTTTGTCAAGATGCCAATTGTGGCCTCAATTTCAGAGTTTCAAATACTGCGAAAGGCAGTGGTGTTCTCTTGCTTGTTGCATCACTGCATTATAAAACAGTCACAGACCGAGGCTTGTGTTCATCACAAAACCACACACAGAAAGTGTAAAGCAGAACATTACATTTTTCCTGGATACACACCATCCTGTTCCCTTCCTGGTCTAGCGGAGAGGTCAGTTCTACACCTTTCAACTGTAGCTGTCCAAAAAATAACTATTCGCCTTGAGAATTATCCCATTATGGAATATTTTTTTGCAATACTAAGAGTCTACAATATGCGCTAAGGCGGAAGATATAAATAAACAATTGAACCTTTAGAGCGCCCACGCTATTATACGTCAGCAACGTAAAAAACATTTACGGCAGCAACTTGCGATGCCCGCGCACAGCGTAGGCAGAAGGTCGCACAAACACACACCGTCGCACAATCTGGAAACGGTAGCCCAGCGTTACGACGTGAAAGTCGTGTTCTGTGCTCCTCACAAGCTGCCCAAGCTTTACAGGATAATTGACCCGGAGGCAACCCAGCAGCGTGGCTGTGGCAAAAAAATACAGGCGGCTTTTTATGGAATGCGAAGAAGGTGTAGTTTACCAAATTCCTTTACGTTGTGGAAAAACATATGTTGGGCAAACTGTCAGATGCGTGAACGAGAGGTTGCGAGAGCATGCCAGGAACGTCAAAAATGCGCGCGAGGCAAAGGTGTTTGAAGGTTTCCTCTCAAGTCATTGTCTTAACTGCCATGATTGGTCACCTGCACTGGATAACACCTCGGTACCTAGAAAGAGCAAAGAACGTATCACAAGAGAATCGCCGAATCTGCACAGACATTTAGTCTGGGAGAGGGCTGTGTCAGCACCACCTCTATTACCCTTTCCGAAAAAGAGCCTAACTATTTGCACATGCGTAAACGGCAGCCATCGGCTGTACAGAATGTATAGAACAGTGTATTCTTCCAACATAAAACTGTTGTAAGCTCAGCGCCCGTCCTTGTCATCTCGTCCTTGTCTGCGTCCTTCTTGCGCTGCTTTTCTGAAAAATCTGCTAGGCTTTTGCCCAGCATTGCTGCCAAAGCAATAACAAAGGGTGAGTATAAGCAAAAGCAAACCATTAATAAAAACCACGAAAACGAGATAGCAGCAGTATGTCAGTAAACGAAGATCGAACAAGCCTTCCAGCGCTATGGCACTTGTAAAGAGGGTGATAATTGACGACTTCACATAAAAATGCATCGTTATACTAATTGGCAAAACATTCAAGCGAAAACAAAATTCTTCAGATACTTTTACGTCACATGTCCTTGTGGCTCTGCTCTACGGCATGACAAAGACCTTTTTTTACCCTATTACAGAAACGCCCATTGTTTACGCACACAATCCATCAGTGGAACCCAAACGGTATTTATATTTTTCCCAGAAAATGTAACAAGTTTCTCTCCTTCATTTTGATGTATAGCGTAATATTTTCGCAGCTTTCTTCAGACACAGGCTATATCTTTATCCTAGCAAGCATAATGCATATATTCTTCCTTTGTTCTAATCCATTACTCTGACATTTTGTTCAGTCAACACTTTACTGCAACTGAGTCTAATAAGGCCTTTATTGTATTAATTTTATCAGTAATATGGTTTTCCACTATTCATATTTGTATATACGACATCTCTACCAACACCGCGCTGTGATGGCACAGCTGATCGCAAAGCAATACAGTACGTTTGATATTTATTATCCTCCTGTTGACGTTATTTCGCACCCTTGATTAACCGCTGTCATAGGGTGCATGCTCCTCCAATAAAATTCTCAAATTCTGAGCATTTTTGGGAAAAATATTTATCCTCTGACACGTACGCGTGCAGTGATTCTTTCGAAGGACCGGGTGCTTCCTGTACACGTTAAGCGTAGTGTCTGTCAGTGGTGCCAAAGTAAATAGGTATTTCTGTGAAAACTGCGGTTCTGTAATTATCCCAATTCAGCGTTTTATGGATAAAAGAAGTGGCGGGGGTAGCTACGAAATGCCTGCGCGCTGAGAGATCACGAAACAAAGTATTTATTGAAGAATTTGCACATTGCTTTCATTGTTTCACATTGTGAGCTTACGTTATGGTATAGGAAAGTGTATGCTCCGCAGTGTTACCAATCATTTATAGTGCGTAGAAAGGAGCACGCGTGCGCTGTTTCTGTGTTCTTGAAGAAGGGGCGAATATCTGAGCATTGCGGTGACTCTGTGGCTCCAAGAATATCCAAGGCTTCAGTCGAGCTTCAAGGAGGAGAAGTACCGCAGTGACTCTTGGAGCTTCCGAACTCAGCAGAGCATCACTGCAAGTATAAAGCAGGAGCTGAGTGAAACTGCACACTGCAAAAAAGAACACTTTTTATAGAGGTTCGGCAATAAAGAAGCATAACTTTCATTTGAAATTTGCAATCGGCAATAAAGAAGCATAACTTTCATTTTAAATCTGCAATCGGCAATAAAGAAGCATAACTTTCATTTGAAATTTGCAATCTGATTATATATATTAGAAAACCGTGAGAAAAGGGACGGTTGAAACGCCACTCAAAAGTTAAAAAATTACAACAGGGGGGTGCTTCCTACAGCTCTGGAAGCTTTCTGTAACTGATGTTCCCGTAACAACGTGATGTTTTTACTGGGTAGAGGAGTATTAACCTTATATGTTTGCGTATAACACGTAGACTTGGAATGTAGAGAGTGCCGAATTAAGTACAGAATGAGAGAACCCAATGCAGCCCAAAGAGCTATAATCACGTGTCTTACTGAGAAATTCACGTGACTGTTGCAATATTCAGCAGTTTGGAGAAAGCTTTTTGATCGCAGCAATAGAAAAGAAGAGAGCTTCAAATTCATTCCAGACTATTTGGCTTCTTCAAGCCAACCCTGAAGGCTGAAAATATCAGCTGCGTTTATTTTGACAGTGATGTCAGAAAATGTACATGAGAAAGGCATTGAAAGCTAAGTCAATTACGAAACTTTAAATTAAGAAAAAAAGAATAAAACATAACTGGCAGTTTCTCTCACCACAGAAGCACTGGCAGTGAGGTAGCATCCAACCTTGGCGTCCAGTTGACAGAATAAAGCGGGACATTCAGCTTCTTATAAACAGATTGAAACGAATTATAAAGTGCCATGCATTCGATGACGTGATTATAATGACAAACATGAAGTCGCTGCCACCTCTCAATATAATCACTTTGTTTGCATTTGTAGTGAAAAGGCTATAAGGAAATACAGAGCCTGTATATTGCCGATGTATTGATCGAACGCTTGCGGAATGTAATATGTGAAATTACTCACCTTTATCAGCCGCACGACCTAAACTAGGATATGCATCCGCCATATGAAACCAGCATTATATTAACCTTATAAACAATATAGATGATGTCCCTAATCCCGCTACCAGAATCATTCAGTTCAGTTCAGTCGTTCAGTCGTGTCCGACTCTTCGTGACCCTATTGACCGTGTCACGCCACGCTTTCCGGTCTCTCACTATCTTCCTAACATCACATAACTTCATCTGCACTGCCTCGAGGATGCCATCTAACCATCGCGTTCGCTGCCTACCCCTTCTCCGGCGATCCTCAACCTTTCCCAACATCAAATCTTTCTCCAGCGACTCCTCTCTTCTCATCAGATGACCAAAGTAGCTGAGCTTTAACTTTAGAATTTGACCCTCCAATGAGCAGTCAGGGTTTATGGTCGACAATATTGACTGATTTGATCTTCTGGCAGTCCAAGGAACTCTCAAGAGTCTTCGCCAGCACCACAATTCAAACGCGTCAATTCTTCGGCGGTCAGCCTTTTTCACAGTCCAACTCTCGCATCCATACATCACAACTGGAAAGACCATAGCACCAGTTATACTGATCTTGGTTGGCAGACTAATGTCTCTGCTCTTTACTAGGCGGTCAAGGCTAACCATTGCTCTCTTTCTCAGAAGCAGGCATTTCCTAATTTCATGGCTGCAGTCTCCTTCCTAGGTAATCTTGGAGCCCAAGAAGAGAAAATCTGTCACAGCTTCCACTTCTTGTCCCATGATGCTCCAGGACTTGATAGGGCAAGACGCCATGATCTTTGTCTTTTTAATGTGCAGTTTAAGCCCAAACTTCTCACTCTTTTCTTGTACGCGCATCAGAAGTCTCTTGAGTTCCGCTTCACTTTCTGCCATTAAAGTGGTATCATCCGCATATCTAAGGTTGTTGATACGTTTTCCAGCAATCTTCACTCCAGCTGAAGACTCGTCCAGACCGGCCTTCCTCATGATGCACTCTGCATATAGATTAAATAGGCAGGGTGACAGTATGCAGCCTTGCCTCACTCCTTTCTCAATCGGAAACCAATCAGTAAGACCATGCCCAGTTCTGACTGTGGCCTCTTGCCCTTCATACAGGTTCCTGAGGAGACAGATGAGGTGAATTGGAACTCCCATCTCTTGGAGAGCTTGCCACAGTCTGCTGTGATCTACGCAGTCAAAGGCTTTCGCATAATCAATAAAGCAGAAGTAGATGGGTTTCTGGAACTCTCTTGCTTTTTCCATGATCCAGCGAAGGTTGGCAACTTGGTCTCTAGTTCCTCTGCCCTTGTGAAACCCAGCTTGGACGTCCGGAAGCTCCCGATCCACATACTGCTGCAGCCTACCTTGGAGGAATTTCAACATCACCTTGCTAGCATGCGAAGTAAGCGCGACGTGCGGTAGTTGGAACAATCTTTGGCACTGCCTTTCTTTGGAATGGGGATGTAAACTGGCCTCCTCCAATCCTGCGGCCACTGCAGGGTTGTCCAAATCTTCTGACATAATGTATGCAGAATGTTAACAGCGTCGTGGTTGAGGTTTTGAAGCAACTCAGCTGGAATGCCATCAATTCCGCTAGCTTTGTTCTTAGCAAGGTTGGCTAAGGCCCATTCAACTTCACTCTTCAGGATGCCCGGCTCCAGATTAGTGATCATAACCGTCTTATGTTGGGTTTGCACATTCGGGTCCTTCTTGTACAGTTCTTCTGTGTATTCCTGCCACCTCTTCTTTATCTCTGCGGCTTCAGTGAGGTCCTTGCCTCGTTTGTCCTTTATCACGCCCAGCTTAGTCCAGAAGCTTCCTTTGATATATTTGATTGTCTTATACAGAGCTCTTGTGTTCCTTAATTGGCTGTTGTCCTCAACTGCTTGGCACTGTATGTTCAGGAAGGCATTCTTATCTCTCCTTGCTATTTTCTGAAAATCCGCATTGAGAACCTTGTATCTTTCTCTTTCCCCCATAACTTTTGCCATCCTCCTTTCCTCAGCTATTTGCAAAGCCTCTTCAGATAACCAGTTTGCTTTCTTGCATTTCTTTTGCTTTGAAACTACCTTAGTAGCAACTTCTTGTATTATATCACGAACATCAGTCCACATTTCTTCGGGCTCCTTGTCTTCTAGATCTAATTCTTGAAATCGATTCCTCACTTCCACAGCATATTCTAATGGAACTTGATCCAGATTATACCTGAAAGGCCTTCTAGTTTTCTGCGTTTTCCTCAATCGAAGCTTAATCTTGGCAACAAGAAGCTGATGATCGGTGCCACAATCGGCCCCAGGCCTTGTTTTTACTGCTTGTATAGCGCTTCTCCATCTCGTCCGGCAAATAATATAATCGATCTGATTCCTGTACAGTCCGTCCGGTGAAGTCCATGTGTACAGGCGCCTCTTGTGCTGTTGAAAATGAGTATTCGCTATGGTCAGGTTGTTTTCTTGACAAAACTCTACTAGCCTCTGCCCAGCTTCATTTGGCTCACCAAGACCGAACTTGCCTGTAATTCCGGATATTTCTTCACTCCCTACCTTAGCATTCCAGTCTCCTATGAGAAAAACGACGTCTGATGATGGGGTGCGGTCTAAAAGGCATTGTAGGTCCGCATAAAATTTCTCAACGTCAGCTTCTTCAGCAGTAGTGGTCGGTGCATAGACTTGGATAACTGTTATGTTGAAAGGGTGACCTTGGATCCGAAGTGAAATCATTCGGTCGTTTTTGGGGTTGTACCCTAGCACTGCTTTGCCCATTCTTCTGTTTACTATGAGAGCGACCCCATTCCTTCTCTTGGATTCGTGCCCACAATAAAAGACATAATGGTCGCCGGAGTTAAATTCTCCCATTCCGGTCCACTTGAGCTCGCTGATACCCAAGATATCAATGTTCAATCTGTCCATTTCTCGCTTGACGATGTCCAGTTTACCTTGCGTCATAGATCTTACATTCCTTGTTGCTATGTGATACATCTCCTTGCAACATCGGACTTTCCGGTCGTTTCCCGACACATCCACAACTGAGCGTCCTTTTGGCTTTAGCCCAGCCGCTTCATTCGTCCTGGAGCTACTAGGAATCGCCCTTTGTTCATCCCCAGTAACATGTGGGACGCCTTCCAACCTGGGGGGCTCATCTTCCGGCGCCATATCATTAATGGTATTGTGACCGGCCATAGGGTTTTCTTGGCAGGAAATACTGGAGTGGGTTGCCATTACCTTCTCCAGTGAATCATTAGTTCTCATTATTAGGGCGTCAGTGTTTAAGCTATAAAAACCAAATAATAAATAATTTATAATAAATAAATAAATATATAAACTTTCTGTTCATCATCGCATAGCTACCCTATCACTGTGCTGTAAGTAATGTTGCTCATCACCTAATCGTTCCCCTCATATCATGCATCTCTCTCCGCACCAGCCCATTCTTGAAGTTTTGCGTTCACGTTCCCAAACAACTACTTTTTCACACTCCTACTTCTCATTTGGAGCTAAAGATGTGAGCGGCCTTTCCCAACATATCGGTGACACCGCCTGCCCATTATCATTTGCGGCTTCTTTAAAGTACCATATTTGTGTATGAACACATGTGGCATTGTTAATTGCCTTTTTGTGCTGATTATGACGCTCATGTATTACCCCGCCGAGGGGTCCTTAATAAAATAAAATGAAAATAAATGTGCTAAACCTTCGGAATGTTTATTTCACTAGTAAAAAGTAAACATCAAAGTAATAAAATTGTAATGCTGGAGGAGCAGTGCACCATGATTACAATCATATTGTATTACGATGTGCCCTGAGTTACGCGCAGCACACAACTAGAGTGGTTGTTGAAGTATCAGAGTTAGTAAAAAAGTGTTGGCGTCTACCAACGTGGTCAACGTGCGCATGCTCGCCTGCTGAAACTTCAGCCAGGAAGGTACACACCAAGGCATCGAAGATAAGGAGCTTCATCGTAGCACTGAAGCATTTGAAAAATTAGGCCATGTTCGTCATGAAATCGGAGAGGGCAAGTCAAGGCATGGCACTGTAACCCTATGACTTATGACAAAGGACTGTTTCCGATTCTTGAGGCCTCACGATAGAAATAATAAAAAGCATTTACTCTCTGGACATAGACAGAATGAAGTAGCCTGTCTTGAACGGCACTTTTACACCGCGACTCACATTTCGAATAGACGTCTCGATATACTGTACGAATTTTCTCAAACAGAGGTTGAGTAATTATTCCTCGAAGAGTTATTCAGCAAATAAATATGGGTGACGGGATTATCAGGGGGGAATTGCGAGACACATAGGAGAGAAGTCACCAGCTGCTGGCATCAAGAAAACATAAGAAAATAATTTATCACTATGAAATAATAATATAATCGAAGAGATAATTGATTAAACAGTAGAAAATATTTAATGCGACGCTGTAGCTTCGTCTTAAGAGCTGAAGATATAACGTGTTTTTATTCCTCGAAGTTCGTAATTCTAGTCTTCGTTTAAGTTGGATTTCAAGGGAAAGCGATGAAAACATCCACCTCATTTATTGCAGGAAGCCTACACTTCCAATCAAAGACATACAATTGTTGGTACCAATGTCGTTGGTTCGAATTCCTATATCTAACCAGCTTCCAATCTGACAAACAGATGGATGCTAAATAGCAAGCGAATTATCATGACACTACCTGCACAAATCACCATTGCGCCATCATTCGTACACGAGCTCATGTACAGCCTTTGACAAAAGTGCAGAGCCCGGGGAGTCGACTTCTGAGCCCTGTAGTGGCGCTGATTTAAAAGTAGTGGAGGTCCTTCCTACTGTAGAAGGTAGGACAAAAAATCTTCTTACCACGAAGAAATTTGCAACCCTGGAAATGCATTACAAGCTTCACGAAGTGGCTCAGAAGCAGACCTCCTGGGCTCTACACTTTTGACAAAGACTGTACGTATTTTTTCCGGCATGTTTAGAAGGATGTCAAGTATTATGGCACATGCTATAATACCCCTAGTGCATCTTCATAATTCACCTCTCTAGGTCCGACTGACATTGACCCAATCAATTGCAGGTTTCGACCCAAACATGAGATGGTAATGCGTCTCCATTTCCCCGAATAATTCAACCAAAAATATAAACCCTTCGCGTTATCCAAATGCGGTGTTGAAGACGGTGTCGCGTCCACTGTTACGGCGAAGCTTGAGCGTACCTTATTCAAACCGTCTACAGAATTACTAAACATTGAAAAGCACGCTTAAAAAATATTTCACTCTCAACAATAGGCTCTAGTCATGCTTACCCTCCCCCCCCCCCTAATAATTTTCTTACAATTCTAGGGCGGCAATGAGTTTTGAGAACACCGAGCCAGGTACACTATCTCTTAATAAAAAACGACATGTCGATCCTTAGATATCTTCCCATGACCTCCGAATTTTGCGTTCGGTACTAGTTTACTGACGCCTATTCAGTCTAGGCGAAGGTCTCACCGCTGTGTGCTGGCTGTGTGCTGATCTGGCTGTTTGCTGAAACAGAGCACGATTCTTAGACGACAACCTGAAGAGTGGCATATTAGCGGCTAAAGCAAAGATGAGTATAAAAGTCTTGTAGACAATAAAGTTTTTTTTTTGGCACTGACAGCGTAAAACTTAGATGTAAAATAATATTCTCGTGCTATTATATTTTCACCCGTTATGTTCTTTTAGGCACTGCAAATGAGCTCTATTAAAAGCTCCGAACCCTCCTTAAGGTTATAAACTGGACACGTATTCACTGAATAAGCTTAATCACTTGCATTGCAAAAGGAGTGCATGCACTGTGCACAGATACTGCTTCCTCTACAGTCGCTCAGATGGGATGAACTGTTCGCACGGAAATTTGCATTTTGCTGACATATACCGTCTGGGCAGATTTCAAGTGCATTCACAAAATGAGCGGGAGCCAAGTGCAATGCAATGCATACGTGTAGCCAATGTAGCTTTGTCTGACAGTACCTGACATATTCTGGACAATAGTGTGATCAGGTATTATATAGACCATGTCAAGTGCTTGTGTCGGGAGTCTCACTAAATGGGGCGAGCGAAAACTGCACCGTCTTCTTTGGCTCACTTTACCCGCGTCAGCAACAGGTCGCATTTCGCTCGCAGATGTTCAAGCGAGTTCCTCGTCGCCCTATAGCTATAAGCAATGGTTAAGTTTGGCATCTTTAAATATTAATGGCGTCAGAAATTCGGCCGATACATGATACGTACTGAACATTTTGTTAAGTAGTTCGGCCGCGCGTACTAGAAAAGTGTGGTTCATGAAACAAATTTTTGTTACCGAGGAAACTCTCAATTTTTCCCTATACAGCTTTTGATTCCCGGATCAACAGTTGATAATATATATATATATATATATATATATATATATATATATATATATATATATATATATATATATATATATATATATATATATATATATATATATACGTGTCGTTGAAAGGGAGGGGAAAAAGCATGAGCTCCTAGGATCAGTTCGTATCAAAATCGCCTAAGGACGCATTTTTGAGGCGAAAGCATTAGGAGTGAAATAAAGAATACTGTCAGCTTGTGAAGTTAAGGAAAATTTTCATCTCTCCATACTCCACCATAGGTAGTTGGGGGAAAACTCACTACGCGTCTAAGGTACAGGAGGAAGAAGACGGGCCACTAATCAGCATCATTAGCGCTGATGATGCAACCTGCAGGACAATGGCATTTTCTCCTATTAACCACATGTAGCAGCTAGACGTCCACGTTACCCTTGTAAATGTTCTGGCTTCTTTCGCACCACTAATTTTCAGCCGCCTCTGTTACGCTATAGTTCCCATGAAATTAAGTCTGTTAACCTTAACGATGATCGCTTCGTGCCTTCTCACAACATGTGTGGGGCGTGTTTATACCTGCTTTTTGACTTTCGCAGTCATTATACAGTCATTATATTACTTCTCGTTTTTTCCATGACCTACGCGGTCTTTTCCTATGTGTTTACATTACACCAGTCAATTCACTTTGCCCAGCTCGAAGCGTTATCCTCCATGTAGTTTTTCAACTTTTTTCGTAGACCATACTTTTCTGTACCTTAAGAATGTTGTAGTAAAATATAAATGTTTTATGTTCTCTCGTGAAGGCTACTGGCAACTGCCACTTATGATTTGTTACTAAATATGATTTGTTATTTTGTTTCACTTGTATATATAAATGACCTCTGCCTGTCTAAGAAATATATTGCCTTAACCTTCCCGCGCCTCACTATCATGAGCTCCTGCTCTTTTCTGAGGCTGTGGAACATTACTATAGAGAGAGACAGAAAGAGAGAAAGAAGGCTCTTTAGTGAAACAGATTTTTGCAAGTCTAAGTCAGTGATGGTACTTTGTAACTCGTCCCCTGAAAATTGCCGATAACTTAACCTTTCTTTTTGACTATCATGAAGCCCAACTCTGGCCCAATCCTATCTTTCAACACTTCTTGTGAATTCCCAGTGAGCGCCGATAAAGAGGTTGTGTTTCAGTGCGTGAAATTTTTGCTAATTTAAATTTATATATTATAGAAGCTATGCAGCTGCTTAAGACACCATCCAGTGCATTCGAATACGGCTCTTTTACAACCTGATTTCTTAATACAGGCATAACAGCTATGCTGCCGCCTGAATGCAGTTCTTGCTGGGATTCTACGAAGTCTATATCTCCGGTTGCCCAGCTAAATTTAGCCAATGTTTTGGTAAGAAAGACGGTGTGTTCTAGCCACGTAAACTCTACCCAGAACTGCTGAGAGCACAAGGCATTTTCTGCGTTACTTGCTTTGCTGGCAGAACTTTAATATTATTAAATATTGTAGCATAACACACACGTTCGATTACTGCTGTAAAGAAGACAAGCCTAAGGCGAAATGCGCCTAGTAAAGAAGAAGATGCCTTGAGGTAGGCTCTTTGCTAGTGGCGCGCTCGTCCTGAGGTCTTTGCTCGAACGCTACTTACAGTCGATTCTGCAAAATTCACCATTATATTTGGTGCAGCTGCTTTTCATTCAATCCTCTTACGGTGGAGCTTTGTAGCCGCAGCCTCGCTCCTCCATACGCTATAGCCGAAGCCACCAGCCAGAACCCTGGCGCAACTGCTAGCTGCTACAACCCCTTCCACTATATCATACTGTACCCTGCTGGGCTTCGATTGCATGAGTGTTGGTGGCACGCTACAAAACAAAATAGACAATTGCTTAGTTTCTTTCTTGATGATGATAGTGTCGCTATGTAATGCACTGATCGTTTTAGAATATAGCTTATAGTTCTCCTTGAAAATGAAATGCGTTGGAGCCCTTCAATGTTCATCTGACCAGTATCATAAGTATCAAAGGAATACGTTAAGATTTAAAACTCTTCGCATGCTTGCACCGCGCTTTTATCCTATAATATAATCCTTTATTACCTCTCGTGACTAACTTTCAGTCATACTCAATAGTCGCAAGCTATTGCGTAATCTATGACATAACAACTCTTTGATAGAAGAACGATGACTTCAAAACCCGATTTTAATTAATTGAGGATATACTAATATAAACATCTTTGAAAGCTATTGAGAGTAGTGACAAGTTACGAAAAGGTGAGATTCCTAAAGGCCTACTGACTTCCGTCCATCTTGAAGTCGCACACGAGTTCCACCTTCAAGTGGTAGGCCAGTTTGTGACAGAGATTCGAACCAATGACATATAACGCAGACAGACCTACGCGCCCTCAGTGAAGTGAGACAAACGCTGTACTTTGCTGAAAAACTAACTTAGGCAAAATGTAAAAAAGTATTTGGTTATTCACATTTGGGGAAGGACGGTAAATGAGGAATGTGAAATGGGCAGCGAAATAAAAATACTCTATTATAAACGGTACACAAATGGCTGTTACTGCAGAGTTATTATACAAATTCACATTGATATTTTTCAGGCACCATTTTTCTCAGCTTGAGTTACGGTGACGGCGACAGCTTTTGGAACGAACGACCTGTAAGCGCTTCGATTAAAACTTCGTCTGGAACATTGTCGTAAGCCATTTCGCGATTGAAGACACTGAAGGCCTGTGAGATCGCTCCAACGATGTCGCTTCCATGCGACTATTCACTGCCAAAAATACATTCGGTTCCCAATACCTATTATATGGCACAAAAAGAAATACTTGCGATAGTGCCTCACAGACTACATTCGTGTACAGAGATCACCGTCGCTAATTGGCACCAAGCCACAAATCACATTTTTGTGGAGTAAAATAGTATCAAAACTGTTTAGTTCAAATTTAAGTCATAATAACCTTTGTCGTTAAGAATAAATTTATCCGAAGTACATAACTAGTGCTACCTTTGAAGGTCTGCCTAAGGCTCTCTTAAAGTAATCATTCTTGGAACTGATGAACTCATGACGAGGAAAGCATCCCTCTGCAGGCTACAGTTCATCTTAGACACTATAAGTCACTATATTAAGTCACTATATTTATTGAAAATTACGAAGATGACAAACTAACAAAAATATCTACCTAGCTACAATGAATGAAGACAGAAAATGCGCAAGTTATTTTATGAGCGCAATAACCAAGACTGATGAACAGGCTCAGTCAATGCAAAGAGCGATAACTCCTGAAAGTATTTAGTGCAGTCGTGTATACATAAAACCCTCCGTGTTGATGGCAAGTAGTCGAGAACACGCAACAAACGGTATTTTTTCTTCTTTACGCTCTTAGCGCGAATTCTAATTTTTTTCCCACTGTTAGAGAAGCACTGATAGCGTAGTCTTTTTTCTATGCTTTTGACGATTCAAATATTTTGTCCACGTATAGACGTTGGTACCCTTGCGTGGTCGTGAATTTATATTTATTTAGCAATCGCCAACTAACTTGAGCAGCATAGCATTTAGCCTGCTTTGGTAGGAGTATAGATCATTCTTTACCTGAAAATGCAAAAGTATGGAGCTTTTCTACCTAATCAAGGCTATACACTATGCAGGGCACAATTAATATTTTATCACATGCCACATCATGAAACTGCTTATGTTTGTATTTTTTTCGTACCTGGCTTACTTCTACTCCACAAAGTTTTAAGGTGGCAAAGTTAAACCTAGAGCGCGTTTCCTATACGTGACACGGGCTGTAGCTGGTTAGGTATGTGGGTTTAACGTTCCAAAACAATTCAGGCTATGAGAGACGTAATAATGGACGCCGTAACGGAACAACTTTCGACACCTGCCGTTCTTAAACGTGCTATGACATCGTGTAGCACACGGGCGCCCCGGCCTGCCGTGTGCTGTACATTGGATCCTTGATAACAGGAGTCGAGCGCCCAGAACACTGCACCACTCGGCGGCGCGTGGGCTGTAGCCTAGTGCTTGGGAAATGTTTTTGAGTGCATTTGCTTTGTTTGGATTCATTTTATTACAATGCAACGCAATACCTTTGCAGCTAAGTTCACATCCCGGGGCTCGCGCGCACCCGATTAGGTTAATGTTAAACAGATATCACATTACATCTTCGCCAGCGATTTTCAACGTCTTGAAAATCCACAGCAAAACCCTACCGCTTGAGGTTACAGGCCGGTATTATAAACAAAGCTGCGTAATATTTTCGTAGTGCTGCCGCTTCTCAATTCTCTTTGCCGCGCGTATGCTGCTGCCACCTTAAGAATACCTTGCGCAAGCATTTTCCTCCAACTGGTCTTTACCGAGCGCTTCCTGATAGGTGGCTGGAGCAATAGAAGTAAGAATGTTTCCAAGTTCATTGCCTCAGCGTAGAAAAATCAGTTGTCGCTAATCGTTGACAGCACTCGCTAGTCGTCATAGCTTTCTTTCCGGCGAGCGTTTATTCCTGTTCCTCAGCTCCTTGCAACGACACGGTAGTAAATACGCTATGTAGAATTTAGATAAAAACGCCAATGATAGTTTTCAGCCAAGCTCTGTATATATCAACCTCTGTGGGATTTTCTGGATGGTAATGAGTGTTTATGCTATTCAAAAACCTAAACACTACGTAGACTATAAGCGTCATATTACTGGAAATGCTAAGATTAATAAAGGCAAACTTAGAATTCATATCGACAAGTGACAAAATGTACGCACGTTTGTTGAACTTCATCTTCTACAGGGTGCGTTCATCAGGACTAGGATTTGAGAACGCGATCAAGGACTCAGCCTCTTAAAATTTACGCATACTCGACGAACCTCTTTATATTGATCTGTATTGAGCTTCTGTCATTCTAGTGCAAACTAAACGAATATCAATAATCAAGCTATTTAGTATTAAGTGTCGACTATTATAAAGCAACGTCTGTCCCACAGCCGTTCTTACTGTTTTGAAATATTTGTGTTCTTTGTTCCTGTCTTAATCTTGTGAATACATTGTCCTCATGTCTGCACCTTTAACTACTTCGTAAGTGTCACCATGTCGGAGACACTGCAGAGCACATAACATAGTAGCACTTGAAAATGGATGTTAGTAGCAGCACCGGAATGCTAGCCTTTGTTTCTCATTTGCATAAAGGTGCAATGCATTAGTGAACGGTACATTAATGCACACTCCTCGTAGACCTCTTAGCACTTGGCTCCTTAAATCCCATTATTGGGGGCGTGCTGAAGATATGATTAACACATCCACCGCTCAATATCAGTGAAAGTCGGCATTATTTCTCTTGCAGAAAGACATGCTTGGAAATTACTTCTGAGTCAGTTTGCTTTTAGCTGCTCTGCTGGTCACAGCCACTGCAGGCAAGTGGACTCCAGCTTCTTTGCAACCCTTCTCATAACTACTGCTAATAGTTAAGTTACATCCTCAAATTTTACTGGTTCTTAACAAAATGCGTGGGGTGGACATAGAGATATACCGTGTGTTTAAAATTTCTTGTTTTCTATTTGGTAGGTATATTTATGCGAAAGCTTGACTAGCCAAAATTCACAAATATATTCAGTCTCAGTGATAGCAAAATGGTGTAGATTGGGAGATTTTCGGCCTCCTATTCTTATAAACGAATGGGTGAGGCTACCGCATAAAGCAAAAATATTTAGAGGAATATTTTAATAACACACCGGTCTAAGTCAGAACATTTTCCTGTCAGCCGACTTTGAGCATAAAAATACAAAACAATACGCAGTTATAAGAGTATATCTGAACTGAAGTGTATTCTAAAGTTGCCAGCATAACACGGAATGACCGCGACTGTATATTGGCCAGGGCGGCGTAAAACAGTATTATCTGTCCTAAAGCAGCCCGGAATTAAAATATAAAGCTGCAGCTGGACGCTAGAAGCAGATTGGTTTTTCTTCGTGCACGTATCCGCAGAATAAGTATGGAAAAATTATATCTCAGTGCTAATAGAGATTTAAGCGTTATTGCAAATGGACGCCATTTTCCATCACTTGACCCGGAATTTGTTTTGTAACTTTTTTCATCAGACGATCCCCAGTGCCCCGCCGTTAGATGTACTGGTGGTGACTACAACGTTGCCTGTTTCATTGGCGAAGACCTCTGCGAATGCCACTGCAGTAAGTATTGCAGGAATATTGCTTTATAGAAACCCATCTACACACACGGGCAAAGTGGCCAAAGGTTTGCAGTGCATTTAGCAGGAGCGAGTCTTTTTTTTTTCTTGTTGGCGGGCAGGAGAGGAGGGGGAGGGGGGAGGATGTGCCATCGAGTTCTTTTTCCACCCTGAGATACTCTAAATGGTTAAGCCAGCTCTCGGCATGCCGCCTTTGGCTTCTGCCTGCTTAATACATTGGCATAATACCCCCAAGAAACCTATTGAGCAGTGGCTATTGTCGATGCCATTTGGGGCAGTTGTACCGAAAATGCGTACAACTTGAAACAAATATTTCAGTGCATACAAACGGGATATGAAAATTGAAAGTTTAAACAAGTTCGTACAATATGGTGCTTTGTAGCTATATGTTTTACTTTATGTTGCAAATTGCGCCTAATTCTTGTCTTCTTTTTGGGAGAGATTTCAGCTTTTCATGGAGTGGAAGGGATAATTTTCACAATACTGTTTCTATAATTTTGGTATTAGTTCAAATGAAAAATGTGCTGTCGGGCCAGGGTATATCGATGCTAAAAGTAACAAACTGACATTGCGCTAAAGCATTTTGGTCGGCCAACTTGATGAGCATCACATAATGTTTGTCTCTGTTTATCTCGTTTCTTGTACGAGTCTCGACTAGCGCTGTTTGGTAAATGAATTTATGGTCGCATCAAACACTTAAACGTTCCTTCCAAAATTGTTGGCAAAAGTGGGACCTTTTTTGTGTGTGTTTTATGAAACTCACGTTCATCGGAACATTCAATAAATTCCGAGAGGACTGCAGAATCTATACTGCAGAAATGCGAAATCCCGAGCATTGCTGGTTCCCATGGTGCATCACGTTTACTCTCATTATTAATATCAACTAAATACTCCATCATTGTCATTGCTAATGCCAGAATTGTCATCATCACTAGTTTCAGCGTCATTGTCATCGCTCACGCAAACTGGAAGTCCGGAGGACCAATTCTGCAAATTCTGTAGCGATATAGGAACTTTAAAACATATCCTCTGGGAGTGCAGCCACTCCCCGGGCTACAATTTATTCAAGGACGCAGAAGCATGGGAGTCCGCGCTTCATAGCGAAGACCCGGCGACACAGGCCAACACTGTCCGTCTGGCAACCGAAGCGGCGAAACGCTTTGTCTACTAGCCCCTGCCTCTTGGGGTGACATCGGGCTCCCTGGACGCCTGCGAGCGGTGCCGGAGCTGCGGTGTCGCCTCTTCCGGACAATAAAAGTTTTCACCACCACCACCACCTCATTGTAGACAAGGAGAACTGTGATGCGTGTTCCACGATCCCGGACTTAGCGCTATTGTTAAAGCGCTCGACTGGGGATCCAAGGGATGGATATTCGGTTCTCAGTGGAGAAAGGATTTCTTTATTTTTCTGATAGTTAGTTTCCGTTTCTGGTAATGGCCCCATTTGATTGACAGCTATAGCGTTACCGAACGAATGCCTACAGTATGAGCCATTAAAGGATTTCGCCTTAATATCGAACAGAACGAAGCATCTCCGATTTAAGTTTTCTCCCAGGGATGCAGGGTGGCAGCATGGCCTTGACTTCCAAATGGCAGCACTGAATCTTTCAAGAAAGAGAGGGAGAGAAAATCTTTATTAGACGTAGGAATTCGGGGTGCGCAGGCCCCTGGGTCCCCGCACGACCCCACTGAGGTTCAAGTGTTTATGTCCCTGAGGAGCATAACACTGGCAGCCCGGCCGGTGGCGATGGTCTGCACGGCCGGGTCCTCTGAACGCAGCAGGGTCTTTCAAACAAACTTGGTGATATAAATGTGCGTGTGGTCAGTAAAGAATTAGTCCTCTAGGACTGACTTTATGCCACAGATCGCTGTTATGCGTAGAAACTAATCGAAATTGCCTACCGGCGCCATTCAGCTATTATGTTTCGCGTTAAAAAGGGCAGTGCAGACTACACTTGAACGTTATTCATAATATATTTGTTTGTTTGTTTTTTGTTTTTTTTTCCCGCAGCAGATGTTCTATGGCAGCCAATGGTGCTTTCTAAAGCCGCTTGCTTATCGACAGCGTAGAGGCAGTTAATATTTGCTAATAAATTGAATGTCAGAATTTTACCGTCTCTTTTAATACCTGGTTACGGTTATATTGGACAATTTCGTCATATACATTAAGGTCGATATCATTTCTGTGCAGCCGCTTTGAGGACAGATTAATTTTTTATTTTTTACGAAGAAATATTTTTACCGTTTTTTTTTTCTGTCAGGCCTGGACGAAGACCCGTGTGAATCCGGTCTAAACCGTGCCTGTCCAAAGGGTCATACCGTAATTGCTGCTCCAGAGGAGGGAACGTCTGCGAGTGCAAATGCGGTGCGTGCTATTGGAGAAACCTGAAATACGTGTCATTGATGGTGTTTATTGAAATACCTTCACAGATAAAACAAATAATCAGCATGTTCCTTTAGTTGAGATTTCGCGATCACAAAATAAGTCATTTAAAAAATTGTGTAGCGCCGACTAATAAACAAAATTTGCGTTTCAGTTCCCAGAACGGAGGCCTTCATCATATTAACCGGCGTCGCTGTCTTTGAAACGTATCGCCCCCACAAGATGGGATTCCGTCCCAACTCTTCACTTAATATTGCCACCAGAGGGCAAAAGATACCACCTAGACCGGGGACTTGCGTTCAGCGCTTGGTACGAAATTTAGCTCCGTAGCTTTCAACTTTGCAACGTAGAACTTCACAACTGAAGCACTGAACGACAGATTCTACAGGCAATGATAGAATGCTGTCAGCTTCCTGTTATAGCAAGATAAACCAGTGGCTCGATGACCATGTCTTCAGAGCTTCCAACCATATGACGCGGCGATTTCAGAACCTGAAATGTTAAAAATCAAGCGTTTCCAGAAAGATTGCTTCTGATCATTTTGCATTCTTGCAATTGGAATGGTTTTGCTGCCACGAATAGCTTTGTCTTAAGTTATTTAGGAATTATTCAAAAGTGTTATATAAAATTCTGGTCTTAATACTTGTTAAACGTGCAGGCTGCGAAACCGCAGTACCACGCCCATATTTGGCACAATATTTCATTACTTTCGCAAGCCATCTTCTTTTTTTTATTTGCGGCCGCAGGCAACAGCAGCTTGAAGAAAACGTAGCACTACTTGTTTGCTAACATTAGGCCAAAATATAGCACTAACTGCTTCCTTGCTGTCACTAAAGACAAGCCTGTTTATAACATTGCGACATTACGCAACGCACGTTCAATTTTATTGTCCAATTAAAATGCACGAGTTCACTGCTGTCGGGCCAATTATTTATCTTTTCAAAATACTAAGGGAAATTATAACTTCTAGTGCATGGCTAAAGTGTGATTCAAATGTTGCGTGAGTACATGTGTATGCAGTGTGTGATAGGAGCGACTTTTTTTTTTACAGTTCCCAAGTGAGCGACGGCCGAGTAGAAGCCACTGAAAGCCCTGTTAGATGCCAGACGCCTACAATTAACCTGCTTGGTCAACAACAACTATCACGACCGGCGGCATTTTATAAAAAGACAAGCAATAAAGAGGCACTTTTTTTATATAAATTCTGCTGAGAAGAACAGTTCTAAACGAACGTCAAAAACAAACTGTTGTCTTCCAGTGACCTGTCAGGCGTTCTGTTAACAAGTGTGGCAGGTACCACGCCTTTCATTTCCTGTGAACCAAATAAGAAAATTAATTAATGTACCACGGACTGAAAAGGCGGTGTTACAGAGGGTATCGCTGCAACACTCAGCTTTCGCTCTATCACTAGGTTCAAGCCATGCTTAAACTCCCACAATTTTGAAGCTGAAATTCCAAGGTCACCGTGTGCTTCCAAAGACCTTCAAACATCTTCGAGGTCAAGTTGGAACTTAAGGCACAACTTGGTTAGCTATGTTCCCACCAAAGGTCAAGGGCAAAGTCAACGTCAAAGTAAAGCGTGAACTGATGTGGAAAGAAGCTTAACGCGTGAGCAGCTTCGTGTCCAGACTCACGATCACTGACGTCAATATCGAAGACGAACTTCCTTACGGATCACCGGAGTCACTTCCTAGCCATAACAAAAAAAAAAAACGTTCGGCTGAATAAAGAGCTTTACCATGTGTAACTATGCAATGTGCTTCAGTTTTCGATTCACAGAGAGTTTAACCAAAGCTATACCACAGCCAATATTTTTTTTTCTGTTAGAACTTGATTAAGCCAGTGATGTTTACTTCACAGCACGATAGTGTATTTAAGTATTACTCGAAGTGGGACCGGCTGCGGTGATAGCGATGATGCTTGCGGCGCAACGCGGAATGAAACGACATGCGACGCAGGAGGTCGTACGGTCATCTGTGGAGCGTATGTGACATTGGGTCCAAGTAATTAATAAAAATCCAACCCATGAATAAAAATTAATTAATAATTAATTATGAATGCTATACTTCTATAAATACATTCAGTGTAGCGCTAACGTTCCAAACAAAAAACACTGAGTAAACATACTGAAGGTTTAACTAAATCATGGAATACTGTGCAGCAGCAGGGCGTTTTGACAGGATTTTGTTTGCGACGTCTCAATTATAAACGTTATTTTGTTGTGTTAGTAAGACGGCCATGCTTCCAGACAACACACCGCATGGGCTTCACTAGATACGATGTTCTTAGCGAAGGCGTTGGATACGCATCACACGTTGTACGAAACCTGTGCGTTGCTGCTGCACACGTTACATCGCGCGCCCCTTGTCGGACACAACCAGCGTTCCGTTGCACGCATCAAAGATCACCGGCGTTCTATAATTGGTTTGCAGGAAAGCGAATCCGCTTTATCTGTCACACTTGTTTCTGTGGACACCTGAAGTCCCTCGGAAAGATCAAATATCAAATCGGCTTCAGACATCGAGTTTTTTGCGAGAATACGGATAGTAGTCCTGCAGCACTAAAAACGTGCACCTATCTTTTCTTGTCCTCCTGAAGATGCATCTGCACTCCCACCCTACTGAGGGCTACTACAGCACACTCGCATACTCTTTTTCCTCTTCCGAAGATATATTAAAAGCTTCGATTATCTTTTGTCCATGAGTCTGGATGCTGCCAGTACGGTTGTGTCCGCGCACCTGGCATGAAAAACTTCATACACGGATACTTGCTCCGATACTCTATGCTACCTTTCTGCACCGGGAGCAGTGGGTTGTCAGGTTACCCGGTCATGCTCCCTTAACCGCTCATTAAGGCAACGGCCAATCTGTCTCACGTATCGGTGTGCTTATCTGCGCTAGGAGGTAATCGTTCCTGTCCAGCAGTGCGTTAAGGCCGACTGTTTATTTGTTACAGCGAAGACACCGCGTGATAAGCAGTCATTTATAGACCGCTCGGATTCTCTCTCAAAGATACCAAGCAGATATTTGTCTAAAATATCCGGGATTACAGTGAAGTATCGAAATTATTGAACGATAATAACCTGATAATTTTTGTCCTAAAATCGAAGAAGGATATGTTTTCTTTCAGGCTGATGTACGATTGTCTACGGGCACTAAGTTTCCAAGCCAACACAAAATTTGGAAAAAGAGTAGACTTAGTATCTTGCTCTTGATATGCAGCCCAAGAAATCTTGCGTTTTTTGTTTTTGTTTTTTACAATACTGCGCCGCACCTCAACTCATGATAGGTATTCTAGAAACGCGTCTTGAGACACGGCTTTAAATTTAAAAGGTAGAATGATAAATGCTGAATGTGCATATTATGTGACGCAAGCTTAGATGTGAAATATACTACTCTTTCACTGAAAACATTTCAATGTATAATCTTCGTCGACACATGCATTTATCGCGCTCAAGAAAAACTACAGGCCCTGTTTACTTCACACGATTTATTTGGCAACAGTGTACGCGAGAAAATTAACAAGGACTGCAATGAATCATGCCATAAAGCACTGCGTTCCTGCAATCCTTTTTGATGTGTTCTTGTTCACCAGTATTGTGACTTGAATATTGATCGATGCCTATAAATATGTGAATAAAAAGTAAAATAGTTATTATCGCCAATGTATTGAAAGCATTGTTCATGAAGAGGCCGCACAATTCATTGCTCCTTTATTCAGTTCTGGGAAGAATAGGACTTCTCCATTTAAAAAAAGAAAAAAAAAGTTTGAAAGGTACACTACTGAAATAACACAACCGATGAATTCGTCCGCATTCTTCGATCATGAAGACGTATTTTTGAAGAACCATTTTGGTAAAGCCTTCTTTGCGAAACATGCTACCCAAGGCGCTGCGTAGTTGACGGACAAATATATAATCCGCAATATACGGGTGTCATAGCTCGTAATGGCCAGCATTGCGACGTCGTTTTGGCGTCTCATTGGGCAAATTTTTGAATAGCGATGTCCAGCCTTTCGCTTGCTTTTTTAAGAATTATTCACCACGCCAAGTTCCGAATTGCTCAAAGTATTCTGCTAAAAAGGGCACGGCGCAAAAACAGGACGAGAAGAGGAACGAACACAAGCGCTGATTTTCAAGTGACGTTGTCCTGCTTTTGCGCCGTTCTCCTTTTCAGCATGTTAGACCGACTAGCCCGCCACAACATCTTGGTGAAATTCAAAAGTGGGCAAGTGCAGGTGACAACTGCACGCAAGGAAATGTAGAAGGCAAATGTGGTGAATGGACTAGGCAAGCGCGAGTTGCACCCCGAGCTTGTTCATGATCTTTTATACTGCTTCTGTACCTAGCCGAATATCTTTGATGTAGCAGAAGGCTTCATGATGATACATGTTTCGTCCACATGGCTTGTTTCAAGGTACACTGCGTCAAGACAACTAAACTTTCGGAGAGACACCAGGTGGGTTGGCAACTCGACAGCACCTGGGACTGGTGACAACTGTGCATCGAGTTTTGTACCATTTATTCATGAAATTATTTGCGGAGGATACGCCACTTTCTGCACATCCGGTCTCTAAGGGCAGGTTGACATACACAACTATCTTCCGATCATCGAGCTGATGACTAGGTGTCTCTGCGAATATATATCAAGAGGGTGACATGACGCAATGAAGGTACATAGAAATGTAGTTAGTCTGTTCTGGCCTGGTGGAGTCACTGCCCTCCAGCCAATAAATAAATGCCAGACAAATACTTCCCTTTTTAATTATACTTACAAAGCTATTAAATAGTAATCAATTACCAGTTTATATACCATAACTGTTTCCTTTCTCTCATGTTGCAGCACACTGGAGAGATATTTCAAACAATATCGCTGCCATGACATGCTCATCCACATTTTCAGAAACATTTGTGAATGTTTTGAGTTAACTTAACACTCGATTACAAAGTTTTTGAACACGCCTCGTATCGTACGCCTCAACGGTCTTCAAGGTGATGAATATAACACATTCAGAGGCTATGGAGTTTTATTTACAGCAGTATTCACAGCCACGCATCCTTTCCATGTCGGAGCTTTATATGCACTTCAAAACGAGCAGTAGTTTCCTATCCGGTGGCAGCGCTCACAGCTGTTTACAGGTTTTGCCGCCAAGAGAATTTTTTTTTACTGAATAATTTCTGGAAGTCGAGGTTATTGGACCTCCACGTGCCATACGTGCTGCTGCTTCAACAGCTTTCGGCTCGCTTCTCTAAACCTACTGCGCACTCTTCTTCACTTGTGTGGCCTGCGCACTTCTGTAGCCGCTGGTTTCCCTCGCGTTCTAAGCATCAAGATGAAGTTGTTTTCTTTTGGAATCTTGCTATCTGGACTTCTGGCTGTTGTACATTCAGGTAACGCTTTCTGCGTCTTAAATACTGAATCTTGTGAAATTCCACTGGACTTATCTTACCTAAATACGACAAGGCCGAAGTACTGAAATGTTAAACTACAGCTGAACAAAAACGCTCCACAAGAAAGAGAACATCGACGCGCGGCTATCTTATTCCTTGTGGTGTTCCTTCATTTGGCTTAGTTTCACTTTTGACATGAGCCAACTATAGCTCACGTCCAGATCTTTCTAGGGACTCATCTAGGTGTGCATTTGCTCTTAAACGCATTGTCTTCTTGTAATGTCTACCTTATATAATGTTAGCTATTTACCAAGTGAAAATAATGACTTCCTTGCATCGTACGGTGAAGCATCGAAAATCATCAGGACTGCTCCACTCATATAGTGTGCGAAAACATTCGGTACATATATGAATAAGCAATCATACGTTTAAATCTGTGTCCGAGAAGCCGACGAGTGTAGAATGATGATACACTTAAATTCTGTTCATATGCAATGAAGCACGACTGATGACAAAAATGTAATAATAAACGGCATACAGCAAACATAAATGTCATAGGACACAGTAATGCTCTGTCGCCTCCAAAAAACGTTCTACACGCTGTATCAAACAACAATATTTTTTGCTTCAGATATGTGACTATTTTTCACCAGTTTAAATGTGATAATGGCACCTAATGCGATGCATACTCGCCTAATTGCGACAGTATGTTTTCACCACCTGTCGAGCTACACCCGCTGCAGGGCTCTCGTCTGTGTATGTCCTCCCTACTAACCTTTTTTTCTTGCCTGTAGTGGCCGCCCTATATACTAAGAAATCCTAACTCCCCTGCCGAGCCTAATGTCTGTCGCCTCTTTAAGGGCCGATAAAAAGTTATTTAGTAAAATTGTAAAACACCGATAGTTGTCGAACGATAGTTATCCCATCAATCGTCACCACAGTGCAAAAATTCTAAACCTACCTTTATTAGTACTGAAGATATGGGCTTTCGAAGATGATGTTCCTTCTCTCCCCCTCAACTCAATCTACGTCGGAGTGCAAGAAAAATAGAAGCTAACAAGTCGTGACGGCGCCCCATTACGCGCTCCCACCCGCGTAAACTGGGAGTATGTTGGGAGCGTCCGAAGAACGGGCGCCCAGCAGGCTCATGCAATGTCCCATGGGGTGTTTGTGCGCGCTGTGCTGAGACCAGTCGCTCCAATCGCTCTTGAGCGGTGGCCAAGATTACTTTTTAATTATTTGTGAATTATACGCTCCCCTCAAAGCTTCACTCCATTACTCATAAGGACCACCTCTATGGGTTTCTCGCGTAATAATATTACCGCCAGTAGCATTTCAGGGGCCTTAAAAACGTTTGCACTCTCATGGCATCCTTCCGCGCAGAAATATAAAATAGACTTTATAAGTTACCAGCATGATATGCCGTACCCATTGCCGTTTTTTTTTTTTTTTACTTGAGAGTAGCTGGACCACATTCACTCTTTTTTCGTGGCGACATTTGCTCCCTTTGAATAGACGTTCGTGTCTATTAAGACAACATCAGACAAATCCATGCAACTTACCAGTGTTTGTTTTCAAACTTTTACATGTACAGTGATGTTTGTGCGTCAGCAAGCAACATAATTATAGACCATTCCTTTGACGTTTCCCGCCAGTAGACGAAATATTATCACACCGATACCGTAAAAGATTGCGTGATTACCTTTTGGAATAGATTAGTACTGTAGACTGTTCTCGGGGATATGGACCCAAAATAGTCCTAACCCAAACCCTTTCCCCGCGGTCATCGCTGCAGGGGAAGACACCTGCACGTAATTGTTATTTATTCTTTTTGGCAAAGCTCACAAAAAAATGACAAGGTTCCCTCAAGATTGCCCCCTGAGAAGATAAGCAATAACGCACGTTACAATAGGTTTCACCACACTTTCAAAAAGTAAAACTTTGAAGCTACGCCTCGTAGCATTTTACTGCGGAAGCTCTTCTACTCTACGAGCTGCAACTTGCACTCAAACTGCTAAACCATAATTCGACATTACGAGTTCTTGAATTTGATCTTATTCCTACTCACAGTCCTAAGGAGGGGAGGACGTGGTGAGGCCTAGGGAAAAAAGCTTCCTCCCAGTAAAGTAGGCAAGGTGGAGCCTGGTGAAGAAAATATCAATCTATCAAATAAAATCTTTGTTTTGTGTGAAAGCATGGTCCTTGCCACAGGGAGCCATTGCTGTTCAGTTACCAGGCAAACCTTAAAGAATATTTAATGTCTTTACAGCTGCTAAAATGTTTCTTTAAATCACCCGCGCTCTCTTCAAGTCAGTTTTTAACGTTTGTTTTTTCTAAAATGTCTGCCTTTTTAAGAGATTAGGCTCCAAAAATGCAATTATCTTATACCTTTCTTTGCACTTTTAAGGAAATACTGCTATGTTCGTTTGCGTGGTTTGTAAAAACTGCCTTATGGACTCCCGAAAAATGTTCTCGTTAGTTTTTCGTATAAGGACTGTAATGTGCAGTATGTACCTGCCAGTAGTATGGCCTTACAATTTGCATGCGTGAATAAGCAATGATTATGTATCAACAAAATTAAACATGTTTTCTTCCACAGGAGACCCGGAGTGTCCTCTTTTGAACTGCCTTTCTGGATCGAAGGTGGCTTGTCTGATCACGAAGGAGAGATGCCGTTGTTTTTGCGGTACGTGAAGGAAGCTTACTCAACGCATCCTGAGTCAAACCAGTGCAAGGCTGCAGTAGGCCCTGAAAAGTAGCATCCCATTATCTTGCCGAAATACTTTTTTTTGGAAGGCAAACTGTATGCGCAGTGGATTAGTTCTTTCTGAAGTTAATTTGTTCTGGTGCATGATTTCTTTATTGCTATTAACCGGACCACTTTTAAACAGGCACATAGAAGAAACATATCAAAAATTATTGTTCTGGTTTTTTATTCAAATGTAGTTCTTTTATTGCTGTTTTAGCAGCAGAGGTTTTTCGCTGTAGTAACCATGTTTGATGTCCAAGGTGTGAGTTAATTCCACATCCAGTCCTCACTTCGATGTCGTTTTCGAGATTTTTAACAGGGAAAGAAACCGTTAGCAGCCACATGTCACAAAAAAGTGCCGTTCAGCAGCATCGAGCGTATAAAGGCTCACAGGCTTGAACTGCCGCGGGCATACCTCTGGCACTCTAAGTGCGAAAGCACCAGTAACACAATGGCAGCAAAACTAGTGAGGTGGCATTGGCGTCGATATTTTGAAACCTGGTGTTTGAAACGGAGCCTCTTGAAACCAAAAATCATGAGCTTGCCTCTGGCAGGGGGTTCTTGGTAGATGGCTCTCACAGGCACCTTTAAACCCCTTGTTTGAAACTCCGATTGAAAAATGGCCAGGAGCGTGCTGGTAGATGGCGGGTGACATGACCTGGCACTGATAAATTGGATGTGCAATGACGCACCGACGCTCCTTTCTTTTCCTCATAGCAGTCGCTCGACGCCTGATTGGTCGACAGGTTTTCTGACGTCACGAGGCTACTTGGCATGGTACATTTGGAAGAATCTGCACAATCTGGAACCTTCATTTTATATTGAAGAATCAGATGACAACCGAATACACGGGTTTCTTGTACTTCTTGTTTTAACCACCGCCACCTCAAAAAATCGTCTCCACCCATTGGGGAGCGGAATTATAGTGGCAGCTTACATGACAGCAAGGCAATGACAATTATATGAAACTGTAAATCATCACCCGAAAGAAATGTGTACGACTACGAAACATATCATATTGTAACAGTACGGAAGAAGATGAAGTTTAGAAGACAAGTGAAGGAGAAAGACGTTGAAAAAGGACTCTCGTGCCGGACGGGCTGCCGTTGACCAGCTGAGCTCCCGACCCTATCGTCTTGTTGTTCAGCGCTCCGACGTCTTACCCCCTTCGTAACAAATTGGTGGTCAGGTGCTGGGTACGACTACCCTCAAGACGCATCCTCAATCGCTGGAGCTTCGTCGGAGCCGTCGCCTCGCTGGTCTCCCACCCTTTCCAACAAGAATGCAGCAGACTACCGAGCAGCCCCGAACATCAACACGGGATCCTCTACCCCCTTCTCGCGATGCGCCGCCGACCACCACGAATGCGACGCTACCGTTTCGCGAGCCTCGTTCCTTTGCCGGCCAAGCAGGAGAAGATGTTGATGACTGGCTCACTCATTATGAACGTGTGAGCCGCTATAACCGCTGGGATTCAGTGGCTAAACTAGCCAATGTAGTCTTTTTTTTTGACGCAAACCGCCTTGATGTGGTATGAGAACCACGAGGACTCCCTGACAACTTGGGAAAGTTTTGTCGAAGCTATCAAGGAATGTTTCGGCGACCTAGCTGCAAAGAAGAAACAGGCAGAGCAGACACTTGCTCAGAGGGCCCAGGCAGCCGGCGAAACTTGCACCACCTACATAGAGGCCATACTCAAGTTGTGCAAAACCGTCGACAGCAGGATGACTGAAGATGATAAGGTAGGCCATCTGCTCAAGGGCATTGCGGAAGATGTCTGCCACTTCCTCATTGCCAAGGAAAACTTGAGTTCGGTCTCTGACGTTATCCGGCACTGCCGAACATTCGAGGCCCTAAAGACTCGCCGTATTACACCGAAATTTGGACGGCTTGCAAATGTGACTACAGTGGCTAGCATTGAAGAATCGCCATCTCAAAGCCTCCTGTGCGCGATCCGTGAGATTGTTCGAGATGAGATGTCACGACGTGAGCAGCTTGTCCGGCCAAATGGCTTCGGAGGGGACGTATATGCTCGTCCAACTTATGGGGGTGCGTGCCCGCCGATGTCCACGAATGTCACCGACTTTGTCTGCCGCGAAGACCTATACACTCCGCGATCAAGGCCTGAAGAAAATTTCCAACAATTCTCTTGCCATCAGCGTAGAGATGCTCGCTCTTACTCCAGTCGTACATCGCGCCGACCGCCGGACAACTACATCGTCCCGGAACCACCATCCGGATATTCGTCGCGGCCTACCATGCAGGAACCAGCTGACACGCCACTTTTTAAGCGACCTCTTCCGGTGTGCTACCGGTGTGGGGCCGCGGGTCACATTTCCCGCTACTGCAATCGGCGCACATCGTTCCGGAATCCCCCGACGGCACCGAACCGACGCATGGTCCAGCCCTACATCGACAACTATCGGCCAGAACATCCTTCCCGGAGGGGCCGTTTTCAAAACGAAGGGCACCGCAGCCATTCGCCAGCGTCTGACCGTAGTGTGACACCACCTCCGTCATTTCGTGTGCGCCGCTCCCCGTCTCCACAGCGCCGATCTCCACCACCAACGCAGGAAAACTAGCCAGCGCGGCCAATGGAGGTGAGGTCGCTGGACAATGTGCGCTGCTACCTATTATTCCTCCGTCTGTGTTCATGTTAAAGAACAAGGTCAATGTGATTGTTGATGGTTTGCCAACGATGGCGTTGGTAGACACTGGTGCTACAGTTTCAGTGATGAGTTTAAATTTTAAGAACCTTTTGAAGAACAAAGTTATGTTTGTTTGAGACAAAACTGCAAATTTTTATGGAGTAAGTGGAGAGTTATTGTATCCGGTTGGGGTATGCAGCGTTAAAGTTTCCTTGGGGGGCACGGTATTTCCGGCGGAGTTTGCAGTACTGCCCCGATCTACGCACGACGTAATCTTGGGAATTGACTTCCTGCGTATGTGCGGCGCTACAGTTGACTGTCGAACGGGAGAGCTAAGTGTTAGTGGTTCTCTTCCTCGTGAACTTTTGGAAGAGACATCAAATTATGAAGACGTTTTGTGTGTGTGTGATGAAGTCGTCATACCGCCACATTCAGCAGTGTGTGTCCAGGTGTCCTGCTCCCGTCCTATTAACGACTCTTTTGAGGCTACTGTGGCGCCTCTTAATTTACAGTGCGTAAAGAAAAATGCGTTAGTGCCTCATTGTTTGGTTCGCGTGAAAGAGGGCCGCACCGGACTGTGGACTATAAATTGCTCATCAGAACCAGTTGTTTTTCCAGCGGGTTCCAAACTAGCTTCATGTAGCGCAACTCCCCCGAACTGTGTAGCTGTCGTTACTCCTGCCCTAGACAACCCCGCTACTAACTCACCTGCTGACGAAAAGCTTCTTCCGATGATCAGTGCATCGTTGAACACATCACAACGACAGATATTGAAGAACCTCTTGTCCCAGCACCTATCCGTCTTTGATTTCACGCAGTCCGACGGCTCGCAACGTTTTCCCCTGTCGCGCGCACGCCACAGGATTGACACGGGATCTGCCCATCCGATCCGTCAAAAGCCGTACCGTGTGTCACCATCAGAGCGTAAGATCATCACCGAGCAAGTCCAAGACATGTTGAACAGGGGCGTAATACAGGAATCCTCAAGTCCTTGGGCTGCTCCCGTGATATTGGTGAAGAAAAAAGACGGAACATGGAGGTTCTGCATTGACTATCGTCGCCTCAACTCCATCACTAAAAAGGATGTGTATCCTCTACCACGCATCGACGATGCCATAGATTGCCTTTTTTCCGCGTCTTATTTCTCTTCAGTTGATTTGCGATCGGGTTATTGGCAGATTCCGATGGATCCTACTGACAAGGAAAAAACTGCATTTGTTACCCCGGACGGCCTATTTGAATTTAACGTGATGCCCTTCGGCCTATGTAATGCGCCGGCCACATTTGAAAGATTTATGGACACAATACTTCGTGGCCTCAAGTGGGAAATCTGCATGTACTATTTAGACGATGTTGTTATTTTTGGCCGGACTTTTACTGAACATAACACGCGACTCGCTGTTGTGTTAGATTGCCTACAGAAGGCTGGCCTTGTCCTGAATTCTAAAAAGTGCCGTTTTGGTGAACGTCAAGCGCTGGTACTCGGGCATCTCGTCGACCGCGATGGAGTTCGACCAGATCCACAGAAGACTGCAGCTGTTGCAGCATTCCAACGACCACAGACTCAAAAGGAGCTCCGCAGTTTTCTGGGCCTGTGTTCCTACTTTCGACGATTCATTCCAAAGTTTGCCGACGTCGCCTACCCTCTGACATCCCTTCTACAAAAGGACGACGTCCCTTTCGACTGGACCTCAGATTGCGACGCGTCTTTCCGCCAACTAAAGTTTCTCCTAACGTCACATCCCATACTACGGCACTTCAACCCCTCCGCTCCGACTGAAGTCCACACTGATGCAAGTGGGATTGGTGTTGGCGCTGTGCTTGTGCAACGTTCGACAACAGGCGAGCATGTAATTGCGTATGCAAGCCGTTCCCTCAGCAAACCTGAGCGTAACTACACTGTTACGGAGCAGGAGTGTCTCGCTGTAGTTTTCGCTGTTCAGCGGTTTCGGTGCTACCTATATGGACGCCATTTCACGGTTGTGACGGACCATCATGCCCTGTGTTGGCTTGTCAACCTTCGTGATCCATCTGGTCGTCTGGCACGCTGGGCCCTTCGTCTGCAAGAGTACGACTTCACTGTTTCGTACAAGAGTGGCCGCAAACACGCCGATGCAGACTGTCTTTCACGCCTTCCTCTTCCTACGACCGAATGTGACTCTGGTGATTTCGATCATTACATCGCCTCCGTCGTGCCCGAGTTTCCCGACGCCTCGGCTTTGCGGACTGCGCAAGAGACCGACATAAGCCTCGAGCCCCTGCTTGCGGAGGCGCGGGATTCCACTGCTTCCAGCCCATTTTGTCTCCGTGATGGCCTTTTGTACAAAAAGGCTTACTCAAGCACCGGTACGAATTTTCTGCTTGTGGTTCCCGAGAGCTACCGCTCGTGCATCTTACGCGCCATGCACGACGACCCCACTTCCGGTCACCTGGGCTCTGCAAGAACGCTCCATCGCGCCCGTGACCGGTTTTATTGGCCAAAGATGCGCCAGACGACTGAGCGATATGTGGCGAGCTGCACTGAGTGCCAACGACACAAACGCCCTACGTCCACGCCACAGGGCCTGCTGCATCCTGTGACTCCACCACGTGGTGCATTTGAGAAAATTGGAATCGACCTTATGGGTCCCTTCCCGAAGTCATCCGACGGAAATCGTTGGATCGTGGTTTGTGCCGACTACCTCACCCGCTACTGCGAAACGGCAGCTCTTCCTTCAGCCACCGCTCACCACGTGTCCCTGTTCTTGCTCCGTTCTGTGATCCTCCGCCATGGACCTCCGCGAGTGATCATCAGTGACCGAGGTCGCCAGTTTATGGCAGATGTTGTGGAAGAGCTTCTTCGTTTGTGTGCGTCGCATTTTAGGCATTCCACACCATATCACCCTCAAACCAACGGCTTGACGGAGCGCACAAACCGCACACTCACAAACATGCTATCTATGTACATCGCATCTGACCACAAGAATTGGGATACTATACTGCCATTTATAACGTTTGCATTCAACACCGCAACCCATGAGACTACTGGCTACAGCCCGTTCTTCCTGCTATATGCCCGTCCTCCTCGGTATTGTCTAGATACCATTCTTCCTTACTCCGTCCATGATGAACCGTGCATTGCGGAAACTCTTTGTCGAGCCGAAGAAGCTCGCCGTCTCGCCCGTTTGCGAATTCTCGCTTCTCAAGAGCGTTCAAAAGCTCGGTACGACAGTCGGCATAGCCATGTGTCTTACGCCCCTGGAGATTTAGTGTGGCTTTGGCGACCTCTCCGAAAACGTGGTTTAGCGCAGAAAATGTTGGCGCATTACGCTGGCCCTTACGTTGTGCTTGAACGCGTCAGTGAAGTGAACTACCAAATAGCACGTATGACAGCAAGTGGTCGTCGTTCAGTCAGAACTGAAGTTGCCCATGTCGCCCGGATGAAGCCGTGTCACTCTCGTGGAAACGAATAACTACCTCGCCCGGGGGGCTTCGTCTGCAAAGGGGGAAAATGTAACAGTACGGAAGAAGATGAAGTTTAGAAGACAAGTGAAGGAGAAAGACGTTGAAAAAGGACTCTCGTGCCGGACGGGCTGCCGTTGACCAGCTGAGCTCCCGACCCTATCGTCTTGTTGTTCAGCGCTCCGACGTCTTACCCCCTTCGTAACAATATTATCTAGGGTACCTAAAAGAAAAATTGCCGCGGAACACTAAATGAATCATAATTTGTAATTTTTGTTTGGGTCATGTGGCAAGCTGTAAATGTAATGCTCCCGCGCATATGGTGCCTTAATTTCAACGCTCGCTCGTGGCTTTCTTATTTCAGTAATGGATCAAGACCCCTGTGACTTCCTGGTTCAAAACTATTCGCAGAATTGTACCTCCGGACGAAAGCTCAAGTGTTCCACTGAGTTTTCCACTTGCAAGTGTCGCTGTGGTAAGCACGCCAACATCTATGAAGAACAAAGGGTCACATTTTTTGCATGCTTCAGCGTTAAAAGCTCCAGGACACTACTGAGTACCCGTACATACACTAGTTGTAAAGGCTCTGTAGAAGCCGATACCTTCAAAACATGATGCCTTATCTCTAGTTGGTGGGGAGGGAAAGTGCGCACTACGACGTTGAATGACATCGCGCCTACGGTTGCTATTGGTGCCAGTTTTAAAGTAGATTTTTTTTAGATCCCCGTTGACGTATTTACGCTGTCGTCCTTTTCAAGGGACCTGCTCAGCGGTTCTCTACTTTTTTCCACTAAAATGAGCTCGGCTTCTGCTGTGAGCTTGCACTACCCGACTCAGAAAAAATTGAGCTCTTTTCTTCGACTTTCTGATCGTTTATCTTAAGATTACGTCATTATTACAACTCAATCAACGCACAAAATGATTCCATATGTTTCTCTTGGTGCCAGGGCAATTGGCTACCTTTGCGAGTGTCATAATGAGCGTCTCATTTTCAATACCTCTGTTTGCTAAATGGCGTAAAGAGGACATTTAGTCTCGCACCACTGATGTCATAGATAGCACAAGAGGATTGTCATAAAGCTCCCATTTTCCTTGTTATATCACGTTCTACGTGACACGCTAACACAGGACGTTGGATTTCCACGGTGCTGTGGACGAAGGTAGCTGGCTGTAGGCACTCTCACATATAGGCTGCACGAAACACAAATACCTAGGAAAGTAAAATAATTAACAGGTTATAGTTAATTAACAATAGCAATAAAGTGTCCAACTATAGGACATATTTTATAACCTTTTGTATAGTCATACCCTTTACAGTTATTTCTGAAAAAAAAAACACAACTAAACTTTGAACACGACGCAAACATAGGTCTACGGTTCGGATCCCACAGGACGCATGTGGTTGTATATTCTTCTAAATTGTAATTCTTTCTCTCAATAATTAAATTATTAGTTCACCTTGATCAACAAGAAAAATTAATCCTCTGCACTAGTTATTTCCAGGGACTTCCCCTTTGTATGTATTATTCAACGAGCGCATCATTTTCCCTGCGTTTGTTTGCGTATAGCTACAGCAATTACTATTATCGCTATGGTTGACTAGATGTGTGTGTTACATGAATAAATTTACACTGCTCATGTAAGGTTAGTCTGATCGTTATGCTCACCATCCCCCTCCCATTGGAGTGTATTACTCCTCGCTTACTTTTCTCAGTGTTTATTTAATTGCGACATTCATTTGTTCGCCTTGACGTTCTTTTGCAGGAACATGTGATACTTAAAAATCTCTCGCGTTTATCGCTTTTATTATACACAGTGAATTTGACGCACATTTAACATATTTCGCTACTCCATTCTTTTTCTTTTTCAATTTATTTTACAGGTGGGATATGACGTTGTTGGGGTGGCAAAGCTTCAGCGCTGAATATGCCAAGGACGTCCAGCTGAACCTCGTCGTCCATTTGTTAGAATCGCGAAGAACACCTGCCTTGAAAAAATACTGAATCCTTGGGCAATAAAATTCTGCTATGTTTTGCAGCAGAGATTACTGATGCTTTTCATTATTATAAGTCATGTACTGTATGTTTACCTTTTGTTTTAAATTAGCTGCTAAATCTTTAAATGAACTGCTGTTTTTACTATTTGTGCCTTGAACTTTTCACTACCGGAGATTTCCTACCAATACGGTTTCACGTTACCGACCATCTCAAAGAACCATGCTAAATTTGTTGCAAGGATTTAAGTATTTTTCTTCTGGACATGGTCCAAAAAAAATGGGAAGCATTTCACAATAGCCTCATGAGAAGTGTTTCAATAGAGCATGATATAATTTGTCTAGATGTGGCCCCACATCGCAAACATAAAGCTTTGAAGATAAGCACTTGTAACTTGTTTCTGATTTGATTTTGTAACTTTTGTTTTACATGTTGGATTTGCGGAGTGTATTGCTAGCAATTCATTAGGCAACCGCTTTCAGTCGCTACTGGTGATAGGCTGATTAGCGTTACAGTTGTAGGGAACTTTGAGCTTCACGGTTTCTTTCATACGCTCTGCTATTTTACCTGCTAAGGACTGTAGTATACATTTCTAGACGGGTGTCTTTATGAGTGTCAATACGCGAGGGAAGCTTAGAAGCGTAGAAGTGTAGAAGTAATAATACATTCATTCTTAGAATTCGCCGAGGGGCAGTGAAACCACTGAATGGAAGCCCTTGAAAAAAAAAAAAGCTAACCTCAATTAAATGGTAGCCCATGCTGAGACAACGATATTAACATCGCTGGATGCAGCTTTGGTTGTTGTTGTTTTTTTTTCAGTGGCATATAGCTTTAGACCACTTCACAATTTCAATGGGCGACATCTTCACGCTGCAAGTCTTTGATACTGTGCTTCGGATGCTGTTGTCAATATCGCCTTAAGCTCCTGTGAAAACGTTGAACTAAGGGCTCCAACTTCAAATAAAAGCATAAAGCAGTCGATAAATATTTCGATAAACATGGCAAGACGTGCGAAAACGAAGCAGGTCTGCACAAAGCACGCCTCGATTCCCCTCTCAGCCAGTCACTTCTTCATTGCTTCTACTGGCGGATGTGATGTTAGAGAAACCGTAGAAATTGAACGAATTAAAACTTACCTCATTGTGGCATAATATAGCGAAGCAAAAGTAAACGAAGAAAATCTTAGCTAAACAATCAAAACTTCAACTGCGCATGCACCCTTTTTTTGGCAAGTTTATTTATCCAGTTTATTTGAAGTCCGGAACCCTTATTTGCCTAAGGTTGCAGGTGCACGGCTCTTTAATTGTCCGACCTTTTTTTGCAACTGCGAAGCATTCGCAAACGCTTTGGCTTGACGGCTTTAGATCCTCTCTGTCGTCGCTTCGATAAGCGGTTTCGGAAATTTCAAAGAAAGTAATAATAAATGGTAAATTTCTGGCAAACAAACCAAAGTAGGTTTCGACTGAAGAATAACATCACGGATGCTGCCAATTTCACACGTGGACCCTTTTAGTCTAAACTGGCCAGTGTGATTGACACCCCGCCTCATTGTTTACTGTAATCGTCACAAAGCATCCACCTATCATTTTATTTCAATGAAACACAGGTGCAGAGGCCTCGAGGAATGCAGAGAACGGGGAACGTTTTACGATTTACTAATCTCCTCACTAAAGCTGAGCTTAGTTGATTTAAATGGCACTCGACAACCAACTGCAAATGTTTGAATGAATGAATGTTTGAAAATAAAACCGCGTGGTTTCAATTTCTGCACTTCTTCAATCCGTTTCTCAGTTCTTTTCCCTCCGACGTGATTGAGCACACAAGTTTGTCCCTCCTCTTCGCTTACAATGACCGCCTAGCAACAAAACATTCATGGAAAGCTGTGTCTCCCGTTTCCAAACCCGTGTGTTTTATGTCATAGTAAACCCTCGCCACGTCCGTTCTAAGGTTCGCGTTTCAAGAAAAAAACAATATAAGTCCCGTGCTGCCCTGCCACCGGATACGAACACGTCGAGATATCAGCCGAGAGAAACGCATGCAACTCCAGCTGAAAAAAGCACGCGCGCATACCGTTTTTGCGCTTATCTCATCCGTACAGTAAGAGCTGGCTCGAGTGGCTGTAAAGTGAGGAGCTAGTTTCAGTTGCACTGCGCCTGTGCACTGCCAGCTACCGGTGGCCGCAGCACGCTGAGTCGGCACAGCATTCCCAGCGCCGCGGGAACGACGTATCGCGCTTGAAACGTCAAGGTTGGCAGCAGGAAGATACGACCACAGGTAACGAAATTTTATTTTTCTTGTCGAATGTAAGCAATTCTTCGTCGCAGTTAATGCCTCACTTCACCCGAACAGATTAAACTTGTGAAAATTGCGGACCTAAATGCATTGATATGTGTTTGTGGAAAATATATATATATATTGATACAAACTATAGTCGACGACGAAGCGAAGACAATCAGTGGCTAGTGAGCGTAGACGATGAAGTGGTTGCTGGTTGGCGTAGACGATGAAGTTGGTTGCCTGGAACCGCGTTCAGACCGCTCCTCGGACCGCTCTCGGAATTCGGCAGTCTTCTAGGCTCAGGGCGTTGCCTGGACATTTGGCGCAATACCCGTTACAGTCTGGTGGAGGTGTGGGGTAAGTGTTCGGCTCGCGTAAGCGATGACCCGTTGTGCACCGTCTTGCCACTGAATTAGTACTGCACCAACCCCAACGTTGCTGGCATCAGTGTGGACGTCAGTTGCTGCGTTTTCATCAAAATGGCCTAGTATCGGGAGATTCTGTATTCGGCTGCGAAGCTCAAGGAAAGCGGCCTCTTGTTCACTTCCCCACAGGAACGGCGTGTCATCTCGAGTCAGTGTAGTTAACGGTTCCGCGATGTGCGAAAAGTCTCGTACAAAGCGTCTGTAACAGGAGCACAGACCTAAGAATCGTCGAACAGATTTCTTGTCAGTCGGGCGCGGAAAATCAAAAACGGCAGCTGTCTTTTCAGGGTCCGGGCGAACACCTTTTCCGCTGACCACGTGACCAAGGAAGCGAAGTTCCTCAAAGCGGAAGTGACATTTCTCCAATTTGATTGTCAGGTTGGCGTCTCGGAGAGGTTTTAACACAAGGCGTAACCGTTCTAGGTGTTGGTCGAAGGTGGTCGAAAATATGACGACATCGTCCAGGTAAACCAAACACGACTGCCACTTCAAACCAGACAGAACGGTATCCATCATGCGTTGGAACGTAGCCGGTGCCGAGCATAGGCCGACCGGTAGCACCTTAAACTCATACAAGCCATCGGGTGTTACAAAAGCCGTCTTCTTCCGGTCTCTCTCATCCACCTCTATTTGCCGGTACCCACTTTTTAGGTCTAGCGACGAGAAGTATCGGGCATCTCGCAGTCGATCGAGTGCGTCGTCTACGCGGGGAAGTGGGTAAACGTTCTTTTTAGTGACGAGATTAAGTTTTCTGCAATCGACACAGAACCGCACAGTGTTGTCCTTCTTTCTGACAAAAACAACCGGCGAAGCCCACGGGCTTGTAGTTGGCTGAATGACATCGTCGGCAAGCATTTCGGCGACATGTCTCTGAATTGCTGCTCGTTCCGTTGGAGAAACACGGTATGGGCGTTGGCATACGGGGCGCGTGGTCTCGTCTGTTATTATACGGTGCTTGGCGACCGGAGTTCGGCCCACTTTAGAAGACGCGGCGAAGCAGTCTGCAAAACCTGCCAAGACAGCCGAAAGCAGATCCTTCTGAGCCGGTGATAACTCGGTGTTTATTTAGACAGGTGGCAGAACGTGACGAGGTCCAGTATCGTCTTGAAGGGCTCCTTCCACAGTGCACAAATGTGGACACTCCGCGACGTCTTGGAGGAAGGAGATCACCGTGCCTTTGACGAGGTGCTGAAATTCGTTCAAAAAGTTGGTGAGCAGAACGGTAGTGCAGCCATCCCGTAGGTGGACGAGACCTCGGGCAACAATGAGATCCCTCTCAAGCAGCAGCGGGATATGACCCTTCACCATGCCCTCAAAATCATGAAATAGGTTTCTGCACGCGCATCAGGACACTGCACCGTGACATCATCCTCCACGATACGCAGAGCATGGCTACAGGGATCGCGGCTGTCGAAGCGTGCCACTGCCCGTATATATATAAATGAAGAAATGCTTCAGTATACTTTCTGAACCAGTATGAAGCATTTCTTCACTTAAATATTACTTCTAGCAACCAAGTACTTTAAATTTCGTGTTCTATATATTATACCCTGAAGAAGGATGGTCCACCGTCCGAAACTGTTAGAATAAAATAGATAATCGGGAACGTTGTATGACATCCTGTTTATATATATATATATATATATATATATATATATATATATATATATATATGAAGGCAAGAAGCCAACAGTCGGCGAGGCCAAGGAAAGCGTTGGGGATGGTACTTTATGTCTTTTTTTTAATGTTTACTTGGATAATTACAGAAATTAGTAATGTAATCGGTTTAAGGGAAAGATAATTAAACACGAGGTAGAAGAAAAAACAACATGCCGATGGTGGGAACCGAACCCACGACCTCCGAATATCGCGTCCGGTGCTCTTCCAACTGAGCTACATCGGCCGCTGTCCCCCCTGCTACTTGCTTGAGTATTTATGTTGTCTGTATACGAACCTTGAGAGTGTTCACCAGCGCCACCCTCAGCCATAGCGGCGGACGTGGAACGTCCTTTGTTACCGCCAGAGTCACGTAGAACGTGCTCAAGAGCGAGGGCGAAAGCTGTGCTAGAACCCTCTTACGCTACCTATGGCTTCAAGACTGCCAGAACCGAGATCCCCGTAAGCTACAAGCAGATCAATTAAGGGGAAATGAGGGTGCTCGTTATAATACATGAAGGAAAGAAGCCAATATATATATATATATATATATATATATATATATATATATATATATATATATATATATATATATATATATATATATATATATATATATATATATATATATATATATATATATAAAACGACGACGGGCGAAGATTTTCCCGACGTGAATGAATCTGGGCTGTTTATTAAGCTTACAAAATATTCTTTGAAGGGTTTATCATGTCAGTATGGATTGTAATGCGAAAGAATGGGAAGCTGCAGTTTCAACTCTGCATATTGCGTCATCAGGGACGTTAACCCTGACCTCCGCGATCAGCTTTCCTCTACAGGCAGGCTTGATTGCAGACCTACGCAGACCTAAATGTAAAGAGCGAAAGCAGCTGCCGTGGTGGCTCGGTGGTTAAGACGCTCATCCACTGAACCCCAGAACCCGGTCTCGATGCGACTATTTGAATCCGCTCAGATAGCCTTTAGTTTAGTGCAAAAGCACTACAGGAGGCCTTATTCAGTCACTGGTCAGTAATAGGCTCTATTACTCTCTCTGTTGGCTGGCGAACGTGACCAACATGATGTGTAGACTAGCACATTGGAGCCATTATACCGGACATAGTTTAAATTACCCGCGCGAGGCTATGTGGTTGTGACCCCATGAAACAGCTCAGCCAATTAGTGCGATGGTACAAACAAATAATACCGGTCGGAGAAGCTTCTTGCTTTGTGGAGGTGACCGTTTTTTTTTTTTTTCGCAATGATATATATCAGCCGCCATTTTCTGCGGATATAACGCAACAGATGCGGCAGATGCATTGCATTACGTTGGCATATTCGTGTAATATTCAATTTCAACGAAGACGGCAGGCAGGGCAGATTCCCATTACAACTGATTTTGATCCGCTGCTTAAACCGATGTCTTCGACTTTCTTTGCAGAGATGACTGGAAAGTGTTTCGCCTTTGGGGTTCTGCTCGCCTTAGTGGTGGCTGCAGTGTCAGGTAAGTGTGCGCTGTTTTCTTATTGAAATCATTTCACACCACTAATTTGTAACGACGGTTAAGCTTAAGAACATTTCCTTGCCTCAGCACGGTGTAGCATTAAGTGCTCCATCGGTTAATATCTCGTAGATGTATAAGGGCGGATTTGTGGTGTTGTGTAGCAGCTCGAGAAGAATTACCACTCCCATTGATCGGGTGACGAACAGGACGAAGTAAAACGAAACGCTTAGCTTTGCTGGTGGTTCTCAGACTCCAAGCTAAAGCCTGAATCTCGTGCTTGGACATTATTTGTGGGTCTGTAAGGATCCCTTCATGGCGAAGTGGTGCCACTTAAGCTTAATATCGGCAGGAAGATGTCGTTTTGTCTCTATAGCAGTACGTGTACCGAACTTCATAATATGATCATACTAAATGTTAACTTTGACCATTGCCCGGCACCATGAGCAAACGCCGGCTGGCTAATTGAGGTTGTCTGAAATATATTTAGATAATATTTTAGATATGAAAGTCAGCAAGGCCTAAATAAATACATGATGTCTAAAAAGCGGTTTTGTAGACTTCTGATAAGCACTGCACCTAGCCGAAGTAACTGCTAAAGTTAGAAGCTAAACAAAATGGTGAGTTGGGATTGATTGCAAAAGGAATTACATAAACAATCGAATAGAATGCAGCAAAGAGAAACATTTGGTCAGCGTTTTAAGTTTGGCTGAAATCATCATATGACCACTCAGAAATATTAAAATTGTAGATACGTCGTCTTGGGCTTTCTATTCCTAATGAGCACTAGGTAGATGAGGCGTTTTCTCAGCCAATTTAGATCATATGTGGTCCTAGGTCTGCCATGAAGGGTTTCATGTATGCACTTACGTTCGTTAAGCATTTTGCTTGAATTCCACGTGGCAGTGCAATATGGCTGTGACAATAGTGGCCTGCGGAATGTTTTCGAGTGAGCATTCGCTCTGAAATACAGCTGCAAAACATCTATAAACTCGCACTCAGTCAGCGGACAGCACTGCGCCAATAGTGACCGGCGCAAGTGAAGTTCGTAAACCTAGGTGGTAAGTTTATTTTGTCTTTATGCTTCCAGAGGATCCTGAGTGTCCCCAGCTGAAATGTCAAGGGGGAAACAAAGTTGCATGTTTTATTGGTGAAGAACGTTGTGAGTGCAGATGTGGTAAGTGATGTTGCCTATTTCTGTTCAGATCACACAAACTGGTCGCTTGCTGAAACGGCTGGTGTCGCAGATTATCTTTACTTTTGTGAGCACAAGAGCACAATGGTAATAAAATTTGAACTTCCGCGGCTAATGAAATTTACACAGAAAGTATCTTGCGTTCAATTCGACTCTGAAAATTACTCACTTGAACAACACTTTTTCCCACAGCTGCACAGCTGCTGAGCACGGCTGCTCAGGTCCTCTCACTAGATAAAAAAATCATTATGCTATAGAAAGTGGTCTGTTCTGATACATCGCAGTAATGAGCTGACGTGTATGCCAGTGGCGGAATAAAAAAAATACTCCCACTCCTCCTTTTTCGCAAGGCCGCTCTACGCATTCGCGCCTCTCCCCTGATTGAAAATAAACCACCAAACCCCGCTGCGCATGCGTAGTTCTTGGTCTCCGCGATCGGCGCAGCCATAGCTTATCTCGGAGGACATGTGTAGGTAATAATCGTGACAGGCGTATGCGATAGATGGCGTAGCTGTCAGGAACACACACCGTCATTTCGCTGGCGCCAAACACGTTTTCAACCAGTAGCAGACGAATGTTTAACCACTCCCAGAGGGCGCCACATTTTGTGAAAAAGGCAGATTAACATCGCCAATGACAATCACGACAATGTGACAGCATTATATATTTTAGCCAAGTTAACGCATGCCGATATACTTTGTGAAGTCCACATTAATGGCCCATTATGTTGCTGATTCAAACCTCCCTCCTTCTCAAGCAACCTGTACATGCTTAAGAGGTAGCGCTGCGAAGCCCATTTTTTATTCTGCAAAACAGGCGTTCACTTAATTTTCGCCTCTTACGTGCAAGAGCCTTTGTTCTTTTAGAGTGACATGCGCAAATGAAAGCTGATGGAGGCGACAACTTCCAAAGCACTGCTATCGGCGTTGGATGTTTACCACGTCGGACGCTAGGCAGAAGTGATGCCGAGAAACATGAATTGATGCAAATTTGTTATGAACTCGCTAACCTCTGCAGCCTCTGGGCCGCAGCGAGGCCCCAGTTTCGGCTGTGCTGTACACATTATTGCGCGGTCACTGTGTTCATGCTCCACAGTATTTCCTTTTTTCCATGTCTAGGAAATAATGAAAGAGCAGCAATAGCCAAAATATATTATTCAGCGTCAAGCGAAGCTATGTGTACGTCCTCTCACGATTGCAATTCCTGCTTGTAAACATGAATTAATATTTATTATCTCTCATTTATTGTTTGCCCTTTATATTGTGCGCGATATCACAAAGCGGTAATTGTACACGCTGGGGTACACTCTAAAAGGTTCTCTGTTATGTCGTATAAAACAGAATACGCCAGTTTTCAGCGCGTCCGCAACTCTGTTTATCTGAGTGTGGATCATCAAAAAAACGTCGCCACAAAGTCATCTTTCATTGTTACGGCATTTATCCCTGCCTTTCATGCTAAGTTTTTAGGAAGAGCTATTGTTTTTATCTGCGAAGGACAAGCGGCCAGCATTAATTTTGACCTTCTCCACGGTAAGCAAGAACTATGCGCGCAGCGCAACGTGGTGATATTTGGTTCTGGATTGTTAACAGCCCACATAAGCAGAGTGAAAGACATATTTAATGTATATTTGTCCCGGCCTTGGTAATGGTACTGGCTTCTCTACTGAACATTCGGCCTTCATGAAGCTTGGAATAACTTCATTCCAGAAACATGCGGAATAGCACGGCACTTTTTTACCCTTGTGTAAATCCGCTTTCCTCAGACTTAAAGCGCCCTGGTGGCTCAAAATTTTACCCTTGAGAAAGAGCCATTAAACACCACTTTTGCGAATTCCAGAAAAAGTTTCTCTTTCAACATCAAAAAGAACTGCTTCCAGATTTTTTATGTCTGGAGATAAGTAATGAAGTCTACAAGGGAGTCATAATGTATACATGTGCTCAGCTGAATATAAAGCTTCGAAATGCTTAGATATCACTCATGAAAATCCATTAGGCTCGCTTCTATATTTAATAACGCTAGTCCAGCTTGAAGTAGAACCCGTAGGAAAAAAAGGACTTATTCGTGCTTGTCTACAAAAGAAAGCAACAGCAAAAAAAAATGTTTAACAGGTAGCAATACAGCACTGTCTTTGCCGTTATGTACCCATCCCAAAGCTCTGGTTCACTCGCACAGTAACTTGCCATATTTCAATGTAGGTAAAAAGCAAGTGCCCCCGTGTACGCTTCGATGTCAATGTGCATCAGACAATTCCCGTTAGCCTAAATATTCGGAGCGTTTCACTACAGCGTCCTTTCTAGCCAATGTGCCTCGTCAGGACCTTAACTTCGAATATACATGATTTCTAGCACACATTTTGTTTTAAGGAGTTCAAAGGTAGTGGGAGCCATCAACTGAACGAAATATAGTTTCCTCAGAAAATCAATAGAACCTTGTGTTGGTCGGTCGGTCGGTCGGTCGGTCGGTCGGTCGGTCGGTCGGTCGGTCGGTCGGTTGGTTGGTTGGTTGGTTGGTTGGTTGGTTCATAGGAAGGGAAAGGCGCAGTATCTGTCATACTTGCTCTGTGGACACCTGAACCGCGCCGTAAGAGAAGGGATGAATGTGGGAGTGAAAGTGGATAGAGAGAAAGGGGGGCCGTAGTGGAGGGCTACGGAGTAATTTCGACCACCTGGGGATCTTTAACGTGCGCTGCCATCGCACAGCACACGGACGCCACTTCGTTTCGCCTCCATCGAAACGCAGCCGCCGAGGCCGGGATTCGATCCCGGGAACTCCGGCACAGTATTCGGGCGTCTTACCACTGCACCACTCAGCCACGAGTTCGATAAAACCTTGTGTCAAGTGAATCATAACTAGGCAATAAATTCCGTCTTCTCTGTCTTACGAGAAACTCTTTATGGCGAGTAACAATTCCTCATCTCCTTTATATGCATCGCTCATGTTTGATCCTACGATTACACTACGTAGCTACCTTGGTTCTTTACTGTTTTGTACACACGGCATAACTGTCTGCTGGTTTAATAATCCAGCGTGTGTACGAAAGGGCAAACACAGGCGAGGGAAACAGTTCCAATCGAACGGATGTCAGCTAAAATCACTTATTGCAACATACTAAATAAAATGGCGAGGCAGTGCAACAGTTTCATCCATAATTCCAAATCGAGATGTGGTGAACAACCACAAAATGCAGTTAATTCACGGGCTTCATACAAAGCAGAAAAGTATAATGTAGCAATAAAAATTTGGAACGCGAAATAGATCTTCCTCTTTACCGCTAATGAAACCAGTTTATTGTCGACATTGTTCTTGCTTCCAAACCTCGTCGTGACAGCCACATTCTACAGCACGGGCAATGCCCGGAGAGCAGTTCATTTGAATTAAGTTGAAATTTGTTGTACCAGACTCACGCGCCTTTTTGTCGCCTTACAAACAGTTCGCTACATTTTTAAAGGCTTCTTCGTTTTTCTAATCGAGTGGCAAGTACTGATTAACAGCTATTTACATCTTAAATTTATCTTTTCTGCTTTGCTTTTAATGCAGTTGACGACATTGACCCGTGCGCCTCTCTAATGAGCCGTACGTGTCCCGAGGCTTATACTCTCAGCTGCACGAGTCAAGACATCACTTGCAAGTGTAAATGCGGTAAGTACAAGAAAATTTAGTTACAGGGCCGGGCGAAGGGGAGCCACTATCCTTTTGCATGTCATCAGGCTGTTCCTTTGTCCGAGATGCTTCCATGCATTGGGTAACAGACGTAGAACTGCTGAGTCAGTAAAGAATAGGCCAAACATTTTCTCTTATGCTTGACGTTACTATTCACTGTACTGCTCCCCTTTCCGCACTTGCGCTGTGAAATAGTCCTGGTAATGAAGACGGCAACGATGAATTTACGAAATGAACTAGGTAGAATTCGGGCTGCAGCAGGTATAGTCGGAAGACTGACAGAGTAAGCCAGCTAGCACCAATTGATACAAGACTCTTGCAGGTTTGGTCAGCTCACGTGACCTGATCACTATGATGAAAGCAGCGTAAAAGTAATATCGTGTAATGTTACTTCCGAACTCGAAGTAACAGTGACCATACAGAATCTGAAGTCTTCTTTTGTGTTTCATGTATACTGGCACCGACATTTGCGGAGCTACTGCTCTACTAGCACTACTTCAGGGAATGATTTGTTTGAGAAAGCATCTTTGTGTTTAGGCTTCTATAAAAACGTCCTAAGCATGTTGTCAACAACAGCCGCTTTACTTTTTTTGCTTTATTTTATGTCGCAAAAACACTGAACGTGAAGCAAAGCTCACACAATACCTGCGATTGCCTTTTTTTTTCTTTTCAGTTCTGAAGTAAAGAAGAGCTCCAGGATGATGCCTCATGGGCCTGCAGTTACTCGCTAAAGGTTATTTCACTAAGCCGTCATCTGTGCAGCCGCAACAAGTGATATTTTAAAACTGCCGGCACCTTTTGGAAGACATTGAAGTAACGAGCGCTATCTCATTGGTTTACTAAGAATATATACGAACAAAATAAAATTAGTTGCACAAATGCTGAGTAGGAAGTGAAACGTTTATTTTCCATACGATAAACACACTAACGTGCTGCCTAGCGCAGACATTACGAAACGTGATTGATGTATACTATGCATAGCCGCCGTCTGCCACCGTTGTGGCATTGAAGGGCGCGTAGCTTGTTACTGCTGCAGTCGCCCCCTGACCCGCGACGATTGCCCCGTCAGGCAAGCCCAGCCACGTAACCATTTCTGCGGTTCTTCTTGGTAATGGCCTCCATCTTCATATGGTTTCCGCAGACCGATGGACCACGTAGTCACTCTCATGTTTCCGACTACAGCTTCTCACCACCACCTGCCTAGAGTTCTCCACGCCACTTTTCGTCTCCAAGGCCACATCGGCGGTCTGTATCATCTGTGCCGGAAAACTAGTCAGCGCGGCCGCTGGAGGTGAGGCTGCTGGAGACTAGGCGCTGCTTGTAGAAATTCCTCGATTTGTTATAGCGTTAAAGAACACTGTTTATGTGCTTGTCGATGCTGTGGAGATAGTAGCTTTAGTGGATACGGGGCCATTCATTTCTATTATGTGTTTATCGTTTAAGAAGCGCTTAGGTCGCACATTTATGTTTATATGCATGGGACACGAATGTGAAATTTCATGGTGCGCGTAGTGAGTTGTTGTGCATTTTGGAAATGTGCAGTGCTAGAATCTGTCAGGTATCCGTGTTCACGTTACGGGTGTGACAATATTCTTCAATATGACATTGAAAACATGCAGGAAAGGTGTCGTAAATGGCTGATGGTATTAAACGCTAACAAAACTGCCTCGTTTCGTTCCACAGACGGAACATCTACCCTAGCCAAAATTAACCCCTGAATAGTTCCTGTGCCTCACTCCTAGTAGCGTGAGCAACTTCTTGAAATCTCGAGTACCCTAACTGATCTACTCACATAACGCGGATAATTAACAACTTTAACAAAACACTCCACTAAATTCCTCGTAATACACGCCTAGCTTCATGAAAGGTTCAAATACTAGCGCACAAACAATTAACTCGGCAGAGGTTAGAGTACACATCTGCCACCTGGGACCCCCGCCGAACTGAATCTACCCAACACCCCGGAGCGTGCTTCAAAACCACGTCGTTCGTTTCCTATACTGAAATTACTTGCGGTCATCAGTGTTGCTTCCCTCAACAATAATGCATGCCTACCTAACCTTCAGAAACACCATACGCCGTATAGTTGCACGGCTGTGTCCGTATCGTAAAATGTATCACACTTTATATAATGACTATCCAGTCTAGCCTTCTCGTCTTTCTTCAGCCAGCGCAAGCCGCCACAAGGCTGTTTACACATATCCTGCTTGCCCTGTGACTCATCTTCATAACTTCTTTATCCAAACAGCTCGTGACTGGAACAGTCTCCACACAAGAGGATTGTCTCATACAAGCCTAGACCATTTCAACAAAGACACTGAATCAATGTTCTGTTAACACCAGGTTGTTAGCCAGTCCCTGATGTAAAGCCCACTCCCAGGAACTCTTGAGGTATCTGAATCAATTAAAAAACTAAAGTACACTAAAATATATAAATATGCGTTGAGCATGTCCGAACTGCGTAAATATTTGTGGTCATTGACTAGGTTGATGCGGCTAAACATATTGTATGTGCTCATTTGGGTGTACCACAGGCCGGTTATCTAATGCTACGCTTAGGGTAGGCCTGCTGGCCCTGCATTCTTCACCTCTCCTTTTAATGCGCCCATTTACTGCCATAAACTATGCACCACTGAAAACACTCAATCTTATCCGCATGACATAAAGCTATATGAAAAATGGCACTGGATCGACGCTGAGCAAAACTGAAAATAAATAAAAATATTCGTTCAGCAAAATCCTGTGTCTTTCCAGGTGCTACTGTATCTACTTTCGAATTGGATACATAAGCCATTGATTTCCGATTTATTATGAACAATACTGCCTTTTCAGAACGTGAATTGCACATTTTTTATTCAAAATAAACTGCTCACCACCGAGAACAATGGATATGCGAACAATACAAAGCATATATAGAAGATATATATAAGATATTTATGTATATCTTTTGTTGCTGGCTCAGCCTTCAACCCTTTTGTACACAAGCGGCATCCGGCACTGTTGCCGGAAAATAAAATCAGGAACACCTGCACAACCATGCTGCTATGAACTCGTCTGAGCCAGCTATAAAAGGGTTGGAGGACGAAATTCCAGCTGCTCTCTTCCAGTTGTCATTCATTCCGCACCACCAGAACTTTTCAACCTCTTAACAAGTGCAGGCAAGTGGTTTTTATGTACACCGAGGTTGGCGACTAATGCCCCGTGGATGCTCACTATATTTTATTTCTTCAAGACTTAGCTGAACCTTTTATTGTGCACAATACCGTCACAGCATTTAGTGTGCACAGAAGGATAACTTTAGTGAGCTTCAATGTTTTTTTTTTTTCTGAAGATTCATTACAATTAGAACTGTCCTTACACAAGACGATGTTATTAGTAAGGCAAACAAACATTTTTCTATTCAAGTTAACAATATTTTATTTTGAACTGGAAACTCGTTTCAATAAATCAAATATTAAATTATTTAGGTGATGATAAACAGATTCATTTGATGTTTATAACGAAGTGTGTTGTACTCCTGGCTCTGTAACTCATATACACATATCATTCGTATGCAGTGTCATGAAAGTGAACTACTTTGGCTTTGGATTTTCTATGGTTATACTTCTCATCACCGCAATTTCAAGTAAGTATACCTCCAGTAAAGAAAAGTAATTTTATTGAAGTAAGTTTATTGCGAAAATAAAGCAAACGTTTGCGCCAAGTGAGCTTTCATAGAGTGGCAGATACCCCATAAAACCCCGGCCCTCAGTTACCAGCGGCTGCAGAACAACTGACCACGGCGGCGGTCAGACCCGTGACGCAGCAGGGGGTGCTAAGAATTCGTGGCTCCGCTGGACAGGCCGCCATTGGAAACTGACCCTGGCAACATTTAACGCTAGAACCCTAGCTAGTGAAGCTAGTTTAGCAGTGCTGTTAGAGGAACTAGAGGATATGAAATGGGATATCAAGGGCTTAGTGAGGTTAGCAGGCCGAATGAGGCGTATACTGTATTGAATGATGGGCATGCACTGTGCTATCGAGGTCTACCAGAGAAGCGAGAACTAGGAGCAGGTTTTCTTGTCAAATAAGTACATAGCGGGTAATATAGATGAATTCTATAGTATTAATGAGAGGGTGACAGGCATCGTAATTAGGCTTAATAAGCGATATAAACTGAAGGTTGTACAGGCCTATGCACCTACATGTAGTTATGATGACCAGGCAATTGAAAACTTCTACGAAGATGTAGAATCGGCAATGCGAAAAGTAAAGACGCAGTATACTGTACTAATGGGCGACATCAACGCCAAGGTAGGGAAAAAACAGGCAGGAGACCAGGCAGTATATACGTGACTATGACATTGGTTCTAGGAATAGCAGGGGGGAGTTACTAGCTGAGTTTGCAGAGCGCAATAACTTAAGAATCATGAATACTTTCTTCAGCAAACGGAAGAACCGGAAATGGACATGGAAAAGTCCTAAAGGGGAGACTAAAAATGAAATTGACTTCATAATGTGTCCAACCCCAGCCATTATGCAAGATGTAGAGGTAATCAGAAAAGTGCGATGCAGTGACCACAGGATGGTGAGGTCCCGAATTAGCCTAAATATGAAGAAGGAACGCAACAGATTAGTAAGAAAGAAACCCATCAACGAATTAGCGGTGAGGGGCAGGGCAGAAGAATTCAGGATCTCGCTACAGAATAGATATTCAGCTCTAACCGAGGATGGCGACATTACCCTAGAAGCAATGAACAATAATTTCAGAGATATCATTACTGAGTGTGCGGTAGAAGTAGGCGGTAGGATAGTTAGAGAGGATAGCGGTAAGTTGTCTAAGGAGACGAAAGATTTGATTAAGAAACGCCAGAGTATGAAAGCTTCCAATCGAACAGACCAGATCAAATTGGCCGAGATATCAAAGCTAATCGATAAGCGCAAGGTGGCCGATACAAGGAAGTATAACATGGAGAAAATTGAGCATGCTGTAAAGAACGGGAGAAGCCTGAAAGCGGTAAAGAAGAAATTAGGCATAGGCAAAAACCAGATTTATGCGATAAGGGACAAGGCGGGCAACGTCATCACGAATATGGACAAGACAGTCATAGTAGCCGAGCAGTTCTATACAGATATCTACAGTAGCCAAAGTAGTCAGGACCGTAACGAGATTGGCGGTAGGGAAAAACAGTCAGAGGTTCCACCAGTGACGAATGACGAGGTCAAGTAAGCATTAGAATCTATGAAAAGGGGGAAATCAGCTGGAGAGGCTCAGATAACAACAGATTTGCTGAAGGACGGGGCGGATATCGTGCTAGAAATACTGGCCACCCTGTATATGCACTGTCTTGTGTCATTGACGGTACCGGAACCATGGAAGAATGCAAACATTATCCTCATTCATAAGAAAGGGGACACCAAGGACCTTAAAAATTACAGACCAATCAGCTTACTGTCTGTTACGTTTAAGGTATTTACTAAGGTAATCGCTAATAGAATCAGGACAACCTTAGACTGCAATCAAGCAAAGGATCAAGCAAGTTTTCGGAAACGGTACTCTACTATCAATCATATCCATACCGTCAATCAGGTGATAGAAAAATGCTCAGAATATAACCAGCCCTTATACATAGCATTCATTGATTACGAAAAAGCATTTGTTTCAGTTGAAACCTTGGCGATGATGCAGGCATTGCGAAATCAGGGGGTAGACGAGCCGTACGTGAAAGTGCTGGAACATATATATAGTGGCTGCACAGCAACCATAGTTCTTCAAAAGAAAGTAACAAAATTCCCATAAAGAAAGGTGTTAGGCAAGGAGACACAGTCTCTCCAATACTATTCACAGCTTGCTTGGAGGAAGTATTCAGAGACTTGGAATGGGAGCAATTAGGGATAAGGGTAGATGGAGAATACCTCAGTAGTCTGCGATTTGCTGATAACATTGCCTTGCTAAGCAACTCGGGGGATGAACTGCCAATAACGATTGATGAAAGTAAAAATGTAGGCGTGAAAATCAATATGCAGAAGACTAAGGTAATGTTCAACAGCCTCAGGAAGGAACAGCAGTTTACATTAGGTAGCGAAGTACTGGAAGTAGTAGGCGAATATGTCTACTTAGGACATGTAGTAACCGCAAATCCGGACCATGAAAAGGAAATAACAAGATGAATAAGATTGGGATGGAGCGCCTTTGGCAAGCACTCGCAGATTATGACTAGCAGCTTACCGGTGTCGCTCAAGAGGAAAGTACACCACAGTTGCATCTTACCTGTACTCACCTATGGGGCTGAAACGTGGAGGCTAACCAAGAGAGTTCTACTTAAGTTGAGGACAACCCAGAGGGCTATGGAACGAAAAATGGTAGGGGTAACATTAAGAGATAGCGTGCAGAGTGGGTCAAAGAAATAACTCAAGTTACCGACGTTCTAGTGGAAATTAAGAAGAAATGGGCATGGGCAGGACATGTAGTGCGAAGAGAGGATAACCGATGGTCGCTTAGGGTAACAAATTGGATTCCAATGGAAGGAAAGCGCAGCAGGGGGAGGAAGAAAGTAAGGTGGGTGGATGAGGTTAAGAAGTTCGGAGGGTTCAAGTGGATGCAGCTAGCACAGAACCGGGTAAGTGGAGAAATATGGGAGAGGCCTTCGCCCTGCAGTTGGTATAGTCTGGATGATGATGATGATGATGATGGTGGTGGTGGTGATGCTGATGATGGTGATGATGATGATGGTGGTGGTGGTGGTGGTGGTGGTGGTGGTGGTGGTACAATAATGCTACAGATGCGTAGACCACTCTCTTCTAATTTCCTAGAATATTTTCCTGCAGTAAAAAAAAAAGAGAAAAAGAGTTGCTGAAGTGGAGGGAGACCACGACGCATAGCAGATTTCGCCTCATCGCAGTTTAGTGGTCCTAACTGCCCCTCAGAATCCTTTACCTAAATGAAATGCACAACGGCGCTGATGAAGCTTCATGAAGGCGATGACCTTCAAAACTTGATGAAGACAACAATATTCGCTGCGCAGTGCGAGATTTCAAGGTCGATTGTTCGGAAGCAAGAGTTTCGGAATTTTTGGATTTTTGCAACCAAGATATTTGGAAGACGTTTGGAACCAAGATGGAGATTTGGCATGAGAGAGGTGAAGCTTCCGCTTGAAGCTATTCTAAGTTCATTGCATAAATGCTGACAGTTTTTTAGTGAGAGTCGTTGAATGTTTTGCTCTTTTATGCCGTAATTTCGAATGCCTTAGGTAATTTGTTTTCAGTGACCGGCCTGACTACATGCATGTTAAATCCTTACATGCATGTACTTACACGTACTTACAACGTTAACCTAATTGGCATGCACTCTCTCTGGCACATAATTACTGTTGGAGGAACAGTATTTTGCCAATGTTTTCGGTCATCGGTACTGCAGGCTCCATGGGCTCTTCACGCTTACACATAGGCAGCTGAAATACTATATCTTGAACTTGTTTCGCGCAAGGTCAGAAATGAGATGCATAAATATAACCAAGTGTATCTTATCGCCAGCCAGGCTAATATTTCCTTTCTATATGCTCAGTTGCTCATTCAAGTAGTTTTATTGACATTAGTAATGCTCTGTGCATATGCGTCCAGGTGAAGATGGATAGATGGTAGGACATGAACGTTACACACAACAGAACAGAACTGATTAACTGGAATCTTTAGGCGTATTCTCAGGTATCTGCTACTTGTTGGCCTCGTGCAGCGGTCAATATTGTATTTTATCAGAAATAATGTTAAAGAGTGCTTAGAACAGCACCTGTCAAAAGCTAAGAGTGATTCTCATGACTTCGTAGATAATCCGCTTGGACCTGACAACAGGATGGCGTAACTGAATAATTATATAATTTAAGAAAAATGATTTTATGTAGTATGACATCATTTGTCGAAGACTGAAGCGGTTCAGCACGGATTAACTGGGTTAACTGCACTTCACAAGAATTGGTAAATGCTTGCCTGATGGCCTTTATTTCATGGGCATCTACAGCTTCTATCTAAATTTCTCGACTGAAGCGGCGGCGAGTGAAATGATGGCATGCACAACAGATACAGATAACACACTTGTATCCGGCTCCAGAAAAGTTAATTCAATCATTCTTATTTCCATTTTAGCCGACGCCGACTCCTGTTCATGGAGAGAATGTACCGGTGGGGATAACCCAACTTGCTTGGAAAAAGATGGGCGATGCTATTGCAAGTGTGGTAAGATTTTCTGCTATGAAACATTGTTAACTACGCACACATATGCACGCGAGACATACCCTAGGCAGCTCAGGCTCATGTCTTAATTTCGCTATCAGTGACGTTACCCGTAACTGACGGAAAAATTATTCAGCTGTGTACTATCACAATGAATCTACTGGCCTCCATCCGTTAATGGAGCGCCATTGCTCACAATAAGTAGCAAATTCTTGTTCCGCCTGTTTATTAATTATTTTTTAGTATAAAAGATTCACCATACCGCAACAGAGTAGAAAACCTACTTAATAAGGCATGTGAAGGTAGAGTGCAACAAGTTATAGACGTCTTCTAACTGTACGCGGCACGCCCTCTCCGGCCACAAATTCCTACTGGCCTAAATAATTTCATGTTCATTCAAGAAAGACTGTATAACCCTGAAATCATGTTTTGATTTTTTTTTTAGTTTGCGCCAGAAAATACAACCCAGATATGGCCCTGTAGTTGTGAATTTTTAAGATCGCCCTTTCTGGGCACAGGGATCACTCTTGAAAGTTTCATGGAGATCAAAATTTTATATGTAGCAGTGGTAGTATTCATTGTGCAGAGAAGCACATCCTTCCAGATCCTATAATTTCTAGAATGCCCTTCATGCGATTGCCAACTATTCAACTGAAGTTATTTCTTAGTGATAGCAAAAGTTCCGCAAATCAATGTCGCTGTTATCTTTCAGGAACGCCAACCTTGAGATTACGACATTATGTATGCGTGTCGATGAGGAAGCATTGAAAACTTACCGGCAGCGAAAGACGAGAAAAGCAAGTTACAACGATAGGAGAGACGCAGTCTGCGCGCCCAAACTTTCGCTCGGTTGCTTCTCTCATCTAACAAGGTTTATAACAATGTAGCTCATTTACAAGCGACTGCGTCTAAGCCAACTCCTTTTTCTGGAGTCGTAAAACGTCTTCTGATTACGGTACATTTGACTAACCGAAGCTAAGTCGTGGTTCTATGCATTCCCACTCTAAATTCATTTCTTACAGCTTCATTTGCAGAGTACCACCTGTATCACTATCTTTTCGTGTGTTACTTTCAGCACATCTTTGTAACCATTTGAGGTAATAATTGCAATTTTTATACCTCAGAACTTTTCTTGCTAGCTTAAAAGAAATAGAAAATCGCAAAGGGGCTGCAATACAACAGATAATTTGTTAAAATGATAATAATAATAATTTGACAATAATAAAACGAATGTTGGGTACTGTACCAAAAGAACGACGACAACAATTTTCCCCACTTGGCCTTCAAATTCAAGCCGAAGCGGCTCAATAAAGCTAATATGCGGTTTGTTGAATTTGACTCTGAAACCTATTCAGATATAGTTTCGTAGCCACATATACAGACAAATTTTTCACATAAAAGAAATTAAGGTGCGGTTCAAGATGACAGAATGGCAGTTTGGGTGAGTTGGTTATGCATATTTTTTGTAGAAACCAGCTCAAAGACACAGGACGGAGCAGAAGACACGGGACAGAGCGCCGTGTGTGTCTTTTTCTTCTGCTCCGTCCCGTTTCTTCGCGCTGGTTTATACAAAAAATTGCTTTAATATATGCTTACCATCAAAACCAAACGTTATATTAGATTAACTTGCGAAAAGTGGAAGACAAAAATAAAAAGAAAAAGTATGCTAGAATATTAAATAATCAACTTGGACTTTGTTGTCTGAAAGGAGATTGAAGACGTTTGAAAATTATCACCCGTGTTTGAGTTAAAAAAGCCTAATGACACGGTACAAAATATGCTATTTTCCTAGCGCGTACGGCTAAAGGTTTTGGATTTTTATAATCACAGCTCTAAACGGAGCTAGGGTTACAAGTCTACACTGAAGGTAAGCGAAAAGAAGGCACGTCAAGGAAGCTAAATAAGGATATATCATCCGTATACTTGCGGTTGGGTGCAACGCTCTTAAATGTTCTCTTAAGAACAGCATCAATGCGTTTTTGAAGATACAGTACACAGTTTCCAACTAGCGTTGTATAGTAGCGTACACAGCTGTAGGCGAGCGCGAAGGTTACCGTAGTAGGAGCAAAAAAAGAAGCAAAACATTTCTTATTGAACAAAAGCAGTGAAAAGCTACAACGCTTACCGTAGGCATGGGGGATTTGAGTGCACCAGGCGATATCCTTGTAAAAATAAAGTCCTAGTGATTTCAATGAGTTCGCCTTCACCTTGCATCGCTACACAATCATAGCGCTAAGCTGCGCATCCTATCGCAGAAATTAGATGATCATTGACGCAGTAAATGTATGACCGAAAATAATTTGCCGCTAGTAACGACAGCGCGGATTTTACGAGAAACGTTTGGGAAAACAAAGAGGATCGCGAAATGCTGACAAGAAGCAAAGTACCACTTTTACTCCTTGAGAGTCCACTATAGAGTCCTAGCCTAGCTTGAGCTGTTCTGCCTGGTGATGAACCAACTATCCTGAGAAGTGTGGGCAAGCAAAAGCGATCCACGCCAAATGGCGGAAAGTTGCGTTCAGAGTATACTTGCGAGAGACCGAAACCAACTTTGAAGCAACGTCAACGTTCCCTTCGTGGTAGGTTTTACGGCACTAACGATGCCTGGAGGTACTAATGCTGTACAGCTCACTAGTCTATCAGCTCAAAAGGTGATCGGAAAGCGCCGCTATTGGAAGTGCAACTTTCAAGTGCACAACATGTGGTTCAATATATCGACCAGACAGCGAAGTAGGTGTTCGCTAGACTAATACTTTGCAACTTATACTTTTGCACGGTATCCGCAATGGAAATATAGTAAATAATCTAAAATATCGCGGCCCCATATAACTCACCTCGATTGTGTAGTTTTTCATAGCCCATTATTTGTCCTTCTTTTTTTCAGCTCCTTTAGGACAAAGCTGCGCATCAGTCTGGGCAGAGAAATGCGGGGGCTCTAGCTTTTGGCCCACCGATGCCAACTGTGGCATTGGAAACAGGGAATGCTTCTGCAAATGCTGTGAGTGCTAAATGAGTATCTGCTTACAGCATAGGTTTTAAAACTCAGGCAACGCACACGGAAGCGTTGAATATCTGCCAGAACCAAGCTCTTATCTCTGCGCCACTACGATGTAACTGATATAAACTTACGGATGGAGCTTTAAGCTGCTAAGTGGCTTGGAAACCGAATGTCTTACAGTGAGATTTGATGTCAACCGTTCAATTCCTGCAGCAAGCCTCCCTCCAGATTGACTAGCCGCTATATGCATAGGTTCGTTGTATGACGCTGAACGACGAAAGGAAGAATCACAGGTGTCAAACTAGGGTCGGTAAAGGGCCCACTGTGACAGGTGCATACGCATACAAAGATGACTTGCTGATATCTCCGTCGCGTGCTAACCTGCAAACTTCACCAAGAAACGTGTACTATCTGTAAAGGCATCGTAAGACAACCGTCACATTTTGATACTTTACCCGTCGCGCTGGCTCAGTGGTTAGGACGCTCGCGTAATTTTTGAGCCGGAGGTCTTGAGTAGAACCTGGTCACGGCGATGTTATTTCAATTGAGGGAGACCTTAAAAGGCGTTGGCGTGCAGTTGTATATGAGCCGAAAGTTCAGCAGGCAGTCAAATTATACCATACCTCAGCATTATGACACCTCTTTAAAGCAATAGCTCTACTCAGTTCAAACGTGGAGCGTCAGAAGACTGCGTCCATTTCACCACAAGCTCAGTCTTAATATCGAACCCTCATGTCAAGTCACAGCAACACAAATGTTATATTATGTGGCTTATGCACAGTATAATAGTATAATGCACAGTATAATAGCATCGCACGTGTTACATGATTGGATAGCTTCTGTCGAATAGAACTGAGCTAACTAATTACGCGTCATTATAGCATGCGTACGTAGTTAAGCCAGTTAAGCCATAAAAAAGTATTCATAATATGATATTTCCGATGTGCCATTAACGACCACAATGCAACGGTTGATTTTTGTTGCGCGCAGAGTGGCGAGGAACTGAACAAATTTTGATATCTGCAATTTCGACGTTATCCTCCGACAGGTGAACGACAAAACGTGCAGAATACTTACGTCTAAATATAAGCTCAATTTTCAGGTATGAAAATCCCGCAGGTGTAAAAATGAGGAGGACGTTAAGATTCGGCCTTGAAAGTAGAAGCAATTAATTTCTTCAGTTATTTATCACTCCATGAAGTTTGAATAACGTTTTGTATACAAATTACGTACATTTTATACTGTAACACCAGCACACATCCCCAGAACACATCAGTAAGCCATATGCACGTTTCCTAGGGGCCACTATACCGCTCTCACATGACCACTTAATGGGGCTATAACCCCACTATATTTTACTACTTACTGTTGACGAAAATAAAGTTTATCCTCCTCCTCCTCTAACATTGTCAGTACCAACGACCCTTTGCAGTATATGCGCTGTGTGCCCACCTGTGAAGCAAAGGTATTTCAATTGAACCCCAATGGGCGCAACTGTTATCAACTGAATTATTTTCATTATCTGATCCACTCCTAAGAGGCACCCCCCTCGCTGAATTTGGCATCATTCGATTGGTTTGGTTTGTGGGGTTTAACGTCCCAAAGCGACTCAAGCTATGAGAGACGCCGTAGTGGAGGAGTCCGGAAATTTCGACCACCTGGGGTTCTTTAACGTGCACTGACATCGCACAGCACACGGGCGCCTTGCTTTTCGCCTCCATCGAAAAGCTGCCGCCGAGGCCAGGAGGCATCATTCGAACCCTGCCAAACTGTTAGGTTTATTTTAATATGGCGTGTTTGAACTTCCCGTGCAAGGTCATGCTTGTGTGACGTAATAAAGCTCCCTACCACACAAGATGTTTCCCGAGCTGTCTTCCGCGTCAGCGGTGGCTTTTCGGTGGCGCGATCGGTATATGCTAGCGTTTAAAACCAACATTATATGTACAAAAATGAACCATTCATTGCGCCTATTTTCTATGGGCTAGCATTATAGGTTCATAAATGCGTAAGTGAATGGTACCATAGATATATATTATGCATTCTTGTAGTGTTTACAGTGTGCGTTATTGTTCTTTTACTTATCACATCCCCAGAATGTATCACTCTGTACGCACTTCTTTCAGCCAAATTTACTATGTATCAAAGCAAATTTCGTGTTGTTTTTTTTTTTTTTCAGATTGACCCCGCATTATTATGTCGCTGAACAGTGGCCGATACCTTCACCTTTCAACGTATGTTTTCTGTTAGAGGACATCCTAGACCAAGTGTTTCAGCAGACATGTCGGAATGGGGATAGAGAACGAATAAAACCTATTCACCTGCTGTACTGTGCGTAAGCTATAAAGGCTTTTGGATGCCAAAAAACAAGGTGTAAACTATATTGATCATTATTCATATTTCAATCTTATTCTGAAAACTTTTATTTTAAATAAAGCCGTACGTATATACAGCTCAAGCTGGATATTAGAAAAAACCATAAAAGGACCCTTTCTACAATTAAAAACTTTCGTGGTCAAAACTTTATTCATTTTTACCATATTTGTGCGATGGAAGTTTCTCCTACACCTGAATATGCATGAACAAAGTTTCAGGAGACACATAAGCGGTGTCTTTAAGGCTATGACTCACCAGCTCATACGATACTAGTCTGCAGATCCTATTTCGTGCGCACGCACATTGCTACTACCTTATTCGCTATATCTTAAATTGTGCACCCATTATGCAGTATGTCCGTGGACCTCCACTTTTCGTAAAAGAACGCCCATCAAAGCCGTACGAACATGTCTACGTGCCTAATAGTAGCGTACCTGGCCCAGGATCCCAGGGTCCCAGAGTGTGCGATCTTCATCTCAGAGGAGAAGCCCGAGACCAAAAGGACACAACACGGACCAGAATCTTAACGGCTGGTTGGCAGTGCAGGGGTGGTCCACATGTATTCCTCGCTCAGTTTGATGGGGCATCGTCTCCGCAGAAGATAGTCAACGCAGCACCAAGTCCCGGCATTTAACACGATTAAGGAAATAAGTAGGTTCTGAAACGTCCAGTTTTTGCCCTTTTTGTTTATTATTGTAATTTATTTATTTGTTACATTTGTTTAGACCGCAATTGGTCTTAGATAACAGGGCTAAAAGGAGATACTCTCTCCCTGACGAGGCCCCTGTCACCCATACACAGGTTGGCAACTGCAAATGACATTGAGACCTATTACAAATACACGTTCTAAACTAAATAAGCAGTACTGAAAACATCAACAAAGCAATCAAGCAACATTTAGACATCTTTGCACCTTTGGCATGGAATAAGAAAGTACCCATGGCATGGAATTGGGCAACATGTAAGTTATGATGACTTCTTTAAAACTCCTAGGTGATCTAAATTGCTGCATGTATCTGGGAGGATCGGTGGGTGTTCATAAAATTAGATATTAAGTATATCAGACTTTGGGTACCATAACTAATTCTCCCAGCGGGCGGTTTATAGAAGCTGTGTTTATTATTGTACAGAGTAGTAGACAAGAGCAAGGCGGATGTGCTTAATGGAGCTCGTAGACTTTGATTTCTGATGTGTTTGGCAAGTTTAGGATGGTATAGCTGGTGAACCTTAAGCACCGGTCCTTTTAAACACGGTAGCCGTGTATTCCAGCCTCTCAAGGCTTCTAATGCGTCGAATTTCTTTTGAGCGTAGTATTTTCGGCACATGGATCGGTCGATAGCCCCGCAAAATACCTGCACCACCTCTTTTCTTTGAAACAAGTATGACCCCGTCCACGCTGCCAATCGGAAGGCATTCAATCGTCGATGATTACTGCGGTGAAGATAAATGCGAGTGCAGCTCGCACAGCACCGCCGAAACTTCACCATGCCGGCCCGGATGCCGTCGAATCTCTGCGCTGTGTGCGCACTAGTATACGAGGTATAGTGGTCCAGTGCTGTCCACGTGACCTTCCATACGGTCTCAGGTTTTCCTGTGGGCTGGATGGAAGCCAGCAGGCTCCAACATTTTCGATCTTCTTTATGTCTGTAGGCAGAGGAATGTGATATGTAGAGTGTTAAATGTTGGGACATTTCCCTTACCAGCTGGCCGGTACTTTCATTCCTGATCATCGGGGCGGTGTCTCTTTTATCAAGCGTTGCCGCATGCGACCAAAACCTCCCTGGCACCACTGCTATCTGTGGTTGTGATGGGTTTCATCTGCTCGTGGTCGTACAGGGGCGATCTTGCGGTGCGCAATCTCCCGGAGAACATTATTGGCACTACAGATACACATTTCGTATTCGCTGGCACTCATCAACGGATACGCTATTAAAGCGAAAGCTGCACTAACCTTGGGGCGCCTATTTCACTGAGTGCACAAATGACCTGGAAGAATGCATCTGACGGCGTGACTCGATCGTCGGGCAGGTGCGCCTACCTACATGAATCTCGATGGCTCTCCCCGTGACTGAATCACTCGGCAGGTGTGTCTAACCAAGGCACTCGCCACTGGCCTCGTACAAGCATAGACGCTGCTCGGTGCTCTGAAGAGCTATGGAACAAACGATTGCAGGTACTAGTCGTTGAGATGTGAATCAAAGACGCCAAGCTGAGAAAATGTGCCCCGGAAAAAGCACATGCTAGTGACAGTGAAAGGAACTGTGCGAGAAAAGCAGCAGAAACCGAGGATAGAAGCGAGGCTCGACTTGAGAGGCAGCGGGTAAAATGTGTCGACGACACAGTGAAACGCAACGTTTGATCATCCGGTCGACGTTGCCAACCGTCCAATGAATTTAGCAGTCACCAAAAAGCGTAAACGCGCTAAACAGGAAGCCAAAACCGATGAAGATCGGGAGCTTCGCCTAATTAAATGGCAAGGGAACATTGTAGTTAGCAAGGCATATCTAGCAGGCCTAACCACAGCTAAACTGACACTTAACCAGGCGATCTGCCGGTGTCCACCAGAAACTTGAGTCCGCTTATAAAGTCGGGATTGTACAAGGGGCAACCTTAATTGTCTGGGGAACCAGTCGTCGTCATTAGTGACGATACTAAGCGTGTTTTCCTGCCATCAACAAGGGCATGTGCAACGCTCCGCATCAGCGCCAAAACACCTGTGATGCCAGCAGGGCGACTTCTCGTGACTGTTCTCAGCGCGACGAAAGATGGGATGTGAGAAGAAAGTGGAGCAGCTATTGAGGTTAGGAGTCTGATAACGCCGCTGAGGACTGGCTAGGAGAATACGAACACTTCCTCGCCTGGAGCACCGCAGAACGCCAGCGGAAAGCAGCTGCTGCAGACGCTTACGGTCGAATCGAAAAGTGCGTTCCAAAATAGCTGCTTTCAATCTGTCGTACGGATCCGCTGCTTGGAGACTTGCCAGAATGTCACAGACCTCGAGTGAAACCTCGGAAGGTAGCGAGGCCTGAAGGTGGCCGAATCGACATTCCTGGGAGATAATGTTGGCCAGACGAATATGGGCTTCCGCTTGCAAAATGCCCAGAACGTTCGAAAACGGACGGTTTAGGCGTCAACAAAGGGGGCGTGGAATGGCGCGCGCCAGGGAAACGTCATGGGGCGCAGCGGTGTTGTCTATTGTACTGGTCACCAGAGTGGAATAAGATGCTGCTTCCACAAGAGTCGCTAGCGAAGCTGATTTATTCTAGCAGTTTCGCGTCTGTTCCTCTTCTTCCCAGCGCGTGACACAACATTTTAACATCTAGTGCGCGGCGCTAAACGCGACACCAGAACACCAAAATTTTTGCTTGCATAACCAAGGTCATCTGAGCTAAGCCATAGCCATTTTTTACAGCGTGGCGATGTAGGTAGTTGTCCTGGCGGTGAGCGTAAGCGCCGCTACCACCTCGCCATCCCACCGGACTTGGAGTCGCACTCCTCTGAAAATTCCTCAGCATTTCGTGCTGAAAAAGAAGAAGACGCAGCTTAAAGATTGACACCTCGTTATTATTGACTACAATAGGATCTAGCCTTTGCTAGAGCTCCCTCATAGGTTCTTTCTTTGTGCACTGTGCTAAATGGAAGATGTGAGCGTAATCTTGAGGCTGTTGCAGCCCTTGCTGCATGACGGCCCATCCTAGTCAGCTTGGATTTGGTGCATTCACCGTACTAGGATGTCGGACGTGAGTGTGTAGTCAATGCAATTGCGGCTGCTCCTTGCACACGACGTGAACTCCCTTCACAGTCCAGGAAGAAGTTCAGCACTTCAAGGGATAATGCGATGAGTATTTGCAACAGGAGCTAGGCATTGCAGTCTTGGTGTCCATCTAGTGGCCGAATGTCGCCATTGAATACCCCTATCAGCAAAACTTTGAGCCCGCTCACATGCCCGCCTCGTCGTAATGCATTGCATGACGCTATCGTTGTGGTTATCGCAGCAGGCGAACTAAGACAACACCCAGCGCAAGCGGCACACCCATGCAGTTTCCACTAATCTAGAGATGCTCACTACATGTGCTTGGCAGTTCTTCCAAGAATGCGCCATGTCGTCGCAATGAGCTGATTCTGCCTCCTTTTCCACCACCTGCGCTACGTTTGTGCAAGATCCAATGCCACTGGGGATGTAGCTGCGGTATCTCAAGACCTCGTGGATGCATCCGAGCTAAGCAAATAGTGACAGATCATAAGTGACTAGGATCCTGCACACTTCATCCCTCAAGTTCCGCTTTCTCGCACCGCGCACATATATTTTTTTTTCTTCCACGCACGCTGGTATACTCGCCCAAAACCACGCCCGCGCACATCGCCCGCACTCGCCTGGATTGCGTATGTGCATGGCAAATATGCCTAGGCTTAAATCAAGAAGCGGCGCAGATTGAAGCTTGTAAAGACAATGACGTTAATTGCGCGAGAGTGTGTTGCAAGTTTAAATGAAGCGTGATCGAGTGATGCGAAACTATAGTGCCTCACCCGTTCACGCCTCAGTTGGACGAAGCACTACAATTTCGGGGGGGGGGGGGGGGGGGGGTGAAAGTATAAGTAGTTAACTGCTTTATGTTTTTGGTAACACGAAAGACCCCTTTTTAAGACCTGTGTGTCAGGTTAGGTTTAGCAGAGCGTTGACATATTTAGTTGTAAGTTCTTTGGCTATGCAAGGAAGAATTAGGGAGACGTGTACACGCATGTTATGTCCTGCACGCCCGATTTTCATGCGAATATTTGCCTGCTTCATCGCGTAAGAAACTTTATAAGAACTTCTGCCATGTCTTTCTTTCGATCCCATTATACAGATTGTTGTACTGTGCAAGTCCATAATTCAGTCCTTAAACGCGTGTAAGGTATGGCTCTACCAGCGGTAGCAAGAACTTTCTTTTATAGCGAGAGCTGCATTGGCCACAGTCTCGCCATTTCACCGTGTCGGTCCGTGCCTGTCCCATGAGCCCGCGCCTGTACAAAGATGAAAAAATTAGCTGTAGTTTAGCTTGTGGTTAAACCTGGAGTTACGCGACAGCTACCCGCATGTCTAAGCTTAGGTTCGGCTTTAAAGCAGACATGGCTTTTGCATGATAGTAGTTTACTCTATGGTTTCAGCTTTATCTATGCCACAGGGGGACTTTTGACCACTAAAGTGCGGTGAGGCGAAAGTCTCTAACGCGCGGTGGTCCGAAGCCCTCCACTACTGCACCACTTTCTCTGTTTTCACTCCCACCTTCGCGATGAAGTGGTAGCGTGAGCTACGAACCAACATATAAAACCCCGCTTTAACTGAGATGAACTTGCCTACGTGGCCAAGGGAAAACGTGAATGCAAGCGTTTTGGCAGGCTGATTGTGATATTACCCTCCCATATTAAAGAGAGGCCCGAATTTGCAGCTCCTGCCGAACGTAATGTCAGGAAGCCCTACGTCCAGTTAGTGTTCGGCCATATCAGCTGCCAGCTACCGCCTCCCACGACTAGTTCTTCGCTCTTGAGACAGGCCCGGAAAGACACAGCGAAATGGCGAGACTGTGGCTAATGTAGCTGTCGCTACAAAAGAAGAAGGAGAAAGGGGAAGAAAAACAAGAAGACGAAAAAAGTGAAGAAGAAGACAGATAACTCGGTAGTTGGTAGAGGTGAACGACAACAGCGAATTGCTAGGACAGGAAGTTCGTTCGAACGTTGTGACGGCGGTGTGCCCCGGTGTTCAACGTAGAGACGATGTCATACCAATAGATGCCTTCTACACCAGAATAAGAACGGTCAACGACGAGAGGCAAGGGGTGCTCATACGTGAAGTGATTCCCCTATTGCATAAGTAAGGCTGAAATTATTGAGTAAATTACTGTGTGCAAACGCCGTGTCTTTACTTTCAAGCCAAAGCTAAGCGTAGCCATGCAGATTGCTCTCTTGTAACTCCAGGTTTAACCATAAGTTAAACCACAGCTTTTTTTTTTTTCAAGCTCCACAGCAATGCACTCGAAGTTAACACATATTCAGAAAGGATGGGTTTATTTGAACTGTGGAAGATCACTGCTTCATGTGCCTTGAGCCGAGTACTATCGAAAACGTTTTGTTATATGTTGAGAAGCCTTTTCCCTTTGGGACATTTTACAATGAACGAATAAAAAAGACCTACTCTGCCCATTGAAAATGATGATGGGCTACCGCAGGGCATGACCACAGTACAGCTGGACGTGTGGCACCGCATCGCTCATTGAGGGAATTAATACGAAGGCTGGGCCCGGCACATTGCAGTGCGCTGTCGTTGGTTTGTGTCGATATTACTTTGTTACTCCTAATGTTTGGGTGATATCTCGCGCGAATATGTCCTTTGGAGAGCAAAAAGTTGGGCTAGCTGTGTGAATATGTCAGGTGAAACAGTCTGGGCAAACGTGCCACGGTGTTGGTTGCACTGGCAACTATGCGGACTCGTTGGGTGTTTCTAATACCTCTGTCACACGAGCAGATTTAATGTCATTCGAATCGAATGTCATTCGATGCATCGAATGTCATTCGGTTTCTTTCGGTGCTACACGGTAAAATATAATGTCATTCGCAAATGGTAGCAATTACGATCAGCTACAAAAAATGCTGCACTTAAGGAGCATCAGTGCGCATAAAAGACGTTTGAAATCACTGTGTAACATTTTAAAGCTGATCAAAACATTTCTGTACGATAATTCAAGCGAAAAACATTATTTTTGGCTGTGCTGTAGCACTTTAGCTATAAAAATCCAAGCCAAGTATCGAGTCACCCAGAAATCCGAAATATGTAAACAAACAATATGGCTGAAAACAGCGGAGCGCGGATACACAGTGCGGAGACGCACGGAGACACGTAGAGCATGCAATTGGCGTCCAAACTGTGAGGCGCTCAGTCCAAACTTTAAATAGTTCCGAGATAAACATACGGGGAGATGCGGTTACCAAGGAACACAGAGCCCAAAACGATCGTGAGTCGCTGCCATTACTGGACCCCTGCTGTGACCGAGAGTAATGCCGTTCCGCGAGAGTCTGCAGTGCTAATAATTTTACACCTAAATTAACAGGTTTTAAAACAAAACTTTAGAAATATAATTTTTAAATTTCAATGTGCGCAGAATATGTTGTTGCGTTACTTGTTTCTGCTGCGTATCTGGCGTCAAGAGTACACATTCGGTTCGCGATCGAATGCGAATGAGTTCCCCAATGATGATGAAGAATGTCATTCGAACCTAATGACATTAAATTTTCTCGTGTAGCATGGGAATAATGACATTAGATGCTAATGTCATTCGATACGAATGACATTAAATTTGCTCGTGTGACAGGGGTATAAGACGATTCATATATACGGGTTTCCACGCAAGCATTAGTGATGGGTGACATGGACACTGTTCTTTCAAAGAGAAAGGCACGTATATACGCATATTATCACTGTGTGGTGGCGCAAAGTGCGGCAGTTTTTAAAATCTTGTTGCAGCCCGAAGGTTTGTGCCTTCGGTTTCCCGGTAGTGACGCGTGGAATTCTTGAAGCCGAAACGCACTACTACATTGGCAGTCGTCATTTTATAGGCAAATGGAAATCTGAGGAACCCGACAGCCTAAGTTACAACGCTAGAATATTGCCGCTTGTGTACAAGAAATGGCCGGCACAGAAAAGGAAGAGGCAGCCACCGTCGTTGTTCGAGCCGCGTTACGCTCTTCAGTCATGGGCACGTCTGCTTTCGCCAGCGTTATGGTAGAGGATTTATTTTAGGTCTATCTCTTAACAGAGAGAGAAGATAGAAGACATCAACATTTGTCATTTCTATTACCTTCTTGTCCTGTTTTCTGTCTTCGTTCGTCAACCAAGGTCCACGTGTTGAGAGCTCTGCATGGGCATTTAGAAATTGCTCAACTTTGTGTGTGGCATGCAAGTCTTACTTAACAAAAACGCTCAGCGTAGAGCTCATTTAGTACTACATTGTCACGAACGTTGCTCTCGTCGCCATATTAAATGCGAGCAAGAAACTAGGAATTATAAATAATAGAAACGAGCACAAATTCAGTTTTCTTTTTTATATTGAAGGCATGCAGATTGGAAGGTTAATAGGTACCACACACAATTCTTCTCGAGTAGTGAATAATTCTATGCTGCTTATTTGCGCATTCGTGTTGCACTTGACGCCGGCTTATGTACTTTCTCAGCTGCGAAGATATCCTAGTCCGCCTTATTCCGGTGCCTCTTATTGGCGTTTTAATGGCGCTGGGTACCCTAGTTAGGACGTAGTAAGACCAGGCCGTTTACCCTCGGAGAAATAGTTGATATGAGTAATGGTGTAAGACAGATTTAACGTCGCTCCAACAAGCAGGAGTTTAGTAGTGACACGTTATGTAAAACGAGCCTCTTGCGACGGCCCGAGATTATTAACGCCCAAATAAAAAGCTACCTACATGGGCGTATTCCTTCACATATATAGAAATGTGCCTACCGCTGCCAAGTATCGGCCACGAAAATTTGTGGTACGCTGAGAAGGTAGAACACCTTAGTGAACGAGCCATCAGGGCGAATCCTTTAGCAATATAATGTCCTCGTAACTATTTGGTGGCCTATTTAACAGCACGTCATGCTCTTGTTCTAATTCAACGGTATTCTACTTTTTTTGCAGTATTGTCTAATGCCTTCAAAAGCTCTTGCCAGGTGTCGTCAATAATCACGAACTGACTACGCTGGTGTAACGCCTGAAGGAACAAAAGTAATACATTTCTAGTATGATATCTATCATAGATGTTCGAAAAATGATGTCGCTTAGAGCAGGAAAATTACGACGCTGAACATGCGTGCTATGTGTGCTACGTGCGTGCTCCAGAAGCACAACAGGAGTCGGACACACAAAGGTTGGGTAACCCGGGTCATAGGACAGGTGGGCCGTGATCAGCCACAGCTCCTTGACCACCTGTCCTCCAGCAACGATGCTCCGCCAATCTATCTCCTACGCGTCATTCTGTCTTGCGTGTCACTTCACCGCACGCACCAGATACTTGCATCATCGTCTTACTTCTCTCTCGTGCCAAGAGTTACAGACACGATATGGTGCTAGCTCCTTACAAACACAACCTCGGCGGAAATGCCCCTGAGCTATCAGTCCAAAGAACGCCTGGACCTGCTTCTGCAGAAGCCACGAGAATCGAACGTTCAAGGGCACATGCCAACAAAAATGAAATGGCTCCATGGACAGACCATCCTTTTCTGTAATTTTGGCCTAGGTGAACGTTGGATGAAGGGAACTAGCAACTCAACAGGTCTTGGGAAACAGGATGCTCAAGATCTCCACAGCCAAAGGATCTGTGACCCGACACTGTGATCGGGTTTGTCGTTATAACTGTAGTCCTACTGAGCGAGGAGAGTACATGATAGGAAGCACATGAACCCATCACGCTCAGTGCGTACCCCTGCAATGGAAGCTCAGCATACTACAACACTACAGAGGCTTGCGGAAAGTATATCCGGAGCCGCATAAAAAGATCAGCAACAAGGAGGCCATAGATCTGAGGCGGCTACCGACAAGCACCTTCATTAATTTACACATATTACACATGATGCATCCCACGACATTCAGAGAAGAGTGCCCGTGGTGCGGGAAGACCCCTACCCTGTACCACATAACATGGGAATGCAGCTCACATCAACTACAAAAAATTGAAAGCCCAAATGAAAGACAGTGGGAGGCTTTGCTGGCCAGCTCTGACCCGGAGGCTCAGCTCTACCTGATCACAAGAGCTCGCAAACTGGCAAAAGCCAGTGGTGCCCTGGACTGGGGGCACCAACCGCTCGTCAGCCTCGGTTGAAGAGGCAAAGAAAAAGATCCCCGAGCAGTTAATAAAGTTCACTCACTCACTCTGGACGCCCCACTCACAACCAGCTACCGCTGAACCGACTCAACTTGTGATGTGCACAGCAGTGGTGAGACTTTCAACCAAGTGTGGGGGAGTGTCGGCCGACATAAGAAATGCGTTTGGCCCCTGTGGTGGTTTTCCAGGGGGAAAGAAGCCAACATTAGTGCCATAGCGGCGTAATAAACGTGTTTGTTACTGCTCATATGAGTCATACTGCATGTTTATCACTTATTGGGTGACTCCGGTACACCCCCAGTGGACCACAGATGTAACCCTTTATCGGTAGTTATTGGTCCTTAAATTTGTTAAATGCAATTAGTTGTCATCATTTAGGACAACACGCAACCGACATTACTTAGAAACCACAGGTTATCCTCTCTTCGCACTACATGTCCTGCCTAGGCCCACTTCATTTTTATTTAAACTAGAATGGCAATAGCTTTAGTTATTCCTCTGACCTACTCTGCACGCTTCCCATCTCTTAGAGGTTAGTGTTCCATACATATTACTCAAACGTACCTAGTACAATATTAACGAAATTTCTTTTCTAGTGGAATATGATGGCCTTATTATGATGGGCACCCTTCTGGTGCTTCCCATGGCATCCCAAAACATGTCACACATTCCTTCACTCTCGCCAGAATGTTCAAATCACAGACACCTTTTGGCTGTCTCTCCTTCTGCTGCCTAAATACGGGAGGGGATTCCCATTTCTCCACTTCACTACCTGCCAGCCATGGAAGCTTCCATTACACTGCTGAAACCTGCCATGGCTGATATCATTCTACACAAGCAATGCAAAATCCTAGAACAGGTGCTGAAGAGCTGGGCTCAGCAATGTCCACGTGACTTACGCAGTATTCGCACGGGCGCTGAAATCACCCTTTAAGCTAGTGTGACTGTGCTCCCGCTGCGCCTTCGAGAAGCTGCTGGGTGTTGCAGCTTCCGGTTTTTGGCCACCAGTCGTCACCTTTGGGCAGAGGAAGATCTGAGCCAGCCAGCACAAATGCTTCTAACTCCCAGAGAGGGAAAGAAAACGCACAGCAGGGTCCCTGCAGATAAGTTCTAACCCCCTCCGTTCTTCTGTGTTTGACCCTTCTTCTGCAGGCCCCTTCCTTTTCAAACGAGTGTTTATTTTATTTTCCACACTTTTTTCCCTGAACTTGCTACCTTCATTGTTTCCGACTGGCAAATAAATATTAGCAGATCAGAAACAGCTGTCGTGTAGTTCTGTTCCTGTCTCGCTGCATGCGGCTTGAAACAGTCGATGTCGCTCATGGCGACTCTCCATCATCTGCGTGAATACGAGACTTCGGGAGCAGGGGCAAGTTTGCCCAGCCCGTTACGTCATTCACCTCCTTTCTACATCCATCCTCACCGGAATCCCCCGCGTGAATACTGCTTTAAAGGGGATGCAGGGGCTAAAGGCTCAACATCTGAGCTATTGCACCAGGGATGACTTATCTTTCCCCTATTAAACTACATTCCAAGTTTCATCACCTTACCACAAATAGAAAAAGCGTAGCTGCAACTGCGTTAGTGCGTCATCTTAGCAAAACTATCAGTTCAAAACTAAAGATGCAATTCTAGGTAGTTCATTGTGCAGGATAAGGCCAAATCAGGTTCTTTATGGCAATTTTGAAAAAATCTGAGCACTTTAAATACCAACCTTTTTACTGTTGCCATTATATGACATATTTTACCCTTTCTTAAAGAATAATTAGGGATACAAAAAATACCTTATCTTCTTGCCAACTGTACTCCAGAAACTACCTAGTTTGGAAATAGTGGTGAATACTTATGGTTGTGCTCTTGCAAAAAGTGCAAACTGAGAAAAATTAGTTCAAAAATTTAAGAACATGCCATTCAGATTTAGCCCCGCCGCGGTGGAGCAGGGGTTAAGATGCCCGACTACTGTGCTGCAGTACCCAGGTTCACACCCGACCACTGGCAGCTGCGTTTCGATGGAGGCGAAACGAAGAGGCATCAGTGGGCTGTACACTGTCAGTTCAAGTTAAAAATCCCCAGGTGATCCAAATTATTCCGTAGCCCTCTGCTATGGCTCCTCTTTTCCCACTTTCACTCCCACCTTCCTCCCTCCCCTTACAGCATGGTTCAGTTGTCCACAGAAATAAGTGCGACAGATACTGCGCAGTTGCCTACTTGTGAACTAGTTATTATTCAAATTTATGGCCTAAATTGATAAATCAAAGTGGTATGGTGCATATGCTCAGTCGTCCCTTTCAACAATACACTGCTGTGTGGCAACCGCTTCGAGCTGTTACCAGCTTTCAGCTTTACAGCTGTCTAGCGCCCTTGTCTATGGTCATGAAATCTTTCCTTGGTTGCTTGCTGCACGACTTCATTTAGGCTTCATATTCTATCTCCAGCTTATCGAGCACTTTGGTTAGCCATTCTCCCAGTGGTGCAAAAACAGTGTTAGAAGGTTACGGGCTTCGTTTTAGTCAATCCAAGCTTCTACTTCAGTTTGGCAGCCAATCTGCTGTTGCCACGGCCCATAATTTGCCTATACTTTTCTTTTTAGCTGTCTACTTTACTCTCGACATCCGGTTCCTTTTGGCTAGAGGGTACAAAAAGCAAGCATTTCATACCTGCCAATCTGCTGAGGTCAAAAATCAGATCTTTATTTGTGCTGAAGGGGGGGGGGTCCAATGAGTGCTAATCGAAACACAAGCAGCAACAGCATGCATGAAAGGTGAGTCCTAGAGATGCCTGCACGCTGCTGCCGAGTTAACTCGCTATGCCTCCGCAAGCCGGTTGACAAAAACTGGTCGGCAAGGTGCCACCGCCTTTTTAATGCAGCCTTTATTGGTTCATACTGTCGGCGTTCATTCGGCCACACTATAGCTGTCAATCAAATGACATCCTGATGAGATCAGAAAGATAAAAATCCTGTCTCCACCGGAAATCGAACCTACAACTAACCCGGTCTGGTACTAGCTGCATCCACTTGGCCCTTGCGAGCTTCTCAATCTCACTGCCCACCTAACCTTCCGCCACCCCCTGCTAGGCTTTCCATCCCTTGGAATCCAGTTTCTTACCCTAAGCGACCATCAGTTATCCTCTCTTCGCACTATACACATCTTGCCCATGCCCATTTTTTCTTGATTTCTACTAGAATGTCAGTGACGAGTTATTTCTCTGACCCACTCTGCACATTTCCTGTCTCTTAATGTTACCCCTACCATATTTCTTTCCATAGCCCTATGCATTGTCCTCAACTTAAGTAAAACCCTCTTAGTCAGCTTCCATGTTTATGCCCCATAGGTAAGTACAGGTAACATGAAACTGTTGTATAGTTTCCTCTTGAGTGATACCAGTAAGCTGCTAGTCATAATCTGCGAGTGCTTGCTAAATGTGCTCCATTCGAATCTCATGACGCAGACAGAGACAGCTATCTACCCATCCAAGCCTGGGTTTGTCGCCTAACTGAAGAGATCTGAGAATCCCAGTGAGGCCCACTATTGCGATACTGATGCAGGGAACCCCCAAATACTGTAAGTCTTCGGAGTCCCACCTGATACTGGAAAAAAATATTAGGTTTTGTACCCCAGTGACCTAACCAGAACACCTTCGACTTATCGAGGTTTAGATGCCCCCGAACTATCACAAAAACACTCAGGTGCAGAATCTCGATCACACTTTTATTATCAGAACAGAGAAGGGCAATGTCATCAGCATAAGCCAAAATCTTAATTTCACACTGCGATAGTGAGAAGCCATGAACTGCTTTGTTCTTGATGATACTACAACATAGGGGCTCAAGATACAATGCAAATAACAAAGGTGATAGCAGACAGCCCTGTCAAACATAATTTGAGCGGAATAGGTTTGCTAAAAATTTAACCAGTCTTGTAGCGGCCGCTTTATAACATAGTTCAATGCCTTTAAGCAAGACGTCACCAATGTTTGCACAGCAAACAAAAAATCATGGCACACCTTATAAAAAGCTTTTGCCACATAAATCTGATTTTAGGGCCACTTGACTGACCTCATCACAGAAGATGCGATATGCATATTATTTTGGATACTACGGCCTTTGATCCCACACACTTGGTGTAGCCCAAATCTAATGCCACCAGCTGTAGATGAGAACCTTCACAAATGTCTTATAATCCACGTTGCATAAGGATATCGGACGATACCCTTCAACAGTTTCCAACCGACATGCGCCCGTGGTTTTCGGAATTAGTATGGTGTGACCAGTACAGGACGATTTTCATACGGCAAAGCCTATGTCATAGGCTTGCACTGAAAACTTCCAATAAGGCAGATTCTAAGGTAGGCATAAACGTTTTATAGAACTCAGGAGACTTCTGGCCCTGTAGTGAACGAATGGCCGACTTGACCTCATCTAAAATAATAGACCCCTCAGTGGTTGCCCGCTGCTCATCTTCAAGACAAGGCAAATCATTTAGCTGACTGAAGTCAGACCCACTGATTATGCTACCAATAAAGAGCCCCGCATAATAGTTAAAGGCACCAATAACTGGCATATCAATGTACGCATCACTTCCACGAATTTCTAAAACCTCCTTGGAAAGAGCAGCTTGCCTTTCCTCATTAAAACTGAGACGAGATGACTGTTCAACGAACCTCCGTGTTCGTGACATAATCAAGGCACCCTATTTTTCTGCAATAAACTTGTTGCGATCAAGATACGACCTCGAAGAAACTCTTTCTAACTGATACAGTCACACGTGAAATGCACATCATAATTCTCCTTGTCTACCATGAGAAAGATAGCTAAAATTAATAAATAAATCCTGTCTCCACCGGGATCGAGCCTTCATTCCTTGGATCCCCAGTCGAGCACTTAAACTGCGCCACACCCGGAATCATGAAACACACATAATTCTCCTTGTCCACTGTGAGGATGATAGTAGCGATGACAATTGTGCTGCAATTAGTGATAACAACTATGCAGACATTAGCAATGATAATGATGGTGCACTTAGTTGATAATGATAATGAGGGCAAACATGATGCAACAGCAATGCTTAGGCTTTTGCATTTCTGCAGTGTACTTTTCACAGTGCTCTCAGAAATTTTTGCCGTTTTCTCTCGGCATAATAGGCATGCAGTTTTAGTATAATGTGAAACCATTATTAGCCTCTTTACGCGCAATTGCCTGAGTTGATTGTTGGTCATAATGCTTTGGAAAGATGAGCTATCACTCTATCGATGGGCATAGCACAGCTCGGTAACTTGAGACATGCAACCGAGTGCAATACAGGAGTATCAGATGGTGTGACAATTGGGCAAACCCACAGAAATAACCATTTACCGCCAACTGCACTGAGAGGCCACTCTTTAGTCAAGGTCAGACTACGCCAGCGAAGCTTCTACATCTACTGCAACAGCGTACCACTGCCAGCCAACGCCAATTTTGCCACCTAGAAGGATTGATTGACCATCGCACTGCCACTAGTCCAAACAGATTTGGTCTTCCTACGTAGGCAGAGACCACTTATCAGACGATTTAAGGAAATGATTGGAAAACTGGAAGATTCAGTCAAAAATCATGTCTTCCGGGCAAATCAGAAAGGTTGGCAGATACATTTCACATTCAGTTTCTTGCCCGCTATGCAGCTGCGTCTTGACATAGCATTCATAAGCACTTTCAGCGCTCAGAGCACTCTACCTCGCAAAAAAATGTTTTACAGTGCAGATGACAACCAAACTTGGTGAGAAGTTTTTTTAATACATGGACAACCCCAAAATAAAATAAATTTGAAGACATACTTTTTTTATAAAACCAGTGATTTTAACCCCGCAGCTTCCCTTAAGTGTTCAGATAAATGTCTACATCCCAACTTTGTTCTCTTCACTCAAAGAAAATAACATATTATATCTTCGTAAGCGCTCTGAACAGAACAGTTGCTTGTAACCTAGCATTATCTGATGTTGACCAACTGCTCGAGGAATCACACTTCCACAGTATGACATTTTCCTCAGAAGAGAAACCAAATGAAGCCCAAAGGATTATTCAAATTGCTTCGCATGAAGCTCATTATTTATAAACATGATAATTAAAGAGCATGCAATCACAGCACAAGTGGATAAAATACTTTATCTATTTTGCGATTTATGAGACGCAAGGACACAAATCGTAGCACAAGGAGGTATATGTGACAGTCCTTTAACTCACACAAAATATTCCCATATAGCATCTGGGTCATTTGAAGCATCTCTAGCAGCAAGAAATATTGAAAACCTAATGGCAATGTTCAAAATAATGCCACAAACAACAAACATATGTGGGCATGACTGAAAACAGAGAATATTCACTTGAAGACTGGTCATACCAAATGTTTTGCTATAGTTGTACAAATTCAAAGGTACTGAGCATCTCGTGTCAATTGATATAGCAGGGAAAGGACTAACACTTTCACTGCCATGCCCGAAATAACTTGAGCTGCCACGTATGCACACCTCTTGACAATCCTTAGTATACTCATTTTAGCTTTTTAATACCCCAGTCACATGGCACTTCTCCAAGGTCTTTCTGCAAAGGAGCTTTATTGCTCTTCTGCAAAGGAGCTTTATTGCTCTAAAGGGGCGAAACCAAAAAGGAGCCGCGGTGCAGCTATACGGCAAGCGCAAAGGAGATACGATGACGATGATGATGATTGATGGATGGAAACGGGGTGGTGGCAGTAGCTATCATGCTCATTTTTCTCCATATATCTTAATTATCGATTTAGAATGGTTAACTAAACCATCATTCTATTTATTAAATTTTTGTTCCTACATTACTAACATTATGTCACTTCTCTGCTTTTAAGCCACCAATCTTCCAGTCGTTTTTTGCTAGTTCCCACCGCCGGTTTATTCACCCGGCCACTGGTATCTCTAAACCCCAGAGCTTCAGGAACCACACAAACCCCATTAGCTCATCTGTCAGCCGGCAAAATCCCTTCAAATATATAACAGTTGAACTAAAGCGTAGCAATATGAAATAAATAGTACATTAGCTAGCAAATACTGCCCAACGAAAAGTGAGCCCACAACAAAAAGGGCAATGAAGTAAAAACACTGCATAAGGAGGAAAGCAAAGCATGTGTATGTCGATGCAGCTCCTGAAAACGATTGAAATGCTATATACTTGCGTAAACATTTTTGTCTTCTGAGCTCGCTCGCTGGCGCTCATGTTTGGGCTGCTCCTTTACGCAGCTTAAAGGCCGCTGACGACCGCCTTTCCTGCCACGGACCTTTTCCGCAAAGGTCTCGAGACTGCCGTGTAGCAGCACGTCAACCGCCTTAGAGCAAAAAACCTTAATTCCAAAGGCCTTACAGGTGCCCATGTGAAAGGGGTATAACTCACTCCCTGCAACTCCAAAAGCACGTGGTGCCATGTATGGAGAGGTCACAAAGGTTGATAGAACTTGTAGGGCAGGTCATCCTTATAATAACGATTTATGAATGGATGAAGTAAATTTTAAGCAACAGATGAAGTGCAAGTATCTCCATCTGTGCCTTCAACTACTGCGAAGCAGAACCATCTGCTGCATCTGTTCTAACACACTGAGCATCAACCATAGCTGCGAAGGATATCTGTGTGTCCTAGCTGCCAGCTGGCGCTGTGTGGTGCCTTGTTTTGATGAATATCAGAATAAGAAAGTTTTCTAAGCACCTCAATATCCTGATCAGCAGATAATTATTTTGTTAATTAGTTATTGTCAATACCTTCGTATTGAGCACGACATTTCAATAAAATAATCCTGAATGTTTCCTGTACAGCTATGAAGCGCCTTATTAGCATAAAATTTACACAAATTTAGCAGCAAAGGAAACCTGAAAAGGAGTGTGCAGCAGTGTGAAAAAAACCCAGTGGTGAAAGGGTTGAAAAAATAATCTGATAATATGTGAGTCAGATATGTTCAATATTGACATATTGATACAATTTATTGTTTTACTAGCTCGCGATACAAAACAATAAAAACAAGCAGAAAGCAATACAAAAACAAAGCATTCTTTTCTATTTTTAAGGGGGATGCGGGGCTAAAGGGTCAACTTTTGAACTGTTACACTAATTTAAATAATAAAATTCTATGGGATGGCTTATCTTCCTCTTATTACAAAATATTCTAAGTTGCATCACCGTAGCACAAATAGCAAAAAAGTTGCAGGTGTCATGAGTAATTAGTGTGTCAGCTAAAGAAATTTATTACTTCAAGACTAATGAAGACGTACTACCCGCTCATACTTGGATAACTTCTGGGTAGTTCATTGTCCAGGATAAGGCCAATCACAGGTTCTCTATGAAATTTTTGTCAAAATCTGAGTACTCCAAACTTTTTTTTTTCTGTTCTCATTATATGTCACATATTTGATGCTTTGTTATCTTAGAGAATATTTAGGAATCTAAAAAGTAGCTTATTTTGTTGAGCACAAAATTTTAGTCTAGAAACCATTTTAAAAACAGCCTTTTGCAAAGAGCAGGGAAATGGTAGTTTTCCTAACGGTTGTGCTTATGCAAAAATACAAACTCAGAAAAATGAGTTCAAAGATTTCAGGACGTGCTATTCAAATTTATGGCCTAAATTATAAATAACAATGCCCTGGTGCATACTTTGGGCCATTCTTTCCAACATGACATTGCTCAGTGGCAATTCTTTCGAGTTGCCTCTCTTTATTTCAGCTTCAGAGCTGTTTACCGTCCTAGTATTCATTCGTGAAATGCTTTCCTTGGTTGCTTGCACTTTGCTTAGCCAAGCTCACAGTGGTACGAAAAGAGCGTCCGAAGGTTACATGCTATGTTTCAGTCAATCCAAGCTTCTATTTCAGTTTACCAGCCAATCTGCTGTTTCCATGGCCCAAACTTCGCCTTTCGTTGTTTTTCTTTTTGCTGCTGTACTCTCAACACCAGGTCTTTTTTGGCTAGAGAGCGCAAAAAACAAGCAAATTAACAAGCACTCCAGGTTGTTTCTTGCCCGCTATGTCGCTGCGTCTCGAAATCAGCCTTCATACACGGCTTTAAAAGGTGAGTGCACCCCACCTCGCAAAAGAATTTTGATTTTTCTACTGGGCAGATGACAACCAAACTGTGACAAGTTTTTTAATACATGCAAAATTCTAAATGTCAAGAATTTTAAAGCACATTTAGCTGATGCAAAATGTGATTTTAGCACCGCATCCCCCTTAAAAGGCAAGCAGGCAAGGTTTACACTGCGCTGCCTAAAATAAAAGAATTGCATCATATTAGCTAGATAGGAATAAGTAGCTCCCATTCAGAGTTGACCAACACAGAGAGAAAAAAAAAAACTCTGTTCACATCACCTAAACCATAGAAAAAAACCTACTCATGGCAAATGGAATGCAAAAATTTTTTTTTAAGGTTAACTTTAGAAAGACTTATAATGTAGATGTCATAACCACCTCTTGCACATCAGAAAAAAGGGCTAAGAAACAGTGCAGCAAAAGGAATTTGTTTGTAAAGACCAGGACATAACATCAAACAAGTACTTATGTTTGTGGCCATTGTATTTTGCGTGCACCACTATTCATGGGCTGAAAACTAATGGGGTTAAACATAGCACCTAAAGACATCTCACATATGCTTTACAAATGAGACAAGCATGAGATATTGCAAAAGCGCGGTCCTTTTCAAAGTAACCTTCAGGAGCTATTTAAAAAAACAAAACTTTGAACGATAAAAGAATGTTAAACTGAGATCCATGCAATGTGGAATATCTGCCAAATACTAAAGTAGCTGATATGCTGCAGTGCCACGACATCTAGGAAAGTAGTCTAATTTATAGAGCACTGCTAATAACTGCGAATAAAGTAGACAGGTCTAATAAGCAATGAGACTAGTTTAGAAACTTGCATATTACCGTCTGAAAATTTTAAAACAATAACGAGGTTTGGCGTAACTTTTATGGTGTCCACTTGGAAAGACTCTTTTTTTAAGTGATGAATGGTATAACGAAATGAGAAGAGAACACAGCTGATATTAAACTAGCATGTCCAGGAGCGAAAAACTTGTCCATATCACTAAAAAGCTCAAACAAAACAACAAGGACGAAAACCAATCCAGAGTAACATTAGTGCCTTCTTCCAGTTTTAACTTGATGAATACCCCTTTTTAGTGATGAGTACAAACTTATCCAACTTGACATGCCAGTAGAATAAGGACCTGTAAATATTATGAACTTTGATTTTAAAGGCAGTTGTGCAGTTCATAAAGTGGATGCATGCTATTACATGTGCTAACTACATAACATTCAAATAGTATATTTAATGCTTTTTGATATCAATAGACAGACGGAGAGAAGACTGCAGCAGTCAGAAATTAGTGATTATAAGATGGTAGTTAGCGCTCAAAATATGAACATTGGTTAAAAGAAGTCTTCAGCAGATTTAGGCAACATTTCTCCAAACTGTTGCGCAACCTGCACACTTGCCAAAATGCTGCCTTAAGATGCCAAGAGTTCATGAAGCAGCTGGTGATATATGCTGAAATTTCTGTTCGTGGCAGTTTAGCTGTTTCCTGGTTGCAAATGTCGCAGAGCAAAAATTACATGCAAATGGTTTTGCTTGCTTGTGGCTTCGCATATGATTATTCAGGTGCGAACTGTCCACAAAGCCCAATGGACAAAGGTTGCACCTGTAGGGCCTCTCACCAGTGTGAATGCGAAGGTGCACTTTTAATTTACTGCCTGTAATAAACTTCTTGCCACAATGTGTGCACTCAAAAGGCTTCTCGCCTGTGTGGATGCGAAGGTGCACTGCTAAGTTGCTATATAAAGTAAACTTCTTGCCACAATGTGTGCACTCGTAAGGCTTTTCGCCTGTGTGGATACGAAGGTGCTCGGCTAAGTTACTCCTATGAGAAAACTTCTTGTTGCAGTGGGAGCACTGGTATGGCTTCTCGCCTGTGTGTGTCCGAAGGTGCTCTGCTAAGTTACTCCTATGAGTAAACTTGTTGCTGCAGTGGGAGCACTCGTACGGTCTCTCGCCTGTGTGAGTCCGAAGGTGACATTTCAGACTCTCCTTCCTTGTAAAGACCATGCTGCACTGGCTGCACCGAAAATTGCACTTTCCGTAGTGTGTCACCTGGTGTTGCTTGAAGGTGGCGTGGAAGTTTGTGGCATACCCGCACTCAGGGCACAAGTACCGCCTTTTTCCTCTGACTGGTTTCTCTTGAGAAAGTGAGCTGCCCAGGCTCTCATTTTTTGGAGAACCTGCACAACCGGAGAGAGCATAGGTTAACAAAACTATGACAATTTACAGCTAGGCTATCTCACAGGAAGGGTTAATGAATGGCGAAGATATTCTCAAGTGCGGTTTCTTATTGGCATATATGGTCCAAAATTCAGAAAAACAAAATTAGAGTCTTGAGTCATAAAGTAACGGCTATTCCGACTTAGAGCCAACAAGCATTCTAAAACTCATGACTTAAAAACAAAGAACCAGTAGGAGAAAAAAAACTAGAATTGACATAACTGAGGAAAGTCAATTCAAAAACACTACATAACTGCACTGCAGTTTGAAAACAAAACTGCGTAACAGTAAATTCCTTCAATCACAACCTATAATTCATAAAACTATAATACCCATGTAACACACTAATGTGCATTACATTAACAGGTGAAATAGCCCCTTGGTGTCCAGGAACCGATCTACATCCTATAGACCTGACTGAGTTTCAGCATGGCAAGAGTTGTGATGTTGATGCAATTTCACTCAATTAACACCAGTCGCAACTTTAGAAAGGTAAAACATAGCTCATAACCAGGGGCCATTAATTCATTCTTCCTGGCAATTCAACCAAGGTAAGCAAGCCTGAAACGCACAATAAAACAAAAGCGCACCGGCACACCTAAGAGGAAGTGAGAAGCATGTGAAGGAGGTACAAATGCCATTGAGGGTAGATGCTGATCCCATGTTCAACAAATCTTGCTTTCAACTCCTTAATTTCTGCATGTGCACAAATGCAAAATCCACCAACTATGAGCAGACACAAGGGCCATTTTTTCAACATACACACCAGCTACACCATTGCAGAAAATCTCCTATACCTCCAATGGTTTTTAGATACACTAGTGTAGCTGGTGTAGGGTAAATAAATGGCCCCAGATTTTGAGCTGAGTACTCAGCACAAGGAAAAGCAGGCATGGCTTTCAAAACAGGCCTGCGTAATCATCCTGTAGTGATTTGTCAGCACCATCAAATTACAACCGCACGTGAGACCATAAATATATATTTATTGCAAGACAGCTTGATCTAATTCATGATGCTATCATTATACTGCTTTTCAAGTACACTATATGCAGAAGGCTATTAGTACTACACATTCTGTACTCCTGATATGTTTGGACTGCACTATGCAGCTGATCAATAAATCGCATAATGCAATGCAGCAGTCATTAAGAAATCGGGATGCGTTTGGACTGTACACAGCTGATCAATAAATCTTATTTAGGAATACCACAGTCATATAGAAAGCAGATATATTAGCCATAACTGCAAGAATGGTGTACAGTTAAATTAGCTGTGGGCCCAAGACAAACAGATGTTATATGGAAACTTCAGCACAAGACAGCCAAGCATCATGCCCCATCATTGATTTCTTTAGATGTATAAAACATCCATTTGTATTCTGTATGACACCCCCCTTTTTGGTAGGCTTGAATACTAAGTAGACCTAGATGTTTCTCTGAACAGCAGCTCATCTTCCGAGAACTTCTCAGCCACCAACTGCTGTGAGCACGACTTTCATATATCACAGATGATGTGGGAAGCAGGCCACCTAAAAGGATGAAATATACACAGAAAGCACAGCCTTGATATTGGAGGAAATGAGCCCCCAGATTATTCATTAAAATAATTCTCAATGCCGAGTGCCCAAATACAACTTATCACTTATATGAAAACGTCATTGCACAGCCTTTCCCCTTATCGCACATCCAACCACAGTAGCGACAACATATTGAGGTACTGACCCCAAAAATGTAGTGCCAGAATGTCCTAAAATATTGATAGCATTCAATGGCAGGAAAGTATTTACAGCTGGAAAGGTTACATGGAAATATGCAAGATATAGATAAATATGTGCAAAAGCCTGTTCATGCATATCGTAAAATGCAAAGAAATACAGACACAAAAATGTTGACACAGTGTGTGAATATATGCAATGCACGTGGAAGGCGATGCGGAGAAACTCTTCAATTACTTGCACTTCAGTTGTGAGGGAAGGTGAGCAGTAACGCCTCCTTAAAAAGAAAATGTGGGAAGGCGACACTGAACCTGAAAATAAACAAAAAAAAAAGTATACGTAATCATTCACTGGTTTATTCACTCAATATTACTTATTTATACAATACTGCAGGCCTCGTTGCGGCCCAGGCAGGAGGGGCATACAAAGTACTGAGTAATTACATTAGCAGACATAAGAAAAAAAAGGACCAAATTAATAGCGTACACAATTCCAATCCAGCCTACCAGCTACGAGAACAAAATGGATAAAAAGAACACTCACTCTTGTCACAAAACAATTCACAAAACAAAAAGCGAAGAATAAATGTACAAATGAACCATCAGTACAGTTTAAGCAATGAGAAGGAATATAGCAAAATCAATTTGAGTAATTACTATTACAGACCAACACCGATCTGTGACGTAAACATGATGCGGTGGCGCTGCTGTCTCTAGGGTGGGTCAACTGGGGATAAAAAGGCTTACAGCCATAGGAACAGACGGAACCATGATTTCAAACCAGGTTTCTGATTTTTCAGCGCACCTATGATGTCATTCGATGCATATTAACTATGCATGTCGCAGAACATATTTTGAAACTGTGAACCTAATTACAGAGGCGAATATTTTTAAAGCCCCATGAAATGTAGAGGGGTACAAAACTGGAGCACAGCCCATAAAAGCACATGCAAGTAAGAAACTTACGAAATAATTTTCTGTTGTCATATAGTACCAATAAACACGACAGATGTTTGAAAGTTAGCCAATGTCTTGAAGAAAAAAGTGCAACAAGATGTACCGTCACATTGATGCCGATCAATCTTTAAGGTGCCACGATAAATGTGCATTGTAAAGACCAACATTTCCCTGAAAACTACCTATCTGCTGGGTGCTTCTCGCAATCATGACAACTTCTCTTGCTGTCTGACATACGCCTCGCGGCCTACATTGCCTCTTAGATAGTGCCGCTGCAATAATAGAAAGATTTAAGCTGAAGGCAGTGCTAACACAGCATGATAAAAGAACCACGCAAAGCAACAGATGAGCAAAATGCCCCGTATACTCTCACAAATCGCGTTCGCGGATGCCGGCATCATCCGCACTCGATTAGACCTTCGTCTGTGCTACTGTCTGTTACAGCTTGCCGTTCTCTTTCATTCCCTCATTATGAAATCTGGAAGTACTTCTTGCAGAGAGTCTAACAAACCTGTTTTCAAAATCCCCGACTTTGCCAGGTTTTCCCTGATTATCTGTTCAAATTCCCTGACAAGTGAAGAGGCTCAAAAATTTCGCTGCTGATAATAATGAGCATAGATGAATAATTCGCAACGAAAAGCTATTTATCCCCTTCGGGCGCAGTGTCCCTGTATGGGGACACAAACTTTGTGCGGCCTGCTGTGTAATAAGGCTTTGAATGTTTCAAAACACGCGCCCTAAGCCGCTTTATTGGAAAACTGGAACAATCTTATGCGATGTAAAAGAAACCCGGGCTTACAAGCATGGTAAAAATGAACACGGCTACATCCTACGGAGCTAAATTTAATGCCTCTTGTTTTTGTCATTTTTTACTGTTAAGAATCTGTGCTGACCAAAATATTAGCATTTATTATGGGAGGAAGGACCCATAACTGAAATAATGGCTACCATCCTTGTTACGAGCATATTCAGCCTTGCATGCATTTCCGAATGGTTTGGTTTGGTTTGGTTTGTAGGGTTTAACGTCCCAAAGCAGCTGAGGCTATGAGAGACGCCGTAGTAGAGGACTCCGGAAATTTCGACCACCTGGGGTTCTTTAACGTGCACTGACATCGCACAGCACAGCCTCCATCGAAAAGCTGCCACCGAGACCGGGATTCGATCCCGCGTCCTTGGGAACAGTAGTCGAGCGCCGTAACCACTGTGCCACCCCGGCGGGGTGCATTTCCGAATGTTAGCGTTTCTATTCGGGCACAGGGCGCCCCAAAGCCACCTCTACCGGCACACTCCTTTTCTGAGTGTTCGACGTCACTTCCTTACTTTGTGCACCCTGCTGTGCAAAAAAAGACAATAAAAGCACCCTTTTGGGCATTTCATGTTATTGCCCCCTTAGGTCAAGAAATCAAGAACCAGAAAGTGGCTGGTGAGGATAATTTCTCACTTTCATCCTTTTACACTGTGCCACAAGAGTACCTGTGAGACAAAATTACTGCCAAAAGTGCCACATCTTTTTTTGCATGCCTGCTTAGAGTAACTGCTTTTACCTTTTCCACAATAAGTATACACTGAAGTGATTGATTTAATTAAGAAATTAAGCAATAATCCATTAATCACCTTTTCGTGCCCAAAATCTTGCTAAGGACACTATCGCACTTTGTGTTAGTAGCATGCATTAGTTTTTCTGTATTGAGGTGCCCTGTTCCTGAATGGGGACCCCAATGCAAAAGACAATAAAAAAAAAGCTTTTCTTTCAATTCCTTATATTATAATAGTATATAATATATGATATATTATAACATATATAGTACTCGGCTTCTGACAGCAGCAGTGAAAAGCAGCAAAACCTATGCGCAGCCCGCCTACGCGAGTGCGCATGCCAAGCACAGCCACAGTCCACACGGAGTAGCAGGAGGATGAGGATCTGGCACTGTGTGCCTGCCATCTGTTCCATCGACAAAAATGAACTGCATTAACATCTCATAAAAGTCCAAATATCATAAGGATATCTGAAAGAATCACTTTACAGGTGAAAGTCCCAACTTCAAAACTAAAATCATAAAATCCAAAGCATCCATCCGATGTCTGCAATATATTGATAAATATGGCATTTATGTACATAACTGCGCACCACGAACAGTAATTGCAACTGATCATTTTAAGAAAGCCTATCCACATTGTTGGCAGCAATGCCTCAGTACAGAATGTTTTCTTCCTTCAGATTACAATATCACAGTACATACAACTCTTAATGGTAATTTATTGCTATACTCTAATGCAGTGCATACAAAACAAAACCACAGAAGCAAGACAGTGCAAGCACTGCACTGTCTTTCTTTCGTGTTTTTGTTTTGCGTACACTGCATTAGAGTACAGCAATGAACTAACTAGACAACTAGCCTGAATTTCTACCCTCTATCAGTCCGATCGGTAGTTTGTGCAAAAACGCAGTGTAGAAAATGAGACTCATAAGTTACAAGGTGACCAAAATGAACTGACCACCTCTCTGAACTCTAAATTAGCAGTCTTTTCTATTTTAGCATACGTGGCCGCTTTTGTAGCAACCGTATGCGGCTGCAAGCTGGAAAAACTAGAAGACACAGTTAGAATGTCTTCAATAGAGTAATGATTACACTGTACATACACTGTGAATACAAAGTATGGTAACACAAAATTATACAAGACAATGAGCACCAAAAAAGAGACTAGTAAATAACACACTGCCAAAAGTAGAAAGCTTGCTTAAGTTGAGACTAATGCCTTTCAATGCATGAACTGCTGATTAATCCCCTGGAAGAGAGTCAATTTGCAGCGAGCATGCTCTTACTTGAAGGTTATATTGCTCGCATTTGTGCTGGCTGCTGCACTAAGCTAGGATCAAAGACAACTCACCTCTGAATGAAAAAATTTCTGCTAAGAAAGTGGGGTTACTTACCAAGCTGACAAGCCACAAACAGATTATAGTAATAAAGGTACAGTTGGAATTGTAACTGGTAAAAAGCCTAGGGACATTTTGAGTCACTGCATGACTTTTGTTTGGAAAAAAAAAGTACGAACACCAGTACATATCAAGCACTGTCTATAACACCACAAAAGTGAGGAAGGCTGGATTGCCCTATGAATGGCAGATCTGTGGGGTAGGATGAAAGCGCTCCTAGGCATAACTGGTAAGAAAACTGAAAATGTTAAACCCCGGTAATGAGCATTTTAACTATAGGCACTCATGATGATTTTAATACAATGCAGCAATAAAATGCCAACGGAAAAACTAAATATGTTTTATGCTGTAATAAAATTTGCATAATTGGGTCTGTAAATTGATCTTCCTCAGCCCTCTTCTTTCAACAGCCTAAAAATAAAAAAATTTAGAGAAAATTTTGTACTTACTGTCCCCTAAGAACAAATATTTCCTACAACAGCTACAGCTACAACTAGAGCTATGAAAAAAGCAAAATGAGTCAAAATGAACCTCAGTGGTAAAAACCTTTTTGTTTTGCACAGCTAGCCCATGACGGGATGCAGTGATCACTGCAGTCGTTTATTTTGCCTCTACCATCTATGTACTCTCGAGACAATGATGCAGCCTGAACACTTTTACACCTATCGACACATAAGGTGGTTTGGCAGTTCACTGCAGAAAGTTATGATGACATGTGAGGAGGCGCAAGTGATTCAATAGATAATGAACATTTCAAAATAGTGATGTTTGCACTATAGCAACGTCCGATGGCTGAAACCGACAGACAGCACAAAAAACATGCAAACTGGTAAGATCAGGTAGTAGTGAGCATATGACACGTGCGATTGCGGACGAATGTCAACCCAGCTCCCTCCGCTGTTCTCATAAGAAGCGCAATATTTCGCGCATGTTCGCAAAAGAGATTCTGCTGCACCTGTGCACAAAAAGAATCTGATTTATCTGGCTAGGGCACCTAAGCTGTTGCAATTGTTCAAAATGATTTGTTCACTTTTTTCTCGGGAATAATGCTTCAAACTGAACTCGAGTGGCAGTTATCATTTTGTAAATAGTCTTAACTGCGATAAAGATGAGCTATGATAAGGAAGTAATCACTCAGGTGAGCTCTGTTACAGCTAACCGTTTTTACAGCCTTCAGAGTTGACCTCAGCACTGGTGCTTGGCCAGACAAGTGCATAACAGAGCGCTCCTTTTGTCACTTGATGACAGGCGTTCTACCATCCACTGCAGTCCACCTGCAATGAGGATAGCCTTTCTCTGTCAGTGCACAACACAGCCGTAAACACACAAGGACAAAACAAGCACTTTCCGACAGTTAACTTCTCCAAAATCATGTACGAAGCAAGTTCAATTCACATGATCGTGATGACGGCTGACTCCTTTTTAACAGGTCGCCTCTGCCTCATGGCGCGACAAAGCCATGGCAAAAAAAAAAAAAATGGCCTTAAACAAAAGCACCAAAAAAAAATTGTCTCCTCACTGCACACAGTTCAATGCAACCACTTCAGTCATTTTGGTATGCTCACTGATCCCAGGCCCTCCATGACGCGGTCTGCCCGAATGTTCCCTCGACGTACCACCCCATTTTACCACCAGTATTCCAGGCGTCGCTACATGTACTCCACCACAGCCACTCCGTCTTGCAGAAACCCGGGAGTATAGGGAATTTTAGAATTGAGGGACCCTGTCAGTAACGGGTATAGAGTAATCGCGGCTTGCAAGTACACATGCTAAGAGTCATAACCCCTCCCCACGCCCCTCCTGTATTCATCGAAGAATTCCGCACGTGCGCATTGTCGCCCCACAATTACAATATTCTCCTAACCAGTAGGGTCCCGCTATTCTAAATCATTCCAATATTTTTGCAGGTGCTGGGTGCACAATCAGATGACACATGGGTGACGTAACCTATACACGGCGTACACGTATCTTGTGGAGTTCATTTTTTTTCTCGAGAAAGGTGCGCTCCTTAATCAAAAAGCGCGTTGCATGGGAATGTGCTGACGCAACTGCATGAATTGTCACTTGACAACCATATCTGTGGAGTACTTAGAAGCACTCCAGTGACTTTAGGCGTGTGTAACATGGCTTTTCTCATATTTCAGGCTGTTTGTGTCGCCTGATAGTAATGCTGCACTGCTCTGGTTAAAGCCAGGAAATTTGGATTCTCTATGTTTGCAATCTTTTGCTTTCATTCTCTTTCTTCCTGTGGTTTGGTGAGTTGGCTGGCGTTCGAAGCGAAGCAGGGTCTCGGAGTCCTGAGTCTGCTTCTTCGCAGCACATTGCAGAGAATGTGAGTTTGCTTTCCGCATTGTAATAAAAACATGCAAAAATACTGACCATATGTGGCGCTGGAAATATACTGAGTACCTGCACGAGTTGTTCGCACACGCACACACGTTCACAGACATGCAGTCTTGTAACGATGGAAAAGAAATAACTGTGAAGTGAAGACTAAGAGCCCCTTCTAAAGATGCTTCAGCGATGACATTTGGAATTAAGCTGTGAAATTATACAAGATGTCGCTCAGCTTATGGACAAACAATCTTTCGTCACTATAGTTATTTCACATAAGAGGCGTAACTTAAGGTGTAAAACAAGCCAACTGAGCCCAGTGCGCACACACAGAAGCAAGTCATTTAGAGCTCTTTCCACAGCCACTCAGGCTAAAGCAGCACAGACCTCATTGCTAAGAGAAAAAAAAAAAAGAACAGGAAGCAAGCATGCATATTACTCAGTGTTTTGCCGAGGGCAGCTCCGGGCTGTCACTGATTGGAAACCGCGCTGTCTACGTTGGCCAGCCTGCCCACTGCTCCTTTCATTCTTTTCATACTACTAGGGGGGAAAAAAGAAAAAAGTGAGCACACTGCAATGTGCTTTGTTTGCAGGACGGCTAGATGCTCTCCCTCCCCCAGCTCAAAGCTGTCGCTCATTTGAGTGCACTCCTTTAATCTTTCCCGCACATTGAGACATCTTGCAGCAACCCTCTCACTACTTCCAGTACAATAAAAAAAAAAAAAATTCAAAGTGGCAACACACGCAGGAATGACGTAGACCCGATGTCACTTTGTATCGTCTGAATGCGTGCACAGGACCTGCAAAAATATCCTCCACCGAAACCCAGGGCAGCTGGGAAAGCTGATGCCTAGAAGATGGGAGTCATTCAGGGGCACTGCAGGACCACGTGACCAATCGTCTCCTCCCCCACTCCACAGATGTCGCAAGTTGTGCCCAAACAGGATGCAAGTTTTGCGTGCCATGTGCACTTGTGAAGTTGTCCGCAGCAGGCCTCCGCTAGCAGGCCACTCCCATATGAAATGTCAAAGCAGTACTCACGGCCGACTGCTGTCTTCGCCGCTCAGTCAGAGCTGAAGTGAGTTTCAACGCAACACCATTCATCCACCCCTATGTCTCCGGCTTCTGCACCTAATCTTGATTTGAAAACGCACTTGCATGTGTTCCTTCACAAACATTGCGTTGCTGGGCTCCGCACCTGCTGATGCCATACAGCAGGGTGACACCATGAAACGGCTGTGTATGTTCGCAGTCCGTTGGGTCCATCACGTCGAGATGCCCACGCATAAGATAGTATTTACTGAAGCAGATCCCTGATGCAAGGCTACACAGTTGTTCATTACACAATAGTGGTGAGTGTGTGTTTCGGCCACGACACCACAGATGCCAATCGATCGGCAGAGAAAGAGACATGTTACCTTTACACAGTCTTCTCAGCAAAAAAGGCGCCTCCATGAGGCTAGAAATATAAAATACTCTGAAGAAACCAAGCCTTTTTATTTCTTTTTTGCAAGAACGAGACTTGGACAGAGTTTTCACACGAGTCACTTTACCTTTACGTTTACTGCTCCTATTTAAATTGTTCTGCTTGAACAACAGTGTGACCTGGCTCATTCTGAACTGAAAGAAGTCAGCTATCGGCGAAGCCGAGGAATTAAAATATTTTGTTATTTTTGTTGTCAACATAAATTAGTACTGTAATTATGGGTGATTATTATTACCCATTCTATGGGTACTGTTACAGTACTAATCATGTCAATAACAGCAAGTTAAAAAAATCCCTTATGCTTTCCTTGGCCTTGCTGACTGTTGCCGTCTTTCAGTTGTGGATTTTTAACAAGCTGTTTAATTTTACCTACATTTGTCCACTTATTGCTCCATTCTGAGCAAAAAAATGCAAATCATTTCGTCAAGAAAGAACTGCGCTTCATTTTTTTTTTTCTTCGTCAGATACATCAGAGGTATTCTTAATCTTCACATAATATCTATCAACATGCAGCAATAGTGGCAAACTGGCGACCAAGATGATGTCCTTGTCTCACATTGATCCTCTTCAGCAACGATGGCATTCTCACAACTTCGCTGTGTCGACACAAGTTTGCAGGTCCTTGGTCTTGTTTTCACATCAACAGAGATGAGTACTCCACCCTGCATGGAATAATGGCGATTGCCCTTCAGTACCTTTCACTTCCACTCTAGCCAAGCCTTCCCAAAGGCATCATGCGTCTTCTGAACAACCTCAAGCAAACAACAGTGCAGTGCACACAGTCTTTTTTTTACAAGATAGCACAGTGTCAACCTTGACATTGAACTGCACATAAGCTCAAGGCACTGAGTGTCAGCAAACGATATCTTTATTTTTTTGCTAACCACAAAATGAATATTTCTGTAACTGAATACTTGTTTGTGACATATCAGTGTATGTAACATATATACTATAAGTTTTTATTCTCCTGTTTTCTGTCAGAATAAATTTAACACTTTTATGAATGCTTATACCAGTCTCAAATGTTGGCAACCAATCATTTTCTTTCTTCATAAGAGGTATATATTTTCTTTGTGCTTTGGTAAGATATTGCTATTAGCTATAATATAATGTGCAGCAATATAGAGAAGTATCTGAATTAATGGATGAAGAATATTTTTACTAACACCACCTATAAATTGCCAGTTTTGTCATGGTAGGGAAAGAATTCACGGATCAGCATGACAAACATTATTGTGCATATATGTTAATTACAACTGAGAAGCTGTTTATAATCTGATCTTTGTTATGCCTTGTCCATAATTTAAAATGATGGACCATGCCACGTTACACCGCTCCGTATCATCATCAAAACCCTTAGCGTGAGTTGATGAGGAACACAAAGAGTGACCTGCCTTTGTTGGCGTATTACTTGTGCACCTTCTGCAACATTGCATGCTAAGCGTGACGGAGAGCGTAGGATTGTAACTAGAAATATTCGATGCACACAAATCAGAAAACATTTGCTATGATTTCAGCAACAGCTTTCGCAAGCAAGTTACTCAACATGCTAGCCTCCATGATGGGATATAGTCTTCAGCTTTTTACCTAGACCCTTGGCCAAAGGCCACAGTTCCAAACCATTCTGATTAATTCATACAATATGCTTCATATAGTTTGTGCCAAACTTCAAGAATGACAAAACGCTCTGTGAAGGCTTTGGCAGTTATCTTCTCCAGGTAAGAAGTGATTAGCTAATGAACAGCTAAACTGGATTCTTCTTATCCCAAACGTTAGGACAGAACTGCAAACTTATATGTTGTAGAATTAGGTGACAAATGCCCAAGCTAAAAGTAGTCGCCACGATTTTAAAAAATGTATCATGCAATTGTGCACTCTAGAACTGCTATACCCAATCCAGCATTGCTACACCTAGTATCATGGAACTAAAGAAATATGCATGCACTGCTATGGCACTCGGCAGGACAGCAAAGCTGCCACAGCCATTTGAACACAGCAGAAAAAATCAAAGGGGGGCTTAGTTATGTTCTTTCAGTTTGTATGCAGGGAAAAAAAAAAAGATTTTGCACAGACACAGCTTTCAAATTAAATGAATTGCACATACAGGTCTTACTAATGCTCTGATAGCAATGTGCTGGTGTAATGATCTTTAAGAGGGCTGCAAATGAACATAAGTCATATTCATGAAACAGTAACAATTGCCTGCAATTTAGCAAAAAGGTGAAACAAACAGGTTTCAGCACCTTGTTTCGTTTAAGTGAGGATCCTCTGTCAAAGCAGTAAAAATGGTAATGTTTACAAAGTATGCAAGTGATTATGTTTCGGATATGGGCACCGTGCAGGAGTAGCTCGAACCGCGATGCGAGTGCCCCTCGCGGCGGGAAGGAGATTTTTGTAGTGGCCGGTGCGCCCGGCCGCGCAGCGGAGACACGGCGGATCTGCTGTGCGTGGGGTCACATCTGCCATTTGTGCTTTCTATTCAAGACATTCTATGGTCACAAATGAATTGCCAAGCTGCAGTGGCTGGGTTGCACACATTTTCACTGGCCTGATAAAATATTTTTCACGTCCCCAAATAAGCTTTACGAAGTGAAGCAACACTAAGTTTGCATCGCTGCCATCCGAGCAGTGAGCTGGAAATCATTCTCAAATTGCCATGTCCATATTTTTCGCAACATGTTTTTCCCAAAAGAGGACACACTACCATCACCTGCTTTAGCAGTCTTTCTCAACACGTCAAAAAAAAAAAAAGAATGTGGGCAGCTCATAGGCATCGATCTGCACTATCTGCATGGTGCCTACCGGCATTCCTTTCGTACACACGCTATTTTGTTTTCTCGGAGTAATGTGATATTAGTCCTGTCTAATCTGTTTCCCAGCGATATGCTGTCATATAACCCGTTTTCTATTGTATAATTCTGTGCAGGTTCATTTCTGTAAAAAGTCTTCTTACGGGGTGGGTGGCCCTTAATTACACCTTTTGCCTGCTCTCCCCCGCTTTCATTGCTTTTGTAATGAAAACCAAACAAAAATGTGTAAAAAAAACGAAAAAAAAAGAAAAAAAAAAAAAACATCCCTATCTGACGTGGAAGTACCAGCTGTCCGCTTCGTCTTCCTCTGCTGATGTGATTCATAAAGCCCCTGTCTGCCATTCCATACTTTATTCATTTAGTTGTCTTAATGTCATTTCAATGTCTACTGAGCTGTTGAACCTCGAATGATAAACTGTTTCTCATGCCATGCTGCTCAATCGAGACTAGAACATTGGTAAGCGTTACTTTTTTTTTCTTTACTTATTCGCAAACGCTCCAGATCTTGTGTTCATTACACGCCATCCTGCTCCGAACAAGCGGCCGAGTGGCTGGCTGCCACCAGTTACCTTCCCCTGCCCTAACTTAATTGTGTGGCAGAGGACTTGAAAGTATGGTTAGAGACAATAAGTATCGTTAAAGAAAAAAAAAAGAAGCTAGAATTCAAGTCGGGATTTGAGGCAGGACGTTCTTTCAACAAACGAGAAAAGTAGGCATGCTACAATCACTATGTACCTGATGGAGAAAAAAAATGCATGTGTATTAGAAACCATAGATCGCTCAGTAATGGAGTTTTCCATTCTCATAGCTGTCGCTGTATCAGCTACCACGTGCACGAGCACCACTTGGACAGAGCGATCAGTGTGAATCTGTCATCCTCTCCTTTATCATTGAGAAAAGTAGCAACCACCTCACCACAATGATCTGCTAATGCTTTTCAAAACCTTCTGCGCAATATAAGTGCATACGGCAGTGTCAAGCCCCATCGTTCTCAAGTTTTCAGGCTTTTTGCGTTGTTTATTTTTTTCACACTTTTCTCTCCTCTTCGGCTCCAGCTTCATTCAGTCCTATTCTTCTCCCATACTCGTTCCATCCTTTTCCACAGCTCAATTCCTTGCAGCTTTCCTTTTCTTTTTTTTTTCTCAGCCAGTCCCGTTTGGAGCATTCTAGGCCGGCTTTGTGTGAAGCTGTGCCACACGTGGGAGGAGGGGTGTTCGCCACAAATATTCTTTTTTTCATTTTTGTACATTTTTACCCTGTTTATGTATCCCCCCCTCACATTGTTTTGCTTGGCCTTTTCCATTCCGTCTTCAGTTTCTCGTGTTTCCAGCCTAGAAGTAGATGTCCAGCAGGCAGCCAGGGCGCGTCCGTGTCTCTCCGTCTTGTGTCGTGTGGCTCCCGCAACGCTTATGCTTTGCTACATAAATCCAGCTAGCCGAAACTGTTATGCTGTGCAGACCTCGATTACATTTCCACAGCTGCCTTTTTCAAGCACGCACCCTGCCCAGGCGGCCGCACCGGCCACTACAAAAATCCTCCAGCACCCACTCGTGGCGCTGCCTGTTAGCCGAGAGTGCTGCCCCCTGGGTTTCTGCATGGTGCCCATAGGAATGAATGACAAATCAATAATATGCAGGAAGTGATGTTGTCAGATGTCGGTCCATCACTTTCAGAGGGTTAGCAAGGCGTGAGGACCGACCAGATTTTTCCACTCCCTCGGAGTCGCTCATTGATTTAGTCACTGTTTGACTGCATTACAAATATATGTTTAAAAAGCCGTTCTCCTTACAAGTATTGCGCACCCCGACAGCAAGCGATTATACCGATTGTTCAACACACCCAATCATTGGAACAACAAAGAAACTACTGCTGTGAAGTAAGCATCAGACGGCACTAGAAAGTTTGCTTGGTGCTTTGTAGTACGGCGCCTAGACGACAGGCAGTGTCGTCAGTATATCTAGACGCTGCCATTCGCAAAACTATGGTCAGTGGAAAAACTTAGCAAACATATCAAGGCAAGAGCAGCAAAAAACGGGGCGAAGATGAGAAGGCCCAGGCAAAGCATGACAGACCACATCAGTAGGACCAGGCATTAGATAGAGCTTCCGGACCCGAAGATAACCGAGAAAGGCGAACTAATTGGTGGTCAGTACTTGAGCACATAATGCAACCGCGCGAGGGCCAAGGGACTAAAAGAAAACACACAAAATGGAGAGCGTAACTGCATTAAATGAACACATGGCGCACGACGTACTACGTAGAACATTGCTCATATTAAATTTCCGAGCCCCGTTCCGACCACTTTCCGTCTAGTCTAGTATTGTAGCAAGCTATCGTCCTTTTGAATTCGGAACGAATGAATTATTACGCCCAGAACCTGGCCCTCAGCAGCTGTGGCAGCAGCGTAGGCTTGTTAGTAAAGCTTCAGATAATTTTTGGGAGATCCTATCTCCGAGACGGCGCTACAGCCGCTACAACCACTACAGCGCTAAGCAAAGGCTAAGACATCCGAACCAATCTAACCACCTAACCACGCCATTCAGCGAGGAAGAAGATCACGAACCATCATAGAGCATTTAAACGAATCGAGAAAGAAAAACAAGATTGCCTTTTCCAAATACTAACCTAATTTGCAATCTGACGCCTCCGCACACAGAAAAGAGACTAGATTGGATTAGATTGGATTGAATTGATTGTAGGTGATGATGTTGGCCGGCTTTGGCTACTAATGGTTAATAGCGCGGCGCGGCTTAGGCGCGGATTGTGAAAGGGACGCGGTAGGCCGGCGTTGTAAAAATTTAGCAACGGTTTCTCCGCAGATTACGTTAGTAGAGGTAGAGCAGAAGCTTCATACATCCACGGAAGTTTAAAGAATGTTATTGAAATCCCCCCCGAGGACCTCGGCCTCGCTGTTCATTCCGCAACAAAACAAATTTATTATATTAATTGCGTGTTGCTTCACGAAGGAAGCGTTTTGGATTTGTATTTCAAGCGTACGTGAGCGTTGCACATGGTGCACAGTGCTAAGTGCAAGAAACTGGAAACCGAGAGCATGTGTGAAAGGCCTATGTTTCGGGATCGCGATTTGGCTTATGTCGCCATGGAACAAATATGTTCTCATCGTTGTAGGTGGCCTCTGCATTCCTTAAAGCAGAGAAATTAATTTGTTGGCATATTATGTTCTTGGTACATGCTGCAACCAGTCACAAGGGCAAAGATGGAATCACGAACATAGCACCATTCATTTCTTTATTGATTTGACATTATCTTACACGCTTGTCTACAATGTGGTAAGCACGCGTAGAAACAATACATCGGTCGGATAAGATGCCGTGGAGATGTTTCCTGGAAAAATAAAAGAACTAAAGAAATTCGGCGCAAGCTTGAAAATAAACTGTCTCGAGCTAGAGCAGCTGTGCAAAAATAGCAGGAATTTCACGGCTTGTACGTCAATTTCAACTTTAAGATAGGAACTGGAGGCAGGGCTGCTTTGAAAGAAGTGGAGAGCATTTTTTTTTTTTTTTTCACTTCGTGGGCGAATCACTTTTACTTGTAAACATACCTGGGTTCACGGTTGCACACTAGTCCAAGATGGCTTCAAAGTTCGCAGTGAGTTCAACAAAACTGAATACCGGGCGAGATAGTGTGAGTATAAGCATTTTAAGCAGCGCGAAAAACGAAGACTGGGAAAGAAATTAAGACGCACGAGCAGCTGATGATGAGCAGTGATGAGCAGCTGGCCTTGGTTATATTATTTCCCGATTAGTCACGTGCTCGGTACCGCGCACCGGAGCTGTGCCAAGCTACATCATTTCTGCCGGAAACAGTCTTACCGTGGGATCGTTTTACAGGCCGCCGACTTCCACTAGTAAAGAACCGTTACTTAGCCTCTCCCGCTCGCTATCCGCTCGAGCTTCTGAGCTCATCCTGTTAGGGGGCGACTTTAAATTCCCAGCTATATCACATGGAAGGACCATTATCCTGAAGGGAGTCGTTCTGCACATATCATTGCGCACTGTATGAAATTGTAAGTGTCTACGGGCTGCATCAATTTGTGGACTTTCCTACGCGTGTCGGATCGAACGGTGGCAATACCTTTGATTTTGCTCTTTTCTAACCAAAGCGATCTTGTAAAAAACGTAGTAGCCATACCTGGAATGAGTGAACATGAAGTGGTAGCAGCAATTGACAGTCGTATGCAAACGAGTAGAAGTGCCGAGGCAATGTCGTAGAAAAGTTTATATATAATGTATGAAAAAGGTAACTATGATGCTATAATTAGGGAACTTGATTCATTTTTTACGGTTTTCTTAGCTCCGTTTCCTGTGATGTAAATGAACTGTGGGCAAACTTCAAAAATAAGCTGTTGTCTCTCATTGATCAGTTTATTCCCGGAAGGCTGATGTCACCTAATAAGCGAGTGGATAAACCATGGATCAATAAAAGATTATGTGCATCAATTAGAAAGAAAGCTCATCTTTAAAAGGCTTTGTAAAACGACAAATCAATCTTTGTACGCACAACTGAAAATCCTGAGTGCTAACCTTAGGAGCGAATTAAAGGCAGAAAAGCGCTTGTACCTATCCTCGTTGGCAGACAAGCTAAAGACGAACCCAAAAGAAGTGTGGCGCTTTATTAAATGCAACAAAAAGGATGCTGTTGGTATTCCTGCCATCAGGGATGGTGAAAACTGAAAGACGACGCAGCACGAGCAGAGTGTTTCAATGTATATTTTCATTCCATCTCCTCGGCTTGGTGCTCAGACGTAATTACAGAACAGCAGGAACCGCTGAGTGCAATGCCAGATATGGTTATAACCGAACAAGGTGTCAAATAATTGAATGCACATTCCGCACCAGGTCCTGACAGCATTCCTAACTATATATTCTAAAGCACTGCGCAGAGCATATTAGTCCATTTTCGGTTACTTTATTCAACAAGTCACTACAGACTGCTAAACTACCCAAAGATTGGAAAATAGCCAAATTCATGCCAGTTCACAAAAAAGATGATCACAGCCAGGTCTCCAATTACCGCCCCATATCTTTAACATCTGTTTGCTGCAAAACCCTAGAGCACATAATCTATTCTGGACTTGCAAAACACCTTCAAGACAAGTTTTTTCCACATCTGCGCAGCATGGTTTTCGATCAGGGCTGTCATGTGCAACGCAGCTGAGTTTATTCATGATGCATCTGGTATTAACAACTGTTTTCAGGTAGACGCCATATTTCTTGATTTTAAAAAGGCCTTTGATGTTGTGCCGCACCACCTTCTTCTGCAAAAAATATCTTGCCGCCTTCCTGACTACCTGTTCGGTTGGCCGCAGGATTTTAAGCGCACGCCAGCAGCAGGTTGTAATCAATGGTGCGTCAGTTTTATCTGGAGTGCCACAAGGTTCTGTGCTCGGGCCATTACTGTTCCTCATATTCATCAATGATATACCTATCGGCTTCAGATCCACTGTCAGACTGTACGCTGATGATTGCGTTTTGTATTCCCCTGTCACGTGCCTTGATGAATTGTACGTATTACAGGCTGACCTTGACAAAGTCTGTGACTGGTGCTTGAAGTGGGGCATGACATTGAATGTATGAAGTGTTTCCATGTGCAGTTTACAAACAAACAAAAAAGAAAATTCTTGGATCGTACCTTCTAAACCACGATACTATTCAAACTATTGATAAGGTTAAATATCTTGGTGTTACACTCACAGCATCCCTAGACTGGACAGCCCACGTCGACATGCATAACGGCCAAAGCTTCTGGTCTTTTGTATTTTTTCCAGCGGAATTTTAAAAGCTCTCCCCAGGTACTAAAATAAACATTATATTTAACAAATGTCAGGCCTGTATTAGAATATGCTTGTGTTGCATGGGACCCTTTCACGGGTGCCCTCATTGACGTTAGAAAGATACAGAAACGCGCTGCAAGGTTTGTGACTGGCAATTATAATTTTCGTATCAAGAGCTCTGAACTTCGCGACCGTATTGAGTGGAAGACTTTAGCAACTCGAACAAAAATCTGCAGGCTGAAGTTCTTGTACAGCATTTACAATGATTGTACCGGTATTATACCGGTATTAATAAAAACACTTATCTAAATCAGCCATATCACATTTCGGAGAGACTAGACGACACAAAAAAGATTAAGAGTTCTCAATTACGCATTAATGTATTTAAGTATTCGTTTTTTCCTAACACAATTCTGGACCGGAATAAGCTTCCGAATGATGTAGTTTGTGCACCTGACTTCCAAAGTGCTGTTGAAATGCTGTTGCGATATATTTCTTCCAGATCTCGTGCGTTTGCCAGCGCTGTACGTGTTAATATATTTTATGTTATGTTATCCCTTATAGTACTTGTGAATTCATTTAGTGTTCTATCAGCGTGTTGTGTTACCTTGCTAACAAGTTTGTGTTATTGTATCTATAGTTGTATCCTCCCTACAATAATGCCTCATGGGCGCTGTAGGTACTTACAATAAATAAATTGGAACATGTACCAAATTCCTGTATATCCAATAAAGGCAACACTAACCGATCTCTTGCAAATACAGGAGAGCGAGACAACTTCGTAAAGATACATGCTCCAACCGGCATGCAGTTTTATACTGGCGACTTCCAGGTAATGAATGTTCACTACTGCTACGAAGTCGACGTGGTCATGGACAATGATATATAACGACAGCGAGATTCCACTCAACTACGCACTCTATCAGAGACGAGCTTTTCTCGTCCCATGTCTTGCGGTGCATGCGCTGTGCTTCAGCCCGCTTATAGTTCCGGATGATCCAAGGCATGTGACCCGTCTAACTTGGATCATACCGCGTGCATGTTCCATCGACAAGGGCGGGCTGACACACATTGCAGAACTAGCGTTATGGTCTCCTGGAAAAACTTTTTCCAGGGACCATACTAGCGTCGCAGAGTCAGCAGGCTTGTCCGAACGCACTGGGTAGTTTCGGTTTCGCCTACTTCTAAGCTGGCCCACATCATCATCAGCAAAAAAGACATTTCAATCCAATCCAATTTCTTGTTGTGGACAGATTTGGTGGAGTGCCATGGAGGAAGAAAATGAGTGTCACGGCGTCCGGTTGCAAATTGGAGTAGTATTTACGAAAGGCACTATTGTTTTTTTTTTATCGATTTGTTTAACTGCGCGATGACGGTTCGTGATTATCTTCCTCGCTGAATGGTGTGGTTAGGTGGTTAGATTGGTTCGGAGGTTCAGATGTCTGCATCTGCTTAGCGGTGTAGTGTAGCTCTGTCAAGGAGGGATGGATGGATGAATGGAATCAACTTTATTATTCGAGATGGTGCGGTTAGGTGGTTAGATTGGTTCGGTGTTTCAGATGTCTGCATCTGCTTAGCGGTGTAGCGCTGTCAAGGAGGGATGGATGGATGGATGGAATCAACTTTATTAGAGATAGGTATCCCAAATATCTGTAAACGGCGCGAGAGAAGGCATCACCAAGCTTTGCTAACAAGCCTAACCTGCTGCCACAGCTGCTTAGTGCCAGGTTCTGGGCGTAATAATTTGTTTCGCTTCGAATGCAGAACAACGATAACGTGCCTCAATAGTAGACTGGAAAGAAATCGAACAGAACGGGGCACGGAAATATAAACAATAACGAACGGCGTGCGCCATGCGGCAAACAGGAATCCGTTCTACGCATTGTTCATTTATTGCATTTATGCGCTCCATCTTGTGTATCTTTTTTTCTTCTTAGTCCCTTGGCCTTTGCGCGGTTGCGCTCAAGTAGTAAACATTTTCTCGGTTATCTTCGGGTCTGCAAGGAGTCGCAATCCTGTTCTACTGATGCGGTCTGTCATGCTTTGTCTGGGCCTTCTCATCTTCGCCCCGTCTTCTGCTGCTCCTGTACTGATATGTTTGCTAAGTTTTTCCAGGGACCATAGTTTTGCGAATGGCAGCGTCTAGAATACTGCCGACACTGCCCGTCGGCTAAGTTGCGTCCTACAATGCACCAAGCAAACCTTCCAGTGCCGTCTGATGCTTGCTTCACAGCAGTAGTTCCTTTGTTGTTCCAATGATTGGGTGTGTTGAGCCATCAGTATAATCGCTTGCTGTCGCGGTGCGCAATACTTGTAAGAAGAACGGCTTTTTAAACATATATTTGTAATGTATTCAAACAGTGACTAAATCAATGAGTGACTCCGAGGGAGTGGGGAAATCTGGTCGGCCCTCACCCCTTGCTAACCCTCTGAAAGTGATGGACCAGCATCATGATGACTGCACTTCCTGCACATTATTGATTTGTCATTCACTGCCATATCTGAAGCATAATTGTTTGCATACTTTGTAAACATTACCATTCTTACTGCTTTGACAGAGGGTCCTCACTTAACAAAGCAAGGTGCTGAAATCTGTTTGTTTCACCTTCTTTCTTGCTAAAGTGCAGGCAATTGTTATTGTTTCATGAATGACTTAATGTTCATTTGCAGCCCTCTCAAAGGTCATTACACCAGTGCATTGGTATCAGAGCATTAGTAAGACCTGTATGTGCAATTCATTTCATTTAAAAGCTCTGCCTATGCAAAATAATTTTTTTTTTCCTGCATACATAGTCAAAGAATGCAACTAAGCCCCCCTTCGAATTTTTATGCTGCGTTCAAATGGCTGTAGCAGCTTTGCTGTCCTGCCGAGTGCCATAGCAGTGCGTGCATATCATTTCTTATTTTTTAGCTCCATGATACTAGGTGTAGCAATGCTGGATTGGGCATAGCAGTTCTAGAGTGCACAATTGCATGATACATTTTTTAAAATTGTGGCGACTTTACTTTTAGCTTGGGCATTTATCGCCTAATTCTACAACATTGAAGTTTGCAGTTCTGTGGTAACGTTTGTGATAAGAAGAATCCAGTTTAGCTGTTCATTAGCAAATCACTTGCATTTAAATAGTGCTTACCTGAAGAAGATAACTGCCAACGCCTTCACAAAGTGTTTTGTCATTCTTGAAGCTTGGAACAAACTAGATGAAGCATATTGTATGAATTAATCAAAATGGTTTGGCACTGTGGCCTTTGGCCAAGGGTCTAGGTAAAAAGCTGAAGACCATATCCCATCATGGAGGCTAGCATGTTGAGTAACTTGCATACGAAAGCTGTTGCTGAAACCACAGCAGATGTTTTCCGATTTGTGTGCATCGAATATTTCTAGATACAATCATACACTCTCTGTCACGCTTAGCATGCAATGTTGCAGAAGCTGCACAAGTAGTACGCCAACAAAGGCAGGTCACTCTGCCATGTTCCTGTGAAAAACTCTCGGTGAGGGTTTTGATGATGACATGGAGTGATGTAACATAGCATGTTAATTATTGCAAATTATGGACAAGGCATAACAAAGATCTGCACAGCTTCTCATTTGTAATTAACATATATGCTCAATAATTTTTGCCATGCTGCTTTGTGAACTCTTTCCCTGTCATGAGAAAACTAGCAATTTAAAGGTGGTGTAGGTAAAGATATTCTGCACCCATTAATTCAAATGCTTCTTTTTATTGCTCTACATTTTATTGCTCCACATTATAATATTGCTATAGCAATTTCTTCCCAAAGTACAAAGAAAAATAGTATGTACTGCTCATAAAGAAAGAAAATAAGTGCTTGCCAAAATTTTAGACTGGCACAAGCATTCACAAGGGTATCAAATTTATTCTGTCAGGAAACAGGAGAATAAAAACCTATAGTATATATGTTACGTAAAGTGATGTCACAGACAAGTATTCAGAATTACAAAAATATTCACGTTAAACTTTCTGGTTAGCAAAAAACTATAAATATCAATTGCTGACACTTGGTGCCTAGAGCTTATGTGCAGTGTAATACCAAGGAGGACACTGTGCTAGCTAGTAAAAAAAACTGTGCGCTCTGCACTGTTTGCTTGAGATCATTCAGAAGACGCATGATGCCTTTGGGAAGGCTTGGAAAGCGAAAGTTACATAAGAGCGTCTGCCATTATTCCATGCAGGGCGGAGGACTCATCTCTGTTGATGTGAAAACGAGACCAAGGACCTGCGAACTTGTGTCAACACAACGAAATCGTGAGAATGCCATTGTTGCTGAGCAGGATCAGTGTGAGACAAGGACATCATTTTGGTCGCCAGCTTGCCACTATTGCTGCATGTTAATAGATATTGTGTGAAGACTAAGAATACCTATGATGTATCTGACAAAAAAAAGATTCAGAACTGAAGCGCAGTCTTTTCTTAACGAAATGATTCACATTTTTTTGCTCAGAAGTGGCCTATATTGCTCAGAATGGAGAAATAAGCGGACAAATGTAGGTAAAATTAAACAGCTTGTTAGAATGCTTGTTAGGGTTTTTCTTTTTTACTTGCTGTTATTGACATGATTAGTATACTGTAACAGTACCCATAAAATAGTTAATAATCATCATCCATAGTTACAGTACATGTTGACAACAAAAAATAAAATAAAATATTATTTGAATTCCTCGGTCTCGCTGATAGCAGACTTCTTTCAGTTAAGAATGAGCCAGGTCACACTGTTCTTCAAGCAGAACAATTTAAATAGGAGCTGTAAACGTAAAGGTAAAGTGACCCGGGTGACAACTCGGTCCAAGTCTTGTTCTTGCAAAAAAGAAAGAAAGGCTTGGTTTCTTCCGATTTCTAGCCTCAAGGAGGTGCCTTTTTTGCTGAGAAGACTGTGTAAATATAACATGTCTCTTTCTCTGCCGATCGATTGGCATCTGTGGTGTCGTGACCAAAACACACACTCACCACCATTGTGTAATAAACAGCTGTGTAGCCTTGCATAAGGTATCTGCCTCAGTAAATACTATCGTATGCGCGGGCATCTCGACTCGATGGACCCGACGGACTGAAAACTTACACCGCTGTTTTGAGGTATCACCCTCCTCCATGGCATCAGCAGTTGCAGAGTCCAGCAATGCAACGTGTGTGAAGATAAAGACCAGGTGCGGAAGACTGGAGACACGGGAGTGGATGAACGGTGTGGCGTCAAAACTCACTGTGGCTCTTACCAAGCAGCAAAGACAGCAATCGGGTGTGAGTACTGGTTTGACATTTCATGTGGTAGCGGCCTGCTGGCAGAGGCCCGCTGCAGACTACTTTGCAAGCACATATGGCACGAAAACTTGCATCCGGTTTGAGCACCACTTGCGACATCTGTGGAGTGGAGGAGAAGACGATAGATCACATGGTCCTGCAGTGCGCCGGAGTAACTCCCATCTTCTAGGCATCAACTCTCCCAGCTGCCCTGGGTTTCGGTGAAGGATATTTTTGCAGGTCCTGTGCACGCATTCATGCGACACAAAAGTGACATCGGGCGTACGTCATTCCTGCATGTCCTGCCACTGTGCTTTTTTTTTTTTCCATTATACTGAGGGAGTTAGAGGGTTGCTGCAAGATGTCTCTCAGTGTGCTGGAAAGATTAAACGAGTGTGTTCAAATGAGTGACAGCTTCGAGCTAGAGGAGGGAGAACGTCTAGCTGTCCTGTGAGCAAAGCACACTGCAGTTTGCATGGTTTCTTTTTTTTTTTTTTTTCCCTCTAGCAGTAAAAAAGAAAGAATGAAAGGGGCGGCAGGCAGGCTGACCAACGCAGACAGCGCGTTTTGAAATGAGTGACGGCTCGGAGCTACCTTTGGCAAAACACAGAGCAGTATGCACACTTGCTTCCTGTTTCTTTTTTTCTTAGTAGTGAAGTATGTGCTGCTTTAGCCTGAGCGGCAGCGGGAAGAGCTCTGAAGATTTGACTGCTTCTGTCTTTGCGCACTAGGCTCAGTTCGCTGCTTTTACACTTTAATTTATGCCTTTTACATGAAATACCTATAGCTGTAACTATCAACTATTTATTGTAGCAACTTAAAAATTGATGGGCATCCAAATGACATAGTATACTTTCTCGCACTTTTTCTTAAGACATTGGCTAGGTTTTAACCATCTGTCATGTTTATTGGTGCTGTGAGACACCAAAATTCTATCGTAAGTTTCTTGCTTGTGTGTATTTCTATAGGCTGTGCTCCCATTTTGTACCCCTCTACGTTTCACGGGGTTTTTAAAAATGTTCACCTCTGTAATGAGGTTTCAGAGTTTTAAAATATGTTTACGATGTGCATAGTTGGTGTGCACCGAATGACATCATAGGTGTGCTGCAAAATCGGAAAACTGCTTTGAAATCTTTGGGTTCCGTTTGTTTCTATAGGTGCTAAGCCTTATTTTCACCCCCAGTCGGCCCACCCTGGTGACAGAAGCGCCACCGCGTCATGCTTACGGCACAGATCGGTGTTGGTCTGTATTAGTAATTACTCAAATCGATTTTTACATTATATTCCTTTTCATTGCTTAAACTGTACTAATGGTTCATTTGTACATTTATTCTTCACTTTTTGTTTTGGGAATTGTTTTGTAACAAGAGCTAGTGTTCTTTTTACCCATTTTGTTCTCGTAGCTGGTAGGCTGGATTGGTATTGTGTACACTATTAATTTGGTCCTTTTTTTCTTATGTCTGCTAATGTAATTACTCAGTGCTTTGTATGCCCCTCCTGCCTGGGCCGCAACAAAGCCTGCAGTATTGTATAAATAAATAATAATAAATTGTAAAGAAGACAAAGAACAGAAAACGCTGTGGCATCGCCATCACCATCGCTTGTCTCCGGCGCCCATCTCGCTCGCGCTGAAGCTGTGCCCTGCGGCTGGTAATTCGATCCCTTGTGCCCAAAAGTACTGCCAGTGAAATGTGGATTTAATGGTTGGTTGGAACGTCTAGCGCTGGCAGTACTTTGGGCACTAGGGATCGAATTACCAGCCGCAGGGCACAGCTTCAGCGTGAGCGAGATGGGCGCCGGAGACAAGCGATGGTGATGGCGATGCCGCAGCGTTTTCTGTTCTTTGTCTTCTTTACATTTCCCCCGCGTGAAGAAGTCGCCATCCTGGCGACTCAGGGAGAAGAGACGACCAGAGGGTTGTAATATGGCTTGAGGCGGCTAACGTGGACAACCTCGCGGCCGCGACGGCGGTGGTCGGAAGAAGGGGTGACTGGCTCGATGACGTAGTTCACAGGGGATGTGCGTTCCAAGACGCGATAAGGTCCGTGGTATTTGGTGTCTAGTTTGTTGGTGGCAGGAACGCATAGCCAAACGAAGCTGTCGGCCAGGAACGTGGGAGCAGGGGTATCGGTATCATGCTGATCTTTGCGATAGCCTTGAGTGTTGGAGGTAAACGTGCGAGCTAGCTGCCGGCATTCCTCGGCCTTCTGTGCAATATCTGACAAGGCACTGTACTCAGAGGCATCTGGATGGTATGGCAAAATTGTGTCCAGAGTACAAGATGGTTCACGGCCATATAAGAGAAAGAAGGGCGAAAACCCAGTTGTTGCTTGGGTGGCTGTGTTGTACGCGAACGTTACGAATGGCAGTACCTGGTCCCAGTTGGAGCTTCCCGATTCAGATGTAACATACATTGCGAGCATGTCCCCAAGCGTACGGTTGAAGCGCTCCGTGAGGCCGTTTGTTTGTGGGTGGTACGCGGTTGTAGCCCGATGTATCGATTTGCAAGACGACAGGAGCTCTTGAACTACTTCGGAAAGAAAGACACGACCTCTGTCACTCAGTAGCTCGCGAGGGGCGCCGTGTCGAAGAATGAAGTGGTTTAGAAGAAAATGGGCTACCTCTCGGGCTGTCGCCGCGGAAAGTGCAGCAGTCTCGGCGTAACGGGTCAGGTGATCGACTGCGACGATGACCCATCGATTACCAGCGGCCGTGCATGGTAGCGGACCATAAAGGTCGATTCCCACGCGATCAAACGGGCGAGCTGGACAAGGTAAAGGCTGGAGAGGGCCAGCGGGGTGGCGAGGAATCTTGCGTTGTTGACAGGCGGTACAAGAGCGAATGTAGCGCCGTACGAAATTGTACATTCCCCGCCAGTAGAACCTCTGACGAATTCGATCATAGGTTTTGAGGACGCCGGCATGAGCGCTTTGAGGGTCAATGTGATGGTGGGCACAAACCTCGGAGCGGAGGTGGCGCGGAATGACAAGAAGCCACGTTCTGCCGTCTGAGTTGTAGTTCCTGCGGTAGAGAAGGCCGTCTCGAATGGCGAAATGGGAGGCCTGTCGGCGGAGTGCCCGAGGATGCGTAGCCGCGGAAGTAGTGCCAAGGATATCCAGCAGGTTAGAAACCCAAGGATCTTGTCGTTGCTCGAAAGGCATATCCTCAATGGTGAGTGCTGACAAGAATGCTTGAGGAGGGGACGATGAGTTAGGCGAGCGCACCGGTGACCGAGAAAGAGCGTCGGCGTCAGAGTGCTTGCGGCCAGAGCGGTACACTACACGGATGTCGTATTCCTGAAGCCTGAGAGCCCAGTGCCCGAGACGGCCAGACGGATCCTTGAGAGACGCGAGCCAGCAGAGAGCGTGATGATCTGTAACTACCTCGAAGGAGTGGCCGTATAAGTAAGGGCGGAACTTCGTTACAGCCCACACGATTGCTAAGCACTCCTTTTCGGTAACGGAGTAGTTGGACTCGGCTTTGGTGAGAGCACGGCTTGCGTAGGCGACAACGTATTCGGAGAAGCCAGGCTTGCGCTGGGCGAGGACGGCGCCGAGGCCGACACCACTGGCATCGGTGTGAAGTTCTGTAGGTGCAGTAGGGTCGTAATGGCGAAGGATTGGGGGTGACGTCAGAACATTGCGCAGTGTCGCGAATGCATCATCGCAGGCTGGCGACCAAGAGGAGAGGTTAGGGGTGCCTTTCAAGAGCTGTGTAAGGGGGGCTATGATGGTTGCGAAATTCCGAACAAAACGACGAAAGTACGAGCAGAGGCCCACGAAGCTTCGCAGTTGCTTCAAAGTGGTCGGTTTCGGAAAGTCAGCGACGGCGCGCAGCTTCTCAGGATCAGGCAGAACTCCATCTTTACACACAACATGTCCGAGTATTGTGAGCTGGCGGGCACCAAAGCGGCACTTTTTGAGGTTGAGTTGAAGACCGGCGCGGGTTAGGCAGATGAAGACCTGGCGAAGTCGAGTCAGGTGGGTCGGGAAGTCGGTTGAAAAGACGACGATATCATCGAGGTAGCATAAACAGATGTTCCATTTCAGGCCGCGCAGTACAGTGTCCATCATTCTTTCAAATGTGGCTGGGGCGTTACAGAGTCCGAATGGCATAACATTAAATTCGTATAGTCCGTCTGGAGTAATAAAGGCGGTCTTAGGACGATCCGCCTCTGCCATGGGCACCTGCCAATACCCGGAGCGTAAATCGAGTGAGGAAAAGAATTCTGCGCCTTGCAAACAGTCTAGGGCATCGTCGATTCGTGGGAGGGGGTACACATCACGACGAGTGATTTTGTTGAGGCGGCAGTAATCAACACAAAATCGTATGGAGCCATCCTTCTTTTTAACTAGAACCACAGGAGACGACCATGGGCTACAGGATTCTCTAATTACTCCGCGTTGCAGCATGTCATCGACTTGTTGGGCAATAACACGGCGCTCAGTCGGGGACACCCGATACGGCCGCTGATGGAGAGGTGGGTGAGCGCCAGTGTCGATGAGGTGGGAAACGGTCGTCGTGCGGCCCAAGGAAGATTGCGGAATGTCGAAGGAGGCGCGGAATTGGTGTAGAAGGTCAAGAAGTTGCTCGCGGTGGCGCGGTTCTAGAGCGCTGTCCACGGAATGGTCAAAAAGGTCCCTCTGTAGCGGATCTGAAGCCACACGAGTTGGAGTCAAGGCGTCAACTTGGCAAACAGGGAATGACACATCATCAAAGGTGAACAGAAGGTCCACGGGCTCGATGCGGCCGAGGCACTCCCCTTCGATCAACATAGCGGGAGAGGGAAGAGGATTGGCTACCAGAAGTGTGCTAGCGCCGTTTTTCATGTCAAGGACGGCAAACGGCAGCGGTAAGTGGCGGCAGCGGCAGACAACGTTAGAGGGCACAAAGAGGACTGTCGCGGCGGTGGTAAAAGAGGCAGTGAGGGGAACCAGAACAGCGCTAACGGGTGGGATGGTTGTGTCATGTGCTACGAGGAGTTTGGTCGCAAAACGAGGACACGGCTCGTGGAGCAGGGCATCAGACGGTGCATCACTCGATTCAATAAGCTCTACTTGAGGACTGGCGCAGTCAATGATAGCATGATGCTGGGACAGGAAATCCCAGCCGAGAATGACGTCATGAGAACATGTGGGGAGAACGACGAATTCGATGATGTACAAGGCTGCAGCAATGACGACGCGAGCAGTGCAGATAGCTGTCGGCTGTATACTGTGAGCGGATGCGGTACGAAGCGATAGTCCCTCGAGAGGCGTAGTCACCTTTCGGATGGAGCGGCAGAGTTTTTGGCTGATAACTGATATAGCGGCACCGGTGTCGACGAGCGCAAGAGTATGAACACCTTCAACGATGACAGGAATAACATTCGCGGGATTAAGACGAGGACTTTGAAATTCGGTCGGATACGCAGTTCGTGCCTCGCGAACTGCGGCGGTTAGTTTTTGGGTAGCGGGTCGTCGGCGCATTGGCGAAATGGAGCGGCGACGTGGTGATGGCGAACGACGAGGGCGGAAGTCCGGAGGTTCAGGGGGTGCTGTTGGAGGACCCGATGGGACTGGGAACTGGGGGGCCAAATAAGGTGGCGCAGGCCGTGCATCAAAGGCCATATTTATTCGGCGCCGGCAGTAGCGTGTAGTGTGTCCGGGGATGCCGCAGTGGTAGCAAATAGGCCTGTTGTCCGCAGTGCGCCATGGAGATGGTGTCTGACGCAAGGGGGGAGCAAAGGCTGTTGGTGCGGACCGCATGGGGGGCGAAGCATAGGCATATGCTGGCTCAGGTGGTGGACTTGAAGTGACTTCGGCATACGTGCGACGCAATACTTGAGGAGGAGCCGGCGCGAATGCTGGAGCGTAGCTCAGTGGCGCAACGCCGGATGATGAAACTGTGGGCGTGAGTAACGGCATTGAGGGTGCGACCGGAGCTGATTGAGGAACAGGATTAGGGAGGATTTCAGAGACATGCTGCTGGATTGCATGGCGAAGCTCCGGAACAAGGCCAGTTGTTGACGACTCCTTAACATATGGCTGTAGGGACAGTTGGCGCGCGACCTCCTGACGTATAAAAGCCTTGATGTCTTCAGAGAGGCTAGATGACTCCCTCTCCGCGGCTAATCCAGCGAGTGATGCATCAGGCTGGCGAATCAAAGCACGCTCCTTGCGGAGTTCGTCGTAGCTTTGACAGAGGTCGTATATTTCCTTGACCGTATTGGGACCTTTGGCGATAAGCATGTTGAAAGCGCCGGCATCAATTCCTGTGAGGACATGACGTATCTTAACGGCCTCGGTCATGGTCGGGTCAACGCGGCGACACAAATCAACAATGTCCTCAATATAACTGGTGAACGTTTCACCGGGCAGCTGTAGTCGCGATCGAAGACGCTGTTCCGCGCGGAATTTTCGGACGGCGGGGCGGCCAAAGACATCAGAAAATTTAGTCTTGAAATTTGCCCAGGTGAAAAAGTCCAACTCGTGGTTTCGAAACCACAGATTAGCGACGTCGCTCAAGTAAAAGATGACATTGTTGAGCTTACGGTTGTCGTCCCAGTTATTGTGACGGCTGACCCGTTCGTAAGTGGTCAGCCAATCGTCGACGTCGTCATCGCTGCTTCCGCTGAAGGTAGTCGGGTCCCGTTGACGGAGCGCACCTGTGCAGGTGACGGGCGGAGGCAGGTGCAATGAAGTCGGCTCCGTCATTGGGGTAGTCAATGTTCTGCTGCGAAGTTCCAGGGCGAGATGGGTACAGGGAACTTCAGATTGACCTCCACCAAGTGAAATGTGGATTTAATGGTTGGTTGGAACGTCTAGCAGCGTTTTCTGTTCTTTGTCTTCTTTACAAAATAAATAATATTGAGTGAATAAACCAGTGAATAATTACTTATCCTTTTTCTTTTTTTTTTTTTTTTTTTTTTTTTTTCAGGTTCAGCGTCGCCTTCCCACATTTTCTTTTTAAGGAGGCGTTACTGCTCACCTTCCCTCACAACTGAAGTGCAGCTAATTGAAGAGTTTCTCCGCATCACCTGTCATGTGCATTGCATATATTCACACACTGTGTCAGCATTTTTGTGCCTGTATTCCTTTGCATTTTACGATATGCATGGACAGGCTTTTGCACATATTATCTATATCTTGGATATGTCCATGCAACCTTTCCAGTCGTAAATATGTTTCTGCCATTTCGTTGTCATTCTTCAGGACATTCTGGCGCTACGTTTTTGGGTTCAGTACCTCAATGCATTGCCGCTGCTGTGTTTGGATGTGCGATAAGGGGAAAGGCTTTGCAATGACATCTTCATCTAAGTGACAATTTTTATTTGGGCACTCAGCATTGAGCTTTATTTTAATGAATAACCTGTGGTTTCATTTCCTCCAATATCAAAGGTGTGCTTTCTGTATATATTTCATATTTGTAGGTGGCCTGCTTCCAACATCATCTGTGATATATGAAAGTCTTGCTCATGGCAGTTGATGGCTGAGAAGTTCTCGGAAGATGAGCTGCTGTTCAGAGGGGCATCTAGGTCTACTTAGTATTCAATCCTACCAAAAAGAAAGGGGGGGGAAGGGGGTCACACAGAATACAAATGGATGTTGTGTATATTTTATGAAAGCACTCATGGTGCAAGATAGTTCAAATTCAAATTCAATTTATTTCTGTTAAAACAATGGAGGGGGCTGTCTGGCTGTCTTGTGCTGAAGTTCCTGTATGACATCTGTCTGTCTTGTGCCCACTACTGATTTAACTGTACACCGTTATATATATGTGTATAATGTTTTCTTAATGACTGCTGTGTTGCATTATAGGATTTATTGATCAGCTGTCTAGTGCAGTCTAAACAAATCCTGAGTACAGAATGTGTAAATTTTGAGCAACTGCTGTCACCCGTTCAAGCGTGTGCGTGCCCCCCCCCCCCCCCCCTTTTTATTCACACTTCTCAGTCTGATTGCCCCGATCAAAGATAAATTTTACATCCATGTGCACTGCATTGAATTTTTGTCACCATCTTAAATTTCAGTCCATCTCCAGGAAAGCACCCCCCTCCACTTTTCCAGTAATTTTAGTGTATGAAGGAGGGGGGGGCACTTGCTCGCAATTTTTCGGTAGTCTTGTGCTGGTTGTAATCTGATGGTGCTGACACAAACCTCACTACAGGCCAATTACGCAGGCCTGTCTTGAAAGCCATGCCTGCTTTTCCTTGTTTTTCGTAGTCCTCGGGTCATAATGTGTCCGCTTGTAGTTGGTGGATTTTACAATTGTACACGTGCTGAAATTAAGCAGTTGCAAGCAAGGGCGTTTGAACATGGCATCAGCATCCACTCTTAATGACAGCTGTACCTCTTTCACATGCTTCAAGCTCCCTTCCTTCTAGGTGTACAGGGGCACTTTTGTTTTACTGTGCATTTGAGGATTGCTTACCTTGTGTGAATTGTCAGAAAGAGAATGAATTGAGTATGGCCCCTGGTTATGAGCAATGTTGTTTTACTTTTAGTAAAGTTGCAGCTGGTGTCAATTTGTAGAAACTATGTTTAGATAACCACTTTTGCCATGCTGCAACTGTCAATCAGGTCTCTATAGAATATAGACTGGTTCCCGAACTACCTTGGGGTTATTTCACCTGTAAAAGTAATGCACTTTGTTGAGCTCCATGGCTACTATAATTTTTTGAGTTGAAGATTATGGTTGAAGGAATTTAGTGTTATGCAATTTTGTTTTTGAACGGCAGTGCAGTTAAGTAGTGTTTCTAAATAGATTTTCCTCAGTTATAATGTCCACTCTAGTTTTTTTTTCTTACTGGCTCTTCGTTTTTAAGTCGTAAGCTTTAGAATGCTTGTTGGCTCTAAGTCGGAGCAGTCATTACTCTACGATTGAAGACTCGAATTTTGTTCTTCTGAATTTCAGACCATATTTGCCAATAACAAACTTCCCTTGAGAATATCATCAGCATTCATTAACCCTTCCTGTGAGATGGCCTAGCTGTAAATTGTCATAGTTTTATTAACCTATGCTCTCTCCGGTTGTGCAGGTTCTCCAAAAAATGAGAGCCTGGGCAGCTCACTTTCTCAAGAGAAACCAGTCAGAGGAAAAAGGCAGTACTTGTGCTCTGAGTGCGGGTATGTCACAGACTTCCACGCCACCTTCAAGCAACACCAGGTGACACACTACGGAGAGAGCAACTTTCGGTGCAGCCAGTGCAGCATGGTCTTCACAAGGAAGGAGAGTCTGAAATGTCACCTTCGGACTCACACAGGCGAGAGACCATACGAGTGCTCCCACTGCAGCGACAAGTTTACTTTTAGGAGTAACTTAGCACAGCACCTTCGGACACACACAGGCGAGAAGCCATACCAGTGCTCCCACTGCAACAAGAAGTTTACTCATTGGAGTAACTTAGCAGACCACCTTCGCATTCACACTGGCGAGAAGCCTTACGAATGCACACATTGTGGCAAGAAGTTTTCTTCAAGAAGTTACTTAGCAGTGCACCGTCGCATCCACACTGGCAACAGGCCCCACAGTTGCAGTCTTTGTCCAATGGTGTTTTTAACCAGTTCACACCTGAAGAGACATGTGCAAATCCACAAGAATGACAGATCATTTGTATGTCTCATTTGCTCAAAGGCATTTACTTCCACTGATAGCCTGATGACCCATGAACGAAAAGTTCACCGGAAGTATCGCCGGAAGTTACCGCCTGTTCCATGAAATCTTGGCGTGTTATGGCAGCATTTTGGGGAGTGTACAGATGACTCCGAATTTTTGAGTTTCGAGTTTGTTTGAGTTTGGAGAAATGTGACATCTAATCTGCCAAAGAGACATCTTTAAACCCATGTTCGTGTTTTGTGCACTTTATCTACCACCTTATCATCACTACATAATTTCTATGTGCTCCAGTCTAACTGCTCTCCATCTGTCTATCAATATCAAAAAGCGAATATGGTATTCGAATGTTATAAAGTTAGCATAGGTTATGTTATAAGTTGGCACAGCATACATCCGCTTTTTAAACTCTTAACTCAGTTTCCTTTGTTAAAATCAAAGTTCATAACATTGACAGGACCTTAATTCTACTGCCATGAAAAGCTGGGCAAGTTTGCATTCATAGTTAAACAGGTGTATTCAACTTGTTTATAACATAGGAGGAAGGCAGTAACGCGGTAACTCTTGATTGGTTTTCATTTTTTGCTGTTGCTTGAGCTTTTTAGTTATGTGTAAAGGTTTCTTGGCTCTTGGACCTACTGGTTTCGTATCAGGTGAGTTCTCAGTGAGAAACCTCTATATCTTTCTGCCATGCACCAGTTCAAAAAAGAAAGTCCTTCCAAATAGACACCAAACTCTAGCCAAACCTTTTGTTTTTGGTTTCCAATTTGCAGACAGCACATTTTGCAGATGTCTAAAATAGTCTCATTGCCTTTTAGACCAGTCCGCTTTATTCACAGCAACTTGGGGAGCTCATAAATGGGAGACTGCCGTCTTAGAAATCGTGGCACAGCAACATGTCAGCTACTTTAAAATTAGATATTTCACTTTGTATGATTCTCAGTTCAATGGTAATCTTTTTGTTGAAAGGTTCGTTTCTTTAAATATATCTTCAATGTCATCATGAAAAGGACTGTGTTCTTATGTATTAAGCTCATGCATCGTTTGTAAAAAAGATTATCGGAGATAACGTTTTTAGCTCATGAACGAGCTCATGTAAGAGGTGTTTATGACATCCACATTATCAGTCTTTCTAAAGTTGATCCTTTGAAAAAGTGCTCGCTTTTTCCTCAATTGCCATCAGTAGGTTTTTTTGCCATGGCTGTGGGCGACGTGAATTTATAGTTTTCTGTTTGTGTTGGTACACTGAAAGGCAGTTGCTTATTCCTGTCCAGCTGATATGATGCAGTCCTTTTATCTTTAGACTATGCAGTGGAAACCTTGTCTGCTTGTCCTTTAACAATACAAAAGGTTGTGCTTTAATGCTTTTTTCTTTCATTTCATTTAGAGAGCTATATAAAACAATCACACCAGAGTGTAAATTTTCAACAAATCTAGCTGGCATATTTTCATATTATTGTCTCTTAAGAGAGTCCTTTTCCTACCACGAGATTTTGTACGTGTTAGTATTATCAATGTTCAAGTGAATATTCTCTGTTTTAATCGTGCCCGCTTTTGTAGGTTAAAAGCTGCATTACTTTGAACATTTCCATTAGGACTTCAGTATTGCCTGCAGCTAGAGGTGTCTCAAATATCCCAGATGATCTCTAGAAATATTTTTTGGGTATTAAAGGACTGTCACATATACTTCCATGTAGCTGAATTTGCATACTTGTGTCTCAGAAATCATTAGGTTGACAAAGTATTTCATCCACTTTTGCTTTCATTGCACATTCTTTGACGATCACGTTTATAAATGGTGACCTTCTTGCAAAGCAGTTTGAATAATCTTGTTGGCTTTATTTGGTCCATCTTCTAAGGAAAATTTAACGCTTTGGAGAGCGTGGTTTCTCTAGCAGTTGGTCAGCATCAGCTAGTGCTTGGTTATAAGCAACTGTTCTATTTAGTGGAGCACTTACAAATGTATAATAGTATGCTATTTTTTTTATGTGAAAACACTATCGTGATGTAGACTTTTATCTAAACTCTTCAGGGGGAACGGGGGGCTAAAATCATGATTTTCATCAAAAAAGCGTATTTTTTTTTAATGCATTATGTTTTGTATTGTGCATGTAATAAAGAAACGTCTCAAAAAGTTTGATTGTCATCTGCACATTAGAAATATCAGATTTGTTTTGCGAGATGGGGTGCACTCACCACTGAAATCATTTATGAAGGCTGATGTCAAGACGCAGCTGCACAGCGAGCAAGAAACTGGATGCAGAATGTACCTCCAAGTTCGAATGCTTGTTTTTCGTGCCATCTAGCTGAAAGGAACCTGATATCTAGAGTACGGTAGACAGTTAAAAAGCAAAAGCAGAAGTATGGGAAAATATGGGCTGTGACAACAGCGGATTGTCTGGTAAACCAAAGTAAAAGCTTGGATTGACGAAAATAAAGCATGTAACTTTCTAACGTTTTTTTTTTTTTTTTCGCACCTCTGAGAACGTGGCTAACTAAAGTGCTCGATAAGCTGGAGATAGAATATGGAGCCTGAACGAAGAGTCACGCCCAGCAAGCAACCAAAGGAAGCATTGTACAAGTGCAGACAAGGGCGCTGACAGCTGTAAAGCTGGAAAAAAAGAAAGCTAGAGGCAGCTCAAAGTAATCGCCACAAAGCAGCGTTTTGTTGAAGAGCATGGCCCGATGTATGCACCAGGCCTCTGATTTAACAGTTTAGGCCATATATTTGAATAGCATGTTGTGAAATCTTTCAAATTATATTTCTCAATTTGCACTTTTTTCAAGAGCACCACCATTAGGTAAACTAATATTTCCAAACTTACCAAAGGCTGCTTGCAAGTTGGTTTCTGGAGTACGATTTTGTTAGGAACAAGATAAGGTATCTTTTAGATCCCTAATTATTTTCTAAGATAAACAGTGAAATATGTTGCAAATAATGGCAAAAGAAAAATTGAAGTTTGTATTTAAAGTGCTCAGAATTTTACAAAATTGTCATAAAGCACGCGAAATTGGCCTTATCCTGCACATCGAACTATCAAGAACTTATCTATGCACAAGCAGTTAGTACATCTTCATTAGTTTGGAATTATAATTTTCTTAGGCAGAAGCACCTAATTACACATTACGGCAGCTACAACTTTTTCTGTTTGTGATAAGGTGATGAAACTTAGAATTTAATCTAATAAGGGGAGAATAAGTAGACCCTGAAACTTTTATCGTAATTGGTGCTAGAGTTCAGAAGTTGAGCCTTAGCCTCGCATCCCCTCATAAGCCACGGACATTGCTGAGCACAACTCTTCGGTTGCCGATGCTGGAGAAGTTTGAGCTCTCGTAACTTCATAAAGAACAAAATAATGCAATGTCTTTTCATATCCTTTCTTTCCCTTTGCTTGGAGAATTTTGAGCAAAATTAGGAATGTGGTATTAACATAAGTGAAGCAGACGACGTGATGTGGCACGCTCGCATACTAGCAAATGACTTGTTCCTAGCCACGCCCTTTGAACTCAACACGTTTCCACATTTCCGCGCAAGTTTTTCCTGGCAGTCGTTACCCGGCACCAGCAAGAGTGAGCGATTAGGGTGTCTCGATACCCGCATTGGTGCGCACATTGAGGCAACCTACGAGCGATGCATACGATACGGCATGCCCTCACGCTCCATTCCTGAAAGCAGTGCCTGTGCAGTTATAAATTTTGCACTCGTTTAATTTTGTTTATAGATTCCTTTCTGCTACAGCACATTCAAGGGAAGCAGCACACACTGCTTGCTCTAAGCTGCTTCAGCCGCTTCAGTCTCAGCCATTGTACACAATTGTTGAGTGTACACTCTAACCATTGGTACACCTTACCACCATTGACAGTGATGACAACCTAGAAGTTAACTGTGTGTGTTTTCAAGCAGCGACGTCGGACAGTGCCTGCTTTTGCCTTTGCGGGTTTATGGCAGTGTTGTGTATACTGGCAAAGAAAAACTATCGTGAGCGCACATGAACTGCAGTGGACGCCTGTCATCAAACTACAAGGAGTGCTCCTATGTGCACTCGTCAAGCCAAGCACCAGTGCCAAAGGCCAACGCTCAAGGCTGTAAAAACGGTTAGCTGTAAAAGAGCTATCGCAGTTATGACTGTTTTACAAAATCGTACTGTCAGTCGAGCTCAGTTCGAAGCATTATTCCCGAGACAAAAGTGAACTAATCATTTTGAACAATTTCAACAGCCTTGGCGCCCTAGCCAGATAAATCGGACTGCTTTTTAGTGCGCGGGCAAGGCAGAATCTTTTTCGCAAAAGCGCACAAAATATTGCGTCTTATGAGAACAGCGGAGGGAGCTGGGTTGATATTTGTGCGCAATAGCACATTCATATGCTAGCCCCTAGCTGATCGCAAGATGCATATTTGCATTATTGGGGACACATTATGGTGTATCAATTAGCATGTTCTTCGGGCTGTCTAAAGGTTTGAACCATCGGATGTTACAAACATCAGTATTTGAAATGATTACTTTCTATGGAACCGCTTACGTCTTCTCGCATGTCAGCATAACTTCCTGCTGTGCACTGCCAAGCCAGCGGATGTGTTGGTACGTGCCGTTGCCTCGAGAGTGGAGGCAAGGTAAAGGACTGCAGTGATCGTGCACCCCGATCATGAGCTGGCCGTTTACACATTACAAAATAAAAGGTTATTACCACCAATGTTTATTTCGGCTCATATTGCCTTTTTGATAGCTGTATTTGCGAAATTTAGCGAAAGCAAATATTTCTATTTTTAGGGAATATTAAGTAGAAATTTACTCTTCTTATTCTTTTTTTTCTTGCTGTTCAGAAAAACGGCTGATTATGAGCAACTTTAAGAATTTTATTACAGCATTAAACATCTTTTGTTTTTCCTTTGGTTTCATTCCTGAATTAAAGAATTGAACTCGTTACTAGGGTTTAAAACTTTAATTTAAATTTTAAATCCATGTGCACTGCATTGAATATTTTTGGTACAAAATTTTGTCACCATTTTACATTTCAGTCCATCTCCAGGAAAGCACCACCCTCCACCTTTCCAGTAATTTTAGTGTATGAAGGAGGGGGGGCACTTGCTCGCAATTTTTCGGTAGTCTTGTGCTGGTTGTAATCTGATGGTGCTGACACAAACCTCACTACAGGCCAATTACGCAGGCCTGTTTTGAAAGCCATATCTGCTTTTCCTTGTTTTTTGTAGGCCTCGGGTCATAATGTGTCCGCTTGTAGTTGGTGGATTTTACAGTTGTACACGTGCTGAAATTAAGCAGTTGCAAGCAAGGGCATTTGAACATGGCATCAGCATCCACTCTTAATAACATCTGTACCTCTTTCACATGCTTCACGCTCCCTTCCTTCTAGATGTACAGGGGCACTTCCGTTTTACTGTGCGTTTGAGGCTCGCTTACCTTAGTTGTATCGTCAGAAAGAAAATGAATTGAGTAATGGCCCTTTTCTGTGAGTAATGTTGCTTTACCTTTAGTAAAGTTGCAGCTGGTGGTAATTTGTAGAAACTATAGTTAGATAACCACTTTTGCCATGCTGCAACTGTCAATAAGGTCTCTATAGAATATAGACTGGTTCCCGGGCTACCATGGGGCTATTTCACCTATAAAAAGTAATGCACATTGGCGAGTTCCATGGCTATTATAATTTTTCGAGTTGAAGGTTATGGTTAAGGGAATTTAGTGTTATGCAATTTTATTTTTTAACTGCAGTGCAGTCAAGTAGTGTTTCTAAATAGATTTTCCTCAGTTATAATGTCCACTCTAGTTTTTTTTTCTTACTGGTTCTTAGTTTTTAAGTCGTAAGCTTTAGAATGCTTGTTGGCTCTAAGACGGAGCAGCCTTTACTTTACGACTGAAGACTCGAATTTTGTTTTTCTGAATTTCAGGCCATATTTGCCAATAAGAAACATCACCCAGCATTCATTAACCCTTCCTGTTAGATGGCCTACTTGTAAATTATGTAATAGGTATGTTAACCTGCACTTTCTCCTTTTGTGCAGGCTCTCCAAGAAATGATAGCCAGGGCAGCTCACTTCCTCAAAAGAAACCACTCAGAAGAAAAGGGCGGTACTTGTGCCCTGAGTGTGGGTATACCACAGACTTCCACACCAACATTAAGAATCACAAGCTGACACACTCCGGAGAGTGCAACTTTCGATGCAGCCAGTGCAGCATGGCCTTTGCAAGAAAGGAGACTCTGAAATCTCACTTTCGGACTCACACAGGCGAGAAACCATACCAATGCTCCCACTGCAGTAAGAAGTTTACTCATAGGAGTAACTTAGCAGACCACCTTCGGACTCACACAGGCGAGAAGCCTTACGAGTGCACACATTGTGGCAAAAAGTTTTCTTCAAGAAGTTACTTAGCAGTGCACCGTCGCATCCACACTGGCAACAGGCCCCACAGTTGCAGCCTTTGTCCAATGGTGTTTTTAACCAGTTCACACCTGAAGAGACATGTGCAAATCCACAAGAATGACAGATCATTTGTATGTCTCATTTGCTCACAGGCATTTACTTCGTATGATAGCCTGAAGAGCCATGAACGAAAAGTTCACCGGAAGTATCGCCGGAAGTTACCGCCTGTTCCATGAAATCTTGGCGTGTTATGGCAGCATTTTGGGGAGTGTGCAGATGACTCCGAATTTTTGAGTTTCGAGTTTGTTTGAGTTTGGAGAAATGTGACATGTATCTAATCTGCCAAAGAGACATCTTTAAACCCATGTTCATGTTTTGTGCACTTTATCTACCACGTTATCATCACTACATAATTTCTATGTACTCCAGTCTAACTGCTCTCCATCTGTCTATCAATATCAAAAAGCGAATATAGTATTCGAATGTTATAAAGTTAGCATAGGTTATGTTATAAGTTGGCACAGCATACATCCACTTTTTAAACTCTAACTCAGTTGCCTCTGTTAAAATCAAAGTTCATAACATTGACAGGACCTTAATTCTACTGCCATGAAAAGCTGGGCAAGTTTGCATTCATAGTTAAACAGGTGTATTCATCTTGTTTATAACATGGGAGGAAGGCACTAACGCGGTAACTCTTGATTGGTTTTCCTTTTTTGCTGTTGCTTGAGCTTTTTAGTGATGTGTAAAGGTTTCTTGGCTCTTGGACCCACTGGTTTCGTATCAGGTGAGTCCTCAGTGAGAAACCTCTATATCTTTCTGCCATGCACCAGTTGAAAACAGAAAGTCCTTCCAAATAGACACCAAACTCTAGCCAAACCTTGTTTTTGGTTTCCAATTTGCAGACAGCACATTTTGCAGATGTCTAAAATATAGTCTCATTGCCTTTTAGACGAGTCCACTTTATTCACAGCAACTTGGAGTGCTCATAAATGGGAGGCTGCCGTCCTAGAAATCGTGGCACAGCAACGTGTCAGCTACTTTAAAATTAGATATTTCACTTTGTATGGTTCTCAGTTCAATGGTAATCTTTTTGTTGAAAGGTTCATTTCTTTAAATATGTCTTCAATGTCATCATGAAAAGGACTGTGTTCTTATGTATTAAGCTCATGCCTTGTTTGTAAAAAAGAATATCGGAGATAATGTCTTCAGCTCATGAACGGTGGCTTAAGTACATTACTATGGAACTTAAGTGCTTATTTAGTCTTATGCTTTGGTTTTTGTGAGCAGATTTCTTTTTGCTGCACTGTTTCTTAGCCCTTTCTTCTGAAGTCTAAGAGGTGTTTGTGACATCTACATTATGAGTCTTTCTAAAGTTAATCCTTTGAAAAAGTGCTCGCTTTTTCCTCAATTGCCATCAGTAGGTTTTTTTGCCATGGCTGTGGGCGACGTGAATTTATAGTTTTCTGTTTGTGTTTGTGTTGGCACAATGAAAGGGAGTTGCTTATTCCTGTCTAGCTGACATCATGCAGTCCTTTTATCTTTAGGCAATGCAATGGAAATCTTGTTTGCTTGTCCTTTAACAATACAAAAGGTTGTGCTTTAATTTAAGAGAGCACGTTGCTGGGCTAGTCAGTCATATATTCTTAAACAAGGGAGTTGTGCTTTAATGCTTTTTTCTTTCGTTTCATTTAGAGAGCTGTACAAAACAATCGCACCAGAGTGTAAATTTTGAAAAAATCTGGCTGGCATATTTTCACAAGAGAGTCCTTTCCCTACCACGAGATTTTGTACGTGTTAGTATTATCAATGTTCAAGTGAATCTTCTCTGTTTTAGTCATGCCCTCTTTTGTAGGTTAAAAGCTGCATTACTTTGAACAGTTCCATTAGGATTTCAGTATTGCCTGCAGCTAGAGGTGTCTCAAATATCCCAGATGATCTCTAGAAATATTTTTTGGGTATTAAAGGACTGTCACATATACTTCCATGTAGCTGAATTTGCATACTTGTGTCTCAGAAATCATTAGGTTGACAAAGTATTTCATCCACTTTTGCTTTGATTGCACATTCTTTGACGATCACGTTTATAAATGGTGACCTTCTTGCAAAGCAGTTTGAATAATCTTGTTGGCTTTATTTGGTCCATCTTCTAAGGAAAATTTAACGCTTTGGAGAGCGTGGTTTCTCTAGCAGTTGGTCAGCATCAGCTAGTGCTTGGTTATAAGCAACTGTTCTATTTAGTGGAGCACTTACAAATGTATAATAGTATACTATTTTCTTTATGTGAAAACACTATTGTGATGTAGACTTTTATCTAAACTCTTAAGGCGGAACGGGGGGCTAAAATCGTGATTTTCATCAAAAAATAGTGTTTTTTTTTTTTTATGTAATGTTTTGTATTGTGCATGTAATAAAGAAACTTCTCAACAAGTTTGATTGTCATCTGCGCATTAGAAGTATCAGATTGGTTTTGCGAGATGGGGTGCACTCACCACTCAAATCATTTATGAAAGCTGATGTCAAGACGCAGCTGCATAGCGAGCAAGAAACTGAATGCAGAATGTACCTCCAAGTTCGAATGCTTGTTTTTCGTGCCATCTAGCTAAAAGGAACCTGATATCTAGAGTACAGCAGACAGTTAAAAAGGTAAAACAGAAGTATGGGAAAATATAGGCTGTGGCAACAGCGGATTGTCCGGTAAACCAAAGTAAAAGCTTGGATTCGCGAAAATAAAGCATGTAACTTTCTAACGTTTTTTTTTTTTCCGCACTTCTGAGAACGTGGCTAACTAAAGTGCTCGATAAGCTGGAGATAGAATATGGAGCCTGAACGAAGAGTCACGCCCAGCAAGCAACCAAAGGAAGCATTGTACAAGAGCAGACAAGGGCGCTGACAGCTGTAAAGCTGGAAAAAAAGAAAGCTAGAGGGAGCTCAAAGTAATCGCCACAAAGCAGCGTTTTGTTGAAGAGCATGGCCCGATGTATGCACCAGGCCTCTGATTTAACAGTTTAGGCCATATATTTGAATAGCATGTTGTGAAATCTTTCAAATTATATTTCTCAATTTGCACTTTTTTCAAGAGCACCACCATTAGGTAAACTAATATTTCCAAACTTACCAAAGGCTGCTTGCAAGTTGGTTTCTGGAGTACGATTTTGTTAGGAACAAGATAAGGTATCTTTTAGATCCCTAATTATTTTCTAAGGTAAACAGTGAAATATGTTGCAAATAATGGCAACAGAAATATTGAAGTTTGTATTTAAAGTGCTCAGAATTTTACAAAATTGTCATAAAGAACGCGAAATTGGCCTTATCCTGCACATCGAACTATCAAGAAGTTATCTTTGCACAAGCAGTTAGTACATCTTCATTAGTTTTGAAATTATAATTTTCTTAAGCAGAAGCACCTAATTACACATTACGGCAGCCACAACTTTTTCTGTTTGTGATAAGGTGATGAAACTTGGAATTTAATCTAATAAGGGGAGGATAAGTCAACCCTGAAAATTTTATCGTAATTGGTGCTAGAGTTCAAAAGTTGAGCCTTAGCCTCGCATCCCCTCGTAAGCCGCGGACATTGCTGAGCACAACTCTTCGGTTGCCGATGCTGGAGAAGTTTGAGCTCTCGTAACTTGATAAAGAACAAAATAATGCAATGTCTTTTCATATCCTTTCTGTCCCTTTGCTTGAAGAATTTTGAGCAAAATTAGGAATGTGGTATTAACATAAGTGAAGCAGACGACGTGACGTGGCGTGCGCGCACACTAGCAAATGACTTGTTCCTAGCCACGCACTTTGAACTCAACACGTTTCCACATTTCCGCGCAAATTTTTCCTGGCAGTCGTTAGCCGGCACCAGCAAGAGTGAGCGATTAGGGTGTCTCGATGCCTGCATTGGTGAGCACATCGAGGCAACCTACGAGCGATGCATACGATACGGCATGCCCTCACGCTCCATTCCTGAAAGCAGTGCCTGTGCAGTTATAAATTTTGCACTCGTTTAATTTTGTTTATAGATTCCTTTCTGCTACAGCACATTCAAGGGAAGCAGCACACACTGCTTGCTCTAAGCTGCTTCAGCCGCTTCAGTCTCAGCCATTGTACACAATTGTAGTGTACACTCTAACCATTGGTACACCGTACCACCATTGACAATGATGACAACCTAGAAGTTAACTGTGTGTGTGTTCAAGCAATGACGTCGGACAGTGCCTGCTTTTGCCTTCGCGGGTTTATGGCAGTGTTGTGTATTCTGGCAAAGAAAAACTATCGTGAGCGCACATGAACTGCAGTGGACGCCTGTCATCAAACTACAAGGAGTGCTCCTATGTGCACTCGTCAAGCCAAGCATCAGTGCCAAAGGCCAACGCTCAAGGCTGTAAAAACGGTTAGCTGTAAAAGAGCTATCGCAGTTATGACTGTTTTACAAAATCAGTACTGTCAGTCGAGCTCAGTTCGAAGCATTATTCCCGAGACAAAAGTGAACTAATCATTTTGAACAATTTCAACAGCCTTGGCGCCCTAGCCAGATAAATCGGACTGCTTTTTAGTGTGCGGGCAAGGCAGAATCTTTTTCGCGAAAGCACACAAAATATTGCGTCTTATGAGAACAGCGGAGGGAGCTGGGTTGATATTCGTCCGCAATAGCACATTCATCTGCTAGCCCCTAGCTGATCACAAGACGCATATTTGCATTATTGGGGACACATTATGGTGTATCAATTAGCATGTTCTTCGGGCTGTCTAAAGGTTTGAACCATTGGATGTTACAAACATCAGTATTTGAAATGATTACTTTCTATGGAACCGCTTACGTCTTCTCGCATGTCAGCGTAACTTCCTGCTGTGCACTGCCAAGCGAGCAGATGTGTTGGTACGTGCCGTTGCCTCGAGAGTGGAGGCAAGGTAAAGGACGGCAGTGATCGTGCACCCCGATTATGAGCTGGCCGTTTACACATTACAAAAAAAAAGGTTATTACCACCAATGTTTATTTCGGCTCATATTGCCTTTTTGATAGCTGTATTTGCGAAATTTAGCGATAGCAAATATTTCTATTTTTAGGGATTTAGGGAATATTAAGTACAAATTTACTCTTCTTATTTTTTTTTTTCTTGCTGTTCAGAAAAACGGCTGATTATGAGCAACTTTAAGAATTTTATTACAGCATTAAACATCTTTTGTTTTTTCCTTTGGTTTCATTCCTGAATTAAAGAATTGAACTCGTTACTGGGGTTTAAAACTTTAATTTAAATTTTAAATCCATGTGCACTGCATTGAATATTCTTGGCACAAAATTTTGTCACCATTTTACATTTCAGTCCAGCTACAGGAAAGTACCACCCTCCACCTTTCTAGTAATTTTAGTGTATGAAGGAGGGGGGGCACTTGTTCGCAATTTTTCGGTAGTCTTGTGCTGGTTGTAATCTGATGGTGCTGACACAAACCTCACTACAGGCCAATTACGCAGGCCTGTTTTGAAAGCCATGCCTGCTTTTCTTTTTCCTTGTTTTTTGTAGTCCTCGGGTCATAATGTGTCCGCTCGTAGTTGGTGGATTTTACAATTGTACACGTGCTGAAATTAAGCAGTTGCAAGCAAGGGCATTTGAACATGGCATCAGCATCCACTCTTAATGACATCTGTACCTCTTTCACATGCTTCATGATGCTCCCTTCCTTCTAGATGTACAGGGGCACTTTCGTTTTACTGTGCGTTTGAGTCTTGCTTACCTTAGTTGTATCGTTAGAAAGAAAATGAATTGAGTAATGGCCCTTTTCTGTGAGTAATGTTGCTTTACCTTTAGTCAAGTTGCAGCTGGTGGTAATTTGTAGAAACTAAACAGATAACCACTTTTGCCATGCTGCAACTGTCAATAAGGTCTCTATAGAATATAGACTGGTTCCCGGGCTACCATGGGGCTATTTCACCTATAAAAGTAATGCACATTGGTGAGTTCCATGGCTATTATAATTTTTTGAGTTGAAGGTTATGGTTAAGGGAATTTAGTGTTATGCAATTCTATTTTTGAACTGCAGTGCAGTTAAGTAGTGTTTCTAAATAGATTTTCCTCAGTTATAATGTCCACTCTAGTTTTTTTTTCTTACTGGTTCTTCGTTTTTAAGTCGTAAGCTTTAGAATGCTTGTTGGCTCTAAGTCGGAGCAGCCATTACTCTACGACTGAGGACTCGAATTTTGTTTTTCTGAATTTCAGACCATATTTTCCAATAAGAAACATCACCCAGCATTCATTAACCCTTCCTGTGAGATGGCCTAGCTGTAAATTATGTAATAGTTCTGTTAACCTGCACTTTCTCCTTTTGTGCAGGCTCTCCAAGAAATGATAGCCAGGGCAGCTCACTTCCTCAAAAGAAACCACTCAGAAGAAAAGGGCGGTACTTCTGCCCTGAGTGTGGGTATACCACAGACTTCCACACCAACATTAAGAATCACCAGCTGACACACTCCGGAGAGTGCAACTTTCGATGCAGCCAGTGCAGCATGGCCTTTGCAAGAAAGGAGACTCTGAAATCTCACTTTCGGACTCACACAGGCGAGAAACCATACCAATGCTCCCACTGCAGTAAGAAGTTTACTCATAGGAGTAACTTAGCAGACCACCTTCGGACTCACACAGGCGAGAAGCCTTACGAGTGCACACATTGTGGCAAAAAGGTTTCTTCAAGAAGTTACTTAGCAGTGCACCTTCGCATTCACACTGGCGAGAAGCCTTTCGAATGCACACATTGTGGCAAGAAGTTTTCTTCAAGAAGTTACTTAGCAGTGCACCGTCGCATCCACACTGGCAACAGGCCCCACAGTTGCAGCCTTTGTCCAATGGTGTTTTTAACCAGTTCACACCTGAAGAGACATGTGCAAATCCACAAGAATAAAAGATCATTTCTATGTCTCATTTGCTCACAGGCATTTACTTCCTACGATAGCCTGAAGAGCCATGAACGAAAAGTTCACCGGAAGTATCGCCGGAAGTTACCACCTGTTCCATGAAATCTTGGCGTGTTATGGCAGCATTTTGGGGAGTGTGCAGATGACTCCGAATTTTTGAGTTTCGAGTTTGTTCGAGTTTGGAGAAATGTGACATGTATCTAATCTGCCAAAGAGACATCTTTAAACCCATGTTCATGTTTTGTGCACTTTATCTACCACCTTATCATCACTACATAATTTCTATGTGCTCCAGTCTAACTGCTCTCCATCTGTCTATCAATATCAAAAAGCGAATATAGTATTCGAATGTTATAAAGTTAGCATAGGTTATGTTATAAGTTGGCACAGCATACATCCACTTTTTAAACTCTAACTCAGTTTCCTTTGTTAAAATCAAAGTTCATAACATTGACAGGACCTTAATTCTACTGCCATGAAAAGCTGGGCAAGTTTGCATTCATAGTTAAACAGGTGTATTCATCTTGTTTATAACATGGGAGGAAGGCACTAACGCGGTAACTCTTGATTGGTTTTCCTTTTTTGCTGTTGCTTGAGCTTTTTAGTGATGTGTAAAGGTTTCTTGGCTCTTGGACCCACTGGTTTCGTATCAGGTGAGTCCTCAGTGAGAAACCTCTATATCTTTCTGCCATGCACCAGTTGAAAACAGAAAGTCCTTCCAAATAGACACCAAACTCTAGCCAAACCTTGTTTTTGGTTTCCAATTTGCAGACAGCACATTTTGCAGATGTCTAAAATATAGTCTCATTGCCTTTTAGACGAGTCCACTTTATTCACAGCAACTTGGGGTGCTCATAAATGGGAGGCTGCCGTCCTAGAAATCATGGCACAGCAACGTGTAAGCTACTTTAAAATTAGATATTTCACTTTGTATGGTTCTCAGTTCAATGGTAATCTTCTTATTTTGAGGTTTGTTTCTTTAAATATGTCTTCAATGTCATCATGAAAAGGACTGTGTTCTTATGTATTAAGCTCATGCCTTGTTTGTAAAAAAGAATATCGGAGATAATGTCTTTAGCTCATGAACGGTGGCTTAAGTACATTACTATGGAACTTAAGTGCTTATTTAGTCTTGTGCTTTGGTTTTTGTGAGCAGATTCCTTTTTGCTGCACTGCTTCTCAGCCCTTTCTTCTTAAGTCTCATCTACATTATGAGTCTTTCTAAAGTTAATCCTTTGAAAAAGTGCTCGCTTTTTCCTCAATTGCCATCAGTAGGTTTTTTTGCCATGGCTGTGGGCGACGTGAATTTATAGTTTTCTGTTTGTGTTGGTACACTGAAAGGGAGTTGCTTATTCCTGTCCAGCTGATATGATGCAGTCCTTTTATCTTTAGACTATGCAGTGGAAATCTTGTCTGCTTGTCCTTTAACAATACAAAAGGTTGTGCTTTAATTTAAGAGAGCACGTTGTTGGGCTAGTCGGTCATATATTCTTAAACAAGGGAATTGCGCTAAAAAAAGACACGGAAGACCATGTCCATGTCCACGACTGTCCATGTCCTCTTCTCATCCTTGTCTTCTTTAGCGCAATTCCCTTGTTTAAGAATTGTGCTTTAATGCTTTTTTCTTTCATTTCGTTTAGAGAGCTGTACAAAACAATTGCACCAGAGTGTAAATTTTCAACAAATCTGGCTGGCATATTTTCACATTATTGTCTCTTAAGAGAGTCCTTTCCCTACCACGAGATTTTGTACGTGTTAGTATTATCAATGTTCAAGTGAATCTTCTCTGTTTTAGTCATGCCCGCTTTTGAAGGTTAAAAGCTGCATTACTTTGAACAGTTCCATTAGGATTTCAGTATTGCCTGCAGCTAGAGGTGTTTCAAATATCCCAGATGATCTCTATAAATATTTTTTGGGTATTAAAGGACTGTCACATATACTTCCATGTAGCTGAATTTGCATACTTGTGTCTCAGAAATCATTAGGTTGACAAAGTATTTCATCCACATTTGCTTTGATTGCACGTTCTTTGACAATCACGTTTATAAATAGTGACCTTCTTGCAAAGCAGCTTGAATAATCTTGTTGGCTTTATTTGGTCCATCTTCTAAGGAAAATTTAATGCTTTGGAGAGCGTGGTTTCTCTAGCAGTTGGTCAGCATCAGCTAGTGCTTGGTTATAAGCAACTGTTCTATTTAATGGAGCACTTACAAATGTATAATATGCTATTTTTTTTTGTGTGAAAACACTATCGTGATGTAGACTTTTATCTAAACTCTTAAGGGGGAACGGGGGGCTAAAATCATGATTTTCATCAAAAAAGCGTGTTTTTTTAAAAATGTATTATTTGTATTGTGCATGTAATAAAGAAACGTCTCAAAAAGTTTGATTGTCATCTGCGCATTAGAAATATCAGATTTGTTTTGCGAGATGGGGTGCACTCACCACTCAAATCATTTATGAAAGCTGATGTCAAGACGCAGCTGCATAGCGAGCAAGAAACTGAATGCAGAATGTACCTCCAAGTTCGAATGCTTGTTTTTCGTGCCATCTAGCTAAAAGGAACCGGATATCTAGAGTACAGCAGACAGTTAAAAAGGCAAAAACAGAAGTATGGGAAAATATAGGCTGTGGCAACAGCGGATTGTCCAGTAAACCAAAGTAAAAGCTTGGATTGGCGAAAATAAAGCATGTAACTTTCTAACGTTTTTTTTTTTTTTCGCACTTCTGAGAATGTGGCTAACTAAAGTGCTCGATAAGCTAGAGATGGAATATGGAGCCTGAACGAAGAGTCACGCCTAGCAAGCAACCAAAGGAAGCATTTTACAAGTGCAGACAAGGGCGTTGACAGCTGTAAAGCTGGAAAGAAAAGAAAGCTAGAGGCAGCTCAAAACAATCGCCACAAAGCAGCGTTTGTTGAAAAGGATGGCCCAATGTATGCACCAGGCCTCTTTGATTTAACAGTTTAGGCCATATATTTGAATGTCAGGTTGTGAAATCTTTCGAATCATTTTTATCAATTTGCACTTTCTTCAAGAGAACGACCATTAGGTAAACTAATATTTCCAAACTTACCAAAGGCTGCTTGCAAGTTGGTTTCTGGAGTATGATTTTGTTAGGAACGAGATAAAGTACCTTTTAGATCCCAAATTATTTTCTAAGATAAGAAACAGTGAAATATATCGCAAATAAGGGCAACAGAAAAATTGAAGTTTTTATTTAAAGTGCTCAGAATTTTACAAAATTGTCATAAAGAACGCGAAATTGGCCTTATCCTGCACATCCAACTACCAAGAAGTTATCTATGCACAAGCAATTAGTATATCTTCATGAGTTTTGAAATTATAATTTTCTTAAGCAGAAGCACCTAATTACACATTACGACAGCTACAACATTTTTCTGTTTGCGGTAAGGTGATGAAACTTGGCATCTATTCTAATAAGGGGGGCATAAGTCAACCCTGAAAATTTTATCGTAATTGGTGCTAGAGTTCAAAAGTCAAGCCTTAGCCTCGCATCGCCTCTTAAGCCGTGGACACTGCTGAGCACAACTCTTCGGTTGCCGATGCTGGAGAGGTTTGAGCTCGTAACTTGATAAAGAACAAAATAATGCAACGTTTTTTCATATCCTTTTTTTCCCTTTGCTTGAAGAATTTTGAGCAAAATTAGAAATGTGGTATTAACATCAGTGAAGCAGACGACGTTGTGATGTGGCACACGCGCACACTAGCAGATGACTTGTTCTTAGCCACGCCCTTTGCACTCAACATGTTTCCACATTTCCGCGCAAGTTTTTCCTGGCAGTCGTTAGTCGGTGCCAGCAACAGCGAGCGATTAGGGTGTCTCGATGCCCGCGTTGGCATGCGCATTGAGGCATCTTACGAGCGATGCATACGGTACAGCATGCCCTCACGCTCCATTCCTGAAAGCAGTGCCTGTGCAGTTATAAATTTTGCACTCGTTTAATTTTGATCGCCTATTGCAAAGATAACAGCCTGTCCCTTCTGCAAGCCATTTCGAAGAACTTCATGCAAGTAAAACCGTCTGCCACCAGGATAAAAAGCAAAGCTGTTGACCTGTGCAAATCCATAGAGCTGCAGAGCCTGGCGAGAGATATTTTGAACTCTACTGTGAGCAATTTGTCTATCTACTTTGCAGTGAAGACCCATAAACCAGGTGCGCTGTTTAGAGCCATAGTTAGCGAGAAAGGTACATGGCAGCAACATATTAGCCGTTTTTTGCTTAAGAACCTGAAAGACTTGCATGTTTCGGACCCTTTTTCCACAAAAAATTCTTTTGATGTAGTCAGCATGTTGGAGAGGGAAAAGAATGTCGGTTACGCCTTCTCCGTAGATGTCATAGATCTTTTTTACTCGGTGCCCCATAGCGACCTGTTCATCGCTATTCGACAATGCATTGAAGCTAGCGAAACCATTGCATTTCAAAAAAACAAGGCAGGGGATAGCGTTGAAAATTTTATGTCTCTTTTAGAGTTTTATATTAAGTCCACTTTCATCCAGTTTGACAACCGGCGGTTCCTACAACGCCAGGGCATTTGCATTGGTTCGTGTGTAGCTCCAGTCTTATGTAATATTTTTCTTGCATCTATTGACAACATCTTGGCATCACTAACTGACGACAGAACTGTCCTAAAAATTTTTAGATATGTAGATGATTTTTTAGTGATTTTAAATAGACATGACACAGGCCGCTATGCGGAGACTGCTGAGAATATTAGAAATGTTTAAGCAACATGGGAAGGGGCTCTCTTTCACATTTAAGCTTCCTGAGCAGGACTGCCTCCAGCTTTTAGACCTGAACATTAAGCTGGGGGACAGAAGTGTGTGCTGGCGTTGCCTACCTAGGGCGAAGAAAGATTTCTTGCCATTCGACTCGGCCCAGTCAAAAACTGTTAAGAGGGCTGTTGCCGCCCTCTCTATGGAATCTGCACTCCTCAAGTCGTGCTCTCACGTCATGTGGGCGAGCTTTTAGGGTGAGGTGAGTAGACTGTGTAAAGCAGGGTTCCCAGACCATGTTTTGGCTGGCGTCACTGAAGCATTGCTGCAAAAACTCAAGGGCAAGCCAAAGGGGCAACGTCGGAAAGAAACCCCTTTCGTGGAGCCAAGCCAGTGGCGATACCTCATATACACAAAGTGTCCCACAATTTAAAACGAGTTGGCAACAAGTACGGAGTCGCCATGGTCTTCTCCGCCCCCTGCAAATTGGTCAAGATGTGCCCCAAGGTTACCAGCAGTGCTAAAGCAACATCGGGGTGTGGAAAGAAACACTCGAAATGTAAGGTGTGCCACGGGAGTGGTCTACGAGATCCCCCTTACGTGTGGCAAGGTGTATGTCGGTCAGACCGGGCGCTGCGTTAATGAGCATGCCAGTGAACATCACAGGTCTTTAGGGAACGCATCAGATTCGTTCCAAAACCTGCCCATCCATTGCTGCTCCTGCTTTGATGAAAACAAAAAAAGCTATGAACCACGATTTGGAGAGATTAAAATTCTAACCAGAAGCAAAGACAGATTAGCTCGCGAGCTCGCAGAAGCCATTTTTTATCAAGGAGAGGGGGGGCGGGTGTGTCAGCACCACTTCTATATCTCTGCATGAAAGTGAGCATAGATTGTTAAAAGATGCGAGGTTATGACAAGTGTTACCTGAGAGCCCTTTTTTTTTTTTTTTTCCGTCCTACCTTTCAAGACATGTGCAGGTGTTCATCATCTTTGGGCTATATATTTGTACACATGTATCTTTCAATAAACTTAGTTGGAGTCAACGCCTGTCCCGTTCGTCTTTCTGTGTTTTCTGTCTAATATTTAGTGCTGTTGTTTCCTTTGGTTAAACACAATGTCAGACCAACTAGCCCAGCAAGAGATACTGTCGTTTAATTTTGTTTATAGATTTCTTTCTGCTCCAGCACATTCAAGGGAAGCAGCACACACCGCTTCCTCTAAGCTGCTTCAGCTGCTTCAGCCGCTTCAGTCCATTGTACACCATTGTAGAGTGCACACTCTAACCATTGGTACACCGCACCATCATGGTAGCCATCGACAATGACAACCGAGGCCTTGGTTGAACTCTCTTCATAAATGGTTTTCTAGAAGTTAACTGTGTGTGTGTTCAAGCAGCGGCGTCGGATAGTGCCTGTTTTTGCCTTTGCGGGTTTATGGCAGTGTTGTGTATACTGGCAAAGAAAAACTATCGTGAGCACACATGGACTGCAGTGGACGCCTGTCATCAAGCTACAAGGAGTGCTCCTATGTGCACTCGTCGAGCCAAGCACCAGTGCCGAGGCCAACGCTCAAGGCTGTAAAAACGGTTAGCTGCAAAAGAGCTATTGCGGTTATGACTGTTTTACAAAATCAGTACTGTCAGTCGAGTTCAGTTCGAAGCATTATTCCCGAGACAAAAGTGAACGAATCATTTCGAACAATTTCAACAGCCTTGGCGCCCTAGCCAGATAAATAAGACTGCTTTTTAGTGCGCAGGCACGGCAGAATCTTTTTCGCGAAAGCGCACGAAATATGTGTCTTATGAGAAGAGCGGAGGGAGCTGGGTTGACATTCGTCCGCAACAGCACATTCATCTGCTAGCCCCTAGCTGATCGCAAGACTCATATTCGCATTATTGGAGACACATTCATCATCATCATCATCAGCCTGACTATACCCGCTGCAGGGCGAAGGCCGCTCACATAATTCTCCAATTAACCCAGTTCTGCGCTAGCTGCATCCACTTGACCCCTGCAAACTTCTTAACCTCATCCACCCACCTAACTTTCTGCTGCCCCCTGCTACGCTTTCCTTCCCTTGGAATCCAGTTTGATACCCTAAGCGACCATCGGTTTTCCTCTCTTCGCGCTACATGTCCTGCCCATGCCCATTTCTTCTTAATTTCAACTAGAATCTCAGTAACTTAAGTTATTTCTCTGACTCGCTCTGCACGCTTCTTATCTCTTAATTTTACCCCTACCATTTTTCCTTCCATAGCCCTTTGAGTTGTCCTCAACTTAAGTAGAACCCTCTTGGTTAGCCTCCACGTTTCAGCCCCATAGGGGACACATTATGGGGTATCAATTTGCATGTTCTTCGGGCTGTCTAAAGGTTTGAACCATCGGATGTTACAAACATCAGTATTTGAAATGATTACTTTCTATGGAACCGCTTACATCTTCTCGCACGTGAGCGTAACTTCCTGCTGTGTACTACCAAGCCAGCGGATGTGTTGGTATGTGCCGTTGCCTCGAGAGTGGAGGCAAGGTAAAGGACGGCAGTGATCGTGCACCCTGATCATGAGCTAGCTGTTTACACATTACAAAAAAAAAAAAGAGGTTTTTACCACTGATGTTCATTTTGGCTCATATTGTCTTTTTGATAGCTGTAGTTGCGAAATTTAGCGAAAGGAAATATTTCTATTTTTAGAGAATATTAAGTACAAATTTACTTTTTATTTTTTTATTTTTTATTTCCAGGTTATTCAATGAAAAACGGCTGATAAAGAGCAACTTAAAGACCCATATATAAGAATTTTATTACAGCATTAAACATCTTTTGTTTTTCCTTTGGTTTCATTGTTGAATTGAAGAATTGAACTCGTTACTGGGGCTCACTGTTTTGTTTCCTTACCAGTAAAGTCTAGGAGACCTTTCATCCTACACCATAGGTGTGAGCAGAGTTATACATTAGTGAGAGCCAAGTTTTACCGCATCACCTCCCCCCCCCCTCTCTCTAGCACCCCTACTGCCAAAACAGCGTCGAAATGAGATGACAAATGACAATGCATACAACACACTTAGTGCTTAAGAACTAAAACAGTCTTTGCCTAGGATGCAGAATTGAAAATCACCCGATGACACGCTTCTCACAACGATTCCTTAATTGAGTCCCCGGCTTTCCAGAGGAAAAGGTGGCTTGGAACGCCACCTTTGAACGCTAGCACAGCACCCCAATTGCCAGTATATAGTAAAAAAATCTGTGTGGCCATAACCCTGCACTTTTAAAAATGACGGCACAAGTCTGACAATGAAGGCATGGGGGCAACTTGATGCCCTCCAGAGGATTTCGAGAAAGGGGGGGGGGGGGGGGGGCGTCCCCCTTCTCTCTGCGCACGCCCACGTCCTACACCACAGATCTGCTATCCATAGTGCAATTCAGCCTTATTCACTTTTGTGGTATAGAGACAGTCCTTGATATGTGCTGGTGTTTGTACTTTTTTTTTCCAAACAAATGCCATGCAGTGGCTCAAAATGTCTAGGTTTTTTACCAGCTACAATTCCAACTGTACCTTTATTATTATAATCTGTTTATGACTTGTCGGCATGATAGGTAATTCTGCTTTCATAGTAAAAATTTTTGTTCATAGCTGAGTTGTCTTTGATCCTAGCCTAGTGCAGCAGCCAGCACAAATGCAAGCTATAGTATAATCCCAAAGTGAGAGCATGCTCTCTGTAAATTAACCCTTCCATTGTTAAGTCAACAGTTCATGCATTGAAAGGTATTAATCTCAACTTTAGAAGCAAGCTTTTCTGCAGTGTGTTATTTTACTAGCCTGCATCATGGTGCTCATTTATCTCGCATAATTCTGTGTTATCCGTACTTTGTATTCAAGTTTATGTACAGTGTATTCTTTACTCTATTCAAGACATTCTGACTGTGCCTTCTAGTTTTGCTGGCTTGTAGCTGCCATACTTTGCCGCAAAAGGGGCTACATTTGCCAAAGCAGAAAAGACTGCTAATTTAGAGTTCAAAGAAGTGGCCAGATCATTTTGAGCACCAGATTGTGGAATCCACAGCATTTGGGTACACCTTATTCATAGAATGGTTTGTGTGAAGTTTGCTGAACTTCCTGATGCGATATTGGCATGAAGAAATCAGCCTTTCACCTTGTCCTGTGGCAGCCATATTCTCATTAGCCAGATGTGCTTGTTGATCAGAGTGCCTTTGTGCCTCTGAAATCAGGTCCTTATTATCATCAAGTCATTTCACTTTGAGATGCACTGATCTATAAATAATTTTTCAGTCATTGCATTTGAGCTCTGGGCTTCAATGTAAATAAATATGGCAATATCTAGAGCATGAATAATGTGAGAAACATCACCTGGACTTGTACACTAGTTTCTCATAGTGCGAAACCGACTTTTACAGCTCGACATGACTATTGGCATTAGGAACTTTGAATAATTGGGGATTTGGGTTTTATAGAGAGAAAAAGTTTAACGGCCTTCTTTTTTCTCTAGGGGTGTGTGAATATTAAAATTTTTTCATTTGAATGCGGATAAGAAATTTCTTATTGAATATTTGGTCAGTGAAAAAGAAATGGAAATTAGAAATAGGAAACATTGATTGTCTTGTTAATTTCAGAACTCACATGTATTTGCAAATAAAATTAAACTACAATTGTGCAGAAATGCATACTCTGGTGAAAAAATCTAGTATAAATTTTTACAGAATTTTTTGAACTGGCTTTATGTACACATGAAGGACCTTATTGGAGCTGTGGTATCACTGCTGAGTACACCAAGCTCTCGTATGTTCAGCCTTCAAAGGACCAAAAAAATACCCATCGAATGAGCCTGAAAAAGGCTGCCGAAAAACATTTGCTTCACAGTTATTTTATCTGATAAACACTTGCATGATGCTTATCTGCATTTGAGATAAAACTGAAGCGAGGAAGACGTTTTTCTTCCAGGCTTCGTCAACTGCTTCCCTTTGCGCAGTGTCGGGAAGGCCCTCTTCAAAAAGCGCAGTGGGGCCGCTTTTGAAGACGAATTTTCGTGAAGAGTGCTTTCCCGGCACTGCAAGACTGCATGTTCAAGCATTGCAGTGAAGCTGCTTTGAGTTCGAATGTTTTCGGTATATTTGGTAATTTTCAGATGTTTAAAATCCAAACGTCAGTTTTTCGAATACGAATCGAATGACAAGCATATTCTATCTGTATTCAAATATTTAGCACCTCTAGTTTCCTTTTTTTGCTCTACATGCTAATTCATGCATTTTCCATACTGTTGCACGGAAAGACATTTGCAATGCAAACGAGACTCCTTTCAAGTAAGTAATTTCATGTAAGCACAGCTTTATGTATTCTCCAGTGGTCACAGGAGTAAACAAAATACTATCCGTGCCTGGGCTCATCGCCTCTTTCAAACTGTTGAGCAAGCATTGGTGCTGCCCATCTTTTCCTTTGGATTCTTCAGTGGTTTGCAGAACGACCTGTTTGTTGTCACATGTCTAATTCGTTTATGTATGAAAAAAAAAGGAAGTAAAATAAGGGCATCAGCAATATTGGAGAAACATTCTGGGCAATGATTATTTATTTTCTCTTGTTATTTATTTTGCAGGTTCAGGACCACCTTCTCACATTTTCCTTTTAAGAAGGCATTGATGTTCACCTTCCCTCACAACTGAAGAACAGCTAATGGAAGAGTTCCTCAGCATCACCTGCTCTGTGCATTTCACATTTACACACTGTTGCGAATTGCTGTGCCTGTATTCCTTTGCATTTCACAATATCTGTCAACAGGCTTTTGTGCAGTTGTAACTAATATATCTATGTATTTGTTTTGATTAATGACTTCTGTATAGCAATATAACATTTTTTGATCAGCTATGAGTGCAGCTGTCTGCACACATCCCAAGTGCCGAAGGTATAATAACATTGTACAACATAAAGTGGACTTTAAAAGCGCTGTTTTGATAGCAGCTCTCATTAGGTCAGAGTAGCTTGCCTCTGGTCTTATTGTTGAGGAGTGCGATGATTCGAAATTTTTAGTATGAATCAAATATGACTGTTATTCAATTTATATTTCAGAAACTGATATTATTTTTGAATATTTGAAAATTACTGAATACAATTTTTAATTCACCCCCACTGCATATTTAATTCACCCCCAATTCACCCCCACCCCCCAGTGCATGCTTCACCATAATGCTTGCTCGCATTGACTGTGCAGAAGAGGGTCTTCCCAACAGTGTGCTCAAGTGAAGCACTTGAAACCAGAAAAAGATGCAGTTCTCACATGATTCAATCTCAAATGTAGGCAACCATCTGGCCGGTTTTCATGAGGTAAAATTACTGTAATGGAAACGTTTTCAGTAGTTTATTTTGGCCCATACAATAATTCAAGCAGTTGGTTGGTTCGGGCATTTTTTCTCTGGTACCATGGAAGTCGAAACTAGAATTTACTGCGTTCAGCAGTGATATGACAGCTCCACCCAGTTTCATGCAGGTCCTCCCTGTATAGAAAACTTGTGCTTGATTTTTCAGTAAGCTGTACACTTCCGTGCAATTCTAGGTTAAATTTATTTGCAAATACCATGTCAATTCTTAAACAGGAAAAGACTTAGTCATTTTCTATATTGTTTTCTGCAGATTAGGTATTCGACATTCAAAAGCATTTCTTCCCATAATCGATTTGTATTAGAAAATTTCGATGGTCACACAGCCCTACCTGTATATATGGAGTGATACCAAGTGTTATTGTAATTTGATGGTGGTAACTCTCTACAGGATAGGGTTTGTGCAGACCAGTTTTGAAAGCCGTGTGTGCTTTTCCTTATTCTGAGTACTCAGCTCATGATACATCGGCTCATGCTTGGTGTATTTTGCAACTGCACATATGCTGAAATTATTGAGATAAATGCAAGATTCATTTAACATGGGATCAGTTTCCCATTTAACACATCTGTAGCTCTAAGAAATGAATTTCTCTTTCACATTCTTCTTACTCCCTTCCTTCAAGCTTTACCAATGTACTTTCTTTTGTTATGCTGTGCTTTTGAGGCATGCTTGCCTTGGTAGAACTGCCAAAGGCGAAGTTAATTTAGTAATGGCATATTATTGCGACCAATGTTGCTATGCTTTTAATAAATTTGCAGTTGGTGCAAATAGAGTGAAACTTCATTTGAATACCCACTATTGCTGTGGTGCAACTGTCAGTTAGGTGTCCTTGTAGGGCATATACTGTTTCCTGGACTACCATGGAGCCATTTCTCCTGTAAAAGTAATGCTCACCGATAGGCTTCATGGGTATCATATTTTTGAAGAGGTGAAGGCGCTAAAAACGGTCTGTAATTACTGTTGATGCAGTTCTGTTTTTGAACTGCGGTTAAGTTATATAGTGTTTCAGAATTGTAGGCTTTTATGAGCTTAATGTCAACACATTTTATTTTTTACTACTGGCTCTTTGTTAACTGTGGTGCCTTTGAGATATGCTTGTTGGCTTTAAGTTGGATAATCTGTTACTTCACAATGCAAGTCTTTAAATTTGTTTTGCTAAATTTTGCACCACATATCCCTGTAACATTAAAAACCCCTTAAAAATATCCTCACCTTCCATTAACCTTTCCTCTGAGGTGAGCCTGCTGTAAATCACAGTTTTGTTAACTTGTGCTTTATTTTCTTGTGCAGGCTCACTGACAAAAGACAGCCGGAGTAGCTCACTTATACAAGAGAAACCACCAGGTGGAAAAAGGTTCCTGTGCCGTGAGTGCGGGTATGCCACAGAATTCCGCAACAGGTTCAAGAACCACCAGCTGACTCACTCTGGGGAGCGTAACTTTCGGTGCAGCCAGTGTGGCCTGGCCTTTGCATGGAAGGAGAGTCTGAAATGCCACCTTCGCACTCACACAGGCGAGAGGCCATACCAATGCTCCCATTGCAGCAAGAAGTTTACTCGTGCGAGTAACTTAGCAGAGCACCTTCGCATCCACACGGGTGAGAAGCCTTACGAGTGCACACATTGTGGCAAGAAGTTTACTACTGGCAGTAAGTTAACAGTGCACCTTCGCATCCACACTGGCGAGAGGCCCTACAAGTGCAACCTGTGTCCATTGGCCTTTGTGACCAATTCGGACTTGAATAGTCATGTACGAAGCCACAAGCAAGAAAAGCCATTTGTATGCCAGTTTTGCTCTGTGGCATTTACATTCAGGAAAGACCTGAAGCGCCATGAACAGAAAGTTCACCATCTGTCATCAGCTGTTCCATGAACTATTGGCACATTTGGCAGCATTTTGGTGAGTGCAGATTGCACAACAGTTTGGAGAAAAGTGCCGTTTACCCATGTACCTAATCTGCCAAGTTGTGCACTTTAACTGCAATCTTATAATCACAAACTTCCTGCAAACTGCTTTCTAGCTGTCTATTGATATTAAAATCAGTGTTGTACTCGAAGCTTATGGAGTTGGCACATTTAATAATACCGATTATTTCTTAAATATAATTTCTCTGCCATTTTGACTGACAAAAGATGCACAATGATACTGAATTTATATTTCAAAACTATTAGTATTGTCAGTTTATCAAATGAATGTCTCTTGGAATGGCTACTTGTGTTGGTTGTGATGGCTGGATTATTGTATACATGGCCTTTGGGTGTTCAGTTTTTTTTCCAGTTAAAGGTGTTCTAAATATCCCAGATGTTCTTTTGGAATATGTTTTGTGTAATAAAGGATTGTCGTTTATACCTCCTTGTAGCATTTGCATCCTTGTGTCTAGTAAATCACAGAGATGGCTAACTATTCCAACCACTGTAGCTATCCATGCATATTCCCAAATAGTTTATAAACAGTAAGCTTCATTCATTTCTTTTGCAAAAAAATTTATGGCATGGAGAGCATGTCTTCTCTAGCATTTGATTAGTATCAGGTAGTCGTAGCTACGGAGCAAAGGTATTGTTTAATCGAGCACTTGCTAAGGTATTATGTGCTATTTTCTTTCGGTAATGAAAACATATTTGGGATGTATGCATTTAACTTAAGTCATGGTCATTGCCGAGTGGTGCTCTCAGACACCATTCTGGGATTGCACATTCTTGGTGGTGTTGGTGTAGAACACCTACCAGGCATGGTAGGTTGTAGCAAAGTGTAAGGGAAGCTTCCATGACTAGCAGGTGGTAGAATAATGAAATGGGAATCCCTTCCCAGCATTTAGGTGTAGTGAGACAAGGAGGCAGGCGGTGTAGTGCTTTGGAGATTGCGGCGAGAACGAAGGAATGTGCAACTGCATTTGGGCTGCCATGAGCAGCACCTAGTATATGGCCAGCATAAATGAAAGGTAAGGCGAGAGTGCATTTGTGGCTCTGTTGCTCTTTTTTATTTCTAAGTATAGGAATGTTTGCACCTCTGTGCTGAGGACTGGCCACAGAGGAGGGTCAGTTTTTTTTAAGTGACATAGGTGTGCTTGACATGTTCCGAGCCAGTTTATGGACACGTGTGCAATGGTTGGCAGGGCAGCTGGAAATTGAGGACCAAGTGGTGCACATTCAGCTTCAAATGGCGTCTCTCGAACTAATCGAGAATAGCTAACCTCGCGCAGGAGCACAGCGATGCCTTGTCACATATGGCATTAGCTTGTGGAAGCAATACGAGTAATTATCTCTGGATGCCCCCTGAAATCGCCAGATCTGCGTCATAACACAAACCTCAGGAAGCGTGCCTGTGTGGCTTTTCTTTCACTACTTGCGTCTATATAGGCATTAACAGATGCTGTTCGAGTGAATAACGCATTTTCTTTTCATAGTTCCCCTGCTGCTCTTTGTATAGCGACTGTACGATTCATCTTCCTTTCTGCCTTTGGCATCTCTGACTGAGAGAACGGAGGTAGCAGTGGAGGCTCAATAGAAGAGGAATTTTATTCTTTCCAGGGAAGAGAATTGTGGAATTTGTTTAGAGTCCTGTCTTAGGCTCATGTTCCCTACTTGAGCAGCATCGCCGTCAGTGTAACCGGTGGGTGGCTATGGAGTGACCCTATCACACATGGCGCAATACCTGCCCAATAAATTGGGGCACAATATTCTGTTCAGCCTCGTGCAACTTCCCATAGTTGCACTGAACACAGACTTCTCGTATACTCTGATGAATGGCCGTGCGGGACTCTGAGGGACCCCTTAATGTTACAGAGTCTGACATTTATAGGTGAAGCTGATATGGCTCCTCATGTAGCCCCTCCCTATAACTGGTGGTCAAGACCAGCTTGGAGCAGATTCATTTAGGCCTCAGGCAACCTTCCATTGTAGCCACCTGCCAGGCATGGCAGGTAGTAACTGAATGAAGTGCCATCGGCTGCCTGCATTGGGACCAGAGTGGCCTTTAATACTGTCACATCAGACACTTATAGGAGAAGCTTAAGCATACTGTTGATAGGGTGCCCCGAGTGCCCCACCATATTTCAAGCGGCCAAGATCACTTTGACGCATGGCATCAGGTGACCTTTCTTAGTCATACCAGCCACCTAACAGCTATAACTGTTAAACGCAGTGTGAAGCACTACCAGCTGCCTGCTAAGGCTAGCAGGTGGCCATATGGGGCCTAAATTCTCTCCACACATTTATAGCATGGGAGTATGTACGAGAACGAAGGCATGCGCCACTGGGAAGCGTCTGGCACACGGGAAGAACTGGGAAGGTGTCTACCCTAGAAGGAGGAGGATGTTGTGACAGGTAAATGTACAGTCATGAGCAAAAGTGGTAGTCGAACCCGGTTATATCGAACCCGGATATATCGAATTTTGGTTATATCGAACTCACGAAATATCCCCTTGAAAATCCCATGTAAAAGTATAGGAAAGCCGCGTCATATATCGAACTCAATTTCACCGGTCGTTCGATATATCGAATTTTGCACCACGCACTGGAAAGTGTGCCTTCCCCAAAGACGATCGCATCACCCTTGGCCGTTTGCCGCGTGACGTTTTCAAGCCACGCGCGGAAGGTATGAGAGGCGACGGCTGGTCTTTGCTGCGCCGCGCCCATTCCCCAAAGGCGCGCGCATCTGCAGTTGTCGTATTCCGCGCGCCAACACATGACGTTTGCAAGCCATGTGCGTGGGTGTGCCCATTCTTTTGCCGAGCTATCTCTTTCCTTCAGCACGCGCAACGCATGCGCCAAGCCAGCTCAGCCCGTTTTCAGCAGACGTCGGACGCTTTCTCCAGCGTGTGTTGCGAACCCTCTGCGTGCGGCGGGCGCGGCGGCTGACGTGGCTATGGCGCCTGCGGATGTTAAAAAGCGGCAGCTCTGTTTTTTTTCTTCTTCTTTTTTTTTGCGAGAGTCATTCTTATCGTTGTGCTGTACGCGCGGCGTAAGAAGCTGCTGTACGCGCGGCGTAAGAAGCGGCAGTTTTTTTTTTTTTTTTGCGTTGATGTTTATTATTTTTTTTATCGTTTATCCTTGCATGTATGAATCAGCGAAAGCACGCGGTCAGCTGCTGCGATCATGACGCCCGCCCCAAGCGCGGCGTGATAAATCGAACCAGGCTTGTGCAATCAAGCCATCACGGGCACTCTGCCAAGTTCGCTCCCCGCCACCGCAGGAGCTATCAAAAGATAAACGCGCCCTGACGTTATCGCTGCGCAGCATCTTGGCACGCTGCCAATGAGCTGTGGATGAGACGACCGAAACGGACTGACGCGCGCCATCGACATGCAAGCGAAAATGCTCGCGATTTCTGCCACCGCGGCGACACAGAAACCTTGTTTTGAGCTGCCGTGGTGGCTCGAGCGGCGAGAAACAAGTTTGAAAATTTTCGCTCTGTCGCTGCCGCTCGTCACTGAGATCGCTCAGTCGCTTGCATGTGAGTGAGCTGGCCTTAACGCATTTTTTTTTTTTTCAAATTCTCGGGTGCAAAAGTGGAGGGTGGGTTCATATGCGAGTGGGTTGATTACGCGACAAATACGGTATCGTTTTTTCGCATCGTAAGTGCCGTCACAAGCCGATTTTTGTATATCGAATTATCAATATATCGAACTATTTTGGGATCCCCTTCGAGTTCGATATATCCGGGTTCGACTGTATACAACACTCAGCCGGTGGCGGTGCTCGAGGAAACTGCATGTCAATTTTATCTAACAACAGTTATCTAAAATCGAGACTAGTGGCAGTGCCCCATTTGACCGACATGCATGTGTCACTGTCGCTGTCGCTAAATGGCATTTCGGTGCAATTTTCTCTAGCAGTGTCACTGGCTGAGTGTTGTATACCACCTTTGCTCAAGACTGTACACAGGGTGCTGCTATGATGAAGAAGCAGGAAGGTGAATGTCATAAAAGTAGAAGTTTATGGTAGGAATGGAGGAATGGCATCGGATAGGGGCTAGAAAGAAGTCTAGAGAAGTATGATGCAGCAGGAGAGGAGAGTAATAGCGGTTGAGGGAGAGGTGAAAAGCGGAGGTGGGAAGTAAGTGCGGCTGGTGCAAGAGAAAGGAAATGAATTTGCTTCTGCCACCTGATTCTTAATAGTTCGGTGAAATATCAGTGCGCTGAAGGGAAATGTACCCACGCTCCACCTGAAACGAGATCGATGAGGTGCAGCGACTCCCTGATTTCCATGAGGCTCTCACATAACCCATGGATCTGAACTTCTCAGGTCACTGACCTCCTTTGTAACAACAACAACAGGAGTAGTGTTTAAATGCAGATGATGATACAAGTCTCTCCTAATTTCTTTGCCTCATCATACGGGGAAACAATAGCTGAACAGCTTCACTCAAATGTCAAATTATTAGGTATCATAATCTTAGGAGAGGCCCTGCGCAAAGCCATGAGAGAAAAGTGACGGAAATGACGTGGTATTCTGTCGGACAGCCATCTTATCTGGGCGTCACTATAGCAAAAGTGTTGCATCGGCAGGCTGCAGCAGACAAACGTTGGTAGTGGATAGTGGCCAGCTTAGACATGGAGGAAGAAAAAAGGTTTAATTGTGCCAACTACTTAGGGCGAGCTGCCTTTTCTATGAGCGGTTTTTGCGTTGCACGTTTTGTGGCGTGGTGGCAAAGCGAGGATTGAGGGCTAGCCCGCCAGGGTGGCGCAGTGGTTATGTCACTTGACTACTTTTCCCAAGGATGCGGGATCGAATTCTGGCCTCGACGGCCGCTTTTCGGTGGAGGCGAAAAGCAAGGCGCCCATGTGCTGTGCGATGTCAGTGCACGTTAAAGAACCCCAGGTTTTCGAAATTTCCGGAGTCCTCCACTACGGCGTCTCTCATAGCCTGAGTCGCTTTGGGACGTTTAACCCCACAAACCAAACCGAGAGCTAGCGTGCAACAGGGTTTAAGTAATAGGTGGCGAGAAATCATTTTTTTTAATGTTTCATCACGCAATATCAACATGGATTAAGACTTTTGTGTTCTGGTGTCTTTGCCCCGAATGGCTTGCAAAGGCAGTAAGTCCTTTGCAGCAAATTTGTTCAGCTGTCAGTACATAAAACTATAGTCCCCCGTAAAGCTTGAATTATATGTTTTCATAGACAGGTCGCAATACCTTAGTCACACAAATCTGAGTTTCTCGTATGCAATACAGATTAACGAATGCACGTGTTTGCGCTCAATGAAATGTGCTATTTCTTGCTGATTTGTATAGGTATATACAACTCGAGTGTGTCTCACTGCACTCGCTGTAATTTCGCCGGCTTTCTTGTTACCTCAAAATCTCATATCTAACGGCATAACTTCTCTTATATAGATTCATTTGTGGCCAATCCCCCTCGTGGGTATGTGCCATTATCTGAGGGCACAACAACCACCTCAGACTGCAACGAACGAGCTAATTCCACCACCGCAACTCGTTTCCAAATTGACTCGGCAAGTCTTCCTGCGCAATCAGAGCGAAAGGCGCACACACCAATTATAAAAAATTGCAATAGTAACAATAGGCACTCGTTACCTGATTGGTAATGAGTGCTTGATCGATTGGGAGGATTCCTGTCAATGTATTTGAACGCTAGTGTCTTAAATTCCGCAAATGTTCTCCCATTCCTTGCTCCCTCATCTCTCCAGGCAAAATCATGCGCTGCTCTAGACATTCAACATTTTGCATCCCCAGCTGTTCTTCGGTTAAACCACCTATCTTTCCTACTTGTTCTAACATATAATAAATTCTGTGATAGACGGCTTTTTATCGTCGCCAGTGAATTTCTCTACCATGCTAGCTAAAGCAAATACGCTTGCCCCAAAGAGCTGTGCACTCTGGTTTCTTCCATTTTTAACCAAATTGTCGACGCCTCAAGCTCCTCTTGCTGGAGGTACAGCCCAGCTTTTGCCCAATGATTTAAGTGTGACCCCACTTCTGACACCAATGTGATGACTCGAGTTACTTAGAGTGGTCCACACTGGGCATGAAGAGATGGAGGCACAGACTCGGGATTTAGTTTTTAACATGCTTAATTAAAACAACTGGTTCAGTTTCGCTTATGGCTCGCCGCAACTGGGCTGTGTTGGCATGGTGCGGGTGCGGCACGGGCTCCGAAGCAGGGCTAGAATGACGAATACTGCGACTCGGCGTCAGTGAGCTGCGTCGGCGTGGTGCTGCCGGGCTCCGAAGAAGGGCTGGGTGTTTGTCACATCCAGGTAGTGGAATGCCGAGGCTCATGGCGGTGGAATCAGCTGCCAGGCATGGAGGCAGGATGACAGGAGCTGAACTTGAACAGCGGCTAGACCCTGGGCTCCCAGGTCGTGGCGCAGCCCCAGTCTTCTGCCCTGCTAGTCTTCTGTTCAACCGTCTCAACCGCTGCCTGTGATAGCTTTTCTTCTACTCTCCCGTTCACCTCCTCTTTTTAAGCCCTTTCACTCCATTGTTGTGGCTCCTTTTCACAGGTTGACCGGTTTCCGCGGCTGCCGGTTGCCTTCGTTAGCTCTCGGCTTTCGCAGGTCCCATCCCAAGAGAGTAGTCAGTGGTTGTCCATATATGGGCACGTTTTCGTGCCGCAATACCAAATACGGGCATGCCTAGTTTGGCCACTCACGCCAGCATGGCGCGGTCAGAAGTGTCTATGAGTCACTGACCGGCATCCGCGGCCTCGTGCACGAGCCGTCACACTGGTTCTTTATGGCAATTTTGTAAAATTCTAAGCACTTTAAATGCAAACTTCATTTTTCTGTTGCATATGTGTAACATATTTCATTTTAAATACCAACTTCATTTTTTCTGATGCCATTAGAAGTAACTTATTTCATATTGGTGCACTTATAGGTCTCCTGGAGCAGTAAGAAGACCCTACAGCAAGGTATCGATGCAGTCACTAGTTATCTTGACTAAGCTGGGCTATTTCCCGCACCTGAAAAATCCAAATTACTGCTGATCGCAAAAACTCGCTAGCAACACCAACATAACTATCTAATCAATCTTACAATGGCAGATCAGCCCATCCCTCGCGTATCGTCCTGCCAGATCCTTGGATTTCCAGGAGTGAACTAATCAGGCAAATGCTTCTACAACCATTAACATTTGCAATCAGTGCACAAATGTAGTTCGCTGCATTATCAATAAGCACGCCAGGCTATGCAAGGCTCAAGTCAGGTAGTGTGTCAACGTGTTACCACAAAGAAAAATTCCCTATACAACTCCATACCTTACTCCAACCTGTCACCAAAGATATCAGATTGAGGTTGTGCTTTATACATTGTACAAGGCTGTCCTTAACATCTCTGTACATATGTCCACTGAGTGCCTATACTCTACGGGGCTGTTCTTGCCCTGGGAGACCTCATAGAGCAACATTGAGACTGGCAAATGGCATGTCTTTCTAGCACCAAACAAGGACATTGGGTACTTCAGCAAGTTGCACTCAAACCTATCGACCTACCTGTTATTACCCCTCCCTCCTTCACTGTTCACCAGGTAACCAGGTAAAACATATCAAATACTAACCCAGGCAGATTTTCCGCTTGCATTTCCAATCATGTTCATCCTTCTGATTCTAATTGTCTACACAGATTCAGCATGAATTAACGTCGGAGGTACTGCTTACTCAATTGAGGTGCAGTGAGGTGGTGATTTATACCTTCACGCCCGCATTCACAAACGCACCTCGACTCGACGCTCCACCGCCACTCTGTGGAGTGGAAAAAACCGCCGCTCCTCCACTCCAGGGCTGATTCGGATTCATGAACCCCGCTCAGCGTTTCCTCCGACAAGTTCTCCTCGAGAATACCTCCTCCATTCGAAGCAGCGCAAGCGGCATATGGGGACGAGATTTAGGTGAACTTTTGGCCTGAAAAATGCATGCTTAAGTGTTCAACATGCTCATTTTTTCATGTCGTCTTCTAAACAACTCTCGCAAGCAACCTCGACGTTAACAGCATAGTGTAACTAGTTCTGTAGACTGGATAAAAAAGGCGGCTGTGAAAAATGGCCAAAAATTCTTTTGCATCTGGCAGCAGACACTGCTGGTGACGTAGAATTTACGTAGAACATGTCGTAGGCTTCGAGAAATGGTGTGAATACTTCGATTTATTTTTTGATGTGAGATATATGCTCAGCCTTTGCCGCTTTGCTTTTTTGCTTTTGCCAGGCTCTGGCCTTCCTTGGGCTCGGAGGCGAGCGGAGAAAACATGCGTGCTGTTTCGCAGCACGTTGCAGTTCATGCACACTGAATTCGACTCTCCAGAAGCAAATGCCGCTTGCGGTTTTCAAACAAGTTGGGAGCCCTAATTGGAAGCCTGCTTGAAAAGCCGTGCCCTTCGTTGGCCGCGAATATCCCTCCATAGAACGAGCACACCAATGCGCTTTAATGCACTCAAAATATTTCCAGAGAACACCTGGGATATTTGAAACACCTCTAGTTGCAGGCAATACTAAAACCTAATGGAAATGTTCAAAGTAATGGAGCCACTAACCAACAAAAGTAGGTATGACTAAATGTGGAGAATATATTCACTTGAAAATTGATACTACTAACACACAAAATCTCATGTCAGTTGAAACGGCAGGGAAAGGACTCAAGAGATAATAATGTGAAAATATGCCAGCCAGATTTGTTGAAAATTTACACATTGGTGTCAATATGCTGTATATAACTCTCTAAACTAAAGAATGAAAACAGGCACAAGGTAAAAACAAAAAACAATAAAGTACAACCTTTTTATTGCTAAAGGGCAAGCAGACAAAATATACATTGCAATGCCTAAAGATAAAAAAATTGTACCATATCAGCTAGACGGGAATAAGCAACTTCCATTCAGAGTGTACCAACACAAACAGAAAACTATAAATTCGCATCACTAACAGCCATGTGAAAAACTCTACTGATGGCAACTGAGGAAAAAGCAAGCCACCTTTTCTAAGGATTAACTTTATAAAGACTCAACATATTAGAAATAACCACCCCTTACACTTCGGAAAAAAGGGCTAAGAAACAGAGCCACTAAAGGAATCTGTCCAAGAGCAAGAAACTTTTTCACCATCGCTAAAAACCTCAAGCAAGATAACAAGGAGGAAAACTAATCGAGAGTTACCATGCTAGTGCTTTTTTCATCTGTTATAAACAAGATGAATAAGGCTCTTTAACGATGAATATTAACTTTCTCAGCTTGTCATGTCAATAGAATTAAGGCCCTGTCAAGGTTATGATCTTTGATTTTAGCAAAGGCAGTTACACAGTTCATAAAGCAGATGCATGCTATTACATGTGCCAGCTCTATAACATTCACTCTTTGATATCAATAGACAGATGGAGAGCAGTTAGACTGGAGCACTTAGAAATTAGTGACGATAGGGTGGTAGATAAAGTGCACAAATCATGAACATGGGTTTAAAGGTGTCTCTTTGGCAGATTAGGCACATGTCACATTTCTCCAAACCAAGTAATCTGCACACTCCTCAAAATGATGCCATAACACGCCAAGATTTCATGGAACAGGTGGTAAGTATCGGTGAACATTCTGTTCATGGTACTTCAGGTTAGTACTGCGTGCAAATCCCACCAAGCAAATGGGACATACAAATGGTTTTTCTTGCTTGTGGCATTGCACATGAGACTTTAGGTGCGAACTGCGCAAAAAGGCCATTGGACAAAGCTGGCAATTGTAGGGTCTCTTGCCAGTGTGGATGCGAAGGTGCACTGCTAAGTTGCTCCCTGTAGTAAACTTCTTGCCACAATGTGTGCACTCATAAGGCTTCTCACCTGTGTGGATGCAAAGGTGCTCTGCTAAGTTACTTGCAAGAGTAAACTTCTTGCTGCAATGGAAGCACTAGTATGGTCCCTCACCTGTGTGAGTCCGAAGGTGACATTTCAGACTGTCCTTCCTTGCAAAAACCATGCTGCACTGGCTGCACCGAAAGTTGCACTCTCCGGAGTGTGTCAGCTGATGGTGCTTGAAGTTGGTGTGGAAGTCTGTGGCATACCCGCACTCAGGGCACAAGAACCGCCTTTTTTCACTGCGTGGTTTCTTTTGAGGAAGTGAGCTGAACTGGCTCTCATTTCTTGGAAAGCCTGCACAATAGGAGAAAGTGTAGGTTAGCAAAATTGACATAATGTACAGCTAGGCCATCTCCCAGATAAGGTTAATAATGTATGATGAGGATATTCTCAAGGGCAGTTTTTTATTGACATATATGGTCTGAAATTCAGAAAAACAAAATTCGAGTTTTGAGTCATGAAGTAATGGATGCTCTGACTTAGAGCCAACAACCATGTCTAAAACTCACGACTGTTAACAAAGCCAGCAAATAAACGAGTTGAGATTATAGCTGAGGAAAGCCTATTCAGAAACACACATAACTGCACTGCAGTTCAAAAACAAAATTGCATTAACAGTAAATTCCTCAGTAATTACATTCAACTCATAAAAGTATATCTATGAAGCACACCAATGTGCATTACTTTTACAGGTGAAATAGCCCCATGGTAGTCCAGGAACCTGTCTACATCCTATAGAGACCTGATTGACAGTTGCAGCATGGCAAAAGTGGTTATCTAACTATCAGTTCAGTTCAGTCGTTCAGTCGTGTCCGACTCTTCGTGACCCTACGGACCATGTCACGCCACGCTTTCCGGTCTCTCACTATCTTCCTAACATCACATAACTTCATCTGCAGTGCCTCGAGGATGCCATCTAACCATCGCGTTCGCTGCCTACCCCTTCTCCGGCGACCCTCAACCTTTCCCAACATCAAATCTTTCTCCAGCGACTCCTCTCTTCTCATCAGATGACCAAAGTAGCTGAGCTTTAAGTTTAGAATTTAACCTTCCAGTGAGCAGTCAGGGTTTATGGTCGACAATATTGACTGGTTTGATCTTCTGGCAGTCCAAGGAACTCTCAAGAGTCTTCGCCAGCACCACAATTCAAACGCGTCAATTCTTCGGCGGTCAGCCTTTTTCACAGTCCAACTCTCGCATCCATACATCACAACTGGAAAGACCATAGCACGAGTTATACGGATCTTGGTTGGCAGACTAATGTCTCTGCTCTTTACTAGGCGGTCAAGGCTAACCATTGCTCTCTTTCCCAGAAGCAGGCGTCTCCTAATTTCATGGCTGCAGTCTCCTTCCGTCGTAATCTAGGAGCCCAAGAACAGAAAATCTGTCACAGCTTCCACTTCTTGTCCATTGATGCTCCAGGACTTGATAGGGCAAGACGCCATGATCTTTGTCTTTTTAATGTTTAGTTTAAGCCCAAACTTCTCACTCTCTTCCTGTACGCGCATCAGAAGTCTCATGAGTTCCACTTCACTTTCTGTCATTAAAGTGGTATCATCCGCATATCTAAGGTTGTTGATACGTTTTCCAGCAATCTTCGCTCCAGCTGAAGACTCGTCCAAACCGGCCTTCCTCATGATGCACTCTGCATATAAGTTAAATAGGCAGGGCGACAGTATGCAGCCTTGCCTCACTCCTTTCTCAATCGGAAACCAATCAGTAAGACCATGCCCAGTTCTGACTGTGGCCTCTTGTCCTTCATACAGGTTCCCGAGGAGACAGATGAGGTGAATTGGAACTCCCATCTCTTGGAGAGCTTGCCACAATCTGCTGTGATCTACACAGTCAAACGCTTTCGCATAATCAATAAAGCAGAAGTAGATGGGTTTCTGGAACTCTCTTGCTTTTTCCATGATCCAGCGAAGGTTGGCAATTTGGTCTCTAGTTCCTCTGCCCTTGCGAAACCCAGCTTGCACGTTCGGAAGCTCCCGATCCACATACTGCTGCAGCCTTCCTTGGAGGATTTTCAACATCACCTTGCTAGCATGCGAAATAAGCGCGATCGTGCGGTAGTTGGAACAATCTTTGGCACTGCCTTTCTTTGGAATGGGGATGTAAACTGACCTCCTCCAATCCTGTGGCCACTGCAGGGTTGTCCAAATCTTCTGACATAATGTATGCAGAATGTTAACAGCGTTATGGTTGAGGTTTTGAAGCAACTCAAAACTATAGTTTCTACAAACTAACACCAGCTGCAACTTTACTAAAGGTAAAGCAACATTGCTCATAACCAGGGGGCATACTCAATTCATTCTCTTTCTGGCGATTCACACAAGGTAAGCAAGCCTCAAATGCACACTAAAATGAAAGTGCATAGGTACACCTACAAGGAAGGGAGCCAGAAGCATGTGAAAGAGATACAGATGCCATTAAGGCTGGCTGCTGATGCCTCGTTCAACCATCCTTGCTTGCAACTCCTTAATTTGAGCATGTGTACAATTGTAAAATCCACAAAGTATGAGTGGAGGACACATTATGAACTAAGGACTACTCAGCACAAGGCAAAGTAGGCATGGCTTTCAAAACAGGCCTGCGTAATTGTCCTGTAGTGAGATTTGAGTCAGAACCATCAAATTACATTAGCACTTGAGACTACAAATATAAGACAAATATTAATTGTAAGCCAGCTACATCTAATTAATAGATCTATTAATGTAGGGCTGATCAAGCACACTATATGCACAAGGCTATTAGTATTACACATTCTGCGCTCTGTATGTATTTGGAGTGCACTACACAGGTGACCAATTAATCTTATCATGAAATACCAAAGTCATTAAGAAGACAAATAGATATATATTAGTCATAACTGCAAGAATGGTGTACAGTTAAACTAGCTATGGGCACAAGGCCGTCAGATGTTATATAGAAACTGCATCACAAGACAGCCAAGAATCTTGCACCATGAGTGCCTCTTAGATGTACAAAACATCTATTTGTATTCTGTGTGACACCCCTGTTGGTAGGCTTGAACACTGAGTAGACCATGATGCCCCTTCGAACAACAGCTCATCTTCCGAGAACTTTTCAGCCACTAATTGCTATGAGCACAACATCTTTCAGTTAACATGGATGATGTTGGAAGCAGGCCCCCGGCAAAAATGAAATATACACGGAAAGTACAGCCTTGATATCGGGGGAAACGAACCCCCAGATTATTCATTATTAAAATAAAGCTGAATGCTGAGCATTCTAAAATTCAGTGCCCAGCTTGTCACTTTAATGAACATGTCATTGCAAAGCCTTAGCAATGTATTGAGATACTGGCCACAAAAACTAAATGACAATGTCCTGAAGAAAGATGGAATGACATGGCAGGAAAGTATTTACAGTTGGGAAGGTTACATGGAAATATGCGATATACAGGCCTGTTCGCGCATATTGTAAAATGCAGAAGAATACAGGCACAGCAATATTGACACAGTGCGTGAACATATGCAATAAACATGGCAGGTGATGTGGAAAAAATCTTCAATTTGCTGCACTTCAGTTGTCAGGGAACATGAGCGGTAATGCCTTCTTAAAAGGAAAATGTGGCAAGGTGGTACTGAACCTGAAACCAAACAAAAAGAAAGAAAAAGTAATCATTCACTGGTCTGTTCCCTCAATTCATGTTGTCCCTCAAAATAAATGGATAAAACATATGACAACTGGGCCTTCTGCTTGCCGCTGGCAAATGTAAAAAAAACAAGGAGTAACTCCAATGCTTGCTCAAGAGTTTGATACTAGACATTAACCTGGGTATAGACATTTGGGCTACTCCTGTGATTGCAGAAACTTGCATAAAGCTGTAATTACATGAAATAACTTGCAAGGAACTTCATTTTCAATGAAAATGCTTTTCCTTGAGACAATATACAAAATGCATACTTGCAAGCTTGACACACCAACATAAATTGGGATGTTCACTTGAAGAGGAATGAATGTCATCAAGCATTTTCTACAATACTCAAAATCATAACAAGGGCTGCCATCAAAACACAAGAATAATGAAGCCCCGATGTCTCTGTCCCTGTTGTTCAGAGAATGAAGGGTGCAGCCTTCTCATGTCAACAGTGTAACCATGCAACAAAATGGGAACACTGCAAAAGGTGGGACGGTCAGAATCATGGAATTTGAAACCATCACTGGCAACGTTTTTTTTTTATTTTACTGCCTAATCAATTATCTCTGTGATTACACATTATTTCACATCAGTGGCTGTTGGCACCCTTTGTATGTATCTCATAATGAGCCACTCACTTTGTCTACATTTGTTAACTAATTAGCCAAATGAGGACCTCAAAACTGGCAGCTCTGATATCACAGGTAGCTTCAGAGGATTACGACACAGGTCCGACACTCTCCATTAGATGATGTTCCAGGTGACCCTCGCGGTAATACAAGATGTACCATATATGCCACTATGACTGTGGGTGACATTGAACACCCTCAAGGACAAGTTTTGAACTTGGCACCAGCGAAGGGTAGAAGAACACACAGAAAAAGTATGCGGGACAATTGCTGGCGTGTACCTTTTCTGAGTTTCCGTCTTCTACCTACGCTGGTCTCAAGTTCAATCCTGAGTCACCAACCCACCCAATTTTCTGCATTACTACTCTTAAGGACAAGTTGCACACAACATAACGCACTATGAAAAAAAAAATATGCCCCCATATATGGCTCAGTCAGCAGAGCAATGAAAGCGAAATACAGAGGTGAGTTGGGATCCCAGTAGCAGCATGCCGATTTTTTTGTTTTTGTTTTTAGTTGATTATATCCCCATATATGTTATTTCACATTTATTGACACCAAAAAATAAATATGCCCTATGCTTTTTTGGCATTGTGGCTAATGGCTCCTTTTGTTCATATCTAATAAGGAGAGCCTCATTTTCCCTAGCTTTGATAGCAAAATATGTGGGATGAAATGCAAAGAGATCTTGGTAGATGAGTCTTAAAGTATATGATCACCAAATTCAAAGCTTACATCCATCTCTCATCACCATGGCAATTGGCAAGAAGCTTACAAAAGAAAGCTAACGCTTTAGCTTTGTAAAAGATTAGAAATCATCTGGCACTGTGTGCCTGCCGATGCGTTCAATCGAGAAAAATGAAATGCATTAACATCTCATAAAAGTCTAAAAACCATAAGGGATATATGAAAGAATCCGTTTACAGAAGGAAAGAGCCAACTTCAAAACTAGCAACATAATCTCCAAAGCCAACATTTCACAACTGCAATACTGATAGGCAACAGATATGCACACTGCTGTGGCCAAGTAACAGTAATTGCAACTCATCGGTTTAAAAAAGCCTACCCATATTGATAGCAACAAAGCCTCAGTACGAAATTTTTGTTTCCTTCAGTTACGGAATCATGGTATCCGATTCTGACTGGCACTTTGTGCAAAAGTACTACCTATCTAGTAAACGACTCGTAAGCTACAACATGAGACAGAGTTACAAGGCACACTACACGTAAGTGGGCTGTGAAAATACACAGAACGTGGCTTTATTTTCTCAAGGAGCACTACCACCCTGATGCTATACTTGATGAACAAAAATAATTATCTTAGTTTTCAAGCCACCATTCATTTCGGTCCATTTGAGTGCGATGCACACCCTAGCCATCTCTGAGATGCAGTGTACTTTCCAATATATTTAGAACTAAGTGCTACCATGGGTCACATGCATTACTAACAGCACAGATCCTTTTGAAAGCCCCCTTCCACAAGGATCAAACAGGCATGAAAAGAATGGCATTAATATTAGGACACTCAGTCACCAAACCATTCCATGAATAAGGTGTACCCAAATGCTGTGTGTTCCATAATCTGATGCCCAAAATGAACTGGCCACTTCTATGAACTCTAAATTAGCAGTATTTTCTGTTTTAGCGTATGTGGCCCCCTTCGTGGCAAAGTATGCAGCTGCAATCCCCAAAACATAAAAGACACAGTTAGAATGTCTTCAATAGAGTAACGATTACACTGTACATACACAGTGAATACAAAGTATGGTCACAGAAAATTTACAAGACCAATGAGCACCATAAAAAAGGATGGTAAAATAACACCTTGCATAAAGTAGAAAGCTTGCTTAAGTTGAGACTAATGCCTTTCAATGCATGGACTGCTGACTTATCCCGTGAAGAGTCAATTTACAGCAAGGATGCTCGCATTTGTGCTGGCTGCTGCACTAAGCTAGGATCAAAGACAACTAATCTCTGAACGAGAAAATTTCTGCTAAGAAAGTGGGATTACCTATCAAGCAGACAAGCCACAAACAGATTATAATAATGAAGGTAGTTGGAAATTTAATTGGCAAAAAACCTAGACATTTTCAGCCAGTGCATGACGTTTGCTTGGAAAAAAAAATTACAAACACCAGCACATATCAAGCACTGTGTATAACACCACAAAAGTGAAGAATGCTAAATTGCCCAATGGATGGCAGATCTGTGAGTTAGGATGACAAGGCTCCTAGGCTTCACTGGTAATGAAACTGAAGGTGTTAAACCCCGGTAATGGGCATTTTTTTTTTTCAACTATAGGCACTCAAGGTGATTTCAATACAATGCAGAAATGAAATGCCAAAGGAAAAAGAAATGATGTTTTATGCTGTAATAAAATTCTCATAGTCTGGCCTTTAAATTGCTCTTCCTCAGCCCTCCTCCTTTCAACAGCCTGGAAATAAAAAAAAATTAAAAAGAAATTTTGTACTTGCTGTCCCTTTAGAAAAGAAATACTTCCTTTTGCTAAATTTTGCAATTACAGCTATGAAAAAGGCAAAATGAGCCCAAGTGAACATCAGTGAACATCAGTGGTAAAAAAAAACTTCTTCTTTTTTTTTTTTTTTTTTTTTTTTTGTATACAGCTAGCTCACGATGGGGTGAAATGATCACTGCAGTCTTGCCTCTACCATCTACCCTCGAGGGAATGGTGCATCCTAAACAATTTTACGCATACTGACACATCTGTTGGTTTGGCAGTACTACACCGAATAAAGTTATGATGACAATTTGAAGAGATGCAAGCGGTTCCATAGGAAGTAAACATTTCAAAATAGTGATGTTTGTACTGTAGCAACGTCCAATGGCTGAAACCGACAGACAGCACAAAAAACATGCAAACTGGTACGATCAGGTAGTAGCGAGCATATGACACGTGCGACTGCGGACGAATGTCAACCCAGCTCCCTCCGCTGTTCTCATAAGGTGCACAATATTTCGTGCAAGTTCGCGAAAGAGATTCTGCTGCACCTGTGCACACAAAAAATCTGATTTATCTGGCTAGAACACCTAGGCTGTTGCAATTGTTCAAAATGATTTGTTCACTTTTTTTCTCGGGAATAATGCTTCAAACTGAACTCGAGTGGCAGTAATCATTTTGTAAATACTCTTAACTGCGATAAAAATGAGCTGTGATAAGGAAGTAACTCAGGTGAGCTCTGTTACAGCTAACCGTTTTTACAGCCTTCAGAGTTGGCCTCAGCACTGGTGCTTGGCCAGATGAGTGCATAACAGAATGCTACTTTTGTCGCTTGATGACAAGCGTTCTACCATCCACTGCAGTCCACTTGCGATGATGACAGCCTTTCTCTGTCAATGCACAACACTGCCGTAAACACACAAGGATAAAAACAAGCACTTTCCAATGGTTAACTTCTCCAAAATCATGTATGAAGCAAGTTCAATTCGCTTGATCGTGATGACGGCTGACTCCTTTTTAACAGGTCGCCTCTGCCTCACAGCGCGACAAAGCCATGGCAAAAAAAAAAAAAAAGAGCCTTAAACAAAAGCACAAAAAAAAAAAATCTGCCTCTTCACTGCATGCAGTTCAATGCAACCACTTCAGTCATTCTGGTATGCTCACTGCTCCCAGGCCCTCCATGACGCGGTCTGCCCGAATGTTCCCTCGATGTACCACCCCATTTTACCACCAGTATTCCAGGCGTCGCCACGTGTACTCCACCACAGTCCACACTTGCAGAAACCCAGGAGTATAGGGAATTTTAGAATTGGGGGACCCTGTCAGTAATGGGTATAGAATAATAGCGGCTTGCAAGTACACATGCTAAATGTCATTACTCCCCCCCCCGAATGAATATACTGAATATAAGTTTTGCGTGCCATACACGCTTATGAAGTAGTCTGCAGCGGGCCTCCGCTACCACACGAAATGTCAAACCGATGCTCACGGCTCACTGCTGTCTTCGCCGCTCGGTAAGAGCCAAAGTGAGTTTTGATGCCACACCGTTCACCCACTCCCGTGTCTCCGTCTTCTGCACCTGGTCTTTAATCTTCACACACGTTGCATTGCTGGGCTCCACACCAGCTGATATCATAGAAGGAGATACCTCGAAACGGTGGTGTAAGTTTGCAGTCCATTGGGTCCATCGCGTTGAGATGCCCGTGTATACGAAATGTACCAGCGTCTGGTGCGCCAGATGTGTGTCGGCCAACTGAAGGAGTCTAACCTCATAGCCCAAATTTGCTGCAGCCTCATGAGCTGGTGCATTAGACACAAATAAATAAATGAATAAGCGAGGCACAGGTGAAGAGGAGGCAAAGCATGCAAATGCAGAATGCAATGCAGCGCTGGGATGCTTCCGGGTGCATCTGCGTTTGTGTGGGTCTTTGCCTTCTTTTACTTCCGTGTCTTACTCATGCAGTTCTTTCTTTGGTAACTACAAACAAGCGCTAATAAAATAATGTGAAATAAAAAGAAATGTTTGATTAATAAAATTAGCACTTTCCTGTCCGCACCTATTCCCATCGATAGCCCGCTAGCGATGGTTTCACGATTCGAATTTTCCCGCTTTCAAAGCGCTCCTTGAGAAGTGGCGTCAGCCAGTGGGAAATAGAGGAACTCTTCTTTCAGTCTTGCTTTTAGTTTTTTTTTTTTCTGCCGGGCCGCGCCCATCCAGATGGTTTCCAAAGTCAGGTGATCGGAGCTCCTTGATTACATCATGACGTCAACGTCGCGCGCTCCTGCTGCACGGAAACGGTGCAGTTCCACGGAAATTCACACATCGGAGAGTTCGTTTTTGGATGCGAACAGCAGCAGTGGTGACTCGGAAGACGAATTCAACTCTTCAGACTTTAGCACTGACAGCGAAACTATGTCAAACTGACCCAGAACGTCAACAACCATACCTCAATAAGTTTCGCTTTCACCCCCAAAACGCTTTTGCTGCGCACTGATCACTGCGGAAGAGATCACTGTTCTGAAGGTCACAACTGTTATCTGCAGCGTGCCAACACCAGTAGCACAAGGAGTCATGTTTTCCGCTAGAGGACAGTCAGGGGTCGACCTCGACTACTGTTTTCTTTCTCAACTCAGCGAATACCGTACACCGAAAGCTAGAATTGGCTGCAATGTTGCATTAATCCCTGTTTTAAAAAACATATATTTTGAAATTTTTATAATTTTTTTATTTGTGTCAAAAAACTTTGATGCTTTTGTGTGTGTTTTTTTTTAGCTACAATTTTTTGCTGATAGTCTTTTTTTCATCACTTACTCAATAAATATGTTGATTGTCACTAATACCATTGTGAAAAGGAATTCCTTCTCTACACTTTGATACTTGATACTAGACACTCCTGTACCAAGCAAGATTTGTTAAAGAAAAAATATTAATGACACCACGCAAAAAATACCCCTTTTCCCGCAGACAGGAAAGTGTTAAGTAGATAAAACTGAAATCAGGTCCACTTCAGCAAACGTTCAGATGCACTCACTGAACGCCTCAGCCCGCCTCTTAAAAGGGTGGGCAAATCTGCCGCTCTAGCCACCTGGCGTTTGAAAGGGCGCTGCGCCATGGATGAAGCAAGAAAGGTTAAAAAGCAATTATCTGACAGACCCGTGGTGTAAGACCAAGCAAGAGTAATCATCAGAATACCATCAACACTGCGCCCTTACGCAAGCAAGATGCAAGCAGTCCTACCACCTGGGTAGCACCGCATCATGGCAACGAACTGAAGTGAGGCATACTGATGGTTCCCAGCGGAACGAGTGATGTAGCTAGCACTGTAGAAACAGAGGAGGCACTGCACAAGAAACCTTGGTGATGTCCCAGGGTGTTTACTGAGGCAGATCCCTGATGCAAGGCTACACAGCTGTTCATTACACAATGGTGGCGAGTGTGTGTTTTGGTCACGACACCTCAGGTGCCAATCAACTGGCAGGGAAAGAGATATGTTATATTTACACAGTTTTTTCAGCAATAAATGCACCTCCTTGAGGCTAGAAATATTGGCAGAAGCCATACTTTTTTTTTTTTTTTTTTTTTGCAAGACCGAGACATGGATAGAGTTGTCCCCCAGGTCACTTTAACTTTACTGCTCCTATCTAAATGGACCTTTTTACAGTAGTGAACCCCTCTTGTGGCCGCCAGACGAAGTAAGATTGACGGGACGGGTAACCGAGAATTTGAGCAGAAATTAATTCCTAGTAGTGGGGTGGGCTCATTTTCCAAAGAGTAATTGAGTGCAGGGCTGGTCTCGCCCAGCCTGTGCAGAGATGTGAGAGTCATCTGTGAGCATACCTTGGCACATTAACCCCCCCCCCCCCCCCCCCCAGCTCCCCTTATTCCCTGTTAAACTATGACAATGACCACAGGAAGCTGAAGAACCTGGCGGTGTCTTCTCTGTTGAGGCAAGCTGGGGAAGGCAGGGCTATACAATGCATCCATTCCGAAGGCCTAGATGATGCTAGCACTGCACGCAATTATTGTGCAGCAGTTCATTGCGTTGATGAAGTGAAGGATGTCGTTTCCTGAAAAAGCACATGCAGTGAAGTCCTCCCTCCTAATTTTATGCACCATCCCACGAAAATGGCAAACGAGGAGGCTTCATGCATGTGCAGTAGCACTACTTGAAAAAGGTCCTTTGTTCTGCTTGAACAACAGTGTGACCTGGCTTATTCTGAACTGAAAGTGGTCAGCTATCAGGGAGGCCAAGAAATGCATAAATATTTTTTTAACATAAATTAGTACCGTAATTGATTAATGGGTGACGATTACAAACCATTTTATGGGTACTGTTACAGTACTAACTCATGTCCATAACAGAAATTTAATAAAATCCCTTATGCCTTCCTTGGCCTTGCTGACTATTGGCACCTTTCAGTTGTGCATTATAACAAGCTGTTCAATTCTGCCTACATTTGTCCGCTTACTACCCCATTCTGAGCAATGTAGGCTACTTCTGGGCAAAAAATGCGATTAATTTCATTAAAAAAGGACTGTGCTTCAGTTTCAATTTTTTTTTTTTTTTTTTTTTTGTCAGCTATGTCAGGGGTATTCTTAATCTTTACACAATATCTATCAACATGCGGCAATAGTGGCAAGCAGGTGACCAAAATCATGTCCTTGTCTCACATTGATCCTGCTCAGCAACAATGGCATTCTCACGATTTCATTGTGTCGACGCAAGTTTGCAGGTCCTTGGTCTTGTTTTCACATCAACAGAGATGAGTCCTCCACCCTGCATGGAATAATGGCAGACGCCCTTCTGTAACTTTCGCTTCCACTCTGGCCAAGCCTTCCTAAAGGCATCATGCGTCTTCTGAACAACCTCAGGCAAACAACAGTGCAGTGCCCACAGTCTTTTTTTACAAGATAGTACAGTGTCAACCTAGGCATTGCACTGCACATAACATCAAAGCGCAGAGTGTTAGCAATTGATATTTAGATTTTGTTTGCTAACCAGAAAGTTTAACATGAATATTTCCGTTACTCTGAATACTTGTCATTGACATATCACAGTATGTAAAATATATATACTAGGTTTTTAATCTCCCGTTTCCAGTCAGAATAAATTTAATACTTTCGTGAATGCCTGTGCCAGTCTCAGATTTTTGCAACCAATTATTTTCTTTCTTCATAAGCAGTATATATTATTTTTCTTTGCTTTGGGAAGAAATTGCTATTAGCTATAGACCTTTTACAGAAAGCAGTTCCATGGCTTCCAACAGATGGCGCCACTAGGACGGCCATCATTTCTGGCTTTCAGAACGCATCGATGGGCAGTGTGGACAGCTGCTGCACAGCTTGCATAAGGATGCCGACTGGCGTTCAAACCCCGCCACATTGGTGTGGGTGTCCTCTGTCTTGTCAAAGCAACCTGCGGGGAAGTACCTATACCTAATGACTCTGTGGTCTCTAGCGGAAAAATAGACGATGCTTTCTGCATACGGTGTACATCACGGCCAACCTGTCTTTTTTTCATGTGTCACAAATTGATGTTTCTTTCTGGGAGACGAGAGCGCCTGTGAGTTATAGGGAAATGACAACTGCAAACTTCACCCCCCTCGCCTTTCCATCTCACGCCGGCAGTAGCTGCGGAAGTGCGAGAACAACCCTGATGTTTTCTCAGGAGTTATATTGAGTCTTTGTACTGCTACCGCGTCATTTCTGTCGGCTATTAATGTCTGCGCATTCACAATGAATTCATTGTGCAGAGAGGGAAGGTCATCGTATGCATGCCTGTGAACATGCATTCATGCTTACTTCAAGCAAGCACTGATGAAATAAATGCAATAACTGCTACTTTCATATAACAAAAGCGCAGATCAGTGGTGAATATTAGCAAGATAAAATTTTTTATATCTCCCCTTTATCGGGCTCGCTACGTCTACAGGTGCTGAACAGTTTCCAGTCTTACTTTCACTCAAGCGTAGGCAAACGTCGCTGAGCGCCTGAAGTGACTTTTGATCAGCGTAATAGTCTTTGAAGCCAGATGCTACGGGAAGTAAAATAGTATCTGGCCATTTCTCGAAGCATTACATTCGCGTCCATACCCAGTAGCAAGTATTGCGCATGATGCTGAACATTCTTAATACATCTTAACCAGCGCGGTCTGAAGACGTTTTTATCGTTTAGGCAAAGATATTGAGAAGAAAGATTTCAGGTGGTGGTCGGCTTGTAATTTTTATTTTGACGGTAAAATATATGTCCACACAAAAAGCACTACAGAAAGAATTTATTTTAGAAATTCGCCAACGGCGGACGGGTTTGTTGGCACATCCTAGCCAATGCAGGCATTCAGATGACGCAGTAAATGAGCTAGGCAATCATATAACACAGGTAAGCACCTTTAAATGCAAGTAGTTTGCTAATGAACTGCTAAATTGGTTTCTTTTTATCCCGAACTTTAGCACAGAATTGCAAAATTAGAAGTTGTAGAATTAGGCGAAAAATGCCCAAGATACAAAGTCGCTGCAATTTTCAAAACAGTATCATGCAATTGTGCACTCTAACACTGCTATGCCCAATGCATCTTTGCTACACCTAGGCTCGTATTCCGAGTTTGCATAGTTATCGGTGTGTCGCTATCTCACGTGACCTCGAGCCATCTGATTGGTCGAAATGCCGAAACCGGGTGCTCACTCCCCAGAAGGGGTGGCTGGAAGAGGTGGCAACACCATGTTCCAGCGTTTCCACCAATCAGATGAATCGAGCTCATGTGAGATAGCGACACTTCGATCGACGCAAACTCTGAATACGGGCCCTAGCATCATGGAACTAAAAAATATGAAATGATATGCACGCACTGCTATGGCACTCGGCAGGAAAGCAAAGCTGCCACAGCTATTTGAACGCAGCAGAACAATTCAAAGGGGCCCTTGGTTATGTCTTTCAGTTTGTATGCAGGAAAAAAAGCTGCAAAAAAACGTTGGTTTGATTTGTGGGGTTTACCGTCCCAAACAGACTCAGGCTATGAGAGATGCCTGAGAAAAAAAAAAAAGATTTTGCGCAGACGGAGCTTTCAAATGAAGTGAATTGCACATGATGCCGGTCCATCATTTTCAGAGGGTTAGCAAGGGGTGGAGATCGACCACATTTATCCACTCCCTCACTCATTAATTTAATCACTGGTTTAAATGCATTACAAACATGTTTAAAAAGCTGTTCTCCTCACAAGTATTGCGCACCGCGACGGCAATCGATTATTCTTATTGCTCAAAACACCCAATCATTGGAACAACAAAGGAACTACAGCTGTGAAGCAAGAATCAGAAGGCACTAGAAAGTTTGCTTGGTGCATTGTAGGTCAGAGCCTAGCCGACAGGCAGTGTCGGCAGTATTCTAGACGCTGGCATTCGCAAAACTATGGTCCCTGGAAAAACACAGCAAGATTATCCGGACAGGAGCAGCAAAACACGGGGCCAAGATGAGAACGCCCAGACGAAGCATGACAGACCACACCAGTAGGACCAGACATTATATTGCAACTGGTTAGTAGCGAGCAAATGCCAAGGGACTACGAAGAAAACATGCATGATGGAGCGCATAACTGCAATATTAAATGAACAATGCGTAGAAGGGATTCCTGTTTGCGCACGCCGTGCGTAGAACATTGTTCATATTAAATTTCCGACCCTCGTTCTGTCCGATTTCTTTCTAGTCTAGTATTGAGGCAAGTTATCGTTCTTTTGCATTCGAAACAAAACAAATTATTACGCCCAGTATACCTCCGCTAAGCAGTCTTGTTAGTAAAGCTTGGTGAGGCCTTCTCGGAGACCAAGACAGCGCTACGCAGAGGCAGAGACATCCGAACCTCCGAACCAATCTAACCACCTAACCACACGCCATTCAGCGAGGAAGAAAATCACGAAATATCATATCGCAAAAACAAGAGTGCCTTTTGAAAATACTTACCTCATTTACAACCGGACGCCGCGGTACTCCGCTAAATGGATTGGATTTGGATTGAATTGATTGTGAAGCTTTCTTTTTTGTTGATGATGATGTGGGTCGTTGCAGCGTCCGGTGATTTGCAAATTGAAAATTGAAAATTAGAGAGCAGTGATTTGCGTATGTTTGCGTTCCTCTCCGCTCCAAGTTTTGAGCGGAACCCCAGCGGAGCATAGCGCATAAGCTAGTTTCTCCACAGATTATGTTAGTAAAGATAAGAGCAGAAGCTTTATGCACCACGGAAGTTGAGTGTTCCTGAGATCGACTGCGGACCTTGGCCGTTCATAACGCAACAAATCAAATTTATTATTACTGCCTGTTGCTTTACAAAAAGAGCGTCTTGGATTTGTTTTTGAAACGTGAGTGGCGCACAGTGCAGGAGACCAGAAACCGGGAGCATGGGAGAAAGACCTGTTGTTACTGTGGCCGAAAATGCACGGGCCTGCTACGGGCTCTGCAGCTGAGCCACCTCCGCTGCCTCTGATTGATTGATGTATAGGAAGGGAAAGGCGCGGTAACTGTCATTTGTTTTCTGTGGGCACCTCAACCGCGCCAAAAGGGAAGGGAGGAAGGTGGGAGCGAAAGTGGAAACAGAGAAAGAGGGGCCGCGCGGGCTACGGAGTAATTTCGACAACCTGGGGATCTTTAACATGCGCTGACATCGCACAGCACACGGACGCCTCCTCGTTTCGCCTCCAATCGAAACGCAGCCACCGAGGTCGGGTTCGAACAGTCGGGCGTCTTACTGCACCACCCCGGCGGGGTCACGCACGTGCAGACAGAAGGGAGTAGAGAAGAGAAAGTAGAGGGAGTGGAAGACGCGCGCCGCAACAGCCGTCGTCCACCACCTAAGTGGTGGCGGGTACATGACGGCCTACAACAGATAAAATTCGGTGGCTGGCTAGCCCCCGCCGCAGGCGGCGTTGACGTACCATCCCAGCCCCGTGGGGTCAGGAACAGCCACCATTCTTCCAGGCCTGTGTTGCGGGATCGCGATTTATGTTGCCATGAAACAAACAATGTTCTCATCGTGTAGGTAGTCTTGGCTTTCGTTTGGAAGGTTGTGGGGTTAAGTAATCACCGTATGTGATCGCTTGGCTGCTTCTGGGAGAGCTGCTCGCTCTTGTGCAATGCTTTCTCTGCTGCTACTACTCGCGCTCTGGGACAACGTCAGCTGAAGCAGTGGTTTGTAGTACAGTTGTACACGGGCCGATATTCTGGGCCCGAGCCCAGCCCAGGCCTTGTGCTGCACACCCGAGCCCTACCCGACCTGCTTTAATTTCAACTGTAGCAACAGCACAAAAAGAAATAAATTCAGGGTGCTGAGTTTGTTTCAGATCTCGAAATGTTGAGTTCTCGTGTTTAAGATGACAAATTTGTAGAATATGTACTGCACAGCACATATATAGAATTATCGTGCTAAGTATATACGCAAAAGAAAGCTATGCTTTGATGAAGCCTTAAGGCCTTTGTGGCACTCCTGGATCTTGAATCCGGCAGTGCTGAAATTTCTTTCTGTGCTCTAGCTTGTGGTTGGTGATGCCTGATACATTAATTCTTAACAAGAAGAGGAAGCTTTATGAACCCGACTTCCTTGTTTCTTCAAAAGCGCCCTGGCTCAAACTCCGAGCAAGGGGTTGATTTTGTGCCCAAGTACTCAGTGAGGTCGCCGTGCGCCTTTTATAGAAGCAGGGCGAACACCAGGACGCCTCTAACACTGCATTTAATACCCGACTCTCCCACGGCTGTCAATGTGCCAACATGGTGCTCAGTCTCTCTCGCGTGCGCCCTGTCCAAAAAACCTCTTCTTCCTCGTCATTCCGCTTGCAGATTCTTGCCCAATCTGCAACACATTTTTCACGGTACCAGTAGAAGATGCCGACATCCCGGCCTCGGCGGCAGCTTTTTGATGGAGGCGAAAAGCAAGGCGCCCATGTGCTGTGCGATGTTAGTGCATGTTAAAGAACCCCAGGTGGTCGAAATTTCTGGAGTCCTCCACTATGGCGTCTCTCATAGCCTTAGTTGCGTTGGGACGTTAAACCCCACAAACCAAACCAAACTGCATTGTCTGCACGGACTAATAACGAGGCAACTTTCTCAATGGTTCCCACAGGTTTTCTAATCTTTAACTAAGCCACAATGTCATTTTTTTTTTCATACAGGCTTGTTAAAATATGGGGGGATGAGAGATAGATCTAAGCTTTGTATTGGGTGATCGTTTATTGCAAGACTCAGTTATCAAGATGCTTCAAATTTCATCCTGCACATGTTGCTAACAAATGTAGCGGAAACGAGGGATGAAGTACAAAGAAAGGGATCCAACAGGCACGGCACTAAAAAAAAAAGCATGTTCTTTGTTGATAAATCTAAACTAGCTTAACTGAGGAGATACTAATCGATTAGAAAGTCAAGGAAGAAACCTGCAGATGGTGGGATCCAAATCCACGATCTTTGAATTTTGCCTCTGGTGTGCTACCAACTGACATATGGTGACAGCTGGTGAGCATCTTTTTCTCTTAGGTATTTATATTGTGTGCTGTCCTTGAGAGAGTGTCAGTGCCACCTTCATCTGTAGCAGTGAATGTGGAGAATCCTCAATTACCGCGAGTGTCATGTCTAATGTGATTAATTGGGAGGGTGAGAGCTGTGTAATAATCCTCCGAAGTTACCAATGACATCAAGGCTACCAGGTTCAAGGCCTTCATATGGCTAATCAGCTGACAAATTCTAGGAAAACAAGGAGCTCGTTATGAGATACAAATGGAACCAACAGCCACGATACCATGGAAAGCATAGGATTCTTATTTTGGTGTTGATGAATGTGAAATAATAGCATTATCTTGAGGGTAACCAATTTGACAGGAAAAAAAAATCAGCATGCTGCCAATAGAGGGACAGTAGCCCATCTTTTTTTCTTATTTCATCGGATATGACCATTTACAGTCATCATTTTCACAACAAAAATGCCTAGTTGCTTGTGCTTATCTGATTCTTTAATCACTAGGTATTTTCACAATCCTTCCCTGGTGCCGCCAGCTTTTGTAGTGGTTGCAGACTTTCTTTGCTGTTAATTGCTTAGAGGAATCGACCTTTCACCTTATCCTCTGCAGGCCGGAATCTCATCAGCCAGAGCGTGCTCCTTGATCAGACTTCTTTTGTTCCCCTAAAATCAAGCGCTCATCTTCATAAGTGCATCTCAATTTGAAATGCAGTAGTCTTAACATATTTTGGGCATTGTATATAAGCTGTGTGCTTTGACGTAAATGAATATGGGGATGCCTAGACTATAAACAATTTGAGAAACACTAGTAGCTTGTCTTGTACAGTGTACAGTACTTTCTCATTGTGCAAAACTGGCATTTGCAACTTGGCATAAATATCGACATTAATTGTGCACCATTGGGGAACATAAATTTTCTATAGAAGTTCAACAATCACGAATAAGCTTGCAACTGTGCCGCATCGTTTGGTCTTGGTGCCTATTTTATCCCTTTCACATTTTTATCAGATGGTCGTATGCTTCTCTCTAGAAACGTGCCAACTCCATTTTGACTCTATAAATGATAAAAGCATTCGTCATGTGTTGCATCAGTGATAAATGTATCACCCAAGCGGCAGCTTATATGTTCAAGCACCTTTAACACATCACTTATGACAGAATGATAAGTGCAATATGGCAAACACACATATACTTGACTATCCCCATGTATGTATTGACAACCAATATTGATTGTCCTCAGGATGAAGTTCAAGCTGCTGATGCGATGTAGATGATTCAAGCACCGTGAAATACTTGCATGATGACAACATTGCAAACATGTCCTCCGTCATGGCATTAGGATAATGGTCAGTTCACAAGCACAGGTTCAGTGTAAAAAGCCTTGAAGACGCCACACACTGTTTCATGTGTACCTTGCCCACAACTACTTGGGAGCATTATGCAGTCACTTTTTCGTATAAGCGCTAACACTGTCCTGATTGTGATAGTGCAATTCTAGTAGCACGGATCCCTTCAAAGGATAAAAAAAAAAACAGGATCTGTCGAGCTGTCCAAAGTATGGATGTGCTTGGCTCCTTCAAAACCAGCCTTTGTAAGCGTATTTAATCAACGCTACAGCTTTTGTCTACACCACGACCTGGTCTACACACACACATACACACCATACATACACACTAGACCAATCTAGCTTAAGAGTGTCCAGCCAATCACGTCGCTATTACATTGGGTTTTAAATGCAATATGAGCAGAACCGAGCAAGCGACAGACCTCCCCGTATGAGCCCAAAAAGGATGGAATGTCTAAGCCACAGCACAACTTTCTGAAACATTTCTAGACCGTGGCATAAGCATAAGAAATAAGAAGTTGGTCGCATAAAGGGTCCAGAAAGGAAAACCCAGGACCAATAGTTTTCAACAGAAGATATACAAAGACAGTTTGAGTTAGAGGCCGCGAGGCAAGGGGACATATATGCGGCCTACTGCAACCAATGACAATGCGGAAGTATAATGTGCTCGTTTGTGGAATAAAAAAGCATTGAACCTCGTACAAATGCTCGCTGATGGGCGATCCCATGTTTAGAGAGGTGAGTGCATCAATTGCGTGCATAGTAAATATAAAAAAAAGAAAAAGAAAACGTCTATGCAATGCGCACTTAGGCAATTTTGGTCCAGTTTACTGACATTGTAGTAACACAAATGTTTCCTGCCAGTTAGCATGGTCAGCTACTTAGCTGAGGAAATTAAATCCAGCAGAGAATTATTAGTCATGGGCAATAATGCATAAGGCAATATTAATTGATGCTGTATTGGACAGTGGGACAGATGCTGGTCTACATTCTCAAAAAAAAAAAAAAAGAAGATTGTATGGCAAGAACTTCTAAAATTATTTCAAGGGGGGGGGGGGGGGGAGCATATATCTATATGCAATAGTGCTGGAACATGCTGGTTAATGAACATTGTCTTACTGGAAGCAGCACAGAACCAACCGAGTTTACCTTTCAGACTAATATCGTTTCTGGTCCACTACTGCGTTTTATTTGTCAGCGCTCTGCTGAATTTCCTGTGACGGAGGGCAGTTATAGAGGAGCTTTAACACATGGGAGAAAAAGGTTAAAGCATTGCCTTCTTTGTTAAAGAAACAGAGAGGGGTTTGTGGAAAACAGGGATGGAGACCAAATCAGCATTGGAAGTGTACAGAACTTTCAATCAGGAAATAGTCAAAGAAAACATTTATGATAATTCTAGGGGCAACTCATTGTTATTCGAGGCTAGGACAGGAGTATTGCGGACTAAGACTTACCGAGTCAAGTACCAGAGATAAACATGCTGTGCGGTGTGTGGGGAGGATGAGGAAACGGCTGAACACTTTAATTTCCTGTAAAGGACTACAAGGGGGCAGATTTAGCCAAAGCATTAGGGTTTAAGGATAATGGAGGAAAAAAGGACTTTAAAAGGGTAGAAATAACCAAACGAAGGTTAGCTGATAGGTGGCTGAAATCAAGGCAAGAATATGTACAAATTATATTTCTATCCACGGTTAGGCGGCCTGTGACGCCGCCGTCCGATTGAAAGGGTTTATTCTTATGGATCCATCCATCCATCCATCCACCCACCCACCCACCCACCCACCCACCCACCCATCCATCCATCCACTCGTCCGTCCGTCCGTCCGTCCATCCGTCCGTCCATCCGTCCGTCCATCCATCCATCCATCCATCCACCCACCTACCCATCCACCCATCCACCCACCCACCCACCCATCCATCCATCCACCCACCCACCCATCCATCCATCCATCCACCCACCCACCCATCCATCCATCCATCCATCCATCCATCCTAGCGTGACTCGGTATTCATCTTAGGGGAAGCCACAGAGGATGCCACGAGAGCAGGCTCAATCGGAATATTACATAAAACCTGCTTTGTGTCACAACATGAGACATCGTCCCACCACGAAGGCAGTGAAGACGAGGCAGGTGAAGCAGACGACGCGGCACGGACGCACTAGCAGACGACCCGCTGCAAACCACGCCCTTTGCGCTCAACACGTTCCCGCGCAAGTTTTTCATGGCAGTCGTTAGTCGGCGCCAGCAGCAGTGTGACAACCACGTGGTAACATGGTAACAAATGGTAACAACACAGGAATGCCTGTTTAGTTAATAATTTGGGCGGGTTTGATTTTTTTTGTAGATTTATTTTCGCCACATCAGCTTCGAGGGAAGAAGCGTCAAGCTATGGTGCCTGTGGTCCCTACTCTCCCTACACCCTAGCGCAGCTTTTAATGGCTTTTACTACAGTGTGCGTGTTCATGGTAAAAGATGTGCACTGACGGAGTCGTGAGCCCACATGGACTGCAGTTACTGCAGTGGACTACCGATAGCCTGTCATTTGAAGCGACAGAAGCAGCGCCCTTTTGTTGTGCACTCGTTGTGTCAAGCACCAGGACAACGCCGAAGTACCTGAAGGCTGTAAAAACGGTCAGCTGTAATAGAGGTCACCTTTGTTGCGGTGTTTACAAAATGAGTACGCTCATGAGTTGAATTGAAGTGAACAGATCGTTTTGAACAGTTGCAACATGGGCCCTTTAGGGAGATGTTTCTCATCCACTGGCAAAGCCGAATCTTGTTCGCGAAAGCACGCGAACATTGCTACGAATGCAGGGAATCATGAAGAAACAGCGGAGGGAGCTGTGTTGACTTTCGCTCGCAACAGGACGTGTCATCTCACGCTTAACTGGTTGCAGGATTCATATTCGTATTATGTATCAGTTCGCATGTCCTTTAGTGTCTGATGATTTGATCCATCGGACTTTGCTTCCTATGGAACAGCTTCCATATTCTCTCATGTAGCCATAACAGCCACGGTACTGCCAAAATGCGGATGTGTCGTATGGCGCGTGCCTCTAACATTGGCTCACTGCTAGAAACGTGCCGTATTGTTTTGTTTCAACAGGTGTATTTTTTTTAGTCGATATTTATTGCCTCAGGGCATCAGTAGGATATGAGATGAAGGATGAATGAATGATTAAATGAATGGAAAAAGATTGGCTGATTTTATGAAGTCCAGAAGTGAGGTATTAGAGCGTTTAATTGTTGAGCGGAGAAAGCAAAATTTCACAGATCAACGAGATTCACTCAGCATATATGCAAAAACATTACTTATATAAGTCGTGCTGCATGATTATGTCATCACATATGTAAAGAAATGAAAGAGCCATTAATGGACGTTTCTGAAATAATTTATTGTGCACTGGCAGTTTCAGCTGACTTCTACCGCATGAGATGACCTGTACCCTCGACATTTTTTTCAGGTGAAGGTTTCATTGTCAGTATGATCATAATAGTTTTGCGGTTGTAGAAATGGTCATGTCATGCTGCCTACCAGAGGCATGCTAGAGATTTTTCAAGGTGACAAGGCTTCACAAATCTGACGCGAATGCCGTGAGGCTTGCAATGTTCGCCGTTGACGCCAGTGCCTACAAACAGTTTTTTTACGCAGGTTTGCAGTGCTCTTTTGTTAAAATGTTTGCTGAAAGCATGGCTTTAAATGAACTTCCTTCCATTGGTTATAGCTTGGAAATCATGATCTGTAAAATAAGTTGTAACATGTAAATTGAAATCCATAAATATTCCTGGGGATAGGACCAAGCTGTATTGGTGGCCACAATGGGCACTTCTTCCCTTGTTCCTTTTTTAGGGGCACTAGCACTACTCTTCTTTTGGAACTCCACAAACCAAACAAACTAGAATTGGGTCTCAAGTTTTAGAATTGGAGGCCCTACACCTGAGGGAGATAGGGTAATTGTGTGGTGACAATGCGTACGCATGGAATGCTGGGCTAAAATGGCACTGGGTGCGGCTTTCATTCTGGGCATGTGCACCCGTTCCCCGCCATTCTCCTGTCCCCCTAAGTGATAAGGTCTCACTATTCTAAACACACTGTTCTACTAAGAGCTTGCCACTCCCTGCATAGCTCGTGCAAGGCCTTCTGTAAAATGGCAGCGAGAGCAGAGGAAGACCTTAGTGACAGTACCCTATACTATGGGGTGCGCTGAATTTTCTCTTGAGCCAAGTTTAGTGTATCAGCCAGGACGAATGCGGGCCGTCTAACTCCTAAGTGAGCATTCTAGCTGGAAATTGAATCTCTTGTGGGCGATATCTCAGAGGTGCATCCAGTTAAAGCCTTGCTGTGGTGGTGCAGTAGTTGGTTCTCTCAACTGCTATGACTAAGGATGCAGAATCGATTCCCAGCCATGGCAACCACTTTTTGCTGTAGGCAAAAACTAAGGCGCTCGTATGCTTTGCGATGTCAGTGCACATTAAAGAACCCAAGGCGGTCAAAATTTCCAGAGCCCTCTACTACGGCGTCTCTCACAGCTTAAATCGCTTTGAGATGCTAATCCCCATAAAAGAAACCAAGCATTAAATGGCATTCCTCTTGACTTGAGAACAAGTTTTCTTTTGTTGTGCTAAGTGTTCTACTAGCCTCTTTTATGATGCACATTTGCATGGCTTTCGATATTTCTATGTTACCTTTTCCTTAATAAGTGCTGTTCTTTCAGTTTTCGTTACCCTACCCAAGAAATGCTAACTGTGCCTTCTTGTTTTTCCTTCTTGCAGCTGCTTACTTTGCCATAAAGGGGCCTGCTAAAACAGAAAAGGTTGCTAATTCATAGTTGAGAGAAGTGAATGGTTCTTTTTGGGCACCAGAATGTGGAACACACAGCCTTTTGCTAAATGTTGTTCATAAATGATGTGTTATACGAGTGGCCCAATAATAAGGCCATGCTTTTCATGACTTTTTTATTCGAGGCAGACTTCCAAAGCATGTGCGCTGCTGGTGATGCATGGAACTCATGGTAGCAGTTGGTTGCAAATATAACTGGAAAATTCATTACCTCTAAGAGGTAGCTTTAGAGTGTATTCACATTCAAATTGAGTGAAATGATTCGTGACATAGAAAACCAAATTTGGCATTTTTGTATATCCAATATAGCATTAGAAAAAAGCCCTGTTCTGGGTGTCCTCGCAGCCCGCTTGCGTTCAGTGCAGCTTATAAGTCTTACCAGCTGGCTCATATTGTTACTTGACTCTTTTGCTAGAATGCCCTTTGCACAAAAACTGATCAGAGTTTCATGATGTGAAGGAAGAAAAAAATTTTATACTGAGGCATTGTTGCCAAGATTGCGGGTATGCTTTTTAAAATGACGAGTTGCAGTCACTTTCCCTTCGGCACAGTTGTGCTTACATATCTATTATTATTGCAGTTGTTGAAAGGATGGCTTTGCTGATTGTGGCGCTAGTTTGCAATTGGCACTTCCACCTGTGAAATAATTCTTTCGAATATCCTCATGGTTTTTAGGCTTTCATAAGATGTAATGCAGTTTATTTTTGCCAATTGGACGGATTGGCAGGAATACAGTGCCTCAGGATTTCTGATCATTTACTAAAATGGCAGCTACTTTGCTTTCATCTAACCTTCTTGTCTATTGTCATGCTGATGAGAGGTGGAAGTAAACTGAATTAGGTGACAGTTACTTTAAGGCTTATCTATCGAGATATATAGTTCCACCTTACATGTTCTTGTAGCTAACAAATGTAGAGGAAATGAGGGGCTCATTAGGAGGTATGTACAAAGGGAGCCAATAGTCATGGACACCAAGAAAAGCTAGTTTTTCTAGTTGATGCTGTTGATTGGTGAATAATCTGTAATCGTGGAGATAAGCAATTAGACAGTAGTGGAAAAAACCAGATACTGCCTGCGGTGGACTCTGACCCCACAATTTTAACTGTTTTATCGTATTGCATCATTTGCATTGTTGCCATTTTCACTAAAAGGATATGTAGCTGATTGCTTGTGGTTACATCTGATCCTGTAACTACAAGATATTTTCTCTCTTCTTTTTCAGTGCCCCCAGGTTTTCAGTGGATGCAGATTTTCTTTGCTGTGAATGGCTTGGAGAATCAGCCTTTCACCTTGTCCTGTGGGAGCCAAATTCTCATTAACCACAGTGTGCTCATTGATCAGACTGCCTTTGTGCCTCCGAAATCAGGTCTTCATCATCAAGTCATTTAACTTTGAGATGCACCGATCTAGACATAATTTTTCAGTTATTGCATTTGAGCTCTGGGCTTTGATGTAAATAAATATGGCGATATCTAGAGTATAAATAGTGTGAGAAATGCTATCACCTTGACTTGTACACTAGTTTCTCATAGTGCAAAACTGGCATTAGGAACCTTGAATAATTGTTTATTTGTGTGCTATAGAGAGAAAAAGCTTAACGGCCTTCTTATTTCTCTAGGGGTGTGTGAATATTGAAATTTTTTAATACAAATGTGGGTAAGAAATTCCTTTGAATATTTAATATTTGGTCAGGGAAAAAGAAATGGAAATTTAAAAAAATAGGAAACATTGTTCTTGTTTGTTTCAGAACTCACATGTAATTGCGATAAAATTAGACTACAGTCGTGCAGGAGGCATACTCTGCTGAAAAATCATATAAATTTTTACAGGATTTTATGAACTGGTTTTATGTAAATGAAGGACCTTATTGTATCTGTCATATCACTACTGAGTATGCCAAGCTCTCGTATGTTCAGCCTTCAAAGGACCGAAAAAATACCCATCGAATGGGCCTGAAAAAGGCTGCCGAAAAACATTTACATCACAGTAATTTTAACTGATGAACATTTGTACGATGCTTGTCTGGATTTGAGATGAAACCGAAGTGAGCAAGTTGTTTTTTTTCAGGCTTCGTCAACTGCTTCCCTTAGCGCAGTGTCGGGAAGGCCCTCTTCAAAAAGCGCAGTGAGGCCGCTTTTGAAGAAGAACTTTCGTGAAGAGTGCTTTCCCAGCACTGCAAGTCTGCATGTTCAAGCATTGCAGTGAAGCTGCTTTGAGTTCAAATGTTTTCGGTATATTTGGTAATCTTCAGATGTTCAAAATCCAAACGTCAGTTTTTTGAATACGAATCGAATGACAAGCATATTCTATCTGTATTCGAATATTCACACACCTCTAGTTTCCTTTTTTTGCTCTACATGCTAATTCATGCATTTTCTATACTGTCACACGAAAAAACATTTGAAATGCAAACGAGGCTCCTTTCAAGTAATTTCTTGCATGCGCAGCTCTTTGTATGCTCCAGCAGTCACAGGTGTAACCCAAATACCAGTGTCTGGGCTCATCGCCTGTTTCAAACCCTTGAGCAAGCAATAGTGCTGCCCGTTAGCTTTTCCTTTGGATTCTTCAATGGGTTTACAGAACAACCTGTTGTTGTCACATGTCTTTTTCGTTTTTGTATGAAAAATAGGAAGTAAAATAAGGGCATCGGCAATATTGGAGAAACAATGTTGGCAGTGATTACTTATTTTCTCCTTTTATTTATTTTGCAGGTTCGGCACCACCCTCTCATCTGTTCCTTTTAAGAAGGCAATGCTACTCACCTTCCCTCACAACTGAAGTACAGCTAATGGAAGAGTTCCTCAGCATCACCTGCTCTATGCATTTCACATTTACAACACAGTTGCAATTTTCTGTGCCTGTATTCCTTTGCATTTTACAATATGTGCGAACATGCATTTGCCCATACTATCTATATTTTGCCTATCTTCGTGCAACCTTTCCACTTGTGACTACTTTGCTGCCATTTCATTTTATCCTTCTTCAGAACATCCTGGCACTAAGTTTTTGTGGCCAGTACCTCAATACATTGCCACTAAGGTGTTTGGATTTGCTATAAGGGGAATGACGTGTTTATGCAAGTAAAAGGTTGTATTTGGTCACTGTGGATTTTGGAATGCACAGCATTCAGCTTTTATATATGAGTAATCTAGGGGCTTGTTTCCCCCAATATGAAGGCTATGTTTTTGGTTTTTATTTCAACCTTGGGGGGGGGTCAGCGTCTCTCATCATCCATGATATTGGAAAGTCATTGGGCTTGTAGCACTAATTGAGCAAGAAGTTCTCAGAAAATGGGCTGCTTTTCAGAGAGGCATCGTGGTACACTTTCCATTCAAACACACCAACATAGGATACAAATTAATGTTTTGTGTGTCCAGAAAAAGCGCTATTATTGGTTAGTTACATTTGCAGGATACTTGGCTATTTTGTAATGCAGTCTCTGTAGTGCATGTCTGTCTGCCTTCTTCCCAAGACTAATTTAACTGGTTACTGCTAGTGAAACTATAACACTTATCTGAAATAGAAAGCTGAATTCACTGCTGCATCTTTCTGCTTCACAATATATCTATCTATTTGTTTTGATTAATGACTTCTGTATAACAATATAACATTTTTTGATCAGCTATGAGTGCAGCTGTCTGCACACATCCCGAGTGCAGAAGGTATAATATCATAATATTCTGCAGCATAGAGTGGACTTGAAAAGCACTGTGTTGATAGCAGCTCTCATCAGGTCAGGGTAGCTTGACTCTGGTCTTATTGTTGAAGCGTGCGATGGTTCAAAATTTTTAGTATAAATCAAATATGACTGTTATTCAATTTATATTTCAGAAACTGATATTATTTTTCAATACATGAAAATTACTGAATACAATTTTTAATTCACCCCCACTTCAACGCAGTGCATGCTTCACCGTAATGCTTGCTCGCATTGACTGTGCAGAAGGGGGCCTTCCCAACAGTGTGTGCAAGTGAAGCACTTGATGAAAACCAGAAAAAGATGCCGTTCTCACATGATTCAATCTCAAATACAGGCAGCCATCGGGCCTGTTTTCATGAGATAAAGTTATGTAATGGAAACATTTTCAGTAGTTTATTCTGGGCTATTCAATAATTCAACAGTCGGTTGATTGATATTTTTCTGGTACCATGAAAGTCAAATTAACTAGAATTTGCTGTATTCAGCAGAAATATGACAGCTCCATCCCAGTTTCATGCGGGTCCTCCCTGCACAGAAAACTTGTGCTTGGTTTTGCAATAAAGTGTACACTTCTAGATTAATTTATTTGCACATACCATGTGAATTCTTAAAGAAAAAAAGACAAACAACATTAGGTATACTTTAGATTTCTATTTTGCTTTCCGCTGATCAGGTATTTGACATTAAAGGCATTTGCTTCCTATATTCGATTTGTGTTAGAAAATTTCGACATTTGCACATCCCTACTTGTATATATGTAGTGATATCAATTGCTGTTGTAATTTGATGGTGCTGACTCGCTACTGGACAGGATTTGTGCAGACCAGTTTTGAAAGCAGTGCGTGCTTTTCATTATTCTGAGTACTCAGCTCATGATACATGTTGACCCTTAGCGCATCTGTATCTCTGAGAAATGTATTTCTCTTTCACATTCTTCTCATTCCCTTCAAGGTGTACCCATGTACTTTCTTTTGTTATGCTATGCTTTGGAGGCATGCATGCCTTGCCTCCAAATGCCAATTTAGTAATGGCACCTTGTTGCAACCGATGGTGCCGACCTTTATTAAAGTTGAGTTGGTGCTAATAGAGTGAAACTGCATTTACGTATGCACTCTTGCTATGGTGCAATTGTAGAGCAGGTGTCTCTAGGATGTAGACAGTTTCCCAGACTGCCATAGTGTTTTGTAGAATGTGCACTGTTTCCCATGCTGCCATGGGGCCACCTGTAAAAGTAATTCTCACTGGTATACTTCATGGGTATCATACTTGTATGAGATGAAGGTGCTTAATACTTTCTGTAAGTACTGTCTATGCAGTTGTTTTTGAACTGCATTTAGGTTATATAATGTTTCTGAATATAGGCTTTTACTGAGCTGTAATGTCAACTCGTTTTTTTTCTATTCTGACTCTTTGTTGATTGTTTGCTTTTGAGACATGCCTGTTAGCTTTAAGTTTTATGACCTGTTACTTCATGACAAGTCCTGAAATTTATTTTTCTAAATTTTGCACCACATATCCCAGTGACATTAAAACCTCTCTTTAAGAATATCCTCACCTTTCATTAACCTTTCTTGTGAGGTGGACCTGCTGTAAATCAATCAGTTTTGTTAACTTATGCTTTATTTTATTGTGCAGGCTCACAGACATATGACAGCCGGAGCAGCTCAGTTCTTCAAGAGAAATCACCAGGTGGAAAAAGGTTCCTGTGCCATGAGTGCGGGTATGCCACAGAATTCCGCAACAGGTTCAAGAACCACCAACTGACTCACTCCGGAGAGCGCAACTTTCGGTGCAGCCAGTGCGACCTGGCCTTTTCAAGAAAGGACAGTCTGAAATGTCACCTTCGCACTCACACAGGCGAGCGGCCATACCAGTGCTCCCATTGCAGCAAGAAGTTTACTCATGTTAATAATTTAGCAGCGCACCTTCGCACCCACACGGGCGAGAAGCCTTATGAGTGCACACATTGTGGCAAAAAGTTTACTACAGGCAGTTACTTAGCAGTGCACCTTCGCATCCACACATGCGAGAGGCCTTACGAATGCACACATTGTGACAAGAAGTTTATTACAGGCAGTCACCTTCGCAGGCACCTTCGCATTCACACTGGAGAGAGGCCCTATAAGTGCAACCTGTGTCCAATGGCCTTTACGGAGAATTCGCATCTGAAGGGTCATGTGCGAAGCCATAAGCAAGAAAAACCATTTGCATGTCAGTTTTGCTCTGTGGCATTTGCATCTAAGCATTGCCTGAAGCGCCATGAAAAGAAAGTTCACAATAGGTCACTCACTGTTCTATGAACTCATGGCATCTTATGGCAGCATTTGGTGAGTGTGTGGGTTGTACAACGGTTTGGAGAAATATAACAGGTACCTAATCTGCAAAAGAGACTTCTTTAAACCCATGTTCATATTTTGCACACTTAACTGCAATCTTGTAATCACAAACTTTCTTGAAACTGCTTTCTAGCTGTCTATTGATATTAAAATAGGTATAGTACTCGAAGCTTATGGAGTCTGCACATATAAAAGCGTACATTAATTTGGGAACTCTGGAAAAAGTAAATCATAGAGCATAACCTTGACAAACCCTTAATTATAGTGACATTGAAAGGTTGGCTGCGTGGGTATTCATAGTTAAGAAAGGGTATTCATCACGCTGATGACATCACGCTGATAATGACGCAAGGAAAGAAGACAACAACCCAGTAACTCTCGATTGGCTTTCCTCCTTGTTTTGTTTGAGCTTTTTTATGGTGTGGACAAGTTCGCTTTCTTGGATATTCTGGTTCGATGTCAGCTGGCGTGATGTATGCCATATCTTGTTTTTGGTTGTCACTTTGCATTCAAGATATTATGCATGGGCCTAAACTAGTCTCATGTCCTCTAGAATTTATTCACGTCAACTAGGGGTGCTCTAATATGGAAGGCTGCCTTCGATATTCTGGCAGTGCAGCTTGTCATCTACTTTAGAATTATTCAGCCATTTTGCATTGTATGTTTCCCAGTTTAGTAGCAGAAAACATTTGTTTCCTTAAATAGGTTCTTAAGTTACCTTAAAAAGAACATTGCGTTTGTAATATCTTAATGCGGGTGTCTCATTTGTAAAAAAAGTATGAGAGATGCCTAGGTGCTGTATTTGACAGTTAATTTTCAGCTCATGAACTGTGATGCAAACGAAGTACGTGGGCTACAAATATATGTGCTTGTTTGATGTTGCGTATTAATTTTTGTTAACAATTTCTTTTTGCTGTACTGTCTTTTAGCCATTTTGTTTGAAGTGCAAGAAGTGGTTATGACATTGACATTATGAGTCTTGAAACCTAATCCTTGAAGAAAGTCTTGCTTTTTTCTCAGTTATCATCGGCAGTGCCTTTTTTCATGGCTATGCGTGTGTATTTACTGTTTTATTTTTCTGTTCGTGTTGTATAACTGAATAGGAGTTGTTTATTCCAGTCCAGCTAATATGATGCAACTTTATTCTTAGACATTTTGATGGAAAACGTATCTTGTGTGCTTGACCTTTAGTATTTCAAAAGAGTGTTCTATTTTTTGCTGTATTCTCCTGTGCTTGTGTTTTTTACAAAGGGGCTGCTTTAAAACTCCTTAAATGACTTTAATGCGCAGGTATTCTAGAAATATCCTTTTCGTATTTCTACATAATTACCTTTTAAAGATCTTTTCTCTGCCATTTAAAACAAGGAGATGCACAGTGACGCTGAACTTATATTGCAAAACTATTAGTATTGTCAGTTTATCAAATGCTTCTTGGAATGGCTACTTCTATTGGTTCTATGGCTGGATTATTATTTACCTAGTCATCGGATGTTTAGGTTTTCCTCAAATATCCCAGCTGTTCATTTGGAATATGTTTTCTGTGTTAAAAGATTGTCATGCATACCTCCTTGTAGTATCATTTGCATCCTTGGGCCTAGTAAATCACACAGGTGACAAGCTATTCCAACCAATGCGGCTATCCGTGCATATCCCCAAATTTTCTTTCAGCTTCATGTGAAGCGCTCCGTATAAACTTGTAGGCTTCACTTCTTCTTTTGTTGAGAACTTCATGGCGTAAACAGCGTGATTTCTCTAGCATTTGGTTAACATCACATAGCTATAGCAACGAAGCAAAGGTATCGTTTAATCGAGTACTTGCTAAAGTATTATGTGCTATTTTCTTTGGGTAATGAATACATATTTGAGATGTATACATTTACCTTAACTCAAGTCTCGATCATTGCCAAGTGGTGCGCTTAGACACCATTCTGGGATTGCACATCCTTGGTGCTGTTGGCATACACCACCTACGAGCCATGGTAGGTTGCAGCAAAGTGTAATGGAAGCTTCCGTGGTTAGCAGGTGGTAGAATAGAGAAATGGGAATCCCTTCCCAGAATATAAGTGGAGGGAGACGAGGATCAGGTGGCATAGTGCTTTGGCCATTGTGGCAAGAACGAAGGAATGTGCAGCTGTATTTGGGCTTCCATGAAAAGCACCTAGTAAATGACTAGCATAAATGAAGGGTAAAGCTGCAGCACATTTCTTGGCTCTCTTGCTCTTCATTTCAGAATACAGCATTGTTGCACCTCTGTGCTGAGGACGCCATCGTGGAGGGTCAGTTTTTTTTAAGTGACATAGGTGTGCTTGACATGTCCCGAGCCAGTTTATGGACTCGTGTGCAATGGTTGGCAGGGCAGCTGTTAAATTGAGGACCAAGTGGTGCGCATTCAGCTTCAAATGGCATCTCTCGAACTAATCGAGAATAGCTAACCTCGCGCAGGAGCACAGCGATGCCTTGTCACGTATGGCATTGGCTTGTGGAAGCAATACGAGCAATTATCTCTGGATGCCCCCTGAAATCGCCAGATCTGCGTCATAACACAAACCTCAGGAAGCGTGCCTGTGTGGCTTTTCTTTCACTACTTGCGTCTATATAGGCATTAACAGATGCTGTTCGAGTGAAGAACGCATTTTCTTTTCATAGTTCCCCTGCTGCTCTTTGCATAGCAACTGCATGATTCATCTTCCTTTCTGCCTTTGGCATTTCTGACGGAGAGAACGGAGGTGGCAGTGGAGGCTCAATAGAAGAGGAATTTGATTCTTTCCAGGGAAGAGAATTGTGGAATTTCTTTTAGAGTGCTGTCTTAGGCTCATGTTGCTTACTTGAGCATCATCGCTGTCAGTGTAACCGGTGAGTAGCTATGGGTGGTCTAGGAGTGACCCTATCACACATGGCACAATACCTGCTCAATAACTTGGGGCACAATATTCTGTTCAGCCTCCTGCAACTTCCCATAGTTGCACTGAACACAGACTTCTTGTATACTCTGATGAATATATCTATATGCAATAATGCTGGAATTTGCTGGCTAATGAAAGTTGTCTTACTAGAAGCAGCACAAAACCGACAAAGTTTACCTTTCTGACTAATATTGTTGCTGCGTTATATTTATTTTCAGCACTCTGCTGCATTTCCTTTCTGATGAAGGGCAGTTATAACTGACGGCCAAAAGAAACTGGATGTACAAAGTAAAATAAAGCAGTCCACCGATCGCTGGATGGCTAACATACATGATGGCACTAGAGGCGGACCAAGAAAATTCTGGAACCATACAAGTTGGCTAGGTAAAAAGAATCAAAGAAAGTAGGACTGGATTCAAGATAATGAGGGAAATTGTTTAAAGGGAGACAATGCAGTGAACTACATTACATCAGTTATAGCCGAGTTATTTAAGAACGACGATAGGGTAATCTCCGCAAATCAGGAAGCAACACAAGATAGCAGAATACAAAGCAGTTCAGAATTGACCAATCTAAAAGTATTCCTAAAGACACATCTCAAAAATAGATGGAATTCCGATGAAGCTGATTAATGAGCTTGGTGTAAGAAGTAAGGCAACGTTAAAAGCTTTGGAAACAATCGTAATGAATAAGCAAATGCCGGACAGCTGGCGGCAAAGTAAAATGAATTTGATTTGTAATGGGAAAGGAGAAAGATGCGCATAAAATCCCACAGGCCTATTACCATAACATCTGTTATATACAGGTTGGCCATGCAGGCAGTGAAATTAAAGATGCAGGCACGGGTAGAAAGTAACAAGATACTCGGAGAACTTAGAACGGCTTTAGAAATGGTAGGCGCTTAGATGATAGCCTATTCGTGCCTAACCAATGCATCGAAATATCTAGAGTGGAAAATAGACCTTTGTATTTTGCCTTCCTGGACATAAACGGGGCATACAACAATGTAAACAGGGAACTCCTGTGGAACATATTAAAAGAAGAATGTACTGGTTATTAGATAACAGAATTCCTACAGGAAATATACCGGGATAACAAAGTAGAAATTACATGGGAAGGGATAAGAAGTATGGAAGCTGTCAAGGTATGCATAGGAATAAGACAAATCTGGAATTTAGGATACAAGGAAGTAACCCAGGTCTTAACCTGTCATATAGATTAGGCGGAAAGGCGGTAGAGCAGCGCCTCCCCGGTTTACTGTATGCAGACAATATTCGTGTTGCTAGCTGAGAGTTAGGAAGAATTGCAAACTCTAGTTAAGTATTGCGGAAACGAAGGGGACGCTCTAGGCTTCAGTTTTAGCACAGTTAAGTCGGGTCTGATGATTTTCAATGACTCAACTTATCAGGGTCTTAAAATACAAGGCCATGAAATACCCAAAGCAGCAGAATATAAATATTGCGGGGTATGGGTAAACGAAGGATCGGCATACCATGAAAAGCATGAGCAATCACTTAAGGCAAAAGGGCAAAGAAATGTCGGGATAATGAAGCATAGCGTGGGGATACAAGAGGTATGAGGTTTTCAAGGGTAATTGGAAAGGAATTATGGTTCCCGGGCTTACTTTCGGAAATGCGGTTTTGTGCCTAAAATTAGAGTTGAGTCGATATTAGAATTAAATCAGAGAGCCGTCGCACGATTAGCACTGGGTGCCCACGGCAAAACCACAAATTAGGGGGTAAAGGGAGATAATGGGCTGGGCATCTTTCGAAGTACGGGAAGCTCAGAGCAAAATATTATATGAGGAATGCCTGAGGAAATCATACAGTAACAGATAGGCAGCTAAAGTATTTAAATACCTATACCTAAAAATCATTGAGTCACAATGGAGGAAAGGAACTAGGAAACTAACCAGTAAGTATGCTGGTCACAAGGACGAAGAAATAAAGAGCATTAAGCAACAGGTGAAAAACATAGAAGGTAAAAATCGGATAAATTCGATGGAAAAGAAACTGAGTGTGGAACTATACCGAAAGTGGAGAAGGCAGATCAGGAAGGTAGCTTTCTTTGATAAATGAAGAGGCAGTGCCCTACTTTTTGAAGCTAAATAAGGGTGCCTTAGCTACAAAAACAAATTTAACAATGAAGATGATGCATGAGCAGTATGTGGTAACTCCACACAAACAATTGACCATATTATACTCGAACGTAATTGTATCCATCTGGAAATCGATGCAAGCGCAGTCACTCTTCCTCAAGGTCTGGGGTTTAGAGATACCTGAGGCCGGGTGAATGAACCTATGGTGGAAGCTAGCAAAAAACGATTGGAAGATTGGTGGCTTAAAAGCAGAAAAGTGGCATAATGTTAGTAATGTAGAAACAAAAATTCAATAAATAGAATGATGGTATAGTTAACCAATCTAAAACGATAATTAAGATATAGGGAGAAAAAATTAGTATGATAGCAACTGCTACCACCCCGTTTCAAAGGGGCGCACCTATATTACATCCATCCTTCCATTCATGGAAGAAAAAAGTTACAGAGAGGGGTCTGTGGAAAACAGGGATGGAGACCAAATCAGCATTGGAAATGTTGGATACTTCTAGGGCCAGCTCATTGTTGTTCGAGGCTAGGACAGGAGTATTGCGCACTAAGATGTACTGAGTCAAGTACCAAGAGATAGACACGCTGTGCGGTGTGTGTGGGGAGGATGAGGAGACGGCTGAACACTTAATTTATTATTTCCTGTAAAGGGCTCCGCCCTATAGTTCAGGGCAAGGGGGCAGATTTAGCCAAAGCATTGGGGTTTAAGGATAATGGAGGAAAAATACACTTTAAAAGGGTAGAAATAACCGAAGGTTAGCTGATTCGTGGCTGAAATCAAGGCAAGAATGGGTACAAATTATATTTCTTTTAACGACTAAGTGGCCTGTGACGCCGCCGTCTGATTCAAAGGGTTCAGCCTTATCCATCCACCCATCCATCCTAGCGTGGCTCTGTATTTATCTCGGGGGAAGCCACAGATGATGCCACCAGAGCAGGCTCGATCAGAATATTACATAAGAGCTGCTTTGTGTCACGACACGAGACATCGCCAAACCACGAAGGCAGTGAAGGCGAGGCAGGTGAAGCAGACGACGCGGCACGAACGCACTAGCAGACGCCCCGTTGCAAACCACGCCTTTTGCGCTCAACACGTTTCCGCGCAAGTTTTTCATGGCAGTCGTTAGTCGGCGCCAGCGGCAGTGACAACCACGTGGAAACATGGTAACACAAGAATGTCTGTTCAGGTATTAATTTGGACGTGTTGATTTTTTTATATAGATTTATTTTCACCACATCAGCTTCGAGGGTAGAAGCGCTCAGCTATGGTGCCTGTGGTCCCTACTCCCTACACCCTAGCGCAGCTTTTACTTTACGTTCAGCCAGTTGAGCCGTTGTGTTGAGCACCAGCCAATGTAGCAGCAGCGCAGTTGGCATCGACATGCTACAAACTTGATGCACGATTTTGGAAAAGTTAACATTATATTAATTATATTTTGAAACTGCGACTTCGGGACGTGCTCGTTTTTGTCAATGCGTGCTTATGGTAAAGAGTTGTGCACTGACAGAGTCGTGAGCGCACATGTACTGCAATTACTGCAGTGGACTATACCGATAGCCAGTCATTTTGAAGCGACAGAAGCAGCACCCCTTTGGTGCACTCGTCGTGTCAAGCACCAATTCCGAGGACAACGCCGAAGTAGCCAAAGGCTGTAAAAACGGTCAGTTGTAATAGAGGTCATGTTTGTCGTGGTGTTTACAAAATGAGTACGCTCATGAGCTCAATTCGAAGCATTATTCTCGAGGCAGAAGTGAACAGATCGTTTTGAACAGTTGTAACATGTGCGCTCTCGTTCACGGGCATAGCCGAATTTTGTTCGCGAAAGTACATGAACATTGCTACGAATGCAGCGAATGATGTGGGAACAGCGGAGGAAGCTGTGCTGACTTTCGTTCGCAAGAGGACCTGTCATCTGCTCGCGCTTAGCTGGTTGCAGGATTCATATTCGTATTATGTATCAGTTCGCATGTCCTTTAGTGTTTGATGGTTTGATCCATCGGACTTTGCTTCCTATGGTACAGCTTCCATGTCCTCTCATGTAGCCATAACTTCCACGGTAATGCCCAAATGCGGATGTGTCGTATGGCGCCCCTGTCTCAAGGGTGAATACCGTCATTCCGTCTCTGATAGCGTCTGCGCAGCGGTCCGTTCGGACGCCGCTACGACTGAGGCAAGATAAAGGACGGCGGTGGGGCTGCAGCGCACCCTGATCATGAGCTAGCTGATCACCGAATAAAATGCGTTTACCACTGATTTTCTTTTTGGTTCATATATTGCCTTTTTGATAGATTGATTGAAATTTAGCGAAAGGAAATTTTTCTATGTTTAGAAGATAGTAAAACAAAAAATCCATCCTTTTCTAATTCCCCCCCCCCCCCTTTTTTTTTTTTTTAATTTCTAAGCAGTTGAAAGGAGGAATGGCAAGAAAGAGTGATCTTGAGACCCAGTTAGGAGAATTTTAGATTACAGCATAAAGCACCTCTGGTTATTGCTATGGCGTTTCATTGCTGTGTTCCACTGGGGCCCCTCTGGGTCCCATGGTTAAAAGAGGAGCTCATTACTGATGCTTAATACTTGCAGCTTTTTTTCTAATTCGCAACTCTGCCATTCAGAGGAACAACTTACACCCACAGTGCATGCCAGGGGCACAGAGGTTATAATAACCTCAGCTGCCTCTAACATTGGCTCACTGCTAGAAACGTGTCATACAATTGTTTTATTTCCACAGGTATTAGAGCGTTTGTTGAGCAGAGAAAGCAAAATTTCACAGATCAACGAAATTCACTCAGCATATATGCAAGAACATGACTTATATAAGTCATGCTACATGATTATGTCATCACATATGTAAAGAAATGAAGAAGCCATTAATGGACGTTTCTGAAATAATTTATTTTGCACTGGCAGTTTCCTTTCTGCTGACCTCTACCGCATGAGATGACCTGTACTCTCTTGACATTTTTTTCAGGTGAAGGTTTCGTTGTCACTATGATCATAATTGTTTTGTGGTTGTAGACATGGGCATATCATGCTGCCTAGAGGCATGCTCGGGATTTTTCAAGGCGACAATGCTTCACAGAGTTGACGCGTATGCCGTGAGGCTTGAAGTGTTCGCCGTTGATGCTAGTGCCTACAATTTTTTTTATGCAGGTTTACAGTGCTCTTTTGCTAAAATGTTTGCTGAAAGCATGGCTTAAAATGAACTCCCTTCCATTGGTTATAGCTTGGAAATCATGATCTGTAAAATGAGTTGTAACATGTAAATTGAAATCCATAAATATTCCTGGGGATAGGACCAGGCTCTGTTGGTGGCCACAATGGGCACTTCTTCCCTTGTTCCTTTTTTAGGGGCACTAGCACTACTCTTCTTTTGGAACTCCACAAACCAAACAAACCAGAATTGGGAGAACCTACACCTGAGGCGGATAGAGTAATTGTGTGGTGACAATGGGTACGCATGGAATGCTGGGCTAAAATGGCACGGGGTGCGGCTTTCATTCTGGGCATGTGCACCCACTCCCCGCCATTCTCCTGTCCCCCTAAGTGATAAGGTCTCCCTATTCTAAACACGCTGTTCTACTAAGAGCTTGCCACTCCCTGCATAGCTCGTGCAAGGCCTTCTGTAAAATGGCAGCGAGAGCAGAGGACTTAACCTTAGTGACAGTACCCTATACTATGGGGTGCGCTGAATTTTCTCTTGAGCCAAGTTTAGTGTATCAGCCAGGACGAATGCGAGCCGTCTAACTCCTAAGTGAGCATTCTAGCTGGAAATTGAATCTCTTGTGGGCGATATGCCAGAGGTGCATCCAGTTAAAGCCTTGCTGTGGTGGTGCAGTAGTTGGTTCTCTCAACTGCTATGACTAAGGATGCAGAATCGATTCCCAGCCATGGCAACCATTTTTTGCTGTAGGCAAAAACCAAGGCGCTCGTATGCTTTGCAATGTCAGTGCACATTAAAGAACCCAAGGCGGTCAAAATTTCCAGAGCCCTCTACTATGGCGTCTCTCATAGCTTGAGTCGATTTGAGACGTTAAACCCCATAAACGAAACAAAGCATTAAATGGCATTCCTCTTGACTTGAGAAACAAGCTTTCTTTTGTTGTGCTAAATGTTCTACAAGCCTCTTTTATGATGCACATTTCAATGGCTTTCTATATTGCTATGTTACCTTTTCCTTAGTAAGTGCTGTTCTTTCAGTTTTCTTTACTCTACCCAAGAAATTCTAACTGTGCCTTCTTGTTTTTCCCTCTTGCAGCTGCTTACTTTGCCATAAAGGGGCCTGCTGCTAATTCACAGTTGAAAGAAGTCAATGGTTCTTTTTGGTCACCAGAATGTGGAATTCACAACCTTTTGCTGAATGTTGTTCATAAATGATGTGTTAGACAAGTGGCGCAATAATAAGGCCATGCTTTTCATAACTGTTTTATTCGAGGCGGACTTTCAAAGCATGTGCGCTGTTGGTGATGCATGGAACTCATGGTAGCAGTTGGTTGTAAATATACTGGAAAATGCATTACCTCTAAGAGGTAGCTTTAGAGTGTATTCACATTCAAATCGAGTGAAATGATTAGTGACATAGAAAACCAAATTTGGCATTTTTGTATATCCAATATAGCATTAGAAAAAAGCCCTGTTCTGGGTGTCCTCACAGCCCGCTTACGTTCAGTGCGGCTTATAAGTCTTACCAGCTGGCTCATATTGTTACTTGACTCTTTTGCTAGAATGCCCTTTGCACAAAAACTGATCAGAGTTTCACGATGTGCAGGAAGAAAAACATTTTATACTGAGGCATTGTTGCCAAGATTGCAAGTATGCTTTTTAAAATGACGAGTTGCAGTCACTTTCCCTTCGGCACAGTTGTGCTTACATATCTATTGTTATTGCAGTTGTTGAAAGGATGGCTTTGCTGATTGTGGCACTAGTTTGCAGTTGGCACTTCCACCTGTGAAATAATTTTTTCGAATATCCTCATGGTTTTTAGGCTTTCATAAGATGTAATGCACTTTATTTTTGCCAATTGCATGGATTGGCAGGCATACAGTGCCTCAGGATTTCTGATCATTTACTAAAATGGCAGCTACTTTGCTTTCATCTAACCTTCTTGTTTATTGTCATGTTGATGATAGGTGGAAGTAAACTGAATTAGGTGACAGTTACTTTAAGGCTTATCTATCGAGATATATAGTTCCACCTTACATGTTCTTGTAGCTAACAAATGTAGAGGAAATGAGGGGCTCATTAGGAGGTATGTACAAAGGGAGCCAATAGCCATGGACACCTAGAAAAGCTAGTTTTTCTTGTTGATGCTGTTGATTGTTGAATAATCTGTAATCGTGGAGATAAGCAATTAGACAGTAGTGGAAAAAACCAGATACTGCCTGCGGTGGACTTGGACCCCTCAATTTTAACCGTTTTATCGTATTGCATCATTTGCATTGTTGCCATTTTCACTAAAAGGATATGTAGCTGATTGCTTGTGGTTATCTGATCATGTAACTACAAGATATTTTCACTCTTCTTTTTCAGTGCCACCAGGTTTTCAGTGGGTGCAGATTTTCTTTGCTGTGAATGGCTTGGAGAATCAGCCTTTCACCTTGTCCTGTGGAAGCCAAATTCTCATTAAGCACAGTGTGCTCATTGATCAGACTGCCTTTGTGCCTCTGAAATCAGGTCTTCATCATCAAGTCATTTAACTTTGAGATGCACCGATCTAGACATAATTTTTCAGTATTGGATTTGAGCTCTGGGCTTTGATGTAAATAAATATGGCGATATCTAGAGTATAAATAGTGTGAGAAATGCTATCACCTTGACTTGTACACTAGTTTCTCATAGTGCAAAACTGGCATTAAGAACCCTGAATAATTGTTTATTTGTGTGCTATAGAGAGAAAAAGCTTAACGGCTTTCTTGTTTCTCTACGGGTGTGTGAATATTGATATTTTTTAATACAAATGTGGGTAAGAAATTCCTTTGAATATTTAATATTTGGTCAGGGAAAAAGAAATGGAAATTAAAAAAAAATAGGAAACATTGTTCTTGTTTGTTTCAGAACTCACATGTAATTGCGATAAAATTAGACTACAGTCATGCAGGAGGCATACTCTGCTAAAAAATTATATAAATTTTTACAGGATTTTATGAACTGGTTTTATGTACATGAAGGACCTTATTGTATCTGTCATATCACTACTGAGTACGCCAAGCTCTCGTATGTTCAGCCTTCAAAGGACCGAAAAAATACCCATCGAATGGGCCTGTAAAAGGCTGCCGGAAAACATTTACATCACAGTAATTTTAACTGATGAACATTTGTACGATGCTTGTCTGGATTTGAGATGAAACCGAAGTGAGGAAGATGTTTTTTTCCAGGCTTCGTCAACTGCTTCCCTTCGCGCAGTGTCGGGAAGGCCCTCTTCACAATGAGGCCGCTTTTGAAAAGGAACTTTCATGAAGAGTGCTTTCCCGGCACTGCAAGACTGCATGTTCAAGCATTGCAGTGAAGCTGCTATGAGTTCGAATGTTTTCGGTATGTTTGGTAATTTTCAGATGTTCAAAATCCAAACGTCAGTTTTTCGAATACGAATCGAATGACAAGCATATTCTATCTGTATTCAGATATTCACACATCTCTAGTTTCCTTTTTTGCTGTACATGCTAATTCATGCATTTTCTATACTGTCACACGAAAAAACATTTGCAATGCAAACGAGGCTCCTTTCAAGTAATTTCTTGCATGCGCAGCTTTTTGTATGCTCCAGCAGTCGCAGGTGTAACCCAAATAGCCGTGTCTGGGCTCATCGCCTGTTTCAAACCCTTGAGCAAGCAATAGTGCTGCCCGTTAGCTTTTCCTTTGGATTCTTCAATGGGTTTACAGAACAACCTTTTGTTGTCACATGTTTTTTTCGTTTTTGTATGAAAAAAAGGAAGTAAAATAAGGGCACCAGCAATATTGGAGAAACAATGTGGGCAATGATTACTTATTTTCTCCTTTTATTTATTTTGCAGGTTCGGCACCACCTTTTCATACTTTCCTTTTAAGAAGGCAATGCTGCTCATCTTCCCTCACAACTGAAGTACAGCTAATGGAAGAGTTCCTCAGCATCACCTGCTCTGTGCATTTCACATTTGCACACTGTTGCAATTTTCTGTGCCTGTATTCCTTTGCATTTTACAAAATGTGTGAACACGCATTTGCCCATACTATCTATACCTTGCCTATCTCCGTGTAACCTTTCCACTTGTGACTACTATGCTGCCATTTTATTTTGTCCTTCTTCAGAACATCCTGGCACTAAGTTTTTGTGGCCAGTACCTCAATACATTGCCACTAAGGTGTTTGGATGTGCTATAAGGGGAATGACGTGTTTATTCAAGTAAAAGGTTGTATTTGGTCACTGTGGATTTTGGAATGCACAGCATTCAGCTTTTATAGATGAGTAATCTAGGGGCTTGTTTCCCCCAATATGAAGGCTATGTTTTTGGTTTTTATTTCAACCTTGGGGGCGTCAGCGTCTCTCATCATCCATGATATTGGAATGTCATTGGGCTTGTAGCACTAATTGAGCAAGAAGTTCTCAGAAAATGGGCTGCTTTTCAGAGAGGCATCGTGGTACACTTTCCATTCAAACACACCAACATAAGATACAAATTAATGTTTTGTGTGTCCAGAAAAAGCGCTATTATTGGTTAGTTACATTTGCAGGATACTTGGCTGTTTTGTAATGCAGTCTCTGTAGTGCATGTCTGTCTGCCTTCTTCCCAAAACTAATATAACTAGTCACTGTTAGTGAAACTATAACTCTTATCTGAAATAGAAAGCTGAATTCACTGCTGCATCTTTCTGCTTCACAATATATCTATCTATTTGTTTTGATTAATGACTTCTGTATAGCAATATAACATTTTTTGATCAGCTATGAGTGCAGCTGTCTGCACACATCCCGAGTGCAGAAGGTATAATATAATAGCATAGAGTGGATTTGAAAAGCACTGTGTTGATAGCAGCTCTCATTAGGTCAGGGTAGCTTGACTCTGGTCTTATTGTTGAAGCGTGCGATGATTCAAAATTTTCAGTATAAATCAAATATGACTGTTATTCAATTTATATTTCAGAAACTGATATTATTTTTGAATACTTGAAAATTACTGAATACAATTTTTAATTCACTCCCACTTCAATGCAGTGCATGCTTCACCGTAATGCTTGCTCGCATTGACTGTGCAGAAGGGGGCCTTCCCAACAGTGTGCGCAAGTGAAGCACTTGATGGAACCAAAAAAAGATGCCATTCTCACATTATTCAATCTCAAATGCAGGCAACCATTGGGCCTGTTTTCAAAAGATAAAGTTATATAATGGAAACATTTTCAGTAGTTTATTCTGGCCTATTCAATAATTCAAGCAGTCGGTTGATTCAGATATTTTTTTCTGGTACCATGAAAGTCTAACTAGAATTTACTGTATTCAGCAGAAATATGACAGCTCCATCCCAGTTTCATGCGGGTCCTCCCTGAGTAGAAAACTTGTGCTTGGTTTTCCAGTAAGGTGTACACTTCTAGATTAATTTATTTGCACATACCATGTGAATTCTTAAAGAAAAAAAGACAAACAACATTAGGTATATTTTAGATTTCTATTTTGCTTTCCGCTGATCAGGTATTTGACATTAAAGGCATTTTCTTCCTATATTCGATTTGTGTGAGAAAATTTCGACATTCACACATCCCTACTTGTATATGTGTAGTGATATCAATTGCTGTTGTAATTTGATGGTGCTGACTCGCTACTGGACAGGATTTGTGCAGACCAGTTTTGAAAGCAGTGCGTGCTTTTCATTATTCTGAGTACTCAGCTCATGATACATTTTGACCCTTAGCGCATCTGTATCTCTGAGAAATGTATTTCTCTTTCACATTCTTCTCATTCCTTTCAAGGTGTACCCATGTACTTTCTTTTGTTATGCTGTGCTTTGGAGGCATGCATGCCTTGCCTCCAACTGCCAATTTAGTAATGGCACCTTGTTGCAACCGATGGTGCCGACCTTTATTAAAGTTGACTTGGTGCTAATAGAGTGAAACTGCATTTACATATGCACTCTTGCTATGGTGCAATTGTAGAGCAGGTGTCTCTAGGATGTAGACAGTTTCCCAGACTGCCATAGTGTTTTGTAGAATGTGCACTGTTTCCCATGCTGCCATGGGGCCACCTGTAAAAGTAATTGTCACTGATATACTTCATGGGTATCATACTTGTAAGAGATGAAGGTGCTTAATACAGTCTGTAAGTACTGTCTATGCAGTTCTGTTTTTGAACTGCATTTAGGTTATATAGTGTTTCTGAATATAGGCTTTTACTGAGCTGTAATGTCAACTCGTTTTTTTCTATTCTGACTCTTTGTTGATTGTTTGCTTTTGAGACATGCCTGTTAGCTTTAAGTTTTATGACCTGTTACTTCATGACAAGTCCTGAAATTTATTTTTCTAAATTTTGCACCACATATCCCAGTAACATTAAAACCTCTCTCTAAGAATATCCTCACCTTTCTTTAACCTTTCTTGTGAGGTGGACCTGCTGTAAATCAATCAGTTTGTTAACTTATGCTTTATTTTATTGTGCAGGCTCACAGACATATGACAGCCGGAGCAGCTCAGTTCAAGAGAAACCACCAGGTGGAAAAAGGCGGTTCCTGTGCCATGAGTGCGGGTATGCCACAGACATCCTCGGTAGGTTCAAGAACCACCAGCTGAGTCACTCCGGAGAGCGCAACTTTCGGTGCAGCCAGTGCGGCCTGGCCTTTTCAAGAAAGGGCAGTCTGAAATGTCACCTTCGCACTCACACAGGCGAGCGGCCATACCAGTGCTCCCATTGCAGCAAGAAGTTTACTCATGTTAATAATTTAGCAGTGCACCTTCGCATCCACACATGCGAGAGGCCTTACGAATGCACACATTGTGGCAAGAAGTTTATTTCATGCAGTCACCTTCGCAGGCACCTTCGCATTCACACTGGAGAGAGGCCCTACAAGTGCAACCTGTGTCCAATGGCCTTTACGGAGAATTCGCATCTGAAGGGTCATGTGCGAAGCCATAAGCAAGAAAAACCATTTGCATGTCAGTTTTGCTCTGTGGCATTTGCATCTAAGCATTGCCTGAAGCGCCATGAAAAGAAAGTTCACAATAGGTCACTCACTGTTCTATGAACTCATGGCATCTTATGGCAGCATTTGGTGAGTGTGTGGGTTGTACAACGGTTTGGAGAAATATAACAGGTACCTAATCTGCAAAAGAGACTTCTTTAAACCCATGTTCATATTTTGTGCACTTTAACTGCAATCTTGTAATCACAAACTTTCTCTAAACTGCTTTCTACCTGTCTATTGATATCATAATAGATATAGTACTCGAAGCTTATGGAGTCGGCACATATAAAAGCGTACATCAATTTGGGAACTCTGGGAAAAGTAAATCATAGAGCATAACCTTGACAAATCCTTAATTGTAGTGACATTGAAAGGTTGGCTGCGTGGGTATTCATAGTTAAGAAAGGGTATTCATCACGCTGATGACATCACGCTGATGATGACGCAAGGAAAGAAGACAACAACCCAGTAACTCTCGATTGGCTTTCCTCCTTGTTTTGTTTGAGCTTTTTTGTGGTGTGGACAAGTTCGCTTACTCTTGGATATTCTGGTTCGATGTCAGCTGGCTTGATGTATGCCATATCTTTTTTTTTTGGTTGTCACTTTGCATTCAAGATATTATGCAAGGGCCTAAACTAGTCTCATGTCCTCTAGAATTTATTGACGTCAACTAGGGGTGCTCTAATATGGAAGGCTGCCTTCGATATTCTGGCAGTGCAGCTTGTCATCTACTTTAGAATTATTCAGCCATTTTGCATTGTATGTTTCCCAGTTTAGTAGCAAAAAACATTTGTTTCTTTAAATAGGTTCTTCAGTTACCTTAAAAAGAACATTGTGTTTGTAATATCTTAATGCGGGTGTCTCATTTGTAAAAAAAATATGCGAGATGCCTAGGTGCTGTATTTCACAGTTAATTTTCGGCTCATGAACTGTGATGCAAACGAAGTACGTGGGCTACAAATATATGTGCTTGTTTGATGTTGCGTATTAATTTTCATTAACAATTTTTTTTTGCTGTACTGTCTTTTAGCCATTTTGTTTGAAGTGCAAGAAGTGGTTATGACATTGACATTATGAGTCTTGAAACCTAATCCTTGAAGAAAGTCTTGCTTTTTTCTCAGTTATCATCGGCAGTGCCTTTTTTCATGGCTATGCGTGTGTATTTACTGTTTTATTTTTCTGTTTGTGTTGTATAACTGAATAGGAGTTGTTTATTCCAGTCCAGCTAATATGATGCAACTTTATTCTTAGACATTTTGATGGAAAACGTATCTTGTGTGCTTGACCTTTAGTATTTCAAAAGAGTTCTATTTTTTGCTGTACTCTCCTGTGCTTGTGTTTTTTACAAAGGGCTGCTTTAAAACTCCTTAAATGACTTTAATGCGCAGGTATTCTAGAAATCTCCTTTTCGTATTTCTACATAATTACCTTTTAAAGATCTTTTCTCTGCCATTTCAAACAAGGAGATGCACAGTGATGCTGAACTTATATTGCAAAACTATTAGTATTGTCAGTTTATCAAATGCTTCATGGAATGGCTACTTCTATTGGTTGTATGGCTGGATTATTATTTACCTAGCCATCGGATTTTCCTCAAATATCCCAGCTGTTCATTTGGAATATGTTTTCTGTATTAAAAGATTGTCATGCATACCTCCTTGTAGTATCATTTGCATCCTTGGGCCTAGTAAATCACACAGGTGACAAGCTATTCCAACCACTGCGGCTATCCGTGCCCCAAATTTTCTTTCAGCTTCATGTGAAGCGCTCCGTATAAACTTGTAGGCTTCACTTCTTCTTTTGTTGAGAACTTCATGGCGTAAACAGCGTGATTTCTCTAGCATTTGGTTAACATCACATAGCTATAGCAACGAAGCAAAGGTATCGTTTAATCGAGTACTTGCTAAAGTATTATGTGCTATTTTCTTTGGGTAATGAATACATATTTGAGATGTATACATTTACCTTAACTCAAGTCTCGATCATTGCCAAGTGGTGCGCTTAGACACCATTCTGGGATTGCACATCCTTGGTGCTGTTGGCATACACCACCTACGAGCCATGGTAGGTTGCAGCAAAGTGTAATGGAAGCTTCCGTGGTTAGCAGGTGGTAGAATAGAGAAATGGGAATCCCTTCCCAGAATATAAGTGGAGGGAGACGAGGATCAGGTGGCATAGTGCTTTGGCCATTGTGGCAAGAACGAAGGAATGTGCAGCTGTATTTGGGCTTCCATGAAAAGCACCTAGTAAATGACTAGCATAAATGAAGGGTAAAGCTGCAGCACATTTCTTGGCTCTCTTGCTCTTCATTTCAGAATACAGCATTGTTGCACCTCTGTGCTGAGGACGCCATCGTGGAGGGTCAGTTTTTTTTAAGTGACATAGGTGTGCTTGACATGTCCCGAGCCAGTTTATGGACTCGTGTGCAATGGTTGGCAGGGCAGCTGTTAAATTGAGGACCAAGTGGTGCGCATTCAGCTTCAAATGGCGTCTCTCGAACTAATCGAGAATAGCTAACCTCGCGCAGGAGCACAGTGATGCCTTGTCACGTATGGCATTGGCTTGTGGAAGCAATATGAGCAATTATCTCTGGATGCCCCCTGAAATCGCCAGATCTGCGTCATAACACAAACCTCAGGAAGCGTGCCTGTGTGGCTTTTCTTTCACTACTTGCGTCTATATAGGCATTAACAGATGCTGTTCGAGTGAAGAACGCATTTTCTTTTCATAGTTCCCCTGCTGCTCTTTGCATAGCAACTGCATGATTCATCTTCCTTTCTGCCTTTGGCATTTCTGACGGAGAGAACGGAGGTGGCAGTGGAGGCTCAATAGAAGAGGAATTTGATTCTTTCCAGGGAAGAGAATTGTGGAATTTCTTTTAGAGTGCTGTCTTAGGCTCATGTTGCTTACTTGAGCAGCATCGCTGTCAGTGTAACCGGTGAGTAGCTATGGGTGGTCTAGGAGTGACCCTATCACACATGGCACAATACCTGCTCAATAACTTGGGGCACAATATTCTGTTCAGCCTCCTGCAACTTCCCATAGTTGCACTGAACACAGACTTCTTGTATACTCTGATGAATATATCTATATGCAATAATGCTGGAATTTGCTGGATAATGAAAGTTGTCTTACTAGAAGCAGCACAAAACCGACAAAGTTTACCTTTCTGACTAATATTGTTGCTGCTGCGTTGCTGCATTATATTTATTTTCAGCACTCTGCTGCATTTCCTGTTTGATGCAGGGCAGTTTTAACTGACGGCCAAAAGAAACTTGATGTACAAAGTAAAATAAACCAGTCCACCGATCGCTGGATGGCTAACATACATGATGGCACTAGAGGCGGACCAAGAAAATTCTGGAACCATACAAGTTGGCTAGGTAAAAAGAATCAAAGAAAGTAGGACTGGATTCAAGATAATGAGGGAAATTGTTTAAAGGGAGACAATGCAGTGAACTACATTACATCAGTTATAGCCGAGTTATTTAAGAACGACGATAGGGTAATCTCCGCAAATCAGGAAGCAACACAAGATAGCAGAATACAAAGCAGCTCAGAATTGACCAATCTAAAAGTATTCCTAAAGACGCATCTCAAAAATAGATGGGATTCCGATGAAGCTGATTAATGACCTTGGTCCAAGAAGTAAGGCAACGTTAAAAGCTTTGGAAACAATCGTAATGAATAAGCAAATGCCGGACAGCTGGCGGCAAAGTAAAATGAATTTGATTTGTAATGGGAAAGGAGAAAGATGCGCATAAAATCCCACAGGCCTATTACCATAACATCTGTTATATACAGGTTGGCCATGCAGGGAGTGAAATTAAAGATGCAGGCACGGGTAGAAAGTTACAAGATACTCGGAGAACTTAGAACGGCTTTAGAAATGGTAGGCGCTTTGATGATAGCCTATTCGTGCTTAACCAATGCATCGAAATATCTAGAGTGGAAAATAGACCTTTGTATTTGGCCTTCCTGGACATAAACGGGGCATACAACAATGTAAACAGGGAACTCCTGTGGAACATATTAAAAGAAGAATGTATTGGTTATTAGATAACAGAATTCCTACAGGAAATATACCGGGATAACAAAGTAGAAATTACATGGGAAGGGATAAGAAGTATGGAAGCTGTCAAGGTATGCATAGGAATAAGACAAATCTGGAATTTAGGATACAAGGAAGTAACCCAGGTCTTAACCTGTCGTAATGATTAGGCGGAAAGGCGGTAGAGCAGCGCCTCCCCGGTTTACTGTATGCAGACAATATTGTGTTGCTAGCTGAGAGTTAGGAAGAATTGAAAACTCTAGTTAAGTATTGCGGAGACGAAGGGGACGCTCTAGGCTTCAGTTTTAGCACAGTTAAGTCGGGTCTGATGATTTTCAATGACTCAACTTATCAGGGTCTTAAAATACAAGGCCATGAAATACCCAGAGCAGCAGAATATAAATATCGCGGGGTATGGGTAAACGAAGGATCGGCATACATTGAAAAGCATGAGCAATCACTTAAGGCAAAAGGGCAAAGAAATGTCGGGATAATGAAGCATAGTGTGGGGATACAAGAGGTATGAGGTTTTCAGGGGTAATTGGAAAGGAATTATGGTTCCCGGGCTTACTTTCGGAAATGCGGTTTTGTGCCTAAAATCAGAGTTGAGTCGATATTAGAATTAAATCAGAGAGCCGTCGCACGATTAGCACTGGGTGCCCACGGCAAAACCACAAATGAGGCGGTAAAGGGAGATAATGGGCTGGGCATCTTTCGAAGTACGGGAAGCTCAGAGCAAAATATTATATGAGGAATGCCTGAGGAAATTGGACAGTAACAGATGGGCAGCTAAAGTATTTAAATACCTATACCTAAAAATCATTGACTCACAATGGAGGAAAAGAACTAGGAAACTAACCAGTAAGTATGCTGGTCACAAGGACGAAGAAATAAAGAGCGTTAAGCAACAGGTGAAAAACATAGAAGGTAAAAATCGGATAAATTCGATGGAAAAGAAACTGAGTGTGGAACTATACCGAAAGTGGAGAAGGCAGACCAGGAAGGTAGCTTTCTTTGATAAATGAAGAGGCAGTGCCCTACTTTTTGAAGCTAAATAAGGGTGCCTTAGCTACAAAAACAAATTTAACAGTGAAGATGGTGCATGAGCAGTATGTGGTAACTCCACACAAACAATTGACCATATTATACTCGAACGTAATTGTATCCATCTGGAAATCGATGCAAGCGCAGTCACTCCTCCTCAAGGTCTGCGGTTTAGAGATACCTGAGGCCGGGTGAATGAACCTGCGGTGGAAGCTAGCAAAAACGATTGGAAGATTGGTGGCTTAAAAGCAGAAAAGTGGCATAATGTTAGTAATGTAGAGACAAAAATTCAATAAATAGAATGATGGTATAGTTAACCAATCTAAAACAATAATTAAGATATAGGGAGAAAAAATGAGCATGATAGCAACTGCTAGCACCCCGTTTCAAAGGGGGCGCTCCTATATTCCATCCATCCTTCCATTCATGGAAGAAAAAAGTTAAACAGAGAGGGGTCTGTGGAAAACAGGGATGGAGACCAAATCAGCATTGGAAATGTTGGATACTTCTAGGGCCAGCTCATTGTTGTTCGAGGCTAGGACAGGAGTATTGCGGACTAAGATGTACCGAGTCAAGTACCAAGAGATAGACATGCTGTGCGGTGTGTGTGGGGAGGATGAGGAAACGGCTGAACACTTAATTTATTTTTTCCTGTAAAGGGCTCCGCCCTATAGTTCAGGACAAGGGGGCAGATTTAGCCAAAGCATTGGGGTTTAAGGATAATGGAGGAAAAATACACTGTAAAAGCGTAGAAATAACCGAAGGTTAGCTGATTGGTGGCTGAAATCAAGGCAAGAATGGGTACAAATTATATTTCTATTCACGACTAAGTGGCCTGTGACGCCGCCGTCCGATTCAAAGGGCTCAGCCTTATCCATCCACCCATCCATCCTAGCGTGGCTCTGTATTCATCTCGGGGGAAGCCACAGATGATGCCACCAGAGCAGGCTCGATTAGAATATTACATAAGAGCTGCTTTGTGTCACAACACGAGACATCATCAAACCACGAAGGCAGTGAAGGCGAGGCAGGTGAAGCAGACGACGCGGCAAGAGCGCACTGCCAGACGACCCGTTGCAAACCACGCCCTTTGCGCTCAACACGTTTCCGCGCAAGTTTTTCATGGCAGTCGTTAGTCGGCGCCAGCGGCAGTGTGACAACCACGTGGTAACATGGTAACAACACAGGAATGCCTGTTCGGTTAATAATTTGGGCGGGTTTGATTTTTTTATGTAGATTTATTTTCGCCACATCAGCTTCGAGGGAAGAAGCGCTCAGCTCCCACACCCTAGCGCAGCTTTTACTTTACATTCGGCCACTTCAGCGACTTCAGCACCAGCCAATGTAGCAGCAGCGCTGTAGGCATCGACTATGGCGACAATCTTGATTCATGGTTCAAGTACTTCTCTGCACGATTTTGGAAAAGTTAACATTATATTTTGAAACAGCGACTTCGGGAAGTGCTCGTTTTTGTCAATGCGTGCTTATATGGTAAAGAGTTGTGCACTGACAGAGTCGTGAGCGCACATGGACTGCAGTTACTGCAGTGGACTACTGATTGCCTGTCATCTTGAAGCGACAGAAGCAGCACCCCTTTGTTGTGCTCTCGTCGTGTCAAGCACCAATCCCGAGGACAACGCCGAAGTAGCCGAAGGCTGTAAAAAGAGTCAGGACAACACCGAAGTAGCCGAAGGCTGTAAAATGAGTCAGTTGTAATAGAGGTCATGTTTGTCGCGGTGTTAACAAAATGAGTACGCTCATGAGCTCAATTCGAAGCATTATTCCCGAGGCAGAAGTGAAGAGATCGTTTTGAACAGTTGCAACATGTGCACTCTCGTTCACGGGCATAGCCGAATCTTGTTCGCGAAAGTACATGAACATTGCTACGAATGCAGCGAATGATGTGGGAACAGCGGAGGAAGCTGTGCTGACTTTCACTCGCAACAGGACCTGTCATCTGCTCGCGCTTAGCTGGTTGCAGGATTCATATTCGTATTATGTATCAGTTAGCATGTCCTTTAGTGTTTGATGGTTTGATCCATCGGACTTTGCTTCCTATGGAACAGCTTCCATGTCCTCTCATGTAGCCATAACTGCCACAGTACTGCCAAAATGCGGATGTGTCGTATGGCGCCCCTGTCTCAAGGGTGGATACCGTCATTGCGTCTCTGATAGCGTCTGCGCACGACAGAGGCAAGGTAAAGGACGGCGGTGGGGCTGCAGCGCACCCTGATCATGAGCTAGCTGATCACCGAACAAAATGCGTTTACCACTGATTTTCTTTTTGGTTCATATATTGCCTCTTTGATAGACTAATTGAAATTTAGCGAAAGGAAATCTTTCTATGCTTAGAAGGTAGTAAAACAAAAATTCCATCCTTTTCCAATTCCCCCCCCCCCCCCCCCTTTTTTTTTTAATTTCTAAGCAGTTGAAAGTAGGAATGGCAAGAAAGAGTGATCTTGAGACCCAGTTAGGAGAATTTTAGATTACAGCATAAAGCACCTCTGGTTATTGCTATGGCGTTTCATTGCTGTGTTCCACTGGGGCCCCTCTGGGTCCCATGGTTAAAAGAGGAGCTCATTACTGATGCTTAATACTTGCAGCTTTTTTTCTAATTCGCAACTCTGCCATTCAGAGGAACAACTTACACCCACAGTGCATGCCAGGGGCACAGAGGTTATAATAACCTCAGCTGCCTCTAACATTGGCTCACTGCTAGAAACGTGTCATACAATTGTTTTATTTCCACAGGTATTAGAGCGTTTGTTGAGCAGAGAAAGCAAAATTTCACAGATCAACGAAATTCACTCAGCATATATGCAAGAACATTACTTATATAAGTCATGCTACATGATTATGTCATCACATATGTAAAGAAATGAAGAAGCCATTAATGGAAGTTTCTGAAATAATTTGTTGCACTGGCAGTTTCCTTTCTGCTGACCTCTACCGCATGAGATAACCTGTACTCTCGACATTTTTTTCAGGTGAAGGTTTCGTTGCCGCTATGATCATAATTGTTTTGTGGTTGTAGACATGGGCATATCATGCTGCCTAGAGGCATGCTCGGGATTTTTCAAGGCGACAATGCTTCACAGAGTTGACGCGTATGCCATGAGGCTTAAAATGTTCGCCGTTGATGCTAGTGCCTACAATTTTTTTTATGCAGGTTTACAGTGCTCTTTTGTTAAAATGTTTGCTGAAAGCATGGCTTTAAATGAACTCCCTTCCATTGGTTATAGCTTGGAAATCATAATCTGTAAAATGAGTTGTAACATGTAAATTGAAATCCATAAATATTCCTGGAGATATGACCAGGCTCTGTTGGTGGCCACAATGGGCACTTCTTCCCTTTTCCCTTTTTTAGGGGCCCTAGCACTACTCTTCTTTTGGAACTCCACAAATCAAACAAACTAGAATTGGGTCTCAAGCTTTAGAACTGGGAGACCCTACACCTGAGGGAGATAGGGTAATTGTGTGGTGACAATGTGTACGCATGGAATGCTGGGCTAAAATGGCACGGTGTGCGGCTTTCATTCTAGGCATGTGCACCGCTACCCGCCATTCTCCTGTCCCCCTAAGTGATAAGGTCCCACTATTCAGAACACGCTGTTCTGCTAGTACCGGTTTCCATTGGGCGAACAGTAGGAAGAGCAACGAGCACCCAGAGCAGTGCACGAGAGCACTGGAGGCGCGCATTCTCATCTCCCCAATGGAACATTCATGCTGCTCGGAGAGCAGCATAGCGAGGGGGAGCACGTGACGTCAGACGTCATGCGATTAAACTTTTCCCGCGTTCGCCTTGCCCGCGTTCGCCTTGCCCGTATCTGCCGGCCGTCCGGCCCGGGCTCCGAGCGAATAACCAGAAGTGACGTCCAAAAGGTCATGTGACTTCCTCCGTTCTCCCTGTACTCTGCCGCTGGCAACGAAACACCGAGGACTGCTCTTGGCTGCTCTTGGGACCCCAAAAGAGCGCCTCCTCTGCCAATAGAACACAGTGCTTCTGCTCCTGTTCAACCACTGGTCGGCGCCCAAACTCGCAAGAGCACTTTTAGTGCAGCTAAACGTGCTCCTGTTCACCAAATGGAAACCGGTATGAGAGCTTGCCACTCGCTGCATAGCTCGTGCAAGGCCTTCTGTAAAATGGTAGCGAGAGCACAGGACTTGACCTTAGCGACAGTACCCTATACTATGGGGTGCGCTGAATTTTTTTCTTGAGCCAAGTTTAGTGTAGCAGCCAACACGAATGCGAGCCGTCTAACCCCTAAGTAAGCATTCTAGCTGTAAATTAAATCTCTTGTGGGGGATATGCCAGAATTCATCCAGTTAAAGCTTCGCTGTGGTGGTGCAGTAGTTGGTTCACTCAACTGCTATGACCAAGGATGCAGAATCGATCCCCAGCTGTGGCAACCACTTTTCGCTGTAGGAGAAAACGAGGCGCTCATATGCTTTGCGATGTCAGTGCACATTAAAGAACCCCAGGTGGTCAAAATTTCCAGAGCCCTCTACTACGGCATCTCTCATAGCTTGAGTCGCTTTGAGACGTTAAACCCCATAAACGAAACAAAGCATTAAATGGCATTCCTCTTGACTTGAGAAACAAGCTTTCTTTTGTTGTGCTAAATGTTCTACAAGCCTCTTTTATGATGCACATTTGAATGGCTTTCTACATTGCTATGTTACCTTTTCCTTAGTAAGTGCTGTTCTTTCAGTTTTCTTTACTCTAACCAAGAAATTCTAACGGTGCCTTCTTGTTTTTCCCTCTTGCAGCTGCTTGCTTTGCCATAAAGGGGCCTGCTGCTAAATCACACTTGAAAGAAGTCAATGGTTCTTTTTGGTCACCAGAATGTGGAATACACAGCCTTTTACTGAATGTTGTTCATAAGTGATGTGTTAGACGAGTGGCCCAATAATAAGGCCATGCTTTTCATGACTGTTTTATTCAAGGCGGACTTCCAAAGCATGTGCGCTGTTGGTGATGCATGGTACTCATGGTAGCAGTTGGTTGTAAATATACTGGAAAATGCATTACCTCTAAGAGGTACCCCGCCGGGGTGGCGCAGTGGTTACGGCGCTCGACTACTGTTCCCAAGGATGCGGGATCGAATCCCGGCCTCGGCGGCTGCTTTTCGATGGAGGCGAAAAGCAAAAGCGCCCGTGTGCTGTGCGATGTCAGTGCACGTTAAAGAACCCCAGGTGGTCGAAATTTCCGGAGTCCTCCACTACGGCGTCTCTCATAGCCTGAGTTGCTTTGGGACGTTAAACCCCACAAACCAACCAACCAACCAACCTCTAAGAGGTAGCTTTAGAGTGTATTTCACATTCAAATTGAGTGAAATGATTAGTGACAGAAAAACAAATTTGGCATTTTTGTCTATTCAATCTAGCATTAGAAAAAAAGCCCTGTTCTGGGTGTCCTCACAGCCCGCTTACGTTCAGTGCGGCTTATAAGTCTTACCACCTAGCTCATATTGTTACTTGAGTCTTTTGCTAGAATGCCTTTTGCACAAAAACTGATCAGATTTCCACGATGTGAAGGAAGGAAAAAATTTTATACTGAGGCATTGTTGCCAACAATGCGGGTATGCTTTTTTAAAATGATGAGTTGCATTCACTTTCCCTTCGGCCTAGTTATGCTTACATATCTATTATTATTGCAGTTGTTGAAAGCATGGCTTTGCTGATTATGGCGCTAGTTTTGCAGTTGGCGCTTCCACCTGTGAAATAATTCTTTCGAATATCCTCATGGTTTTTAGGCTTTCATAAGATGTAATGCACTTTATTTTTGCCAATTGGACGGATTGGCAGGCATACAGTGCCTCAGTATTTCTGATCATTTACTAAAATGACAGCTACTTTGCTTTCATCTAACCTTCTTGCCTATTGTCATGCTGATGAGAAGTGGAAGTAAACTGTGAATTGGGTGACAGTTACTTTAAGGCTTATCTATCGAGATATATAGTTCCACCCTACATGTTCTAGTAGCTAACAAATGTAGAGGAAATGAGGGGCTCATTAGGAGGTATGTACAAAGGGAGCCAATAGCCATGGACACCAAGAAAAGCTAGTTTTTCTTGTTGATGCTGTTGATTGTTGAATAATCTGTAATCGTGGAGATAAGCAATTAGACAGTAGGGGAAAAACCATATACTGCCTGCAGTGGGCTCGGACCCCACAATTTTAACTGTTTTATTGTATTGCACCATTTGCATTGTTGCCATTTTCACTAAAAGGATATGTAGCTGATTGCTTGTGGTTATCTGATCCTGTAACTACAAGATAGTTTCACTCTTCTTTTTCAGTGCCACCTGGTTTTCAGTGGGTGCATATTTTCTTTGCTGTGAATGGCTTGGAGAATCACCCTTTCACCTTGTCCTGTGGGAGCCAAATTCTCATTAACCACAATGTGCTCATTGATCAGACTGCCTTTGTGCCTCTGAAATCAGGTCTTCATCATCAAGTCATTTAACTTTGAGATGCACTGATCTAGACATAATTTTTCAGTATTGGATTTGAGCTCTGGGCTTTGATGTAAATAAATATGGCGATATCTAGAGTATAAATAGTGTGAGAAATGCTATCACCTTTACTTGTACACTAGTTTCTCATAGTGCAAAACTGGCATTAAGAACCTTGAATAATTGTTTGTGTGCTATAGAGAGAAAAAAACTTAACGTCCTTCTTATTTCTCTAGGGGTGTGTGAATATTGAAATTTTTGAATACGAATGTGGGTAAGAAATTCCTTTGAATATTTAATATTTGGTCAGGGGAAAAGAAATGGAAATTAAAAAAAAATAGGAAACATTGTTCTTGTTTGTTTCAGAAATCACATGTAATTGTGATAAAATTAGACTACAGTCGTGCAGGAGGCACACTCTGCTGAAAAATTATAGAAATTTTTACAGGATTTTATGAACTGGTTTTATGTACATGAAGGACCTTATTGTATCTGTCATATCACTACTGAGTACGCCAAGCTCTCGTATGTTCAGCCTTCAAAGGACCGAAAAAATACCCATCCTGAAAAAGGCTGCAAAAAACATTTACATCACAGTAATTTTAACTGATGAACATAAGTACGATGCTTGTCTGGATTTGAGATGAAACCGAAGTGAGGAAGTTGTTTTTTTCCAGGCTTCGTCAACTGCTTCCCTTCACGCAGTGTCGGGAAGGCCCTCTTCAAAAAGCGCAGAGAGGCCGCTTTTGAAGAAGAACTTTCGTGAAGAGTGCTTTCCCAGCACTGCAAGTCTGCATGTTCAAGCATTGCAGTGAAGCTGCTTTGAGTTCGAATGTTTTCAGTATATGTGGTAATTTTCAGATGTTCAAAATCCAAATGTCAGTTTTTTGAATACGAATCGAATGACAAGCATATTCTATCTGTATTCGAATATTCACACACCCCTAGTTTCCTTTTTTGCTGTACATGCTAATTCATGCATTTTCTATACTGTCACACGAAAAAACATTTGCAATGCGAACGAGGCTCCTTTCAAGTAATTTCTTGCATGCGCAGCTTTTTGTATGCTCCAGCAGTCACAGGTATAACCAAAATATCCGTGTCTGGGCTCATTGCCTGTTTCAAACCCTTGAGCAAGCATTGGTGCTGCGCATAAGCTTTTCCTTTGGATTCTTCAGTGCTTTACAGAACCACCTGTTTGTTGTCACACGTCTTATATGATTTTGTATGAAAAAAAGGAAGTAAAATAAGGGCATCAGCAGTATTGGAGAAACATTCTGGGCAATGATTACTTATTTTCTCCTTTTATTTATTTTGCAGGTTCAGCACCACCTTTTCATACTTTCCTTTTAAGAAGGCAATGCTGCTCATCTTCCCTCACAACTGAAGAATAGCTAATGGAAGAGTTCCTCAGCATCACCTGCTCTGTGCATTTCATATTTACACACTGTTGCAATTTTCTGTGCCTGTATTCCTTTGCATTTTACAATATGTGTGAACACGCATTTGCCCATACTATCTATACCTTGCCTATCTCCGTGTAGCCTTTCCACTTGTGACTACTTTGCTGCCATTTCATTTTGTCTTTCTTCAGAACATCCTGGCACTAAGTTTTTGTGGCCAGTACCTCAATACATTGCCACTAAGGTGTTTGGATGCACTATAAGGGGAATGACATGCTCATTGTATTTGGTCACTGTGGATTTTGGAATGCACAGCATTACGCTTTTAATAATGAATAATCCGGGGGCTTGTTTCTTCTAATATGAAGGCTATGCTTTTAGTTTATATATCAACCTTGTGGGGGCCTGCATCCCTCATCATCCATGATATTGGAAAATCATTTGGCTTGGCACGGCTCGGAGAACAAGTTCTCAGAAAATGGGCTGCTTTTCAGAAAGGCATAGTGGTATATTTAGCATTCAAACACACCAACAAGAGGGGTTTATACATAGGATACAAATCAATGTTTTGTAATGTCCGGAAAAAGCGCTATTATTGGTTGGTTACATCTGCAGGATACTTGGCTGTTTTGTAGTGCAGTCCCTGTAGTGCATGTCTATCTGCCTTTTTCCCAAGACTAATTTAACTGGTCACTGTTAGTGCAACTATAACTCTTATCTGAAATAGAAAGCTGAATGCACTGGTGCATCTTTCTGCCTCACAATATATCTATCTATTTGTTTTGATTAATGACTTTTGTATAGCAATATAACATTTTTTGATCAGCTATGAGTGCAGCTGCCTGCACACATCCCGAGTGCAGAAGGTATAATATAATAATATTCTGCAGCATAGAGTGGACTTGAAAAGCACTGTGTTGATAGCAGCTCTCATTAGGTCAGGGTAGCTTGCCCTTGTCTTATTGTTGAAGCGTGTGATGATTCAAAATTTTTAGTATAAATCAGATATGACTGTTATTCAATTTATATTTCAGAAACATATTATTTTTGAATATTTGAATATTACTGAATACAATTTTTAATTCACCCCCACTTCAACGCAGTGCATGCTTCACCATAATGCTTGCTCGCATTGACTGTGCACAAGCGGGCCTTCCCTACAGTGTGCGCAAGTGAAGCACTTGATGGAACCAAAAAAAGATGCCATTCTCACATGATTCAATCTCAAATGCAGGCAATCATCGGGCCTGTTTTCTTGAGATAAAGTTATGTAATGGAAACATTTTCAGTAGTTTATTCTGGCCTATTCAATAATTCAAGCAGTCGGTTGATTCAGATATTTTTTTCTGGTACCATGAAAGTCAAATTAACTAGAATTTGCTGTATTCAGCAGCAATATGACAGTTGCATCCCAGTTTTATGCGGGTGCTCCCTGCATAGCAACCTTGCGCTTGGTTTTCCAGTAAGGTGTACACTTCTAGATTAATTTTATTTGCACATACCATGTGAATTCTTAAAGAAAAAAAGACAAACAACATTAGGTATACTTTAGTTTTCTATTTTGCTTTCTGCTGATCAGGTATTTGACATTAAAGGCATTTTCTTCCTATATTCGATTTGTGTTAGAAAATTTCGACATTCACACATCCCTACTTGTATATATATAGTGATATCAATTGCTGTTGTAATTTGATGGTGCTAACTCGCTACTGGACAGGATTTGTGGAGACCAGCTTTGAAAGCTGTGCGCACTTTTCATTATTCTGAGTACTCAGCTCATGATACATGTTGACCCTTAGCACATCTGTATCTCTGAGAAATGTATTTCTCTTTCACATTCTTCTCATTCCTTTCAAGGTGTACCCATGTACTTTCTTTTGTTATGCGGTGCTTAGGAGGCATGCGTGCCTTGCCTCCAACTGCCAAAGGGAGAGTGAGCTTAGTAATGGCACCTTGTTGCAACCGATGGTGCCCACCTTTATTAAAGTTGAGTTGGTGCTAATAGAGTGAAACTGCATTTACATATGCACTCTTGCTATGGTGCAATTTTCAAGCAGGTGTCTCTAGGATGTAGACAGTTTCCAGGACTGCCATTGTGTTTTGTAGAATGTGCACTGTTTGCCGTACTGCCATGGAGGCCACCTGTAAAAGTAACTCTCACTGATATACTTCATGGGTATTATACTTGTATGAAATGAAGGTGCTAAAAACAGTCGGTAAGTACTGTCTATGCAGTTCTGTTTTTGAACTTTATTCAGGTTATATAGTGTTTCTGAATATGTAGGTTTTTACTGAGCTGTAATGTCAACTCGTTTTTTTCTATTCTGGCTCTTTGTTGATTATTTGCTTTTGAGACATGCTTGTTAGCTTTAAGTTTTATGACCTGTTGCTTCATGACGAGTCCTGAAATTTATTTTTCTAAATTTTGCACCACATATCCCAGTAAAATTAAAACCTCTCCTTAAGAATATCCTCACATTTCATTAACCTTTCATATGAGGTGGGTGTGCTGTAAATCATTCAGTTTTGTTAACTTATGCTTTCTCTTATTGTGCAGGCTCACTGGCAAATGACAGCCAGAGCAGCTCACTTCAAGAAAAACCACCAGGTAGAAACAGGCGGTTCCTGTGCCCTGAGTGCGGGTTTGCCACAGACATCCTCAGTACGTTCAAGAACCACCATGCGAGTCACTCCAGGAAGCGCAACTTTCGGTGCAGCCAGTGCAGCCTGGCTTTTCCAAGAAAGGACAGTCTGAAACGTCACCTTAGCACTCACACAGGCGAGCGGCCATACCAGTGCTCCCATTGCAGCAAGAAGTTTACTCATGTTCGTGATTTAGCAGAGCACCTTCGCATCCACACGGGCGAGAAGCCTTATGAGTGCACACATTGTGGCAAGAAGTTTACTACAGGCAGTTACTTAGCAGTGCACCTTCGCATCCACACATGCGAGAGGCCTTACGAATGCACACATTGTGGCAAGAAGTTTATTTCATGCAGTCACCTTCGCAGGCACCTTCGCATTCACACTGGAGAGAGGCCCTACAAGTGCAACCTGTGTCCAATGGCCTTTACGGAGAATTCGCATCTGAAGGGTCATGTGCGAAGCCATAAGCAAGAAAAACCATTTGCATGTCAGTTTTGCTCTGTGGCATTTGCATCTAAGCATTGCCTGAAGCGCCATGAAAAGAAAGTTCACAATAGGTCACTCACTGTTCTATGAACTCATGGCATCTTATGGCAGCATTTGGTGAGTGTGTGGGTTGTACAACGGTTTGGAGAAATATAACAGGTACCTAATCTGCAAAAGAGACTTCTTTAAACCCATGTTCATATTTTGTGCACTTTAACTGCAATCTTGTAATCACAAACTTTCTCTAAACTGCTTTCTACCTGTCTATTGATATCATAATAGATATAGTACTCGAAGCTTATGGAGTCGGCACATATAAAAGCGTACATCAATTTGGGAACTCTGGGAAAAGTAAATCATAGAGCATAACCTTGACAAATCCTTAATTGTAGTGACATTGAAAGGTTGGCTGCGTGGGTATTCATAGTTAAGAAAGGGTATTCATCACGCTGATGACATCACGCTGATGATGACGCAAGGAAAGAAGACAACAACCCAGTAACTCTCGATTGGCTTTCCTCCTTGTTTTGTTTGAGCTTTTTTGTGGTGTGGACAAGTTCGCTTACTCTTGGATATTCTGGTTCGATGTCAGCTGGCTTGATGTATGCCATATCTTTTTTTTTTTGGTTGTCACTTTGCATTCAAGATATTATGCAAGGGCCTAAACTAGTCTCATGTCCTCTAGAATTTATTGACGTCAACTAGGGGTGCTCTAATATGGAAGGCTGCCTTCGATATTCTGGCAGTGCAGCTTGTCATCTACTTTAGAATTATTCAGCCATTTTGCATTGTATGTTTCCCAGTTTAGTAGCAAAAAACATTTGTTTCTTTAAATAGGTTCTTAAGTTACCTTAAAAAGAACATTGTGTTTGTAATATCTTAATGCGGGTGTCTCATTTGTAAAAAAAATATGCGAGATGCCTAGGTGCTGTATTTCACAGTTAATTTTCGGCTCATGAACTGTGATGCAAACGAAGTACGTGGGCTACAAATATATGTGCTTGTTTGATGTTGCGTATTAATTTTCATTAACAATTTTTTTTTGCTGTACTGTCTTTTAGCCATTTTGTTTGAAGTGCAAGAAGTGGTTATGACATTGACATTATGAGTCTTGAAACCTAATCCTTGAAGAAAGTCTTGCTTTTTTCTCAGTTATCATCGGCAGTGCCTTTTTTCATGGCTATGCGTGTGTATTTACTGTTTTATTTTTCTGTTTGTGTTGTATAACTGAATAGGAGTTGTTTATTCCAGTCCAGCTAATATGATGCAACTTTATTCTTAGACATTTTGATGGAAAACGTATCTTGTGTGCTTGACCTTTAGTATTTCAAAAGAGTTCTATTTTTTGCTGTACTCTCCTGTGCTTGTGTTTTTTACAAAGGGCTGCTTTAAAACTCCTTAAATGACTTTAATGCGCAGGTATTCTAGAAATCTCCTTTTCGTATTTCTACATAATTACCTTTTAAAGATCTTTTCTCTGCCATTTCAAACAAGGAGATGCACAGTGATGCTGAACTTATATTGCAAAACTATTAGTATTGTCAGTTTATCAAATGCTTCATGGAATGGCTACTTCTATTGGTTGTATGGCTGGATTATTATTTACCTAGCCATCGGATTTTCCTCAAATATCCCAGCTGTTCATTTGGAATATGTTTTCTGTATTAAAAGATTGTCATGCATACCTCCTTGTAGTATCATTTGCATCCTTGGGCCTAGTAAATCACACAGGTGACAAGCTATTCCAACCACTGCGGCTATCCGTGCCCCAAATTTTCTTTCAGCTTCATGTGAAGCGCTCCGTATAAACTTGTAGGCTTCACTTCTTCTTTTGTTGAGAACTTCATGGCGTAAACAGCGTGATTTCTCTAGCATTTGGTTAACATCACATAGCTATAGCAACGAAGCAAAGGTATCGTTTAATCGAGTACTTGCTAAAGTATTATGTGCTATTTTCTTTGGGTAATGAATACATATTTGAGATGTATACATTTACCTTAACTCAAGTCTCGATCATTGCCAAGTGGTGCGCTTAGACACCATTCTGGGATTGCACATCCTTGGTGCTGTTGGCATACACCACCTACGAGCCATGGTAGGTTGCAGCAAAGTGTAATGGAAGCTTCCGTGGTTAGCAGGTGGTAGAATAGAGAAATGGGAATCCCTTCCCAGAATATAAGTGGAGGGAGACGAGGATCAGGTGGCATAGTGCTTTGGCCATTGTGGCAAGAACGAAGGAATGTGCAGCTGTATTTGGGCTTCCATGAAAAGCACCTAGTAAATGACTAGCATAAATGAAGGGTAAAGCTGCAGCACATTTCTTGGCTCTCTTGCTCTTCATTTCAGAATACAGCATTGTTGCACCTCTGTGCTGAGGACGCCATCGTGGAGGGTCAGTTTTTTTTAAGTGACATAGGTGTGCTTGACATATCCCGAGCCAGTTTATGGACTCGTGTGCAATGGTTGGCAGGGCAGCTGTTAAATTGAGGACCAAGTGGTGCGCATTCAGCTTCAAATGGCGTCTCTCGAACTAATCGAGAATAGCTAACCTCGCGCAGGAGCACAGTGATGCCTTGTCACGTATGGCATTGGCTTGTGGAAGCAATATGAGCAATTATCTCTGGATGCCCCCTGAAATCGCCAGATCTGCGTCATAACACAAACCTCAGGAAGCGTGCCTGTGTGGCTTTTCTTTCACTACTTGCGTCTATATAGGCATTAACAGATGCTGTTCGAGTGAAGAACGCATTTTCTTTTCATAGTTCCCCTGCTGCTCTTTGCATAGCAACTGCATGATTCATCTTCCTTTCTGCCTTTGGCATTTCTGACGGAGAGAACGGAGGTGGCAGTGGAGGCTCAATAGAAGAGGAATTTGATTCTTTCCAGGGAAGAGAATTGTGGAATTTCTTTTAGAGTGCTGTCTTAGGCTCATGTTGCTTACTTGAGCAGCATCGCTGTCAGTGTAACCGGTGAGTAGCTATGGGTGGTCTAGGAGTGACCCTATCACACATGGCACAATACCTGCTCAATAACTTGGGGCACAATATTCTGTTCAGCCTCCTGCAACTTCCCATAGTTGCACTGAACACAGACTTCTTGTATACTCTGATGAATATATCTATATGCAATAATGCTGGAATTTGCTGGATAATGAAAGTTGTCTTACTAGAAGCAGCACAAAACCGACAAAGTTTACCTTTCTGACTAATATTGTTGCTGCTGCGTTGCTGCATTATATTTATTTTCAGCACTCTGCTGCATTTCCTGTTTGATGCAGGGCAGTTTTAACTGACGGCCAAAAGAAACTTGATGTACAAAGTAAAATAAACCAGTCCACCGATCGCTGGATGGCTAACATACATGATGGCACTAGAGGCGGACCAAGAAAATTCTGGAACCATACAAGTTGGCTAGGTAAAAAGAATCAAAGAAAGTAGGACTGGATTCAAGATAATGAGGGAAATTGTTTAAAGGGAGACAATGCAGTGAACTACATTACATCAGTTATAGCCGAGTTATTTAAGAACGACGATAGGGTAATCTCCGCAAATCAGGAAGCAACACAAGATAGCAGAATACAAAGCAGCTCAGAATTGACCAATCTAAAAGTATTCCTAAAGACGCATCTCAAAAATAGATGGGATTCCGATGAAGCTGATTAATGACCTTGGTCCAAGAAGTAAGGCAACGTTAAAAGCTTTGGAAACAATCGTAATGAATAAGCAAATGCCGGACAGCTGGCGGCAAAGTAAAATGAATTTGATTTGTAATGGGAAAGGAGAAAGATGCGCATAAAATCCCACAGGCCTATTACCATAACATCTGTTATATACAGGTTGGCCATGCAGGGAGTGAAATTAAAGATGCAGGCACGGGTAGAAAGTTACAAGATACTCGGAGAACTTAGAACGGCTTTAGAAATGGTAGGCGCTTTGATGATAGCCTATTCGTGCTTAACCAATGCATCGAAATATCTAGAGTGGAAAATAGACCTTTGTATTTGGCCTTCCTGGACATAAACGGGGCATACAACAATGTAAACAGGGAACTCCTGTGGAACATATTAAAAGAAGAATGTATTGGTTATTAGATAACAGAATTCCTACAGGAAATATACCGGGATAACAAAGTAGAAATTACATGGGAAGGGATAAGAAGTATGGAAGCTGTCAAGGTATGCATAGGAATAAGACAAATCTGGAATTTAGGATACAAGGAAGTAACCCAGGTCTTAACCTGTCGTAATGATTAGGCGGAAAGGCGGTAGAGCAGCGCCTCCCCGGTTTACTGTATGCAGACAATATTGTGTTGCTAGCTGAGAGTTAGGAAGAATTGAAAACTCTAGTTAAGTATTGCGGAGACGAAGGGGACGCTCTAGGCTTCAGTTTTAGCACAGTTAAGTCGGGTCTGATGATTTTCAATGACTCAACTTATCAGGGTCTTAAAATACAAGGCCATGAAATACCCAGAGCAGCAGAATATAAATATCGCGGGGTATGGGTAAACGAAGGATCGGCATACATTGAAAAGCATGAGCAATCACTTAAGGCAAAAGGGCAAAGAAATGTCGGGATAATGAAGCATAGTGTGGGGATACAAGAGGTATGAGGTTTTCAGGGGTAATTGGAAAGGAATTATGGTTCCCGGGCTTACTTTCGGAAATGCGGTTTTGTGCCTAAAATCAGAGTTGAGTCGATATTAGAATTAAATCAGAGAGCCGTCGCACGATTAGCACTGGGTGCCCACGGCAAAACCACAAATGAGGCGGTAAAGGGAGATAATGGGCTGGGCATCTTTCGAAGTACGGGAAGCTCAGAGCAAAATATTATATGAGGAATGCCTGAGGAAATTGGACAGTAACAGATGGGCAGCTAAAGTATTTAAATACCTATACCTAAAAATCATTGACTCACAATGGAGGAAAAGAACTAGGAAACTAACCAGTAAGTATGCTGGTCACAAGGACGAAGAAATAAAGAGCGTTAAGCAACAGGTGAAAAACATAGAAGGTAAAAATCGGATAAATTCGATGGAAAAGAAACTGAGTGTGGAACTATACCGAAAGTGGAGAAGGCAGACCAGGAAGGTAGCTTTCTTTGATAAATGAAGAGGCAGTGCCCTACTTTTTGAAGCTAAATAAGGGTGCCTTAGCTACAAAAACAAATTTAACAGTGAAGATGGTGCATGAGCAGTATGTGGTAACTCCACACAAACAATTGACCATATTATACTCGAACGTAATTGTATCCATCTGGAAATCGATGCAAGCGCAGTCACTCCTCCTCAAGGTCTGCGGTTTAGAGATACCTGAGGCCGGGTGAATGAACCTGCGGTGGAAGCTAGCAAAAACGATTGGAAGATTGGTGGCTTAAAAGCAGAAAAGTGGCATAATGTTAGTAATGTAGAGACAAAAATTCAATAAATAGAATGATGGTATAGTTAACCAATCTAAAACAATAATTAAGATATAGGGAGAAAAAATGAGCATGATAGCAACTGCTAGCACCCCGTTTCAAAGGGGGCGCTCCTATATTCCATCCATCCTTCCATTCATGGAAGAAAAAAGTTAAACAGAGAGGGGTCTGTGGAAAACAGGGATGGAGACCAAATCAGCATTGGAAATGTTGGATACTTCTAGGGCCAGCTCATTGTTGTTCGAGGCTAGGACAGGAGTATTGCGGACTAAGATGTACCGAGTCAAGTACCAAGAGATAGACATGCTGTGCGGTGTGTGTGGGGAGGATGAGGAAACGGCTGAACACTTAATTTATTTTTTCCTGTAAAGGGCTCCGCCCTATAGTTCAGGACAAGGGGGCAGATTTAGCCAAAGCATTGGGGTTTAAGGATAATGGAGGAAAAATACACTGTAAAAGCGTAGAAATAACCGAAGGTTAGCTGATTGGTGGCTGAAATCAAGGCAAGAATGGGTACAAATTATATTTCTATTCACGACTAAGTGGCCTGTGACGCCGCCGTCCGATTCAAAGGGCTCAGCCTTATCCATCCACCCATCCATCCTAGCGTGGCTCTGTATTCATCTCGGGGGAAGCCACAGATGATGCCACCAGAGCAGGCTCGATTAGAATATTACATAAGAGCTGCTTTGTGTCACAACACGAGACATCATCAAACCACGAAGGCAGTGAAGGCGAGGCAGGTGAAGCAGACGACGCGGCAAGAGCGCACTGCCAGACGACCCGTTGCAAACCACGCCCTTTGCGCTCAACACGTTTCCGCGCAAGTTTTTCATGGCAGTCGTTAGTCGGCGCCAGCGGCAGTGTGACAACCACGTGGTAACATGGTAACAACACAGGAATGCCTGTTCGGTTAATAATTTGGGCGGGTTTGATTTTTTTATGTAGATTTATTTTCGCCACATCAGCTTCGAGGGAAGAAGCGCTCAGCTCCCACACCCTAGCGCAGCTTTTACTTTACATTCGGCCACTTCAGCGACTTCAGCACCAGCCAATGTAGCAGCAGCGCTGTAGGCATCGACTATGGCGACAATCTTGATTCATGGTTCAAGTACTTCTATGCACGATTTTGGAAAAGTTAACATTATATTTTGAAACAGCGACTTCGGGAAGTGCTCGTTTTTGTCAATGCGTGCTTATATGGTAAAGAGTTGTGCACTGACTGAGTCGTGAGCGCACATGGACTGCAGTTACTGCAGTGGACTACTGATTGCCTGTCATCTTGAAGCGACAGAAGCAGCACCCCTTTGTTGTGCTCTCGTCGTGTCAAGCACCAATCCCGAGGACAACGCCGAAGTAGCCGAAGGCTGTAAAAAGAGTCAGGACAACACCGAAGTAGCCGAAGGCTGTAAAATGAGTCAGTTGTAATAGAGGTCATGTTTGTCGCGGTGTTAACAAAATGAGTACGCTCATGAGCTCAATTCGAAGCATTATTCCCGAGGCAGAAGTGAAGAGATCGTTTTGAACAGTTGCAACATGTGCACTCTCGTTCACGGGCATAGCCGAATCTTGTTCGCGAAAGTACATGAACATTGCTACGAATGCAGCGAATGATGTGGGAACAGCGGAGGAAGCTGTGCTGACTTTCACTCGCAACAGGACCTGTCATCTGCTCGCGCTTAGCTGGTTGCAGGATTCATATTCGTATTATGTATCAGTTAGCATGTCCTTTAGTGTTTGATGGTTTGATCCATCGGACTTTGCTTCCTATGGAACAGCTTCCATGTCCTCTCATGTAGCCATAACTGCCACAGTACTGCCAAAATGCGGATGTGTCGTATGGCGCCCCTGTCTCAAGGGTGGATACCGTCATTGCGTCTCTGATAGCGTCTGCGCACGACAGAGGCAAGGTAAAGGACGGCGGTGGGGCTGCAGCGCACCCTGATCATGAGCTAGCTGATCACCGAACAAAATGCGTTTACCACTGATTTTCTTTTTGGTTCATATATTGCCTCTTTGATAGACTAATTGAAATTTAGCGAAAGGAAATCTTTCTATGCTTAGAAGGTAGTAAAACAAAAATTCCATCCTTTTCCAATTCCCCCCCCCCCCCCCCCTTTTTTTTTTAATTTCTAAGCAGTTGAAAGTAGGAATGGCAAGAAAGAGTGATCTTGAGACCCAGTTAGGAGAATTTTAGATTACAGCATAAAGCACCTCTGGTTATTGCTATGGTGTTTCATTGCTGTGTTCCACTGGGGCCCCTCTGGGTCCCATGGTTAAAAGAGGAGCTCATTACTGATGCTTAATACTTGCAGCTTTTTTTCTAATTCGCAACTCTGCCATTCAGAGGAACAACTTACACCCACAGTGCATGCCAGGGGCACAGAGGTTATAATAACCTCAGCTGCCTCTAACATTGGCTCACTGCTAGAAACGTGTCATACAATTGTTTTATTTCCACAGGTATTAGAGCGTTTGTTGAGCAGAGAAAGCAAAATTTCACAGATCAACGAAATTCACTCAGCATATATGCAAGAACATTACTTATATAAGTCATGCTACATGATTATGTCATCACATATGTAAAGAAATGAAGAAGCCATTAATGGAAGTTTCTGAAATAATTTGTTGCACTGGCAGTTTCCTTTCTGCTGACCTCTACCGCATGAGATAACCTGTACTCTCGACATTTTTTTCAGGTGAAGGTTTCGTTGCCGCTATGATCATAATTGTTTTGTGGTTGTAGACATGGGCATATCATGCTGCCTAGAGGCATGCTCGGGATTTTTCAAGGCGACAATGCTTCACAGAGTTGACGCGTATGCCATGAGGCTTAAAATGTTCGCCGTTGATGCTAGTGCCTACAATTTTTTTTATGCAGGTTTACAGTGCTCTTTTGTTAAAATGTTTGCTGAAAGCATGGCTTTAAATGAACTCCCTTCCATTGGTTATAGCTTGGAAATCATGATCTGTAAAATGAGTTGTAACATGTAAATTGAAATCCATAAATATTCCTGGAGATATGACCAGGCTCTGTTGGTGGCCACAATGGGCACTTCTTCCCTTTTCCCTTTTTTAGGGGCCCTAGCACTACTCTTCTTTTGGAACTCCACAAATCAAACAAACTAGAATTGGGTCTCAAGTTTTAGAACTGGGAGACCCTACACCTGAGGGAGATAGGGTAATTGTGTGGTGACAATGTGTACGCATGGAATGCTGGGCTAAAATGGCACGGTGTGCGGCTTTCATTCTAGGCATGTGCACCGCTACCCGCCATTCTCCTGTCCCCCTAAGTGATAAGGTCCCACTATTCAGAACACGCTGTTCTGCTAGTACCGGTTTCCATTGGGCGAACAGTAGGAAGAGCAACGAGCACCCAGAGCAGTGCACGAGAGCACTGGAGGCGCGCATTCTCATCTCCCCAATGGAACATTCATGCTGCTCGGAGAGCAGCATAGCGAGGGGGAGCACGTGACGTCAGACGTCATGCGATTAAACTTTTCCCGCGTTCGCCTTGCCCGCGTTCGCCTTGCCCGTATCTGCCGGCCGTCCGGCCCGGGCTCCGAGCGAATAACCAGAAGTGACGTCCAAAAGGTCATGTGACTTCCTCCGTTCTCCCTGTACTCTGCCGCTGGCAACGAAACACCGAGGACTGCTCTTGGCTGCTCTTGGGACCCCAAAAGAGCGCCTCCTCTGCCAATAGAACACAGTGCTTCTGCTCCTGTTCAACCACTGGTCGGCGCCCAAACTCGCAAGAGCACTTTTAGTGCAGCTAAACGTGCTCCTGTTCACCAAATGGAAACCGGTATGAGAGCTTGCCACTCGCTGCATAGCTCGTGCAAGGCCTTCTGTAAAATGGTAGCGAGAGCACAGGACTTGACCTTAGCGACAGTACCCTATACTATGGGGTGCGCTGAATTTTTTTCTTGAGCCAAGTTTAGTGTAGCAGCCAACACGAATGCGAGCCGTCTAACCCCTAAGTAAGCATTCTAGCTGTAAATTAAATCTCTTGTGGGGGATATGCCAGAATTCATCCAGTTAAAGCTTCGCTGTGGTGGTGCAGTAGTTGGTTCACTCAACTGCTATGACCAAGGATGCAGAATCGATCCCCAGCCGTGGCAACCACTTTTCGCTGTAGGAGAAAACGAGGCGCTCATATGCTTTGCGATGTCAGTGCACATTAAAGAACCCCAGGTGGTCAAAATTTCCAGAGCCCTCTACTACGGCATCTCTCATAGCTTGAGTCGCTTTGAGACGTTAAACCCCATAAACGAAACAAAGCATTAAATGGCATTCCTCTTGACTTGAGAAACAAGCTTTCTTTTGTTGTGCTAAATGTTCTACAAGCCTCTTTTATGATGCACATTTGAATGGCTTTCTACATTGCTATGTTACCTTTTCCTTAGTAAGTGCTGTTCTTTCAGTTTTCTTTACTCTAACCAAGAAATTCTAACGGTGCCTTCTTGTTTTTCCCTCTTGCAGCTGCTTGCTTTGCCATAAAGGGGCCTGCTGCTAAATCACACTTGAAAGAAGTCAATGGTTCTTTTTGGTCACCAGAATGTGGAATACACAGCCTTTTACTGAATGTTGTTCATAAGTGATGTGTTAGACGAGTGGCCCAATAATAAGGCCATGCTTTTCATGACTGTTTTATTCAAGGCGGACTTCCAAAGCATGTGCGCTGTTGGTGATGCATGGTACTCATGGTAGCAGTTGGTTGTAAATATACTGGAAAATGCATTACCTCTAAGAGGTAGCTTTAGAGTGTATTTCACATTCAAATTGAGTGAAATGATTAGTGACAGAAAAACAAATTTGGCATTTTTGTCTATTCAATCTAGCATTAGAAAAAAAGCCCTGTTCTGGGTGTCCTCACAGCCCGCTTACGTTCAGTGCGGCTTATAAGTCTTACCACCTAGCTCATATTGTTACTTGAGTCTTTTGCTAGAATGCCTTTTGCACAAAAACTGATCAGATTTCCACGATGTGAAGGAAGGAAAAAATTTTATACTGAGGCATTGTTGCCAACAATGCGGGTATGCTTTTTTAAAATGATGAGTTGCATTCACTTTCCCTTCGGCCTAGTTATGCTTACATATCTATTATTATTGCAGTTGTTGAAAGCATGGCTTTGCTGATTATGGCGCTAGTTTTGCAGTTGGCGCTTCCACCTGTGAAATAATTCTTTCGAATATCCTCATGGTTTTTAGGCTTTCATAAGATGTAATGCACTTTATTTTTGCCAATTGGACGGATTGGCAGGCATACAGTGCCTCAGTATTTCTGATCATTTACTAAAATGACAGCTACTTTGCTTTCATCTAACCTTCTTGCCTATTGTCATGCTGATGAGAAGTGGAAGTAAACTGTGAATTGGGTGACAGTTACTTTAAGGCTTATCTATCGAGATATATAGTTCCACCCTACATGTTCTAGTAGCTAACAAATGTAGAGGAAATGAGGGGCTCATTAGGAGGTATGTACAAAGGGAGCCAATAGCCATGGACACCAAGAAAAGCTAGTTTTTCTTGTTGATGCTGTTGATTGTTGAATAATCTGTAATCGTGGAGATAAGCAATTAGACAGTAGGGGAAAAACCATATACTGCCTGCAGTGGGCTCGGACCCCACAATTTTAACTGTTTTATTGTATTGCACCATTTGCATTGTTGCCATTTTCACTAAAAGGATATGTAGCTGATTGCTTGTGGTTATCTGATCCTGTAACTACAAGATAGTTTCACTCTTCTTTTTCAGTGCCACCTGGTTTTCAGTGGGTGCATATTTTCTTTGCTGTGAATGGCTTGGAGAATCACCCTTTCACCTTGTCCTGTGAGAGCCAAATTCTCATTAACCACAATGTGCTCATTGATCAGACTGCCTTTGTGCCTCTGAAATCAGGTCTTCATCATCAAGTCATTTAACTTTGAGATGCACTGATCTAGACATAATTTTTCAGTATTGGATTTGAGCTCTGGGCTTTGATGTAAATAAATATGGCGATATCTAGAGTATAAATAGTGTGAGAAATGCTATCACCTTTACTTGTACACTAGTTTCTCATAGTGCAAAACTGGCATTAAGAACCTTGAATAATTGTTTGTGTGCTATAGAGAGAAAAAAACTTAACGTCCTTCTTATTTCTCTAGGGGTGTGTGAATATTGAAATTTTTGAATACGAATGTGGGTAAGAAATTCCTTTGAATATTTAATATTTGGTCAGGGGAAAAGAAATGGAAATTAAAAAAAAATCGGAAACATTGTTCTTGTTTGTTTCAGAAATCACATGTAATTGTGATAAAATTAGACTACAGTCGTGCAGGAGGCACACTCTGCTGAAAAATTATAGAAATTTTTACAGGATTTTATGAACTGGTTTTATGTACATGAAGGACCTTATTGTATCTGTCATATCACTACTGAGTACGCCAAGCTCTCGTATGTTCAGCCTTCAAAGGACCGAAAAAATACCCATCCTGAAAAAGGCTGCAAAAAACATTTACATCACAGTAATTTTAACTGATGAACATAAGTACGATGCTTGTCTGGATTTGAGATGAAACCGAAGTGAGGAAGTTGTTTTTTTCCAGGCTTCGTCAACTGCTTCCCTTCACGCAGTGTCGGGAAGGCCCTCTTCAAAAAGCGCAGAGAGGCCGCTTTTGAAGAAGAACTTTCGTGAAGAGTGCTTTCCCAGCACTGCAAGTCTGCATGTTCAAGCATTGCAGTGAAGCTGCTTTGAGTTCGAATGTTTTCAGTATATGTGGTAATTTTCAGATGTTCAAAATCCAAATGTCAGTTTTTTGAATACGAATCGAATGACAAGCATATTCTATCTGTATTCGAATATTCACACACCCCTAGTTTCCTTTTTTGCTGTACATGCTAATTCATGCATTTTCTATACTGTCACACGAAAAAACATTTGCAATGCGAACGAGGCTCCTTTCAAGTAATTTCTTGCATGCGCAGCTTTTTGTATGCTCCAGCAGTCACAGGTATAACCAAAATATCCGTGTCTGGGCTCATTGCCTGTTTCAAACCCTTGAGCAAGCATTGGTGCTGCGCATAAGCTTTTCCTTTGGATTCTTCAGTGCTTTACAGAACCACCTGTTTGTTGTCACACGTCTTATATGATTTTGTATGAAAAAAAGGAAGTAAAATAAGGGCATCAGCAATATTGGAGAAACATTCTGGGCAATGATTACTTATTTTCTCCTTTTATTTATTTTGCAGGTTCAGCACCACCTTTTCATACTTTCCTTTTAAGAAGGCAATGCTGCTCATCTTCCCTCACAACTGAAGAATAGCTAATGGAAGAGTTCCTCAGCATCACCTGCTCTGTGCATTTCACATTTACACACTGTTGCAATTTTCTGTGCCTGTATTCCTTTGCATTTTACAATATGTGTGAACACGCATTTGCCCATACTATCTATACCTTGCCTATCTCCGTGTAGCCTTTCCACTTGTGACTACTTTGCTGCCATTTCATTTTGTCTTTCTTCAGAACATCCTGGCACTAAGTTTTTGTGGCCAGTACCTCAATACATTGCCACTAAGGTGTTTGGATGCACTATAAGGGGAATGACATGCTCATTGTATTTGGTCACTGTGGATTTTGGAATGCACAGCATTACGCTTTTAATAATGAATAATCCGGGGGCTTGTTTCTTCTAATATGAAGGCTATGCTTTTAGTTTATATATCAACCTTGTGGGGGCCTGCATCCCTCATCATCCATGATATTGGAAAATCATTTGGCTTGGCACGGCTCGGAGAACAAGTTCTCAGAAAATGGGCTGCTTTTCAGAAAGGCATAGTGGTATATTTAGCATTCAAACACACCAACAAGAGGGGTTTATACATAGGATACAAATCAATGTTTTGTAATGTCCGGAAAAAGCGCTATTATTGGTTGGTTACATCTGCAGGATACTTGGCTGTTTTGTGGTGCAGTCCCTGTAGTGCATGTCTATCTGCCTTTTTCCCAAGACTAATTTAACTGGTCACTGTTAGTGCAACTATAAATCTTATCTGAAATAGAAAGCTGAATGCACTGGTGCATCTTTCTGCCTCACAATATATCTATCTATTTGTTTTGATTAATGACTTTTGTATAGCAATATAACATTTTTTGATCAGCTATGAGTGCAGCTGCCTGCACACATCCCGAGTGCAGAAGGTATAATATAATAATATTCTGCAGCATAGAGTGGACTTGAAAAGCACTGTGTTGATAGCAGCTCTCATTAGGTCAGGGTAGCTTGCCCTGGTCTTATTGTTGAAGCGTGTGATGATTCAAAATTTTTAGTATAAATCAGATATGACTGTTATTCAATTTATATTTCAGAAACATATTATTTTTGAATATTTGAATATTACTGAATACAATTTTTAATTCACCCCCACTTCAACGCAGTGCATGCTTCACCATAATGGTTGCTCGCATTGACTGTGCACAAGCGGGCCTTCCCTACAGTGTGCGCAAGTGAAGCACTTGATGGAACCAAAAAAAGATGCCATTCTCACATGATTCAATCTCAAATGCAGGCAATCATCGGGCCTGTTTTCTTGAGATAAAGTTATGTAATGGAAACATTTTCAGTAGTTTATTCTGGCCTATTCAATAATTCAAGCAGTCGGTTGATTCAGATATTTTTTTCTGGTACCATGAAAGTCAAATTAACTAGAATTTGCTGTATTCAGCAGCAATATGACAGTTGCATCCCAGTTTTATGCGGGTGCTCCCTGCATAGCAACCTTGCGCTTGGTTTTCCAGTAAGGTGTACACTTCTAGATTAATTTTATTTGCACATACCATGTGAATTCTTAAAGAAAAAAAGACAAACAACATTAGGTATACTTTAGTTTTCTATTTTGCTTTCTGCTGATCAGGTATTTGACATTAAAGGCATTTTCTTCCTATATTCGATTTGTGTTAGAAAATTTCGACATTCACACATCCCTACTTGTATATATATAGTGATATCAATTGCTGTTGTAATTTGATGGTGCTAACTCGCTACTGGACAGGATTTGTGGAGACCAGCTTTGAAAGCTGTGCGCACTTTTCATTATTCTGAGTACTCAGCTCATGATACATGTTGACCCTTAGCACATCTGTATCTCTGAGAAATGTATTTCTCTTTCACATTCTTCTCATTCCTTTCAAGGTGTACCCATGTACTTTCTTTTGTTATGCGGTGCTTAGGAGGCATGCGTGCCTTGCCTCCAACTGCCAAAGGGAGAGTGAGCTTAGTAATGGCACCTTGTTGCAACCGATGGTGCCCACCTTTATTAAAGTTGAGTTGGTGCTAATAGAGTGAAACTGCATTTACATATGCACTCTTGCTATGGTGCAATTTTCAAGCAGGTGTCTCTAGGATGTAGACAGTTTCCAGGACTGCCATTGTGTTTTGTAGAATGTGCACTGTTTGCCGTACTGCCATGGAGGCCACCTGTAAAAGTAACTCTCACTGATATACTTCATGGGTATTATACTTGTATGAAATGAAGGTGCTAAAAACAGTCGGTAAGTACTGTCTATGCAGTTCTGTTTTTGAACTTTATTCAGGTTATATAGTGTTTCTGAATATGTAGGTTTTTACTGAGCTGTAATGTCAACTCGTTTTTTTCTATTCTGGCTCTTTGTTGATTATTTGCTTTTGAGACATGCTTGTTAGCTTTAAGTTTTATGACCTGTTGCTTCATGACGAGTCCTGAAATTTATTTTTCTAAATTTTGCACCACATATCCCAGTAAAATTAAAACCTCTCCTTAAGAATATCCTCACATTTCATTAACCTTTCATATGAGGTGGGTGTGCTGTAAATCATTCAGTTTTGTTAACTTATGCTTTCTCTTATTGTGCAGGCTCACTGGCAAATGACAGCCGGAGCAGCTCACTTCAAGAAAAACCACCAGGTAGAAACAGGCGGTTCCTGTGCCCTGAGTGCGGGTTTGCCACAGACATCCTCAGTACGTTCAAGAACCACCAGCTGAGTCACTCCAGGAAGCGCAACTTTCGGTGCAGCCAGTGCAGCCTGGCTTTTCCAAGAAAGGACAGTCTGAAACGTCACCTTAGCACTCACACAGGCGAGCGGCCATACCAGTGCTCCCATTGCAGCAAGAAGTTTACTCATGTTCGTGATTTAGCAGAGCACCTTCGCATCCACACGGGCGAGAAGCCTTATGAGTGCACACATTGTGGCAAGAAGTTTACTACAGGCAGTTACTTAGCAGTGCACCTTCGCATCCACACATGCGAGAGGCCTTACGAATGCACACATTGTGGCAAGAAGTTTATTTCATGCAGTCACCTTCGCAGGCACCTTCGCATTCACACTGGAGAGAGGCCCTACAAGTGCAACCTGTGTCCAATGGCCTTTACGGAGAATTCGCATCTGAAGGGTCATGTGCGAAGCCATAAGCAAGAAAAACCATTTGCATGTCAGTTTTGCTCTGTGGCATTTGCATCTAAGCATTGCCTGAAGCGCCATGAAAAGAAAGTTCACAATAGGTCACTCACTGTTCTATGAACTCATGGCATCTTATGGCAGCATTTGGTGAGTGTGTGGGTTGTACAACGGTTTGGAGAAATATAACAGGTACCTAATCTGCAAAAGAGACTTCTTTAAACCCATGTTCATATTTTGTGCACTTTAACTGCAATCTTGTAATCACAAACTTTCTCTAAACTGCTTTCTACCTGTCTATTGATATCATAATAGATATAGTACTCGAAGCTTATGGAGTCGGCACATATAAAAGCGTACATCAATTTGGGAACTCTGGGAAAAGTAAATCATAGAGCATAACCTTGACAAATCCTTAATTGTAGTGACATTGAAAGGTTGGCTGCGTGGGTATTCATAGTTAAGAAAGGGTATTCATCACGCTGATGACATCACGCTGATGATGACGCAAGGAAAGAAGACAACAACCCAGTAACTCTCGATTGGCTTTCCTCCTTGTTTTGTTTGAGCTTTTTTGTGGTGTGGACAAGTTCGCTTACTCTTGGATATTCTGGTTCGATGTCAGCTGGCTTGATGTATGCCATATCTTTTTTTTTTTGGTTGTCACTTTGCATTCAAGATATTATGCAAGGGCCTAAACTAGTCTCATGTCCTCTAGAATTTATTGACGTCAACTAGGGGTGCTCTAATATGGAAGGCTGCCTTCGATATTCTGGCAGTGCAGCTTGTCATCTACTTTAGAATTATTCAGCCATTTTGCATTGCATGTTTCCCAGTTTAGTAGCAAAAAACATTTGTTTCTTTAAATAGGTTCTTCAGTTACCTTAAAAAGAACATTGTGTTTGTAATATCTTAATGCGGGTGTCTCATTTGTAAAAAAAATATGCGAGATGCCTAGGTGCTGTATTTCACAGTTAATTTTCGGCTCATGAACTGTGATGCAAACGAAGTACGTGGGCTACAAATATATGTGCTTGTTTGATGTTGCGTATTAATTTTCATTAACAATTTTTTTTTGCTGTACTGTCTTTTAGCCATTTTGTTTGAAGTGCAAGAAGTGGTTATGACATTGACATTATGAGTCTTGAAACCTAATCCTTGAAGAAAGTCTTGCTTTTTTCTCAGTTATCATCGGCAGTGCCTTTTTTCATGGCTATGCGTGTGTATTTACTGTTTTATTTTTCTGTTTGTGTTGTATAACTGAATAGGAGTTGTTTATTCCAGTCCAGCTAATATGATGCAACTTTATTCTTAGACATTTTGATGGAAAACGTATCTTGTGTGCTTGACCTTTAGTATTTCAAAAGAGTTCTATTTTTTGCTGTACTCTCCTGTGCTTGTGTTTTTTACAAAGGGCTGCTTTAAAACTCCTTAAATGACTTTAATGCGCAGGTATTCTAGAAATCTCCTTTTCGTATTTCTACATAATTACCTTTTAAAGATCTTTTCTCTGCCATTTCAAACAAGGAGATGCACAGTGATGCTGAACTTATATTGCAAAACTATTAGTATTGTCAGTTTATCAAATGCTTCATGGAATGGCTACTTCTATTGGTTGTATGGCTGGATTATTATTTACCTAGCCATCGGATTTTCCTCAAATATCCCAGCTGTTCATTTGGAATATGTTTTCTGTATTAAAAGATTGTCATGCATACCTCCTTGTAGTATCATTTGCATCCTTGGGCCTAGTAAATCACACAGGTGACAAGCTATTCCAACCACTGCGGCTATCCGTGCCCCAAATTTTCTTTCAGCTTCATGTGAAGCGCTCCGTATAAACTTGTAGGCTTCACTTCTTCTTTTGTTGAGAACTTCATGGCGTAAACAGCGTGATTTCTCTAGCATTTGGTTAACATCACATAGCTATAGCAACGAAGCAAAGGTATCGTTTAATCGAGTACTTGCTAAAGTATTATGTGCTATTTTCTTTGGGTAATGAATACATATTTGAGATGTATACATTTACCTTAACTCAAGTCTCGATCATTGCCAAGTGGTGCGCTTAGACACCATTCTGGGATTGCACATCCTTGGTGCTGTTGGCATACACCACCTACGAGCCATGGTAGGTTGCAGCAAAGTGTAATGGAAGCTTCCGTGGTTAGCAGGTGGTAGAATAGAGAAATGGGAATCCCTTCCCAGAATATAAGTGGAGGGAGACGAGGATCAGGTGGCATAGTGCTTTGGCCATTGTGGCAAGAACGAAGGAATGTGCAGCTGTATTTGGGCTTCCATGAAAAGCACCTAGTAAATGACTAGCATAAATGAAGGGTAAAGCTGCAGCACATTTCTTGGCTCTCTTGCTCTTCATTTCAGAATACAGCATTGTTGCACCTCTGTGCTGAGGACGCCATCGTGGAGGGTCAGTTTTTTTTAAGTGACATAGGTGTGCTTGACATGTCCCGAGCCAGTTTATGGACTCGTGTGCAATGGTTGGCAGGGCAGCTGTTAAATTGAGGACCAAGTGGTGCGCATTCAGCTTCAAATGGCGTCTCTCGAACTAATCGAGAATAGCTAACCTCGCGCAGGAGCACAGTGATGCCTTGTCACGTATGGCATTGGCTTGTGGAAGCAATATGAGCAATTATCTCTGGATGCCCCCTGAAATCGCCAGATCTGCGTCATAACACAAACCTCAGGAAGCGTGCCTGTGTGGCTTTTCTTTCACTACTTGCGTCTATATAGGCATTAACAGATGCTGTTCGAGTGAAGAACGCATTTTCTTTTCATAGTTCCCCTGCTGCTCTTTGCATAGCAACTGCATGATTCATCTTCCTTTCTGCCTTTGGCATTTCTGACGGAGAGAACGGAGGTGGCAGTGGAGGCTCAATAGAAGAGGAATTTGATTCTTTCCAGGGAAGAGAATTGTGGAATTTCTTTTAGAGTGCTGTCTTAGGCTCATGTTGCTTACTTGAGCAGCATCGCTGTCAGTGTAACCGGTGAGTAGCTATGGGTGGTCTAGGAGTGACCCTATCACACATGGCACAATACCTGCTCAATAACTTGGGGCACAATATTCTGTTCAGCCTCCTGCAACTTCCCATAGTTGCACTGAACACAGACTTCTTGTATACTCTGATGAATATATCTATATGCAATAATGCTGGAATTTGCTGGATAATGAAAGTTGTCTTACTAGAAGCAGCACAAAACCGACAAAGTTTACCTTTCTGACTAATATTGTTGCTGCTGCGTTGCTGCATTATATTTATTTTCAGCACTCTGCTGCATTTCCTGTTTGATGCAGGGCAGTTTTAACTGACGGCCAAAAGAAACTTGATGTACAAAGTAAAATAAACCAGTCCACCGATCGCTGGATGGCTAACATACATGATGGCACTAGAGGCGGACCAAGAAAATTCTGGAACCATACAAGTTGGCTAGGTAAAAAGAATCAAAGAAAGTAGGACTGGATTCAAGATAATGAGGGAAATTGTTTAAAGGGAGACAATGCAGTGAACTACATTACATCAGTTATAGCCGAGTTATTTAAGAACGACGATAGGGTAATCTCCGCAAATCAGGAAGCAACACAAGATAGCAGAATACAAAGCAGCTCAGAATTGACCAATCTAAAAGTATTCCTAAAGACGCATCTCAAAAATAGATGGGATTCCGATGAAGCTGATTAATGACCTTGGTCCAAGAAGTAAGGCAACGTTAAAAGCTTTGGAAACAATCGTAATGAATAAGCAAATGCCGGACAGCTGGCGGCAAAGTAAAATGAATTTGATTTGTAATGGGAAAGGAGAAAGATGCGCATAAAATCCCACAGGCCTATTACCATAACATCTGTTATATACAGGTTGGCCATGCAGGGAGTGAAATTAAAGATGCAGGCACGGGTAGAAAGTTACAAGATACTCGGAGAACTTAGAACGGCTTTAGAAATGGTAGGCGCTTTGATGATAGCCTATTCGTGCTTAACCAATGCATCGAAATATCTAGAGTGGAAAATAGACCTTTGTATTTGGCCTTCCTGGACATAAACGGGGCATACAACAATGTAAACAGGGAACTCCTGTGGAACATATTAAAAGAAGAATGTATTGGTTATTAGATAACAGAATTCCTACAGGAAATATACCGGGATAACAAAGTAGAAATTACATGGGAAGGGATAAGAAGTATGGAAGCTGTCAAGGTATGCATAGGAATAAGACAAATCTGGAATTTAGGATACAAGGAAGTAACCCAGGTCTTAACCTGTCGTAATGATTAGGCGGAAAGGCGGTAGAGCAGCGCCTCCCCGGTTTACTGTATGCAGACAATATTGTGTTGCTAGCTGAGAGTTAGGAAGAATTGAAAACTCTAGTTAAGTATTGCGGAGACGAAGGGGACGCTCTAGGCTTCAGTTTTAGCACAGTTAAGTCGGGTCTGATGATTTTCAATGACTCAACTTATCAGGGTCTTAAAATACAAGGCCATGAAATACCCAGAGCAGCAGAATATAAATATCGCGGGGTATGGGTAAACGAAGGATCGGCATACATTGAAAAGCATGAGCAATCACTTAAGGCAAAAGGGCAAAGAAATGTCGGGATAATGAAGCATAGTGTGGGGATACAAGAGGTATGAGGTTTTCAGGGGTAATTGGAAAGGAATTATGGTTCCCGGGCTTACTTTCGGAAATGCGGTTTTGTGCCTAAAATCAGAGTTGAGTCGATATTAGAATTAAATCAGAGAGCCGTCGCACGATTAGCACTGGGTGCCCACGGCAAAACCACAAATGAGGCGGTAAAGGGAGATAATGGGCTGGGCATCTTTCGAAGTACGGGAAGCTCAGAGCAAAATATTATATGAGGAATGCCTGAGGAAATTGGACAGTAACAGATGGGCAGCTAAAGTATTTAAATACCTATACCTAAAAATCATTGACTCACAATGGAGGAAAAGAACTAGGAAACTAACCAGTAAGTATGCTGGTCACAAGGACGAAGAAATAAAGAGCGTTAAGCAACAGGTGAAAAACATAGAAGGTAAAAATCGGATAAATTCGATGGAAAAGAAACTGAGTGTGGAACTATACCGAAAGTGGAGAAGGCAGACCAGGAAGGTAGCTTTCTTTGATAAATGAAGAGGCAGTGCCCTACTTTTTGAAGCTAAATAAGGGTGCCTTAGCTACAAAAACAAATTTAACAGTGAAGATGGTGCATGAGCAGTATGTGGTAACTCCACACAAACAATTGACCATATTATACTCGAACGTAATTGTATCCATCTGGAAATCGATGCAAGCGCAGTCACTCCTCCTCAAGGTCTGCGGTTTAGAGATACCTGAGGCCGGGTGAATGAACCTGCGGTGGAAGCTAGCAAAAACGATTGGAAGATTGGTGGCTTAAAAGCAGAAAAGTGGCATAATGTTAGTAATGTAGAGACAAAAATTCAATAAATAGAATGATGGTATAGTTAACCAATCTAAAACAATAATTAAGATATAGGGAGAAAAAATGAGCATGATAGCAACTGCTAGCACCCCGTTTCAAAGGGGGCGCTCCTATATTCCATCCATCCTTCCATTCATGGAAGAAAAAAGTTAAACAGAGAGGGGTCTGTGGAAAACAGGGATGGAGACCAAATCAGCATTGGAAATGTTGGATACTTCTAGGGCCAGCTCATTGTTGTTCGAGGCTAGGACAGGAGTATTGCGGACTAAGATGTACCGAGTCAAGTACCAAGAGATAGACATGCTGTGCGGTGTGTGTGGGGAGGATGAGGAAACGGCTGAACACTTAATTTATTTTTTCCTGTAAAGGGCTCCGCCCTATAGTTCAGGACAAGGGGGCAGATTTAGCCAAAGCATTGGGGTTTAAGGATAATGGAGGAAAAATACACTGTAAAAGCGTAGAAATAACCGAAGGTTAGCTGATTGGTGGCTGAAATCAAGGCAAGAATGGGTACAAATTATATTTCTATTCACGACTAAGTGGCCTGTGACGCCGCCGTCCGATTCAAAGGGCTCAGCCTTATCCATCCACCCATCCATCCTAGCGTGGCTCTGTATTCATCTCGGGGGAAGCCACAGATGATGCCACCAGAGCAGGCTCGATTAGAATATTACATAAGAGCTGCTTTGTGTCACAACACGAGACATCATCAAACCACGAAGGCAGTGAAGGCGAGGCAGGTGAAGCAGACGACGCGGCAAGAGCGCACTGCCAGACGACCCGTTGCAAACCACGCCCTTTGCGCTCAACACGTTTCCGCGCAAGTTTTTCATGGCAGTCGTTAGTCGGCGCCAGCGGCAGTGTGACAACCACGTGGTAACATGGTAACAACACAGGAATGCCACGCCCTTTGCGCTCAACACGTTTCCGCGCAAGTTTTTCATGGCAGTCGTTAGTCGGCGCCAGCGGCAGTGTGACAACCACGTGGTAACATGGTAACAACACAGGAATGCCTGTTCGGTTAATAATTTGGGCGGGTTTGATTTTTTTATGTAGATTTATTTTCGCCACATCAGCTTCGAGGGAAGAAGCGCTCAGCTCCCACACCCTAGCGCAGCTTTTACTTTACATTCGGCCACTTCAGCGACTTCAGCACCAGCCAATGTAGCAGCAGCGCTGTAGGCATCGACTATGGCGACAATCTTGATTCATGGTTCAAGTACTTCTATGCACGATTTTGGAAAAGTTAACATTATATTTTGAAACAGCGACTTCGGGAAGTGCTCGTTTTTGTCAATGCGTGCTTATATGGTAAAGAGTTGTGCACTGACAGAGTCGTGAGCGCACATGGACTGCAGTTACTGCAGTGGACTACTGATTGCCTGTCATCTTGAAGCGACAGAAGCAGCACCCCTTTGTTGTGCTCTCGTCGTGTCAAGCACCAATCCCGAGGACAACGCCGAAGTAGCCGAAGGCTGTAAAAAGAGTCAGGACAACACCGAAGTAGCCGAAGGCTGTAAAATGAGTCAGTTGTAATAGAGGTCATGTTTGTCGCGGTGTTAACAAAATGAGTACGCTCATGAGCTCAATTCGAAGCATTATTCCCGAGGCAGAAGTGAAGAGATCGTTTTGAACAGTTGCAACATGTGCACTCTCGTTCACGGGCATAGCCGAATCTTGTTCGCGAAAGTACATGAACATTGCTACGAATGCAGCGAATGATGTGGGAACAGCGGAGGAAGCTGTGCTGACTTTCACTCGCAACAGGACCTGTCATCTGCTCGCGCTTAGCTGGTTGCAGGATTCATATTCGTATTATGTATCAGTTAGCATGTCCTTTAGTGTTTGATGGTTTGATCCATCGGACTTTGCTTCCTATGGAACAGCTTCCATGTCCTCTCATGTAGCCATAACTGCCACAGTACTGCCAAAATGCGGATGTGTCGTATGGCGCCCCTGTCTCAAGGGTGGATACCGTCATTGCGTCTCTGATAGCGTCTGCGCACGACAGAGGCAAGGTAAAGGACGGCGGTGGGGCTGCAGCGCACCCTGATCATGAGCTAGCTGATCACCGAACAAAATGCGTTTACCACTGATTTTCTTTTTGGTTCATATATTGCCTCTTTGATAGACTAATTGAAATTTAGCGAAAGGAAATCTTTCTATGCTTAGAAGGTAGTAAAACAAAAATTCCATCCTTTTCCAATTCCCCCCCCCCCCCCCCTTTTTTTTTTAATTTCTAAGCAGTTGAAAGTAGGAATGGCAAGAAAGAGTGATCTTGAGACCCAGTTAGGAGAATTTTAGATTACAGCATAAAGCACCTCTGGTTATTGCTATGGTGTTTCATTGCTGTGTTCCACTGGGGCCCCTCTGGGTCCCATGGTTAAAAGAGGAGCTCATTACTGATGCTTAATACTTGCAGCTTTTTTTCTAATTCGCAACTCTGCCATTCAGAGGAACAACTTACACCCACAGTGCATGCCAGGGGCACAGAGGTTATAATAACCTCAGCTGCCTCTAACATTGGCTCACTGCTAGAAACGTGTCATACAATTGTTTTATTTCCACAGGTATTAGAGCGTTTGTTGAGCAGAGAAAGCAAAATTTCACAGATCAACGAAATTCACTCAGCATATATGCAAGAACATTACTTATATAAGTCATGCTACATGATTATGTCATCACATATGTAAAGAAATGAAGAAGCCATTAATGGAAGTTTCTGAAATAATTTGTTGCACTGGCAGTTTCCTTTCTGCTGACCTCTACCGCATGAGATAACCTGTACTCTCGACATTTTTTTCAGGTGAAGGTTTCGTTGCCGCTATGATCATAATTGTTTTGTGGTTGTAGACATGGGCATATCATGCTGCCTAGAGGCATGCTCGGGATTTTTCAAGGCGACAATGCTTCACAGAGTTGACGCGTATGCCATGAGGCTTAAAATGTTCGCCGTTGATGCTAGTGCCTACAATTTTTTTTATGCAGGTTTACAGTGCTCTTTTGTTAAAATGTTTGCTGAAAGCATGGCTTTAAATGAACTCCCTTCCATTGGTTATAGCTTGGAAATCATGATCTGTAAAATGAGTTGTAACATGTAAATTGAAATCCATAAATATTCCTGGAGATATGACCAGGCTCTGTTGGTGGCCACAATGGGCACTTCTTCCCTTTTCCCTTTTTTAGGGGCCCTAGCACTACTCTTCTTTTGGAACTCCACAAATCAAACAAACTAGAATTGGGTCTCAAGTTTTAGAACTGGGAGACCCTACACCTGAGGGAGATAGGGTAATTGTGTGGTGACAATGTGTACGCATGGAATGCTGGGCTAAAATGGCACGGTGTGCGGCTTTCATTCTAGGCATGTGCACCGCTACCCGCCATTCTCCTGTCCCCCTAAGTGATAAGGTCCCACTATTCAGAACACGCTGTTCTGCTAGTACCGGTTTCCATTGGGCGAACAGTAGGAAGAGCAACGAGCACCCAGAGCAGTGCACGAGAGCACTGGAGGCGCGCATTCTCATCTCCCCAATGGAACATTCATGCTGCTCGGAGAGCAGCATAGCGAGGGGGAGCACGTGACGTCAGACGTCATGCGATTAAACTTTTCCCGCGTTCGCCTTGCCCGCGTTCGCCTTGCCCGTATCTGCCGGCCGTCCGGCCCGGGCTCCGAGCGAATAACCAGAAGTGACGTCCAAAAGGTCATGTGACTTCCTCCGTTCTCCCTGTACTCTGCCGCTGGCAACGAAACACCGAGGACTGCTCTTGGCTGCTCTTGGGACCCCAAAAGAGCGCCTCCTCTGCCAATAGAACACAGTGCTTCTGCTCCTGTTCAACCACTGGTCGGCGCCCAAACTCGCAAGAGCACTTTTAGTGCAGCTAAACGTGCTCCTGTTCACCAAATGGAAACCGGTATGAGAGTTTGCCACTCGCTGCATAGCTCGTGCAAGGCCTTCTGTAAAATGGTAGCGAGAGCACAGGACTTGACCTTAGCGACAGTACCCTATACTATGGGGTGCGCTGAATTTTTTTCTTGAGCCAAGTTTAGTGTAGCAGCCAACACGAATGCGAGCCGTCTAACCCCTAAGTAAGCATTCTAGCTGTAAATTAAATCTCTTGTGGGGGATATGCCAGAATTCATCCAGTTAAAGCTTCGCTGTGGTGGTGCAGTAGTTTGTTCACTCAACTGCTATGACCAAGGATGCAGAATCGATCCCCAGCCGTGGCAACCACTTTTCGCTGTAGGAGAAAACGAGGCGCTCATATGCTTTGCGATGTCAGTGCACATTAAAGAACCCCAGGCGGTCAAAATTTCCAGAGCCCTCTACTACGGCATCTCTCATAGCTTGAGTCGCTTTGAGACGTTAAACCCCATAAACGAAACAAAGCATTAAATGGCATTCCTCTTGACTTGAGAAACAAGCTTTCTTTTGTTGTGCTAAATGTTCTACAAGCCTCTTTTATGATGCACATTTGAATGGCTTTCTACATTGCTATGTTACCTTTTCCTTAGTAAGTGCTGTTCTTTCAGTTTTCTTTACTCTAACCAAGAAATTCTAACGGTGCCTTCTTGTTTTTCCCTCTTGCAGCTGCTTGCTTTGCCATAAAGGGGCCTGCTGCTAAATCACACTTGAAAGAAGTCAATGGTTCTTTTTGGTCACCAGAATGTGGAATACACAGCCTTTTACTGAATGTTGTTCATAAGTGATGTGTTAGACGAGTGGCCCAATAATAAGGCCATGCTTTTCATGACTGTTTTATTCAAGGCGGACTTCCAAAGCATGTGCGCTGTTGGTGATGCATGGTACTCATGGTAGCAGTTGGTTGTAAATATACTGGAAAATGCATTACCTCTAAGAGGTAGCTTTAGAGTGTATTTCACATTCAAATTGAGTGAAATGATTAGTGACAGAAAAACAAATTTGGCATTTTTGTCTATTCAATCTAGCATTAGAAAAAAAGCCCTGTTCTGGGTGTCCTCACAGCCCGCTTACGTTCAGTGCGGCTTATAAGTCTTACCACCTAGCTCATATTGTTACTTGAGTCTTTTGCTAGAATGCCTTTTGCACAAAAACTGATCAGAGTTCCACGATGTGAAGGAAGGAAAAAATTTTATACTGAGGCATTGTTGCCAACAATGCGGGTATGCTTTTTTAAAATGATGAGTTGCATTCACTTTCCCTTCGGCCTAGTTATGCTTACATATCTATTATTATTGCAGTTGTTGAAAGCATGGCTTTGCTGATTATGGCGCTAGTTTTGCAGTTGGCGCTTCCACCTGTGAAATAATTCTTTCGAATATCCTCATGGTTTTTAGGCTTTCATAAGATGTAATGCACTTTATTTTTGCCAATTGGACGGATTGGCAGGCATACAGTGCCTCAGTATTTCTGATCATTTACTAAAATGACAGCTACTTTGCTTTCATCTAACCTTCTTGCCTATTGTCATGCTGATGAGAAGTGGAAGTAAACTGTGAATTGGGTGACAGTTACTTTAAGGCTTATCTATCGAGATATATAGTTCCACCCTACATGTTCTAGTAGCTAACAAATGTAGAGGAAATGAGGGGCTCATTAGGAGGTATGTACAAAGGGAGCCAATAGCCATGGACACCAAGAAAAGCTAGTTTTTCTTGTTGATGCTGTTGATTGTTGAATAATCTGTAATCGTGGAGATAAGCAATTAGACAGTAGGGGAAAAACCATATACTGCCTGCAGTGGGCTCGGACCCCACAATTTTAACTGTTTTATTGTATTGCACCATTTGCATTGTTGCCATTTTCACTAAAAGGATATGTAGCTGATTGCTTGTGGTTATCTGATCCTGTAACTACAAGATAGTTTCACTCTTCTTTTTCAGTGCCACCTGGTTTTCAGTGGGTGCATATTTTCTTTGCTGTGAATGGCTTGGAGAATCACCCTTTCACCTTGTCCTGTGGGAGCCAAATTCTCATTAACCACAATGTGCTCATTGATCAGACTGCCTTTGTGCCTCTGAAATCAGGTCTTCATCATCAAGTCATTTAACTTTGAGATGCACTGATCTAGACATAATTTTTCAGTATTGGATTTGAGCTCTGGGCTTTGATGTAAATAAATATGGCGATATCTAGAGTATAAATAGTGTGAGAAATGCTATCACCTTTACTTGTACACTAGTTTCTCATAGTGCAAAACTGGCATTAAGAACCTTGAATAATTGTTTGTGTGCTATAGAGAGAAAAAAACTTAACGTCCTTCTTATTTCTCTAGGGGTGTGTGAATATTGAAATTTTTGAATACGAATGTGGGTAAGAAATTCCTTTGAATATTTAATATTTGGTCAGGGGAAAAGAAATGGAAATTAAAAAAAAATAGGAAACATTGTTCTTGTTTGTTTCAGAAATCACATGTAATTGTGATAAAATTAGACTACAGTCGTGCAGGAGGCACACTCTGCTGAAAAATTATAGAAATTTTTACAGGATTTTATGAACTGGTTTTATGTACATGAAGGACCTTATTGTATCTGTCATATCACTACTGAGTACGCCAAGCTCTCGTATGTTCAGCCTTCAAAGGACCGAAAAAATACCCATCCTGAAAAAGGCTGCAAAAAACATTTACATCACAGTAATTTTAACTGATGAACATAAGTACGATGCTTGTCTGGATTTGAGATGAAACCGAAGTGAGGAAGTTGTTTTTTTCCAGGCTTCGTCAACTGCTTCCCTTCACGCAGTGTCGGGAAGGCCCTCTTCAAAAAGCGCAGAGAGGCCGCTTTTGAAGAAGAACTTTCGTGAAGAGTGCTTTCCCAGCACTGCAAGTCTGCATGTTCAAGCATTGCAGTGAAGCTGCTTTGAGTTCGAATGTTTTCAGTATATGTGGTAATTTTCAGATGTTCAAAATCCAAATGTCAGTTTTTTGAATACGAATCGAATGACAAGCATATTCTATCTGTATTCGAATATTCACACACCCCTAGTTTCCTTTTTTGCTGTACATGCTAATTCATGCATTTTCTATACTGTCACACGAAAAAACATTTGCAATGCGAACGAGGCTCCTTTCAAGTAATTTCTTGCATGCGCAGCTTTTTGTATGCTCCAGCAGTCACAGGTATAACCCAAATATCCGTGTCTGGGCTCATCGCCTGTTTCAAACCCTTGAGCAAGCATTGGTGCTGCGCATAAGCTTTTCCTTTGGATTCTTCAGTGCTTTACAGAACCACCTGTTTGTTGTCACACGTCTTATATGATTTTGTATGAAAAAAAGGAAGTAAAATAAGGGCATCAGCAATATTGGAGAAACATTCTGGGCAATGATTACTTATTTTCTCCTTTTATTTATTTTGCAGGTTCAGCACCACCTTTTCATACTTTCCTTTTAAGAAGGCAATGCTGCTCATCTTCCCTCACAACTGAAGAATAGCTAATGGAAGAGTTCCTCAGCATCACCTGCTCTGTGCATTTCACATTTACACACTGTTGCAATTTTCTGTGCCTGTATTCCTTTGCATTTTACAATATGTGTGAACACGCATTTGCCCATACTATCTATACCTTGCCTATCTCCGTGTAGCCTTTCCACTTGTGACTACTTTGCTGCCATTTCATTTTGTCTTTCTTCAGAACATCCTGGCACTAAGTTTTTGTGGCCAGTACCTCAATACATTGCCACTAAGGTGTTTGGATGCACTATAAGGAGAATGACATGCTCATTGTATTTGGTCACTGTGGATTTTGGAATGCACAGCATTACGCTTTTAATAATGAATAATCCGGGGGCTTGTTTCTTCTAATATGAAGGCTATGCTTTTAGTTTATATATCAACCTTGTGGGGGCCTGCATCCCTCATCATCCATGATATTGGAAAATCATTTGGCTTGGCACGGCTCGGAGAACAAGTTCTCAGAAAATGGGCTGCTTTTCAGAAAGGCATAGTGGTATATTTAGCATTCAAACACACCAACAAGAGGGGTTTATACATAGGATACAAATCAATGTTTTGTAATGTCCGGAAAAAGCGCTATTATTGGTTGGTTACATCTGCAGGATACTTGGCTGTTTTGTGGTGCAGTCCCTGTAGTGCATGTCTATCTGCCTTTTTCCCAAGACTAATTTAACTGGTCACTGTTAGTGCAACTATAACTCTTATCTGAAATAGAAAGCTGAATGCACTGGTGCATCTTTCTGCCTCACAATATATCTATCTATTTGTTTTGATTAATGACTTTTGTATAGCAATATAACATTTTTTGATCAGCTATGAGTGCAGCTGCCTAAACACATCCCGAGTGCAGAAGGTATAATATAATAATATTCTGCAGCATAGAGTGGACTTGAAAAGCACTGTGTTGATAGCAGCTCTCATTAGGTCAGGGTAGCTTGCCCTGGTCTTATTGTTGAAGCGTGTGATGATTCAAAATTTTTAGTATAAATCAGATATGACTGTTATTCAATTTATATTTCAGAAACATATTATTTTTGAATATTTGAATATTACTGAATACAATTTTTAATTCACCCCCACTTCAACGCAGTGCATGCTTCACCATAATGGTTGCTCGCATTGACTGTGCACAAGCGGGCCTTCCCTACAGTGTGCGCAAGTGAAGCACTTGATGGAACCAAAAAAAGATGCCATTCTCACATGATTCAATCTCAAATGCAGGCAATCATCGGGCCTGTTTTCTTGAGATAAAGTTATGTAATGGAAACATTTTCAGTAGTTTATTCTGGCCTATTCAATAATTCAAGCAGTCGGTTGATTCAGATATTTTTTTCTGGTACCATGAAAGTCAAATTAACTAGAATTTGCTGTATTCAGCAGCAATATGACAGTTGCATCCCAGTTTTATGCGGGTGCTCCCTGCATAGCAACCTTGCGCTTGGTTTTCCAGTAAGGTGTACACTTCTAGATTAATTTTATTTGCACATACCATGTGAATTCTTAAAGAAAAAAAGACAAACAACATTAGGTATACTTTAGTTTTCTATTTTGCTTTCTGCTGATCAGGTATTTGACATTAAAGGCATTTTCTTCCTATATTCGATTTGTGTTAGAAAATTTCGACATTCACACATCCCTACTTGTATATATATAGTGATATCAATTGCTGTTGTAATTTGATGGTGCTAACTCGCTACTGGACAGGATTTGTGGAGACCAGCTTTGAAAGCTGTGCGCACTTTTCATTATTCTGAGTACTCAGCTCATGATACATGTTGACCCTTAGCACATCTGTATCTCTGAGAAATGTATTTCTCTTTCACATTCTTCTCATTCCTTTCAAGGTGTACCCATGTACTTTCTTTTGTTATGCGGTGCTTAGGAGGCATGCGTGCCTTGCCTCCAACTGCCAAAGGGAGAGTGAGCTTAGTAATGGCACCTTGTTGCAACCGATGGTGCCCACCTTTATTAAAGTTGAGTTGGTGCTAATAGAGTGAAACTGCATTTACATATGCACTCTTGCTATGGTGCAATTTTCAAGCAGGTGTCTCTAGGATGTAGACAGTTTCCAGGACTGCCATTGTGTTTTGTAGAATGTGCACTGTTTGCCGTACTGCCATGGAGGCCACCTGTAAAAGTAACTCTCACTGATATACTTCATGGGTATTATACTTGTATGAAATGAAGGTGCTAAAAACAGTCGGTAAGTACTGTCTATGCAGTTCTGTTTTTGAACTTTATTCAGGTTATATAGTGTTTCTGAATATGTAGGTTTTTACTGAGCTGTAATGTCAACTCGTTTTTTTCTATTCTGGCTCTTTGTTGATTATTTGCTTTTGAGACATGCTTGTTAGCTTTAAGTTTTATGACCTGTTGCTTCATGACGAGTCCTGAAATTTATTTTTCTAAATTTTGCACCACATATCCCAGTAAAATTAAAACCTCTCCTTAAGAATATCCTCACATTTCATTAACCTTTCATATGAGGTGGGTGTGCTGTAAATCATTCAGTTTTGTTAACTTATGCTTTCTCTTATTGTGCAGGCTCACTGGCAAATGACAGCCAGAGCAGCTCACTTCAAGAAAAACCACCAGGTAGAAACAGGCGGTTCCTGTGCCCTGAGTGCGGGTTTGCCACAGACATCCTCAGTACGTTCAAGAACCACCAGCTGAGTCACTCCAGGAAGCGCAACTTTCGGTGCAGCCAGTGCAGCCTGGCTTTTCCAAGAAAGGACAGTCTGAAACGTCACCTTAGCACTCACACAGGCGAGCGGCCATACCAGTGCTCCCATTGCAGCAAGAAGTTTACTCATGTTCGTGATTTAGCAGAGCACCTTCGCATCCACACGGGCGAGAAGCCTTATGAGTGCACACATTGTGGCAAGAAGTTTACTACAGGCAGTTACTTAGCAGTGCACCTTCGCATCCACACATGCGAGAGGCCTTACGAATGCACACATTGTGACAAGAAATTTATTTCATGCAGTCACCTTCGCAGGCACCTTCGCATTCACACTGGAGAGAAGCCCTACAAGTGCAGCTTCTGTCCAATGGCCTTTACGAACAGTTCGCAACTGAAGGTTCATGAGCGAAGCCATAAGCAAGAAAAACTATTTGCATGTCAGTTTTGCTCTGTGGCATTTGCATCTAAGCAATCCGTGAAGCGCCATGAAAAGAAAGTTCACAATAGGTCACTCACTGTTCTATGAACTCTTGGCATCTTATGGCAGCATTTGGTGAGTGTGTGGGTTGCACAATGGTTTGGAGAAATATAACAGGTACCTAATCTGCCAAAAAGACTTCTTTAAAGCCATGTTCATATTTTGTGAACTTTAACTGCAATCTTGTAATCACAAACTTTCTCGAAACTGCTTTCTACCTGTGTATTGATATTAATATAGGTATAGTACTCAAAGCTTATGCTGTCGGCACATATAAAAGCGTATATCAATTTAGGAACTCTGCAAAAGGTAAATCGTAGAGCATAACCTTGACAAATCCTTTATTATAGTAACATTGAAAGGTTGGCTGCGTGGGTATTCATAGTTAAGAAAGGGTATTCATCATGCTGATGACGAGAAACAAAGAAGACAATAACCCAGTAAGTCTCGATTGGCTTTCCTCCTTGTCTTGTTCGAGCTTTTTAATGGTGTGGGCAAGTTTGCTTATTCTTGGATATTCTGGTTTGATGTCAGCTAGCTTGATGTATGCCAAATCTTGTTTTTGGTTGTCACTTTGCATTCAAGATATTATGCATGGGCCTAAACTAGTCTCATGTCCTCTAGAATTTATTCACACCAACTAGGGGTGCTCTAAAATGGAGGGCTGCCTTCGATATCCTGGCAGTGCAGCTTGTCATCTCATCATCATCATCAGCATGATTATACCCACTGCAGGGCGAAGGCCTCTCCCATATTTCTCCACTTAACCCGGTTCTGTGCTAGCTGCATCCACTTGACCCCTGCGAACTTCTTAATCTCATCCGCCCACCTAACTTTCTGCCGCCCCCTGCTACGCTTTCCTTCCCTTTGAATCCAGTTTGTTACCCTCAGCGACCATCGGTTATCCTCTCTTCGCCCTACATGTCCTGCCCATGTCCATTTCTTCTTCTTAATTTCCACTAGAATGTCGGTAACTTGAGTTATTTCTCTGACCCACTCTGCACGCTTTCTATCTCTTAATGTTACCCCTACCATTTTTCGTTCCATAGCCCTCTGGGTTGTCCTCAACTTAAGTAAGCTTGTCATCTACTTTAGAATTATTCAGCCATTTTGCATTGTATGTTGCCCAGTTTAGTAGCAGAAAACATTTGTTTCCTTAAATAGGTTCTTAAGTTACCTTAAAAAGAACACTGCGTTTGTAATATCTTAATGCGGGTGTCTCATTTGTAAAAAAAGTATGAGAGATGCCTAGGTGCTGTATTTCACAGTTAATTTTCAGCTCATGAACTGTGATGCAAACGAAGTACGTGGGCTACAAATATATGTGCTTGTTTGATGTTGTGTATTAATTTTTACTAACAATTTTCTTTTGTTGTACTGTCTTTTAGCCATTTTGTTTGAAGTGCTAGAAGTGGTTATGACATTGACATTATGAGCCTTGAAGCCTAATCTTTGAAGAAAGTCTTGCTTTTTCTTCAGTTGTCATCGGCAGTGCCATTTTTCATGGCTATGCGTGTGTATCTACTGTTTTATTTTTCTGTTTGTGTTTGTTTATTCCAGTCCAGCTAATATGATGCAACTTTATTTTTAGACATTTTGATGGAAAACTTATCTTGTGTGCTTGACCTTTAGTATTTCAAAACTGTGTTCTATTTTTTGCTGTATTCTCCTGTGCTTGTGTTTTTTACAAAAAGCTGCTTTAAATGTCTTTAATGCGCAGGTATTCTAGAAGTCTCCTTTTCGTATTTCTACAGAATTACCTTTTAAAGATCTTTTCTCTGCCATTTCAAACAAGGAGATGCTCAGTGATGCTGAACTTATATTGCAGAACTATTAGTATTGTCAGTTTATCAAATGCTTCTTGGAATGGCTACTTCTATTGGTTGTATGGCTGGATTATTATTTACATAGCCATCGGATGTTTAGTTTTTCCTCTAGGCAGAGGTGTTTCAAATATCCCAGCTGTTCATTTAGAATATGTTTTGTGTATTAAAGGATTGTCATGCATACCTCCTTGTAGTAGCATTTGCATCCTTGGGCCAAGTAAATCACATGGGTGACAAGCTATTCCAACCACTGCGGCTATCCGTGCATATCCCCAAATTTTCTTTCAGCTTGATGTGAAGCATTCCGTTTAAACTTGTAGGCTTCACTTCTTGTTTTGTTGAAAACTTCATGGCGTAAAGAGCGCGATTTCTCTAGCATTTGGTTAACATCACATAGCTATAGCAGCAAAGCAAAGGTATCGTTTAATTGAGTACTTGCTATAGTATTATGTGCTATTTTCTTTGGGTAATGAAAACATATTTGAGATGTATACATTTACCTTAGCTCAAGTCTTGATCATTGCCAAGTGGTGCACTTAGACACCATTCTGGGATTGCACATCCTTGCTGCTGTTGGCATACACCAGCTACAAGCCATGGTAGGTTGTAGCAAAGTTTAATGGAAGCTTCCGTGGTTAGCAGGTAGTAGAATAGAGAAATGGGAATCCCTTCCTAGGGTATTGGTGGAGGGAGACGAGGATTAGATGGCATAGTGCTTTGGCCATTGTGGCAAGAACGAAGGAATGTGCAGCTGTATTTGGGCTGCCATGAAAAGCATAAATGAAGGGTAAAGCTGCAGCTCATTCCATGGCTCTCTTGCTCTTCATTTCTGAATGCAGCATTGTTGCACCTCTGTGCTGAGGACGCCATCGTGGAGGGTCAGTGTTTTTTAAGTGATATAGGTGTGCTTGACATGTTCCGAGCCAGTTTATGGACTTGTGTGCAATGGTTGGCAGGGCAGCTGGAAATTGAGGACCAAGTGGTGCGCATTCAGTTGCAATAATGCTGTTTCTCGAACTATTCGAGAATAGCTAACCTCGTGGAGGAGCGCAGCTATGCCTTGTCGCATATAGCGTTAGCTTGTGAAAGCAACACGAGTAATTATCTTTGGATGCTCCCTGAAATCGCCAGATCTGCATCATAACACAAACCTCAGGAAGCATGCCTGTGTGGCTTTCCTTGCACTACTTGCGTCAATATAGGCATTAACTGAAGCTGTTCGAGTGAAGAACGCATTTTCTTTTCATAGTTCCCCTGCTGCTCTTTGCATAGCAGCTGCATGATTCATCTTCCTTTCTGCCTTTGGCATTTCTGACGGAGAGAACGGAGGTGGCAGTCGAGGCTCAATAGAAGAGGAATTTGATTCTTTCCAGGGAAGAGAATTGTGGAATTTGTTTTACAGTGCTGTCTTAAGCTCATGTTCCTTACTCTAGTAGCATCGCTGTCCGTGTAACCGGTGAGTAGCTATGGGTGGTCTAGGAGTGACCCTATCACACATGGTGCAATACCTGCTCGGTAACTTGGGGCACAATATTCTGTTCAGCCTCCTGCAACTTCCCATAGTTGCACTGAACACAGACTTCTCGTATATTCTGATAAATGGCCATGTTGGGACTCTGTGTGACCCCTTAATGCTACCGAGTCCTACATTTATAGGTGAAGCTGAATCATACTGTTGATATGGCTCCTTGTGTAGCTCCTCCTTATTACTAATGGACAAGACCAGCTTGGGGCACAGATTCATTTTGGCCTCAGGCAACCTTCCATTGTAATACCAGCCACCTGCCAGGCATGGCAGGTAGTAACTGAGTGAAGTGCCATCGGTGTCCTGCATTGATACCCGAGTGACCTTTAATACTGTCGCATCTGACACTTATAAGAGCAGCTTAAGCATACTGTTGATAGGGTGCCCTGAGTGACCCATCGTATTTCAAGTGGCCAAGACCACTTTGACGCATGGTATCAGGCGACCTTTCGTGTTCATACCAGCCACCTAACAACATGGCTGGTAAAAGCAGTGTGAAGCACTACCAGCTGCCTGCCACGACTAGCAAGTGGCCAAATGGGGCCTGAAATTCTCTGCCCAAACTTACGGGAGAGGAAGAGAGTGTGAGAGGCAATGGGTGACTTAGTTAAGCCTGGAGGTGTGTGCGAGAACGGAGGCATGCACCACTGGGAGGCATCCGCAACACAGAAAGAACCGGGAAGGTGTCTACCCTAGAAGGAGGAGGTTGTGACAGGTAAATAATGTACACGGGGTGCTGCTATGATGAAGCAGGACCTTGAAAGTCGTAAAAGTAGAAGTTTATGGTAGGAATGGCACAGTATAGGGGCTAGAAGTCTAGATGGTGCAGCTGGAGAGGAGAACAGTGGCGGTTGACAGAGAGGTGGAAAGTGAAGGTGGGGAGTGTGGCTAGTACAATAGGGAAAAAAAAGGCACTTGTTTCTGCCACCTGATGCTTAAAGTGCAACTTCCACGATTTTTTGACCATACGGATCTAATGATTGATTTATATTGCTGAAAGCTTGGTCATCTCAGTACACGATTACATATTTTAAAATATGCAAGCAATAATTTTAAATAAGCATAAATAAGCAAAAAACGAATCAAAATTGAAACTCCTGTGCGTGCCTGGAGAGCACTGTCTTGCGTGACGTCACATGACGACACTGGCTGCACGCACCTGCTGCGGTCCTGCCGAGGTGGGCAAACGTCAATCGCTGTCGCTTATGGCACCATGTGAAACATACTATATGTGATGTCGGTGAGTCGCCCTCAATGTCATCGAATAGGGACAGCTAGGGCTATAGTCATTCAAATGCAATTAAAAAAAAAAAAAACATAAGCAATATTTGGCATGCCTGGCCAATGAGAGCGTGGAATCAGCAAGGTCTTTCTTCAGAATGGACACACAGTAACCTATGCATCTGCAACACTTACACTAGCACAGCAACACTATGCGGAAATTGAGAAGGAACTGTTAGCTGTTGGGTTTGCCTGTGAACAGTTTTGCTATTGTATCTATGGTTGCAGCATTGTGGTTGAAACTGACCATAAACCTCTCATCGGTCCTCAATGTAAAGACTTCCACAAAGTCTTCCCCGGACTTTAATGCCTACTACTTCAGCTCCAGCGCTACACTGTGAAGTTGGTGTAGGTACGTACCTGGTAAACACCTGACAGTTGCGGACACGCTGTCTCAAGCTCCTGATCCAGCATTGACCATTAAGACCTCGGACCAAGAGTATTAGGCATGTACATTGGCGCAAGCTTTAACCGCCAAGTTAGCCGAGAGAAGACATTGCACAGCTACTGATAACACACTCCGTATAGCCGCATACATTCATAAGGGCTATCCTGACAAGATCTCATAAGTTGCCCCAGCAGTGAAGCCCTACTACTTCATCAAGAAGGAACTATACACAACTAATGGTTTTCTGTGTTATGGTGAACGACTTGTGTCGCAGACGTGCCAGAAGGAAGTGCTCTCTAAGCTCCACATGACCCATTGAGGCACAACAGTGGAACTACTTATCTGCTCTTAATGGACTGCTATTCAAAGTTTTTGGAGGTCAAGAAAATATCAACAACCTCAGCCTCATCGGTGATCACAATGCTCAAGGATATGTATGCACACTTGCATACCTTCAGAAGTTGCGAGTGATCGATTAAGGCAATCCATTCAACTCCACCGAGTTTAGAAACTTCAACAAAGAATTGACATTGTCCACAAACCCACACCACCGTTTTTCCCTCGCTCAAATGGACAAGTTGAGAGAACCATCCAGACCATAAAGGCAATGATGACAAAACGGCTGTCCGAAGGCAAGGAACCCGCAGTGGTACTGTTGAACCACACAGCAGCGCTGAGGAATGGTCTCCTGTCCCCAGCAGAGATGCTTATAGGAAGAAAGATAAGAATGTTTATTCCAGCCGATTCCAGTACAAATTTGTTACCGCACTACCCGCAAAAGGGACTCCAGAAAGAACTTCAAACAAGGCAGCAGCTAGGCACAGCACAAGCACACAGACCAACATGCTCGAGATCTGCCCCCATTAAGCAAGAACCAGCCAGTGTGGTTTTGGCATGGAAAGAAATGGGAGAAAGCAGTCATAACGCAAGTAGGCCCAGAGCCACAAAAGTATACAGTTACAGCAGCCATCAGTCACACTGAACCATTTGATAAAGTGAAAGCTCGTTAATTCGGAATTCTGCACGACAAACTTGCAACTAGATACTCGTTAATTCGACCTCTGTAAATTCAGAAGTACGGATAAGTATTTATGTCGGCGCGGTCCCAGCCGTGGTGTTCCCGCAGATTGATGGGGTCCGATTGATTAGATTGGGCGAGACACTGATGAAGCGAGCCTGTTGGTTAAGCCGCCATGTTTTTATTCCATAGTGGCCAACAAGGTGGTAACATTCGGCTAGATGCTGATTACAAACACTACACCAGCCAATGCCCATGAAAGGCTATGACGGCGGACGAGCGCGGGTTTCCAAATAAAACAAATCATTACGGGGGTGGCGGGGGGTTGTTTTTTGTGACAGTCATCCGTCCATCCACTCACAAGTCATTAACGAAAGCACGCGGTCAGTCGTAATCATGACGCTGGCTTTATAGTACCATTCGCGTCAATTAATTAAAAGGCGTTTGCACTATCACGCTTTCTAATGATTGTGTGGCAGTAAATGACGCCCGCCCCAAACGCAGCAGGATAAAACGATTGAATACAAGGCCTGCGCAAGAGGAAAAGCGCTGGCACTCTGCCAAGTTGCCTCTCCCCCTTTCTTTTTCCTGATAGAGCTAGCTTGGAAAGGTAAACTCCATGATGTTATTCGCTGCGCAGCACCTTGGCGCACTGCCAAGAAATGCGCGGTGGAATGCGACAACACGAAACAGAGGAATGCGCTAACGAACCTTTTCCTTTTTATTTTGCTCCAAATTCTCAGTGGCAAAAGTGGAGGTGGGTTCATTATACGAGGGGGTCGCTCGCTTGCATACAAGCGGGCAGGGTCTGGACTCTGGAGGAAGCAGCATGAGCAAAAGCATGGCGACTGTAAGGCGTCACGATGGCTTCTCCACAGGTCACTGGTGTGACGTGTGTCCGTTAGGACAACTAAAAAAAGGAGCTGTGCATACTTCAGTCTATAAATGCTAATTTACTTTTATGCAGTGAGTCTCAATTCTATATGCCTTTGTACCTCAATCAGCAGTAAATTTTTTTTATTAGGCAGTTCAGATCATGCGTTCCCCCGGATACGCTTTTTCGGCATTTTACATCAACGAGGTTTTACACGTGGTCACTGCCTGCGATTATATTCACCTCAGATTCCCTTTTGTTTCTCATGCAGTCATTGAGATATCAAGTCCATTAACACTATGTCCTTTCAGAATGTCATTTTCCTTGTGAAGTGACTTCAGGCCTTACTGCCACTAAGGCAGCAAGAGTAGAAAGACCAAGCTTTGAATTATCTAGAAATAGAACTTTTCAAGCTTCAGGTGCCCCGCCGGGGTGGTGCAGTGGTAAGACGCCCGACCACTGTGCCGGAGTACCCGGGTTCGATCCCGACCTCGGCGGCTGCGTTTCGATGGAGGCGAAACGAAGAGGCGTCCGTGTGCTGTGCGATGTCAGCGCACGTTAAAGATCCCCAGGTGGTCCAAATTACTCCGTAGCCCTCCACTACGGCTCCTCTTTCTCTCTATCCACTTTCTCTCCCACCTTCTTCCCTTCCCTTACGGCGCGGTTCAGGTGTCCACAGCTACAAGTGTGACAGATACTGCGCCTTTCCTTTCCTGTGAACCAATCAACCAATCAATCAAGCTTCAGGCATTTGACATTCCTCAAGATGTGCTACAAGAGGAACGTACTGACAAGCAGTGGAGCGCATGGCGCAGCTGAAAAAAGGTGCAGATGAGCAAAACACATTTAGCCGTATCACAGCACTAATGCTCGTAATCCTCTGTATACCACACAACAATGCTGAATGCGACAGGCAGTTCATTATCGTGGAAAAAAAAATCGCACCCAGTTCCGATCATCCATGTCTAACACAACCCTCTGTCACACTCTTTTGGCAAAATGTTGCAGGGGTGAACATTGTTACGCTTGGCAATACTCAAAGGAATTTCTGAAAAGGGCAGCATCTGCCACATCGAATATTCCCCAACAGTGAGCACTGATGTGGCACGTCGACAAGGGCGTCAACTGGGACTACAATAAAAAAAAGACATACTGCAATGAAAAACGTAGTAAGCGAAACCATATGAACAAGATTTTACAGTATTTGGGCAGGCTCGGGTCTTGAAGCATCAGTTCAGTGCATGCTTCCTTGTACATAAACAATATATTTTACAAAGTATCTCGTGAAATACCACGAGAGGCTGTTGTGGCAGGATTGAAAAATCAATGTGCACTGATGCCTCGAGGAAGGCACTGGAAAGGAGGCCACTGATTCCTAAGCATAATCCAGCTGTTAGCAATGGGCAAAATAGGATAATTAGCGTTAGCCTTGGCTGGTTACAGCGTATTCTTCTCAAAAGGCTTCCTTCAAGGGTGCAGTGCTCCCACTAGGTAATTTAGCTATCTCAACTAAAAAATGCAGTCTTATTGTCTGTGCCTTCCAAAGGAGTTGCAACTGTCTAGGATGTGCTATGGAATACAGAGGGCTATTAACCCATTATGCCATTTTGTGCAAAGTTCTCTCCTCTGCCATTTAGCACCTTTCTTGAATTTGTGTGGGCTGTAGGTTGCAGTGGCACAATCGCTTCGTGCAGATTTAGCATTCCTCAGCTTTGAAAAAGCATGCTCTTTTACTCCCATGTAGCGAATCCAGCAAAGGATATTTTACAAAAACCTTTGGCTGCCACTTGAGTTCCACTTTTCACAGCAAACTCTGGGAATTCTCCTACTTGTTCAGATCTTATTGAAATTTTCACGGTGCACTCCTCGCAACTTTGCGGAAATTTTTGACTAATGCATGTGAAAAAAAGTTTGAGAAGCGAAATTTTGCTAGAGATGTTTATTTTTTTCAGGTTCACGTTTTCAATAAAGCTCAAGTGCCCCGTGTGCTATTTAATAGATTCCCGATTACCAAGGCATTGTGAATTGCCTCCTCACCTCACTGCCATGCAATTGAGTGTCTCGGGCGCCGAGTTTCAATTGCCGATTTTCACCCATAAGTTTTTTACTGTCAGATGTGCTTCATGGTGTTTTCACTTTGATATTTAATGAGGCTAGTGAAAAGATGAAGGTGTGCTAGACTGTGCTTGCTGCTTGTACTTGTTTCAGGAGCACTTGGGATGAGAAGTCCATGCAGTTGCTTGAAATATTTCTAGGTTTTTTATCAGTTACAATTCTGTGCCTTTTTATTGTAATCTATTTGTGCCTTGTCGTCTTAATAGGTAATCGCACTTTCCGGGCAGAAATTTTCTTTCACAGCTCAGCTGTCTTGGATTGTAGCTTAGTGCAGGAGCCAGCACAAATGCGATCAGTATATTCCCCAAGAGCATCCTTTTTGTAAATTAACTCTCTTCCAGGGGATAACCTGGCAGTTCACACATTAGAAGGCATACCTTTCAACTCATGAAAAAAAGTTTATTTCTGTTGTGCATGACGTTCTTTTACCAGCCTATTTTCATGATGCACATTTATCCCGTATATTTCTCTTTTACCTTTCCCATTGTAAGCACTGTTCTCCCAGTTTATTCTTTACCCTATTCATAACATTCTAACTGTGCCTTCTAATTGTTGCGGCTTGCAGCTGCATACTTTGCCACAAAAGGGGCCGCATATTCTAAGACAGGAAATGCTGCTAATTCAGAGCTGCTAAGAAAAATGGCCAGTTATTTCTGGGCAGTAGAATATGGAACTTATATTTCGCAAAATTTTATTCATTAATGGTTTGGTGACCGGGTGTCTCAATATTAATGCCATAAAGTCTACACCCCAACTGTGTTCTCTTCACCCAAAGAAAATAGCATATTATATATTTACAAGCGCTCCATTAAACTGAACAGTTGCTTGTAGCCTAGCACTATCTGATATTGAACAACTGCTAGAGAAATCCCGGTCTCTATAGCATGTCATTTTCCTTAGAAGATGAACCAAACAAAGCCCACTAGATTATTCAAATTGCTTTGCATGAAGCTCATTATTTATAAACATGATCATTAAGAAACACGCAATCACAGCACAAGTGGATGAAATACATTGTCAACCTTGCGATTTACGAGACGCAAGGACACAAATCGTACCACAAGGAGGTATTGACAGTCCTTTAATTCACACGAAATATTCCCAGAGAACACTTGGAATATTTGAAGCACCTCTAGCGGCAGGAAATGCTAACCTAATGACCATGTTCAAAGTAATGCAGCCACCAACCAACGCATGACTAAAACCAGAAGAATTTCAGTTGAAGTGCTATAGTTCCAAAATTTCAAAGCCAATGAGCAACTCGTGTAAGTTGATATAGCAGGGAAAAGACTCTTTAACCCTTTCACTGCCACGCCCGAGATAGCTTTGGCTGCCACGTATGTACACCCCTTGCCAATCCCTAGCATACACACTTTAGTTTTTGAACTCACACCCTGCTGCTCCCAAAACTACTCGTGTGAAAGGAAATGATGCAAGCATGTGGTGCCACGTTTGGAGAGGTCACAAAGGTTGATAGAACTTGCAGGGTAGGTCATCCTTGTGAGTAAAGATTTATGAATGAAGTAAATATTAAGGAACAGATGGAGTGCATGCATCTGTCTGTGCCTTCAGCTACCACGAAGCAGAACCCAACCAGAGTCTGCTCTGTATGTTCTAGCACGCTTGCAGGGTAGGTCATCCTTGTGAGTAAAGATTTATGAATGAAGTAAATATTAAGGAACAGAAGTGCATGCATCTGTCTGTGCCTTCAGCTACCACGAGGCAGAACCCAACCCGAGTCTGCTCTGTATGTTCTAGCACGCTCAGTACCGGCCAAAGCTGCAAAGGAAATCTGTGTTCCAGCTGCGAGCTGCCGCTGTGTGTGGTGCCTTGATTTGAAGGATAGCACACTAAGTTTTCTAAGCACCTGGATATCTTGAATAGCAGATAATTATTGTAAATTAATTATTGTCAATATCTTTGTATTATATACGACTTATTTGTATAGAACAAACCTAAACAAAAATGTGTTACATTTCCTGTGCTGAAGTGCCTTACTAGCATAGAATTTCCAAATTTAGCATGCAAAAAACAACCCGACTGGGAGTGAACAGCAGTAAGAAAAATAGCCGGTGGTGAAAGGGGTAAGAGATAACAATGTGAAAATATGTGAGCCAGGTATGTTCAGCATTGACACATTGATGTCATTTAATGTTTTCTAAACGAAAAGAATGAAAACAAGCACAAGGCAATACAAAAACAATAAAGCACATCTTTTGTATTGTTAAAGGGGATGTGGGACTAAAGGGTCAACTTTTGAACTGTTACACCAATTTCGATGGTTTTCAGCGATGGCTTATCTTCCTCTTATTAGAATATATTCAAAGTTGCATCACCGTAGCACAAATAGCGAAAAAGTTGTGTCAGCTTAGGAAAATTATTGTTTCAAGACTACTGAAGATGTACTAATCGTTTGTACATAGATAAGCTTCCGGGCAGTTCATTATCCCGAATAATGCCAACTGTGGGTTTTTTATGAATTTTTTTAAAATTTTGAGCACTTCAAAAACGAACTTCATTTCTTCGGTTGTCATTATGTCACATATGTGATAAGTTTTATCTTAGAAAATAATTAGGGATCCAAAAAGTACCTTACCTTGTTTCAACCAAAATTTTAGTTCAGAAACCACCTTAAAAGCAGTCTTTTACGAATGAGTTTAGAAATGGTAGTTTTCCTAACACCTGTGCTCTTGCAAAAAGTGTAAGCTGAGAAAAATAAGTCCAAAGGTTTTAGAGCATGCTATTCAAATTTATGGCCTAAAAAATAACAGTGGCATGGTGCATACTTTAGGCCCTTTTTCAACATGAAACTGCTCTATGGCGATTTCTTCGAGTCGCCTCTATTTCAGCTTTACAGCAGTCCAGTGCCCTAGTAAGCTCTCGTGAAATTCTTTCCTTCGTTGCTTGCTGGGCCTGACTCTTCGTGTAGGCTCCATATTCTATCTACAGCTCATCGAGCACTTTGGTTAGCCAGGCTCCCAGTAATGTGAAAACAGTGTTCAAAGGTTACGTGCTATTTTTTAGTCAATCCAAGCTTCTATTTCGGTTTACCAGCCAATCCGCTGCTTCCGCAGCCCAAACTTTGCATTTCCTTTTTCTTTTTAATTGTCTGCTGTACTCTTGACAGCAGGTCGTTTTTGGCTAGAGAGTGCAAAAAACAAGCACATTAACTTGGAGATGCACTCGGTCGTCAGTTTCTTGCCCGCTGTGTGGCTGCGTCTTGCAATCAGCATTCATACACGCTTTCTGTGGTGAATGCATCTCATCTCGCAAAAGAATTATTTTACTTTTTCTATTGGGTAGATGACAACCAAACTTGGTGAGAAGTTTCTTCAATACATGCAAAATTTTAAATGTCAAAATTTAAAACACATTTAGTTGATGAAAAATGTGATTTTAGCCCGGCATCCCCCTTTAAAGGGCCAATGTCCAGGGAAGGACCTTTTAAGCATAGGAGCCCAGTGGTTCGATCAGGTACCGGAGATAGTCTGTGCAAAATGCTACAGCAATATGCACGCCGCAAAGCAGCAAAAAAAAATATCAAAGCTCTCTCATCCTCCTTGCAGGAAACCAGCTTCCCCGTTCTCTACGAGCCGCAAGGATGACGTCGAAGTCGAGAACGACATCCATTGGTCCGTCTCGCTGTCCGACGGGTGAAGGATGGGCGCGCTTTTCCCTCACCACAGCGGGACTGAATGCAGCAGCGCGCTCCCTCGCCCGTTTTTTTTTTTTTTTGCGCATGCTGACTACAACGCCCCACTTCCTGCCAAACGTGGAGGAGGAAGAGGAATTTGTCTTGCGGAGGCTAGACGACCGGGCAGGAGAGTGAAAAACCTTTGCGAGGGAATGGGAGGAGAGAAACACGAAAGAATCGGGTGATTGCGGTGGCTGTAACAGCGTTCATAATTACTCTTTTCAAAAACATTTTGCAGCCTTGCGTTCTGGGGACGAAGTCTCACAGTCACTGTGGAAGAAATATTTTCGACTGGAGGGTGGACAGTGGACCTTTAAAGGGCAAGCAGGCAAGATTTACACTGCACTGCCTAAAATAAAAGAATTGCATCATATCAGCTAGATGGGAATAAGTGACTCCCATTCAAAGTTACCAACACAGAGAGAAAAAGAAAACTAAATTCACGTCGCCCAGAGCATCGAAAAAACCTACTGATGGCAACTGGAAAGCAAGAATTTCTTTCTTAAGATGAACTTTAGAAAGGCTCATAATGTAGACATAATAACTGCCTCTTGCACTAGCACTAGTGGCGCTAAATATAGCACCTACAGACATCTCACATATTTTTTACAAATGAGACAGTAGCGTAAGATATTACAAAAACACAGTCCTTTTCAAAGAAACCTTGATGACCTATTTAAGGAAACAAACCAACAAGAAAAGGATGCTAAAATGGGATCTGTGCAATATGAAATATCTGCCCGATTCTAAAGTAGCTAATACGCTGCAGTGCTAACAAGTCTAAAGGTAGCCTTTCATTTACAGAGCACTCCTAGTAGCTCTGAATAAAGTGGGCAGGTCTAACAGGCAATGAGACTAGCTTAGACACCTACATATTGCCCTGTCTGAATATTTAAAACCAAAAACGAGGTTAGGCATAACGTTTATAATGTCTACTTGGAAGGAGTTTCTTTTGAAGTGATGCATGGCATAATGAAATGATGAAGAGAGTACAGCTGATATGAAACCAACATGTCCAAGTGCAAGAAACTTGTCTAAATAATTACAAAGCACAATTACAAACAAAGAATAAAACTAATTACTGTGTTAATTAGTGCTTTCTTCCTTTGTGTTAAACACAAATACCCCTTTTTAAAGATGAATACAAACTTACCCAACTTGACATATCCAGTGGTGGAACTGGCAACAGGCTTCTTGTAGTAGCAGCTTTTGTAGCAGAAGAAATTGCAGTTTCCTTGCAGAAAAAGAAAATGTTTTGTAGCAAAATTTTAAATCTCGAGACAAAGAAGGCTTGTTTTACTTCTGGAACTCAATTGCTTAGATGTTTATAACGACCATAGCTATGCAAAAACAACTTTCAAGCTCAAATGCAGTCTAAAGTGTAGCCCGAAATGAAGCAGACAGGAGGCTTTGCTAAAAAATAAAACAGTTTTTATTCAGAGGGAAGGCATAATGAGATACGTAGTAGCACTATAAAGACTGTAACATTGGAAAGAAGGTAGCTAGCTGTCCTAATATAAAAACTCCCCGTAGAAATTCATAACTGCCGCTTCTTAAAACTGCAATTTCAAGGCACTACTTCTCTTGCCTTGATGACTCCAGCTTGGACAGTGCCGCTGCGAGTCTTTCCTGTCCACTCTTCAGAAGGGCTTGTCCACTCTCAACGTCCGCAAAATGTTTTACTTGACACCTGTTGAGAAAAGCAGCTCAGCATTGGTGCTCATATTCTTGGCCAGCCTGATCTATTCCTGTACCTTTTCCTGATTCTGACCTCTTTTCTGAGTGTCCTTGTCCTGTACATCAGGGTAACATCGAATCGCCTTTTTCCTTCAAGACCCGTGCTGACTGGAGGGAAAGGGGGAAGAATATTTTTACAGGCCCTAGGTGGAGGTTTTTTTTTTCCCTCAAGAGAGGCGGGCTGCTGGCGCTGCTCAGTCAAAAGGCGCAATGTGCGGGGATGTAGGCTGAGCGCCAATTCCGTACGTTTGCAATCTTTGCTTTCGTTCCTTTTCTTCAGGTGGTTTGGCGGGGTGGCTGGTTAATCAAAGCGACACAGGGACTCAGAGTCGTGAGTCTTCTTCTTCGCAGCGCACTGCGGAGATTGTGCGTAAGCTTTCCTCACTGTAATGAAAACTGCTGCGCACGAGTTATTTGCACACGCAGGCGCCCACACACATGCAGTTTTGTAGTGGCAGAAAAGAAATAACTGCCAAGACTGAGAAAACCTTTTAAAGGGCATATAAATGTTGACATTTGGAATTAAGTTGTGAAATTATACAAGATGTTCCTTATATTGAACTTAAGGTAAAAAAGCGGCCAGCAGAGTCCAGTGTACTCGCACAGAAGCAGTCACAATTATTAGCGCGGCCTCCGCTGCTAATCGGGCCATTGCAGCCCATACCTCACAGATACGGGGAAAAAAAAAAAACAAGAAAGGAAGCAAACGTGCATACTGCTCCAGCTGTGCTTTGCCGAAGGCAGTTCCAAACCGTCACTCGTTTGAAACCGTACCGTCTGCGTTGGCCAGCTTCTGCGCGTGCTTAAGCGAGCGCCCAGGGCAGCTCAAAGCCGTCACGCGTTTGAACGTGCTTCGACCCTTCAACGGCCAGCCTGCGAACCCCGCCTTCACCTTTCCCCCGCATTGGAAACACCGGCAGGAGACGTAGAAGTGACGTAGCCACGCAGCCTAACGTCAGTTTTGTGTCACATGATTGTCCGCCCAGGACCTGCAAACATTTACTCCCGCATTGCACAGTGTTGCCATCAGATGTCAGTTTTGGTTTCGCGACAGTTCAGTTTCGCTGCCAGCAAAATTATTCAGTGACTTCCGGCGCAGGACTGGCGCTGAAGTAGGCAAAAAATCGATTTTGTAGCAGCATGTAGCAGGATTTCTGATTTAGCACAGTTTGGCGCAAATGGCGCAGCAATTCCACCACTGCATATCAGCAGAATTAGGGGCTGTCGATATTATGAACTTTGATTTTAAAGAAGGCAGTTGCACACCTTATAGAGTGGATTTATGCTATTGTGCCAATTCCATAACATTGAAATGATTTATTCACTTTTTGATATCAATAGAAGATGAAAAGCAGTAAGACTGGAGCAATTAATAGTAGTTAAAATGCCCAGAATATCAACTTTGGCTTAAAGAAGTCTCTGGCAGATTAGGTAAGTCACTTTTTTCCAAACTGTTGTGCAACCTGCACATTCTCCAAAATGCTGCCTTAAGATGCCAAGAGTTCATGGAGCAGCTGACGCCACATGAACTTTCTGTTCGTGCCACTTCAGGTGTTGCCTGGATGCAAATGCCGCAGAACAAAAATTACATGCAAATGGTTTTGCTTGCTTGTGGCTTCGCATATGATCATTCAGGTGCGAACTGTCCACAAACCCCAATGGACAAAGGTTGCACCTGTAGGGCCTCTCACCAGTGTGAATGCGAAGGTGCACTTTTAATTTACTGCTTGTAATAAACTTCTTGCCACAATGTGTGCACTCAAAAGGCTTCTCGCCTGTGTGGATGCGAAGGTGCACTGCTAAGTTCCTATATAAAGTAAACTTCTTGCCACAATGTGTGCACTCGTAAGGCTTTTCGCCTGTGTGGATACGAAGGTGCTCGGCTAAGTTACTCCTATGAGAAAACTTCTTGTTGCAGTGGGAGCACTGGTATGGCTTCTCGCCTGTGTGTGTCCGAAGGTGCTCTGCTAAGTTACTCTTATGAGTAAACTTGTTGCTGCAGTGGGAGCACTCGTATGGTCTCTCGCCTGTGTGAGTCCGAAGGTGACATTTCAGATTCTCCTTCCTTGTAAAGGACTGGCCGCACTGGCTGCACTGAAAATTGTGCTCCCTGGAATGTGTTGCCTGATGGTACTTGAAGTTGGTGTGGATGTCGGTGGCATACCCGTACTCGGGGTACAAGAACCGCTCATTTCCTCTGGGTGGTTTCTCTTGAAGTAAGCTTCCCTGGCTCTCATTTCTTGGAGAGCCTGCACAAGAGGAGAAAGCATAAGTTAACAAAACTAAGACATATTATACAGCAAGCCCACCTCACTGAAAGGGGTAATGAATGGTGAGGATATTCTCAAAGGCAGTTTCTTATGTTATTGGTATATGTTGTCTGAAATACAGGAAAACAAAATTCGGGTCTTGAGTAATTAAGTAAAAGATGCTTCAACTTTAAGCCAACAAGCATGTCTCGATAGCACAGCTCACAGCTGTTAACAAAGAGCCAGAAAGAAAAACGAGCTGACATTACAGCTGAGACAAATATTCACGACTTTGGGTTTGCACAGCACTGAAGCTGACGAGAATTTGGCAGCAGTGGGTCTTTCGACAACATGCCCACCTTCCTACATTGCTTGTATGCAGGGGCCTCACCACTGTTCTTTCTTGGACTTTATTAGCACCGCCAATTTTTTTTCCTTCATTTAGTACCCCTCTTTAAATTTTTTTCCATATTTCTTTATGCTCTGAGGCAATAAAGCATTATTAAAAAAAAAAAGATATTCAGAAACACTGCACAACTGTGCTGCAGTTCAAAAACAAAATTGCATAAACAGTAAATTCCTTCTTGCCCCGCCGGGGTGGTGCAGTGGTAAGACGCCCGACTACTGTGCCGGAGTTCCCGGGATCGAATCCCGGCCTCGGCGGCTGCGTTTCGATGGAGGCGAAACGAAGTGGCGTCTGTGTGCTGTGCGATGTCAGCGCACGTTAAAGATCCCCAGGTGGTCGAAATTACTCCGTAGCCCTCCACTACGGCTCCTCTTTCTCTCTTTCCAGTTTCATTCCCACCTTCCTCCCTTCCCTTACGGCGCGGTTCGGGTGTCCACAGAGCAAGTGTGACAGTTACTGCGCCTTTCCCTTCCTGTGAACCAATTTAACTTTAACTTTTTAAATTCCTTCAAACATAACCTTTAACTCATAAAGTATTGTACCCATGAAGCACATCAATGCTCATCAATTTTACAGGTGAAATGCCCCCATGGTAGTCAGAAGCCAATCTACATCCTACAATGACACCTGACTGATTGCTGCAGCATGGCAAAAGTTGTTATCTAAACATAGTTCCTACAAATTAACACTAGCTGAAACTTTACAAAAGGTAAAGCAACATCACTCACAAAAAAGGACCATGACCCAATTCACTTTCTTTTTCTAGCGATTCAACCAAGGCAAGCAAACCTCAAATGCACAGTAAAACGAAAGTGCCCCGGTACACCTAGAAGGAAGGGTGCGTGAAGCATGTGAAAGGGGTACAGATGCCATGCTCAAACGCCCTTGCTTGCAACTGCTTAATTTCGGCACGTGTACGATTGTAAAATCCACAGAAGCATGAGCAAACACATGAACTAAGGGCTATTCAGCATAAGGAAAAGCAGGCATGGCTTTCAAAACAGGCCTGCAGAAACACTGTCCCGAAGCGAGATTTGTGTCGGCTCCATCGAATTATAACAGCACTTGAGACTATAAATATAGGACATATATGAATTGCAAACCAGCTTGATCTAATTAGGAAAGATTTCCAACTGGAAAGGTTACATGGAAATATGCAAGATATAGATAGTATGTGTAAAAGCCTCTTCATGCATATCGTAAAATGCAAAGGAATACAGGCACAACAATGTTGACAGTGTGTGAATAATAAGCAATGCACAATGCAGGTGATGTGGAGAAAATCTTCAATCCGCTGCACTTCAGTTGTGAGGGAAGGTGAGCAGGAATGGCTCTTTAAAAGGTAACACTGAACCTGAAAACAAATAAAAAGAAAGAATAAGCAATCATTCACTGGTCTGTTCGCTCAATATTGCATTGTGCTCCTCAATATAAACCAATGCTTCCTCAAGGGTTTGATACTATACATGAACCTGGACATACACATTTGGACTACTCCTGTGAATGCAGTAGCATACATAAAGCTGTAATTACATGTAATTACTTGCAGAAACCTCGTTTCCACTGAAAATGTTCTTTTTTGTGACAATATAAAAAATGCATAGAACAGACCGCAAGACACTCTGTTCTGACATAAATTGGGATGTTCACCTAAATGGGAAGAGAATGTCATCAAGCATTTTCTACAATACTCGAAAGCAGAGCAAGCACTGCCATCAAACTCAAGTCAGTCCACGCCAGCTGATCCACTGTGTGCACTTAACCATCTCAATTTAATTTTTTTTTAAACGTAGTCTAGAGTGTTACTATTCCAATTTCTTTATGGTCATTTTAAGTATGGAAGTGGCAGAAAAAACTAGTGACACAAAAATTTTTAAAAAACAAACTTTTTGATGCCTTCCCAGATAAAAATAGACACTCTGCAGGCTTTCACAATGTGTACACACTCCAGGTGGAAAAGCATGATTCCAGTTGAAGTAAAAACACGAAAGACACAAGTGTTGCACAATACTATTAAATAATAATTGGTTTAAAGGAAAGCAAAGGCGCAGTATCTGTCATACTTCTTCTGTGAACACCTGAACCACCTTGTAAGGGAAGGTAGTAACCTGGAAGTTAAAGCGGAAAGAGAGGAAGAGGTGCTGTGGTGGAGGGATACGGAGTAATTTCGACTACCTGGGGATCTGCAATGGCACTGATATCGCACAGCACACGGACGCATCTCCATCCTGCCTCTATCGAAATCTAACTGTTTGCGGCTGGTTCCAAACCATGGTACTCTGGGACAGTAGTCTGGCACCTTAACTGCGCTGCAGGGGCTGCACAATACTATTCAATGCTATTAATTTCTGAAAGTTTAATCAGGGTACTTTTTGTTTTAAGCGAGAAAAGCATTTTGTAAGTTGAGTCCTTGGAAGCAACAAGGGCATTGCTCCATGCTTGCTCTTCTCTGCAGCCCACTTTCTGTCGACTGGTAATATAGACAAGACCAGCACACCGCTGCATGAATACAATGGTGCACTAAGCACGGGCGCTGCGAGCTTCGACAACACAAGAATTTGTGAAAAAGCAGGGATACAAAAAACAAAAATGAAGCGGCAGTGTGGCAGTAGGGTCAAGATTCCCCACAAATCAACAGATGTGGATTGACTACTGCAGAGACAGTTCTCAGTCTGCAGCTGCAGAAGGGCTGTCAAATGCAGGAGCTACCACTTTCGATCCGAGCTCAAGCAAAGACTCAGAGAAACCAGTGCCCATTGGTCAGAAAGTGCATCGTGTGGTCCGAGTAGTCTGAGTAAAAACCACTCCAAGATAACGTGCCATGTTGCATCTCAATGAACAGAGCCAGACCTTTCAACGGGAAAAAATAAGGAGCATCTACTTAGAGCACCGTACAGTGGTGCTTACGTGTCTCCTTGACGTCGGCTCTAGCATCTATTCTAGTAAAGAGCAAGTACAAAGTAATGTCAAAGTTAGACGTAAGAACTGAACTTGCAAATGTATGCAGTTATACATATGGGCACCGTGCAGGAGTAATTCTGGCCGCAATGCATGCGTCCCTCACAGCGAAAAGGGCAAACCGGACGGGAAGCACACGCTGGGCCGTGTCGCAGAGAGGCGCCACGAAGCTGCCTGGACTTGGGTCGCATTCCTCGTTAGTTATTTGTATTTTTGGTATTTGCAGCATTCTGTGGTCACAAATGGATTACTGCGTTGCAGTTGGCAATCGCACACATTTTCACTCGCCATATAAAATGTTTTTCACATCCCTAAACAGGCTTTACAAAGCAAAACGACACGAACATTGGATCGCTGTCGCCTTGACTAGCAGTGAGCCGGCAATCATATCCAGATTCACCGTAGGGCGTTCTTCCCAAAACAGGGCGCACTACCATCCGCTTGATTCGTTAATTCTTCTCAAGCTGTGAAAAAACAAAACCGGGCAACTCGTGGGCCCCTGGAATATAGGATACTAGTTAACTGGCATGCCCGCCAGAATGAAAACGCACTAGAACCACAGTGCGCACCCAGTGACGCACTTGTGGATGCAGTCGATTACTGTATAACATTTATTTAATCTGTGTTGTGTTCTATTTCCAAATGGGTCACTGTCCACGACAGCATGCATGAGCCTCAGTACAATTCAGAGACTTATCAACGGGCATGTAGCGTTTCTTGAATTAACAAGTGTTAAGTGTAAGCTTCACAGGTTGCACGGAAGAGAAGAGCTGGCAACCACTGCCGTGGCCACCAACTTCTACCCTCCGGCGCCGGTCATTGTAAACGGGAAATCGTATGAACAGGGAACATATCAACGAGGTTGCACTGTATGTACCTCATAACGAGCCCCTCATATTCCTTACATTTGTTAGATAATTAACAAAATGAGAACCTCAAAACTGGCAGGCCTGATGTCGCTGTAGCTCAAGAGGATTATCACACAGGTCCCACCCCACTCGCTAAAACACAGGATGTTCCACAGCCACCACTGTTGCTGCAGGGGGCATTGAAAACGCTCAAGAGTAAGTTGCACACAACACGAAGGCCTAAGCAAAGAGGATACTCAACAGCTGTCGCCATATGTCAGTTGCTAGTGCTCCGAAGGCAAAATCTGAAGGCCATGGGTTCAGATCTCAGTAGCTGCATGATCATTTTTCTTATATGTTTTGATTAATTATATCCCCAATTGCTATTTCCCATTCATTGTCACAAAAAAAAAGCCCTAAACTTTCCTTGGCATCATGGCTGTTGGCTCCCTTTGTATCTCATAATGAGTCCCTCTTTTTTCATACATTTGTTAGTAACATATACGGGGTGAAATTTAAAGCGATCTTGATAGATGAGTCTTTACATAAATGATCGGCCAAATCAAAGCTCTTACATCCATCTCTCATTACCATGACAACTGACAAAAAAAAAAAGCTGACATTTTAGCTTCTTTAAAGATGAGAGATTCTGGGGCACTGTGTGCCCGGCCATCTGTCCCAACAACAAAAATATAGTGCATTATCATTTCATAAAAGTATAAAAACCATGAGTATATCTGAAAGAATCACTTTACAGGTGAAAGTGCCAACTTCAAAACTAACACCATAACCACCAAAGTCATCCAGTAGAAGTCTCCAATATTGATAAATATGACATACATACACCATTGTGCCTGAGCAACCGTAATTGCAACTGATCATTTTAAAAAGCCTACCCATATTGTTGGCAACAATGCCCCAGTACAAAATGTTTTCTAACTCTAATTGGTAGTTCATTGCGATACTCTAATGCACTGCAAACAAAACAAACAGAGAAGAAAGACAGTACAAGCACATTACTGTCTCCCGTGTTTTTGATTTTCATACACCGCATTACCGTGTAGCAATGAACTAACTAGACCAACTAGCCCGAATCGCTACCCTCCATCAATTTTATTGGTATTTTGTGCAAAAGCACAGTCTAGAAAATGACTCATAAGTTACAATATGAGCCAGTTGGCAAGAGTTGCAAGGTGCATGCAATGTAAGTGGGCTGTAAAGACACACAGAGCACAGAAGCAAATCAACCATCCTAATGCTACATTGGATGCTCAAAAATACCCATTTTGGTTTTAAATGCCACCAGTAATTTCGGTCTATTTGAATGAGAAATACATCCAGAAGCCACCCCTGAGAAGCAGCGCCCTTTCCAATATATTTGGAACCAAGTGCTAATATGAGCTCCATGCGTTACCAACAGCACAGATACCTACCATACAAGGTTCGAACAGGCATGAAAATAATGGCAATAATAGGGCACAATGTCACCAAAATATTTATGAATAAGATTTAGCAAAATGCTATGTGTCATAAAAGAGGCTGGTAAAAGAATACCTTGCATAAAGGAGAAAGCGTGAATTCTGAAGTTTAGATTAAATACCTCCTAATCCATGAACTTCTGGCTTATTCACTGGAAGAGAGTTAATTTACAGCGAGGATGCTCTTGCTTAGGGATTATATTGCTCGTATTTGTGCTGGCTATTGCACGAAGGTAGATTCAAAGACAACTCAGCTGTGCAAAAACTCTATCTGCATTCAACTCAATGCAGATCGAGGTTTTCACATTGCAACTTTCAAGTGCGTCTGCTTCGCTCAAAGCAGCTTCCTCAATTACTCTAGAATTTTCAAGCACATTCGAGAGCTGGCATCGCCACCCTCGATGTCACCTAACACACACAACAGAAACTTCCCAATGGCCATTCAAAACGGCTGTGTAATATGGGATGCTTCAATCCTTATTGAAAACTTCAATGAGGATCAAAACTGTTCATGTGACAGATATTATATGCTATAATCTGAAATTCCCATAACTAGGCCTCAAAATTGCCCTCCCTCACCCTTCCTTTCAACAGCTTGGAAATTTGTAGTTACTATCCCCTAAAAGCAGAAAGATTTCCTTTTGCTAAATTTCGCATCTGAAGCTATCAAAAAGGCCCAATTCCAATTTACCACATTCCAATCTACCAAGGCCCAATTTACCACATTCGTGGTAAAAACCCAATTTTTTTTGTGTGTGAACGGCTCATGCTCAAGGTGCAATAAACCATGACCGCCATCCTTTATCTTGCCTCCACCTTTAAGGCAATGGTGCACCCTGAAAAAATTTCAAGTACGCTGATACTTCCACTTGTTTGGCAATAGCAGGCAGCTTTGACAACATGCGAGAAGGTCCAAAAGCAGTTCCACAGGAAGTAAACATTTAGAAATATTGATGATTGTACGCCAGCAACGTTTCATGGCTGAAGCCATTAAATAGTCTAAATAACATGCACCACATAGATGTGCCCCCCAAATAATGCAAATTAGAATATTGCGACCAGCTAGACGTGATATGACACATACTGTTGCATATGAATGTCAACTCGGCTCTCTCCGCTGTTCTAACAAGGCGCTCAATATTTGTTGCGCTCTTGCGAACGTGATTCTGCCCCGTCCGCGTACGAGAAAGTCTGATCTTACCTGGCTAGGGTGCCCAGGCTGTGCATTTGTTCAAAATGATTCGTTCACTTTTGTCTTGGGAATAATGTTTCAAACTGAATTCGAGTAGGAGACATTTTGTAAAACAGTCTTAACCACGGTAAAGATAAGCTCTGCTACAGCTAGCTATTTTTACAGCCTTGAGCATTGGCCTCTGCACTGGTGCTTGGCTAGATGAGCGCATAAAAGAGCGCTCCTTTTGTCGCTTAATGACAGAAGTTTTGCCGTCCACTGCAGTCTACTTGCTTGGATGACATTCTCTGTCAGTACACAACTCTGTCATAAACACACAAGGACAAAAATGACCACTTTCTGGCAGTTAACTTCTCCAAAATCATGTATGAAGCAAGTTCAATTCACTTGATGGTGATGACAGCTGTCCCCCTTTTAGCGGGATGCAACAAACGTCTAATCACAAGAAAAAAAAACCATGCATTTGTACGAGTTGCATTTGCATTGTATGAAAAAGGACTTGCATTTTTGCAGTGTACAACATTATAGAAAGATGCGAACTATGCCAGCAACACAGAGTGTCATCGCCGTTTCACGTTACCGTCGGTTTGTGCTGCAGCATGCATGTATCTTCCCCAGTAAGCGATAGAGCGAAAGATGATCGCTTTCGCCGCGTCACTCCCTTTTTCGCTCACATGTAGCTCGGTCTGTAATGTTTACACACACTACGTTACTGGGCTCAACACCTGCTGATGCCATGGAGGAGGATGGCACCTCGAAACAGCTGTGTAGGTTCACAGTCCGTCGGGTCCATCGCGTCAAGATGCCCACGTATATGGAATGCACCAGCATCTGGTACCATGCGCTACATGCGTGTCGACCAACCAGAGGAGTCTGGCCTCACAGCCCAAACTCGCTACAGCCTCGTGAGCTTGCTCATAACAGATACTAATAAAGAAATGCGCCAGTGAGACGCACAAGAAGAGGCAAAGCACGCAAATGCAGAATACAATGCACTGCCAGGATGCTTTTGTGTGCAACTGCGTTTGTGTGGGTCTTTGCCTCTTCTTTCTCCGTATGTGTTGCTCGTGGAGTCCTTTCTTTACAGTCTACAAACAAGTGCTAATAAAACGACCTAAAATTAAAAAGAAAAAAATGCATGAATAATAAAATTAGGTAGATAAAACTGAAATCAGGCCTACTTCAGCATGTGTTCAGATGCCGTCACAACGCGTCAGCCCGCCTCTGAAAACAGCAAGCAAATCTGCTGCTCTAGCCACCTGGCGTCTAAAAAGGCGCTGCGCCATGGATGAAGCAAGAGCTACGCAAGAAAGGTTAGAAAGCAATTATCTGACAGACCAGTGGTGTAGGACCAAGCAAGAGCAATCATCAGAACACCAACACCATGCACCAATGGTGCACCCTTATGCAGGCAAGATGCAAGCAGTCGTATCATCTGGGTAGCACTGCATCATGGCAACGAACTGAAGTGGGGCATACCGATGGCTCCCAGTGAGAAACAAGTGATGCAGCTGGCATAACAGAAACAGAGGAGGCACTGCACAATTAACCTTAATGACGTCCCAGGGTGTGCACTGAGGCAGATCACTGACGCAAGGCTACGCAGCTGTTCCACACACAATGGTGGTGAGTGAGTGTTTTGGTCATGACACCACAGATGCCAATCAACTGGCAGAGAAAGACATGTTAGATTTACACAGTCTTCTCAGCAAGAAATGCATCTCCTTGGTGCTAAAAATATAAAATACTCAGAGGAAACCAAACCTTCCTTTTTTGCAAGAACGAGACTTGGATAGAGCTGTCCCCGAGTCACTTTACCTTTATGTTTACTGCTCATATTTATATTGTTCTGCTTGCGACCAGTGTGACCTGGCTCATTCTGAACTGAAAAAATAAGATAACGAGGCCAATGAATTCATTTCTTTTTTTTTATTTTTGTCGTCAGCATAAATTAGTACTGTAATTATGGGCGACGATCATTAACCATTTTATGGTTACTGTTACAGTACTAACTCATGTCAATAACAGCCATTTAAAGACATCCCCTTCCTTGGCCTTGCTGACTGTTGGAGTCTTTCAGTTGTGCACCCTAACAAGCCGCTCAGTTTTTCCTACATTTGCCCGCTTTATTGCCCGATTCTGAGCAAAAAATGTGATTCATTTCGTTAAAAAAGGACTGCGCTTCAGTTTCTTAATCTTCACACAATACCCATCAGCATGCAGCAATAGTGACAAGCTGGTGACCAAGATCCTGTCCTTGTCTCACACTGATCTTTGCTCAGCAACGATGGCATTCTCACGATTTTGCTGTGTCGACTCAAGTTTGCAGGTCCTTGGTCTCATTTTCACATCAACAGAGATGAGTCCTCCACCCCTCCACCCTGCATGGAATAATGGCAAACACCCTTCTGTAACTTTCGCTTCCACTCTGGCCAAGCCTTCCCAAAGGCATCATGCATCTTCTGAATGACGTCAGGCAAACAACAGTGCAGTGCACACAGTCTTTTTTTACAAGATAGCACAGTGTCAACCTTGGCATTGCACTGCACATAAGCTCAAAGCACTGAGTGTTTGCAATTGATATTTATAATTTTTGCTGACCAGAAAGATAAACATGAATATTTCTGTAACTCTGAATACTTGTCTTTGACATATCACTGTATGTAACATATATACTAGGTTTTTATTCTCCTGTCTTCTGTCAGGATAAATTTAATACTTTTGTAAATGCTTGTGCCAGTCTCACATTTTGGCAACAAATTATTTTCTTTCCCCATAAGCAGTATATATTTTATTTGTACTTTGGGAAGTAATTGCTATTAGCTATACTATGATGCGCAGCAATAAAGAGAAGCATTTGAATTAATGGATGAAGAATATATATACCAACACCACCTATAAATTGCCAGTTTCGTCACGGCAGGGAAAGAGTTTACGGAGCAGCATGGTAAAAATTATTGCGCATATGTGTCAATTACAACTGAGAAGATGTTTTTAATCTGATCGCTGTTATGCCATGCCCATAATTTGCAACGACGGACATGCCATTTTATACCGCTTTATGTCATCATCATCATTAAAACCCTCGCCAAAAGTTAATTAAGTATGAGACAAACACTGCAGAGTGACATGCATTTGTTGGTGTATTACTTGTCTACCTCCCGTAATATTGCACGCTAAGCATTACACAGAGTGTATGATTGTATTCTGAAATATTCAACACACACAAATCTGAAAACATTTGCTACGATTTCAGCAACACCTTTCGTAAGCAAGTTACATAACATGCTAGCCTCCTTGATGGGTATAGTCTTCACCTTTTTACCTTAACCCTTGGCCAAAGGCCAGAGTGCCAAACCATTCCGATTAATTTATAAAATGTGCTTCATATAGTTTCTGCCAAGCTTCAACAATGACACTTTGTGAAGGCTTTGGCAGTATTCTTCTTCAGTGATTTGTTAATGAACAGCTAAGCTGGATTTTTGTTATCCCCAACTTTGGCACAGAACTGCAAACTTAAATGTTGTAGAATTAGGTGACAAAATGCCCAAGCTAAAAGTTAAGTCACCGTGATTTTAAAGAATGCGTCATGCGATTGTGCACTCTAGCATTGCTATGCCCAATCCAGCATACAAAGGAACCACTGCTGTGAAGCAAGCATCAGAAGTTCGATTGGTGTATTGTGGGACGCAGCCTAGCCGAAAGGCAATGTCGGTGGTTCGTTTGGCTCGCCGCTCGGATCAATGCTCGGATCTGCCGGAATAGAAAAGTTCGCTCGTTCGCCCGGAAGTAAGCGTACGCCACTGCCGCTCATTTCGCACGCTTTCTTTTCCGCACACACATTCGATACGGTTTGTTGTAAATACTTTTTACTTTGCCATGTTGTCGCAAAAATCGTTATGACTGTTGTTGCATTTGCCACACAACCTACCCATAGCGTCGTCGCCGTTTTTCTCGGTTCGCGCTGTCGCGTGGTCTTCCCCAGGCGACGAAACGAACCATGATCTGATCGCTTTCGCCGCGCCGCCTCGTCGCGTCGCTCACTTTTCGTGAGGCTTCATGAGGCCGCTCGACCGACGGTGCAATAGTGCCACGAAAGACTATATTTCAGAGCACCGTGACGCAATGTTGTGATGTATAGGGCAACAGGGCACAAGCGTTAACAGCGGTACCAAAAAATTGCTGCTTGCGTGGTCCGTGGAAGCAACTCAAGCAGGCGGCACTGCGTCTTCGTCTGGCAGGACTTCGTTCCGTCGTCCATGTGAGTACAAGTACTACATCTCGCTGGACCATGGCTGGACTATAGTGCCTAGAATATACTAGGCACTGTAGCTGGACTGTGACGCTCGCTGGCCGCCTCTCACTGGCCTCCCGTCGAGCTAAAAGCGATAAAGCCCGAGCCACGGTGTAAGAATAATATTCTTGCTTCCGACGCGCTTATCTACCCTCGTTTTCGAGCCGATCACATGCCGCCCCCGCGCTTAGCAGCGTATCCTACGCTGGCCTGGCTGGCAGCTGGCTCTTGCGTACTCGCATTGCCCGGGAAAGCGCGCGCGGTTTGAAACGCGGAGCATGCGCGGAGCTCCACAAAAATAAATTTCCGCGCCCCGTTCTGTTCGATTTCTTTGTACTCTAGGAGGAGGAGGAGGTAAACTTTATTTAAAGAAGAGGTGTACTCTAGTATTGAGGCAAGTTATCGTCCTTTTGAATTCGAAACGAAACAGTTAAATTACGGCTAGAACCTGGTGCTAAGCAGCTCTGGCAGCAGCTTAGGCTTGTTAGTAAAGCTTGGTGAGAAGAAGCTTGACGCTGAGCGCAGACGCAGATACAATTTAATCATCTCTCCCCTTAAATTCATTACAGCACTAATTCAAGTCCGTAGTAAAAAAAGTTTGAAAATACATCTATCCTTTCCTTTGCCGCGCTAACTGTGGGCTTCTTTTCATCGTGTATCCTTCTAGCAGTCTGATATTTAACCACCTAACTGACCTAACCACACCATTCAGCGAGGAAGAAAATCGCGAGAAAGAAGGTAAACAGGAGTGCCCTTTCAAAATACTAACCTAATTTGGAACGGGACGCCGCGGTACTTTTTCAAATCTACCCACAATTAGCCGCCATAGCTTGCCATATCACAAGATATTTGATTAGATTGAATTGATTTTTAATCTTTCTTTTTATTGATGATATTGGCCGGCTTAGAAGAAGGCTAATGGCTGCTAATGGCTAATGGATCAGGCGCGGATTGCGAAAGTAGCGAAAGGGACGCGGTGAGGTGAACGCTAACGCATGAGAGAGAGCAGAACTTTATTTATTCCAGTGGATGAAGAAGAGGCTCCGGCCCTCCGTCGCTTGGTATGGATGGTGGGTGCCCCGCCTCGGACGCAGGCCGGCAGACGTTGTTGGCCGGCGGCGTCCCAGTCCAGCTGGATGGCGGCTAGCTGGAGCCCAGGGTCCGAGCAGCGCAGCATGGTCTCCCAGAGTTGCGGCGTCAGATTTAGACCCCTCCCGGGAGAAAAGGGGCAGTCCCAGAGAATGTGTTCGAGGGTCCCTCTCGAGTCACAGTTTGCACAGAATTCAGATCTTTCTCCTGGGAGCATATGGCTCACCAGGAGCGGGTGTGGGAATGTCCCAGTCTGAAGGCGACGCCAGGCGACGGCCTGCCTGCAATTTAGGGTAGGGGCTGGCGCAGCAGCCACCCGTCTACTGAGTCGATAATGCTGCAGAATTTCTGTGTAAGATTTGGCACACTCTATGCTCCCCGCTCCATCCAAAAATAATCCAAGAAAAAATCCAAAAATAATCCAAGAGCATGCTAAATAAAGGCTGTCACCCCCCACTACCTAGAAATCTGTGAGGTGCGTCCGTTTGGCAGGAGAGGTATCCTCTGTAAGTCCTCGAATATACAGTGTGTGTCGGACTTGCTTCGATGCACATCGTTTGCATCACTGCCAGTAAATCCTTTTATACCTGAACAGCTGGCATGTGCAAAAGGTATTATACGCGGCGTGGATTCGTCGGCTTCTGCAAGAAATGATTGTGGAATTTAATGAGGCTGGCATTATCATCTTATCACTATTCCGTTGCAGCAGGGATGCTGGTGGCTCCAGGGTGCCGACAGAATCGATGATAGCGACGTTTGCCGGGGCTAATTGTCCAACAGAGATTAAGGTATGGCCCATTGTGTACCGTGTAGATCCCCTGCAGCCTCGCCCTTTGCAGTACAAAAACTGCTGGCGATTCGGACGCAGCAGCAAGGCGTGGAAATCCGCAACATGCTGCAGACTGTGCGGAGACAACCATTCATCTGACATGTGCACCTCTGCTGTGGTAATTTGCACACTATGTCACGCAGATCACCCTGCTAATGATGATGCATGCCCAAAACTCGCAGATGAGCAAACTGTTCTCGACATTATCCAGCATAAAAAGTGTTCTAGAGCAGATGCCTATGCACAGCTAGACCATAAGAGGAATTTGTATGCAGCTTGTGCAAAAACACTAGCTTTGGATGTGGAAACAGGCATGCAAAGTCGGTTGTCTCAGCTGTAGAGAAATCACTTGAGGGTTTCTTCGAGCGCATGTTAAGCACGTTTACAGAAGCTGTGTCACAGGTCATAGCTACAAAGATTGGTTCTACCGAAATTGCAACTTTGTAAGTTGTCAACCCTGGTATAGCTGAATGCCATGCTCCTATGGTGGTTAGGGCCTCAGTTGAGGGAGATTATACCCAGACGACGCCTACTCCTTTTTCTTCAATGAAAGTACAGGGTCAGGGTCCTGTGGATAGCCACATGTCCACCATTGGATGTAGAGATGACATGTTCATCCCAGAAGCGCCGCGCTTCTTCCTCTCCCTCAAGATCCGCCCATTCTAACACTAAAAGTAAAAAAGGTTCCCCTAATCTTCAGGATAACACTGATGTCTTAAAGAAGGCTGTTACAGCCTCCCGAATTCTACAATAATTATGGCGGGGTTAAAAGTACTACAGTGGACTTGCCGTTCAATTGCATCTTCGTTTCACGATTTACAGAATCTTATCTCAAATTTCAACCCAGACATAATTTTATTACAAGAAACTTGGCTTTTGCCAAATTGTCCATTTTCTCTAAAATATTTTAGAACTTTTAGATCAGATCGCACTAGCGGCCAGGGTGGCGGCTTGCTAACATTAATTTCATCAAAAACATTTCATCGGGCGAAGGTGTCACACAAAATTCTACAAGACTACGAACTGCTTGCAGTTGATATCGCAATTCCACAGTGTGCTCCTCTCACTATAGCAAATGTCTACTTCCCAACAGGTGTCCGTACAACAAATTTTTTAAGTGATCTATTGAGTTTAACCAACAGACTGATTATTGCTGGCGATTTTAATTCACGATGTTATTTGGGGTTATCGTTCAGATATATGTGGGCAGTGGCTTTGGAACTGGATGTCTGTAAATGATGTGCGTTGCTGTAATAGTCCAGGCATAATCTACATGCGAGCAGCTTCTAGGTCAGTAATTGATTTAACGTTAGCAGCAAATGGATCAAGGGTCTCGTCATGGGCTACGGTGGATTGTGGTACATCTAGCGACCACTTCCCAGTTACGTTTAATATAGAATCTGCTCCCCTTAGAGTAATTACTTATGAACAAAAATTTGTCAACCATGAACTCTTTAAAAAATTTGTGAATTCCTCTTTTTCCTCCATAGCATCGTCTCAGCCTTCTGAACGTGCTCAACAAGCACTCTCTTCTCTGTTAGATGCCACTGAGCGTTCAGTGTCCACTGTGAAATCATCTGTCCCTAACAAAATTTCGTGACGATAGTGGAACGAAGAATGTGAAAAAGCATCCCGTCGTAGAAAAACTGCATGGAAGAGCCTTTACCATAACCAGTATCCCCAAAATTGGATAAATTATAAATTTAATGCGGCTTCATTTAAAAAACTATTCATATAGCAAATGATGAGTATAATGCTAATATGAACATTTATCTCTCTAATCCAATTAATCGGGAGGCATTGTATAGCTTCATGGAAAGCAACCAAAGTTCATCTCCACCACATGTAACCGAGTCAAAGGTGTTATCGTTCAATGAAGCAAAGAATAAACCTGAACAGATTGCAAACGGTCTTGCTATTCGCTTTCAAGCTCAAACAGTTGTTCCATTACTTCGACTTAGGCCACGTGCTGATTTCATTGCAGTTGAGCCATCGGAATTGCATTGTATAGCGGCTGCTCTGAAACCTGCAGCTCCTGGGTGTGATGGTATTACAGTTGCTATGCTGAAAGCTTTTGTGCAAGTCCACAACTCGAAAGTGTTGAATATTGTAAATTTTTCTATGAAAACTGCTTGGTTATCTGAAGTTATCTGAACTGGTTATGGTTATTTGAACTGGAAAGTTGCTAAAATTATACTAATCCTCAAAGATCCGAAAAAAGGTTTTGATTTGATTAACATTCAGCCGATTTCTGTAACCTCAAATCTAGTGAAACTTATTGAACGCATAGTTCCTGCGCCTCACAAACCATGTGATGACCCTGAATGCATTTAGTGATGCACAAATTGGATTTCATCATGAGTGCTCGATTTGGACGGCTCATACAGATTTGGAGAGTAGAATTAGGTTAGCAATGAAGAAGAAAGAAGTGTCGACATTGGTCACTTTGGATATCGCCAAAGCATATGACAATGTAGAACACTCTATACTGTTGAATAAGATAAACGAAATTAGGCCACCTTTTTGCATTTTTGCATGGCTAAAAGAATTCTTAAGCAATAGGAAATTTTTCTGCACTAGAGGTTCTATAACTTCTGAAACTTATTACCAAACTAGAGGCGTGCCTCAGGGATCGGTGCTATCTCCATTGCTATTTAATATATTAATGAGGGATATTACTGTTCATCCAAATATAAAAGTGTACGTGTATGCGGATGATAGTGCCTTTTTTTCTTCTGCACGAGATGTTCATTCTTTACACCAGTTATTGCAAGCCTGCTTGAATGCCCTTGAAGTTTGGCTGGGTAAAGTAAAATTAATTCTTAACTTGGAAGAAATCCTCAGTACTCATTTTCCCACCGGCACACCCTCTTTATATCTCCCTTGCGTATTGCGGTTCACAGATCCCACAGGTTGAATCCTTAAAGTACTTGGGTGTATTATACCATTCCCAATTAGACTGGCGGCCTCATATCAAAAGTAATTGCCTGAAAGGTGAGCGAGCCCTTGGTCGCCTGATTCGAATTAGCCGTAAGAAATTCGGTATGCGTAGAGATACTCTTTTGTTTCTTTATAAAACTTATTTGAGACCAATTCTGGAGTTCGGCTGTGTTCTTTTCTCAGGCAGTCCTAAATACAAACTACAACCTTTGTTGCTACTGGAGAGGCGCGCTTTACGACTATGTTTGGGGTTGCCAAAATCAGTTTCAAATGCAGTTCTCTATTTAGAGGCCCGTGTACGTGACTTGAACTCTCGATTTGAGCTCCTCACTGTGCGTACCTTTTTACAAGCACTGGTATCATCTCTGTCTGTAGTGGCTTCTCCCATTTTTATTGCACACCAAGCTCAGTTTCTAGATTATCATTGGCCGCAATATAAGAAACCACAATTTGTATTTACTCAGTCCTTGCTGTCCAAAATTGCAGTTTCGCTTATGTCAGTAAGACGTGTTGGCAATGTTCAAGTTACTTCCGAACTGTGCTTTGACCAGTCGTTGCCATCTAATGCAAAACACTTGACTACCACTGTAATAAATGGGCACCTTGAATATTATCTATTACAGTATCCACGACACGTAGCTATTTTCACAGATGCCTCACAATGGAATGAAAAAGCAGCAATAGGGATTTATTCCCTAGCACTTGATTGGAGTTTTTTTGTACGCATCCTTGATTACACACCAATATTTACTGCTGAATTGCTTGCAATTGGTTTGGCCCTTCAAAAAGTTCCCGGTAACGTTACTCACGTAATCATACTCTCTGACTGTCTGTCAGTCTTAGCAGCATTAGAAAGCCTGAAAATGCTTCTTTTGAAACAAACCCTGATGCTTTTCCTTCCGTTACATTTACAGGAAGTACGTTTTCAGTGGGTTCCGGGATACTGCGGCATCACTTCTAATACAATGGCAGATTATTTAGCAAAGTCAGCTCTCAATGGGCCTGTTGCCGGTGTTGTACCCAATATTATCTTGCTAAATATATCCCAGTTTGAATGTTTTCAAGTGCTAAACTTTTTGAGCCATGAGCCACTCCTTGCGACTACGGATTTTAACCATTTAAATTTCCATTGGAATGTTTGATGTTGTACCTCGAGGCAATGTGAGGTCTCCATGACGCTCATGCATTGTAGAATTCCTTCTCTATTTATGTTGCACTGGATTCACGCCATCGAATCTTTGTGCGTCATGTGATGACGTAGAAACAATTGAACATTGCATCCTCTCCTGCCGCAGGTATGCTACTCAGAGAAGAAATTATTTAGAAATACCTCTTGCTCGCCTAGGATTGTCATTTACAGTTCCTGTCTCCTCTCCTTTGGTGCAACCGTCAAAGGGTATGCCCTAAAACCGGTGTGTGACTTACTTCATAATTATAATATTGCTACTGGAAGATTTGTCTGTTAGCGCTGATCTGTCTGAACTGTACTCTTTTTTTCTTTTTATTATTTTTTATTTTTTTTACAATTTTAATCCTTTTTTCATTGTGTTCTATTACTATCGCCTCAAAATTTCAAATACTGTGGGTATGTGCCATTATAACGAGGCAGAAGAAGAAGAAGATGGCTGGACCTTGTTTTGTGTGCATTTCTAAAATGTTTCCTTCGTTGTAAAGTTTTGTATGAAATGTATCAGTAAATTCTTGTGTGTCTTTAGTGCAGCATTTGGTGCTCCAAAAATATTTAGTACAGATCATCGCCCCTTGTAGATTCGAGCTAGCTGTTAAACAACAAAATGCATTTTGTAGCGAGAGCTACATTGGCCACAGTCTCGCCATTTCGCCGTGCCTGTCCCGCGCCTGTCCGGTGCTACCGGTGCCTGTCCGTGCCTGTCCAAAGAGCGAAGAAATCGAGGGAGGCGGTAGCTAGCAGCTGACACGGCCGAGCACTAACTGGACATAGGACTTCCTGACATTACGTTTGGCAGGAGCTGCCAACTGGGGCCTCTCCTTTCTAATGGGAGGGGGATATCATATCACAATCAATCTGCGAAAACCCTTGCATTCACGTTATCCCTAGGCCATGCAGCCACGCTCATACGGCTCGGTTAAAGCGGAGCTTTTTATGTTGGCTGGTAGCTTACACTATCGCATCATCGCGAAGGTGGGAGTGAAAACAAAGAGAAAGAGGAGCTGTAGTGGAGGGCTTCGGACCACCGCGCGATAGAGGCTTTCGCCTCATCGCACTTTAGTGGTCAGAAGTGCCCCCTACAGCATAAATAAAGCTGAAACCATAGAGTAAACTACTACGTGCAAGAGCCATGGCTTTACTTTCTAGCCGAACCTAAGCGTAGCCATGCAGATAGCTCTCGCGTAACTCCAGGTTTAACCACAGGCTAAACCACAGATACTTTTTTACCACTGTTATCCTTTTTGGTTCATATTCCCTTTTTGATAGTTTGAGTTTCGAAATTTAGTGAAAGGAAATCTTTCTTGTTTTGGGTGATAAAACCAAAATCTTATCTTTTTAAAATTTTTTTGAATTCCCAAGTTGTTGAAAAGAAGAATGGCAGGGAAGAGTGATTTTGAGACCCAGCTATGGAAGTTTTAGATTACAGCATAAAACAACATTTGTTTTTGCTTTGGCATTTCATTGCTACATTCTACTAGGGCCCCCATGTATTGAAGATTTGAGTCTGACGGTTAAGAAGAGATGAAAAAGGAAGACGAAGCTTGAGAGCAGGGGGGCTCGAGGACTGTGTGCGTCATGTTGGGACCGCAGAAAAGAACGGCTATCAGCGGCTGGTGTGCCTTCCTTCTTCTACACCATGGGTGCCTAGTTAAAGGAACTGAACTCATTATCGAGGTTTAATACTTAAGCGATTTTTACATGTTTGCCGACAGTGATCGTCAAGCAGTTTCAGTGATCGTCAATTTTAGCTTTACTTATCGGGACATTAGCTCTGCTTCGCTCGAGAAATTTTACGCTGAAATAGAAAATATTCAGTGGGAAGGTGTCTACGCCAAATGCGATCCTAGTCAAGCATAGTCTTTTCCTAGGTATATTCAAGGCCTGCTATGAGAAACATTTTCCCTTGGTGCACAAGTCTAACCGAAGAAAAAAAATATGCAAGCCTTGGATTACGACCACCTTGCATAAGAGAATAAAAGTAAAAAACAAAATGTACCATTCTTTCCTCCGATCACGTGACACTATCCTACTAAAACAATACAAGACATTCCGTAATAAATTAAATGCTGATTTAAGGACTGCAAAAACGTACTACTATCAGTGTCTGTTTGGTGAGATATACAACAACCCAAGAAAGCTATGGCAGGAAGTCAGTAATTTGACCAATAACCTTAAAGCTAAGTGTCCTCTTAATATTGCAGCTTTTGCTGATGGGAAGACTGATATAGAGGCGTTGGACACAATGAATGAGTTTTTTGCTAATGTTGGCGAATACGTTTCCCCAAACAGAGACTGTACTAATTCGTTTTCGAGACTTCGCCCAAGGCTTGAGAATTCAGTTATGCTCTCCCCAGTTACTTCCCAAGAAGTCATCAGCTTCATGGCCAGAATTCGAAAGAATGTCGCGGCTGGACTAGATGGCCTGAGCAGTGTCCCTATTAAACATGTAGCACCTATTATAGCCAAACCACTCGCATTTATAATCAATCAAATGATTGAAACTGGTATATTTCCTTCTGACCTTAAACAAGTGCGTATAACCCCGGTCCACAAAGGTGGAAGTGTTAGTGATATATCAAACTATCGCCCAATATCCGTTTTGCCCATATTTTCTAAGGTTTTTGAGAATGTTATTAATGCTCAACTTACAAATTTTCTTACTAAATACCATGCTATCAGTGAATCGCAGTACGGCTTCCAGAAAGGAAAATCAATTGAAATGGCCTTATTACAAATCAAAGATGAAATACTTAAAAATATGGATAGCAAAAAATTCACTGTAGGTTTATTCATTGACCTCAGAAAAGCATTTGACTGTGTAAACCATAATATATTACTCTCAAAGTTGCAAGATTATGGCATACGTGGTGTTGCTCTTGATCTTATCACAAGTTACCTCTCAGACAGAAAACAGTGTGTAAAAGTTAATGACCTGACTTCTTCGATTACAACAGTAAGACATGGTGTACCTCAGGGATCGATCCTGGGACCTTTGTTGTTCATTTTGTATATTAATGATATGTGCAATTTGCCTCTTTCACCGAAACTGGTCATGTACGCTGATGACACAAATATTTTTTTCTCCGCACAAACCGTAACCCAATTGAACACTGTCATAAATAGTTATTTGATCAAACTTGAAGAGTGGTTGCATAAAAACAGATTAACCTTGAATGTTAAAAAGACTAAATATATTATTTTCAAGCCTTATAACAAAACCTGTGACACTGAGCTAGTCCTAAACTTTCAAGGTACAGCGTTGCAGCGTGCAGCTTCAGAAAAATTTTTAGGCGTCTGGTTTGAAGAAACCATGTCGTGGAACACACATGTTAGCAAGCTGGTGATAGAATTAAGCAAAACAGTTGGCTGTCTCTATAAGCTGAGAGAATTACTTCCAGTGAGGCTCAAAAAAGCAATATATTTTGCTAATTTCTACTCTCGTCTTTCATATTGCATTTTAGTTTGGGGAGTTACAACCATCCATAATTATAATAAACTCGAGCGGCTACAAAAAAAGGTGCTACGAATTCTTGAAAACTTTTATGGAAACCCTAGCCAGCTATCTACTGATCTCTTGTTTACTAAACATAGTATGCTTAAAGCACCTAAATTATATGATTACAAACTGTCTCTATATATGCATAAACGTAACCTTCCCAATGATACGCACCGTCCCTTGCATGCTTACAGCTTACGCAGGGAACTAACGCCAGTGCCACATACACGAACAAATTATGGCCGGGCCACTCTTGACTACCGCATACCATCACTTTATAATAAACTTAAAGCCCACATTGACTTTACTGCCCCGCCTAACACATTTAGACACGAATTAACAAATTTTATGATGAGGCAATGAATAAATACTGCGATGTTCATATTCAATTCTGATATCTGATGTGTGTACAATTCTTATGATTTTGATCTTATGTACATATCCATTATTTTACTGTGTTGTGAAATCGTCTACGAGATGCTGCCTGTAGGCCCCCAGGGCCCAGTCAAGCTGTCTGTGACAGCTTTTTCCCTGGGGGCCCCCAACTTGTAGGTTGGAAATAAAGTGGATTTGGATTTGGATACTTGCAAACTGCCGCTTACATGGATGTACTGACTCTATCATGTTACAATGTTTGCAAAAAAAAAAAAGGATTTAAAAGAACTCTCCCTCGTTATATGGTTATGGCTTGGAAGTCATAATGTGTGAAATTGCCTATGTTGTGCTAGGAAATGTGCTTGGCAGGCGGCCACAGTGGCACTTCTGCCCTTATCTTTTTGTCTAAATCATTAACACTACACTTCTTTTGGAATTATGCTAACAGCTTTGCTTGCACTTATTACTCAGCTCGTGCAAGGCCTTTTGTTGAACAAAAGCGAGAGCGGAGGTTTTATCTTTGTGACTACGCCCAAACTGTGATGCAGGCTTCTTCATGTTATTCGTTTTTTCTTTCAAATGTTTCGTACAGCTTTCCTTTATGGACACAAAGATTTACTTGGATCAATTAGTGTATTCTCATACTAGATTCATGCATAAGCTCTTGTAACATAGACACGCATTTTTTCGCTTTGTATGGCAACATTTTACCTGCTGTTATGCGCGCATTGAACAGCTTGTCTGGGTGACAGTCTGTGTTCAAGCTTGTCCTTAAGAAATCAAGAACCACCCATTATGTCAAAGGCTTGTTCTATACATTCTACGACACATAGCATGCACTGCATACACGGCTGCTGAGGTGCGGTAGTAGTTACTCGGATGAGCTTGCTAGTTTAGCATAGCCATTGTTAGTTTGAGGCAGCAGCAGTGCCATGCTTTCCAGAGAGTGATATCTGCATCATACAGAAATCCATAAGCAGTAGGAAACTTCCGATTCCCATCTTCCTCTAAACTTGAAAACTATTGCAATGCAGTATGTCTTTTTGAAATAGTATGCAGCCTAATTTTGCTTTAACGGTTTATCATTTGTTGAAATAAATATTTTTCCCTAAGGATTTCAACTGCATTGGGACTGGAAGCAGTTGTTCAGTGCATGCCACCTTAGGCGAAAAGACATGAAATATTTTGAGGAATTGCGATAACTGCTTAGAAAAAAACTATACAGTTTTCCTTACATAGTAAGTGCCACATTTGAGTGCGCGAAAGCCGTTCAGCATTGCTTGTTTTTCAGTTCCTTCTGTCAGTGTTAATAGTTGATTGCAAATGAGAGCACTCTGTTTTCATTTGTTGCATTCATCCACAGTGCTTGAGCCACTTTCTCTTTGCTGCTTGCTAAAGGAGAGGCTGTTGTTGTAGGATTGAAAAATCATTTAGTGCCCTCTGATGGCTCAAGGAAGGCACTGGAAAGGAGGCCACTTATTTCTAAGCATAATCCAGCTTTTGCAACGGGCAAAGTAGGAGCTTTAGTGTTGGCTTTTTACGGCAGTATTCTTCTCAATAGGCTCCCATCAAGGGTGCAGTGCTCCCATTGGTAATTCAACTCTCTCAGCTAAAAAATGCAGTCTTGTTCTTGTTTAAGCCTTTCAAAGGAGTTGCAACTGTCTAGGGTATGGGCATATGGAATACAGAAAGCTATTAACCTATTATGCCATTTTGTGCAAAATTCTGTGCTCTGCCGTCTAGCAGCTCCTTCTTGAATTTGGTGGGCTGCAGGTAGCAGTGGTTTAATTGCTTCATGCAGGCTTAGCATTCTTCAGCTTTGAAAAAGCGTGCTCTTTTACTCCCATGTAGTGAATCCAGCAAAGGATATTTAAAAAAAAAAAATTTTAGCCCCACCGGGGTGGTGCAGTGGTAAGACGCCCGACTACTGTGCCGGAGTACCCGGGTTCGATCCCGGCCTCGGCAGCTGCGTTTCGATGGAGGCGAAACGGAGTGGCGTCCGTGTGCTGTATGATGTCAGTGCACGTTAAAGAACCCCAGGTGATCGAAATTTCTGGAGTCCTCCACTACGGTGTCCCTCATAGCCTGAGTCGCTTTGGGACATTAAACCCCACAAACCACAAACCAAACAAAAAATTTTGGCTGCCACTTGAGCTCCACTTTTAAAAGCAAACTATAGGGATTTTCCTACCTATTCATATTTTACTGAAATTTTCACGGTGCATTCCTCACAATTTTGTGGAACTTTGTGCCTAATGCATATGAAAAAAAAAGGGGTTGAAAAGGAAAATTTTGCTGACGATGATGTTTATTTTTTTCAGGTTCACGTTTTCGATGAAGCTCAGGTGCCCCGTGCTCCATTTAATAGATTCCTGATTACCAAGGCATTGTGACTTGCCTCCTCGCCTCACTGCCATGCAATTTTCTCATGAGTGTCTTGGGCGCCGAGTTTCAATTGCAGATTTTCACCCACACATTTTTTACTGTCAGATGTGCTTCGTGGTGCTATCACTTTGATATGAAATGAGGCTGGTAAAAAGATGGTGTGCTAGGCAGTGCTTGCTGTGTGTACAGGAGCACTTTTGATGAGAAGTCATGCAGTTGCTTGAAATGTCTCTAGGTTTTTTGGCAGTTACAATTCTGTGCCTTTATATTGTAATCTGTTTGTGGCTTGTCATCTTGATAAGTAATCCCACTTTCTGAGAACAAATTGTTTTTCACAGCTTATCTGTCTTTGATCATAGCTTAGTGCAGGAGCGAGCACAAATGCAATCAGTATAATCCCCAAGTGAGAGCATCCTCACTGTAGATTAACTCTCTTCCAGGGGATAACCACGAATTAGAAGGCATTCCTCGCAGCTCATGAAATAAAGTTTATTTCTGTTGTGCATGACATTTTTTTACCAGCCTATTTTCATGATGCACGTTTATCCCATATATTTCTCTTTTACCTTTCCCATTGTAAGCGCTGTTCTTCCAGTTTATTCTTTACCCTATTCATATCATTCTAACTGTGTCTTCTTATTGTTGTGGCTTGCAGCTGCATATTTTGCCTCAAAGGGGGCCGCTTATGATAAGACAGAAAATGCTGCTAGTTCTGAGTTAGGAAAAGTGGCCAGTTTTTCTGGGCACTAGAGTGTGGAACTCACATTTCGCAAAATTTTATTCATTAATGGTTTGGTGACTGAGTGTCCCAATATTTTTGCCTTACTGCATTTTCATGCCTGTTTGATTCTAGTAGGGACAGGCCTCCAAATGTATTTATGCTATTGGTAATGCGTGAAACTCAAGGTTGCAGTTGGTTCTAAATAAATTTGTAAGTGCTCTGGCTCTGAGAGGTGGCTTCAGGGTTTATACTGCATTCAAAACGACCCAAATGATTGTTGACGTTCAAAACCAAAATCAGTATTTTTGTGCATCTAATATAGCATTAGAAAAAAGCCCTGCTCTGTATATAAGACATACCAACTGGTTATGTTGTAACTTATGAGGCTCGTTAGCAAGAATACCAATCAGAGTTGCATACCGTGATACCGTAACCTGAAGGAAGAAAATATTTTGTACTGAGGCATTGTTGCCAACAATGTGGGTAGGTTTCGTTAAAATGATGAGTTGCAATTAATGTTCTTTGGACACACTTGTGTGCATATCTCATTTTGAATTGAAAACTGTGCAACAGACAAACACCGAAGCAGGGAATGTGTTCCACCAATTTGCCGTTTGGCTATAATGTCAATATGTGTAATATTTATCATTATTTCAGTTGTGAAATGATTGGCTTTGGAAATTATGGTGTTAGTTTTGAAGTTGGCACTTTGACCTGTGAAGTAATTCTGTCAGATATCCTCATGGATTTTAGACCTTTATGAAACATTAATGCACTTCAAGTGCACTTCAAATGGCACTGTGTGCTTGTCAAATGGACAAATTGACAGGCACACAGTGTCACAGTATGTAAGCTAAAATATCAGCTTTTTTTGCCGTGTAATCTTCTTGTCAATTGTCGTACTGATGAGAAATGGATGTAAGCTTTGAATCGATTGATAGTTTATTTCAGTGATGAACTATCGAGATTGCTTTAAATTTCACCCCATATGTGTTAGCTGACAAATATAGGGAAAATGAGGGGCTAATTATGAAATACAATCAAAGGAAGCAAGCACAAGATCCAGAGAAAAGCATAGGGTTTCTTTTTGTGTTGATAAATGTGAATTCCCATAGTCGAAAATATAATCAATACAAAGCATAAGAGAAATTAACATACAACCGCTGCCGAACCCATGACCTTCGAATTTTGCCTCCGGGGCACTACTGACTGACATGTGATGAAAGGTGTTGAGTATCCTTTTTTTTTTCATTAGGGATTAATGTTGTGTGTAGCCTGTCCTTGAGTGTTCATCAGCGCCACCTGCAGCCATAGTTATGGATGTGGAACATCCTTTGTTACAGCGAGTGTCACATGGAACATCATCTAATGGAGAGTGTGGGACCTGTGTCGTAATCCTCTTAAGCTACCTGTGACATCAGAGCTGCCAGTTTTGAGGTCCTCAATTTTCTAATTAGTTAACAAATGTAGACAAAGTGAGTAGCTCATTATGAGATGAGATATATATTGAACATTGATATCTTGGGTATCAGCGAGCTCAAGTGGACCGGAATGGGAGAATTTAACTCCGGCGACCATTATGTCTTTTATTGTGAGCACGAATCCAAGAGAAGGAATGGGGTCGCTCTCATAGTAAACAGAAGAATGGGGAAAGCAGTGCTAGGGTACAACCCCGAAAACGATGGAATGATTTCACTTCGAATCCAAGGTCACCCTTTCAACATAGCAGTTATCCAAGTCTATGCACCGACCACTACTGCTGAAGAAGGTGACATTGAGAGATTTTATGCGGACTTACAATGCCTTTTAGACCGCACCCCATCATCGGACATCGTTTTTCTCATAGGAGACTGGAATGCTAAGGTCGGGAGTGAAGAAATATCCGGAATTATAGGCAAGTTCGGTCTTGGCGAGCCAAATGAAGCTGGGCAGAGGCTAGTAGAGTTTTGTCAAGAAAACCACCTGACCATAGCGAATACTCATTTTCAACAGCACAAGAGGGGCCTGTACACATGGACTTCATCGGACGGTCTGTACAGGAATCAGATCGATTATATTCTTTGCCGGCAGAGATGGAGAAGCGCTATACAAGCAGTAAAAACAAGGCCTGGGGCCGATTGTGGCACCGATCATCAGCTTCTTGTTGCCAAAATTAAGCTCCAATTGAGGAAAACGCAGAAAACTAGAAGGCATTTCATGTATGATCTGGATCAAATCCCATTAGAATATGCTGTGGAAGTGAGTAATCGATTTCAAGAATTAGATCTAGAAGACAGAGAGCCCGAAGAGATGTGGGCTGATGTTCGTGATATAATACAAGAAGTTGCTACTAAGGTAGTTCCAAAGCAAAAGAAATGCAAGAAAGCAAACTAGTTATCTGAAGAGGCTTTGCAAATAGCTGAGGAAAGGAGGATGGCAAAAGTTATGGGGGAAAGAGAAAGATACAAGGTTCTCAATGCGGATTTTCAGAAAATAGCAAGGAGAGATAAGAATGCCTTCCTGAACATACAGTGCCAAGCAGTTGAGGACAACAGCCAATTAAGGAACACAAGAGCTCTGTATAAGACAATCAAAGATATCAAAGGAAGCTTCTGTGCTAAGCTGGGCGTGATAAAGGACAAACGAGGAAAAGACCTCACTGAAGCCTCGGAGATAAAGAAGAGGTGGCAGGAATACACAGAAGAACTGTACAAGAAGGACCCGAATGTGCAAACCCAACATAAGACGGTTGTGATTACTGATCTCGAGCCGGGCATCCTGAAGAGTGAAGTTGAATGGGCCTTAGCCAGCCTTGCTAAGAGCAAAGCTAGCGGAATTGATGGCATTCCAGCTGAGTTGCTTCAAAACCTCAACCATGATGCTGTTAACATTCTGCATACATTATGTCAGATTTGGACAACCCTGCAGTGGCCACAGGATTGGAGGAGGTCAGTTTACATCCCCATTCCAAAGAAAGCCAGTGCTAAAGATTGTTCCAACTACCACACGATCGCGCTTATTTCGCATGCTAGCAAGGTGATGTTGAAAATCCTCCAAGGTAGGCTGCAGCAGTATGTGGATCGGGAGCTTTCGGACGTGCAAGCTGGGTTTCGCAAGGGCTGAGGAACTAGAGACCAAATTGCCAACCTTCGTTGGATCATGGAAAAAGCAAGAGAGTTCCAGAAACCTATCTACTTCTGCTTTATTGATTATGCGAAAGCGTTTGACTGCGTAGATCACAGCAGATTGTGGCAAGCTCTCCAAGAGATGGGAGTTCCAATTCACCTCATGTCTCCTCAGGAACCTGTATGAAGGGCAAGAGGCCACAGTCAGAACTGGGCATGGTCTTACTGATTGGTTTCCGATTGAGAAAGGAGTGAGGCAAGGCTGCATACTGTCGCCCTGCCTATTTAACCTATATGCAGAGTGCATCATGAGGAAGGCCGGTCTGGACGAGTCTTCAGCTGGAGTGAAGATTGCTGGAAAACGTATCAACAACCTTAGATATGCGGATGATACCACTTTAATGGCAGAAAGTGAAGTGGAACTCAAGAGACTTCTGATGCACATACAAGAAGAGAGTGAGAAGTTTGGGCTTAAATTGAACATTAAAAAGACAAAGATCATGGCGTCTTGCCCTATCAAGTCCTGGAGCATCAAGGGACAAGAAGTGGAAGCTATGACAGATTTTCTCTTCTTGGGCTCCAAGAATACCTCGGAAGGAGACTGCAGCTATGAAATTAGGAGACGCCTGCTTCTAGGAAAGAGAGCAATGGTTAGCCTTGACCGCCTAGTAAAGAGCAGAGACATTAGTCTGCCAACCAAGATCCGTATAACTCGTGCTATGGTCTTTCCAGTTGTGATGTATGGATGCGAGAGTTTGACTGTGAAAAAGGCTGACCGCCGAAGAATTGACGCGTTTGAATTGTGGTGCTGGTGAAGACTCTTGAGAGTTCCTTGGACTGCCAGACGATCAAATCAGTCGATATTGTCGACCATAAACCCTGACTGCTCATTGGAAGGTCAAATTCTAAAGTTAAAGCTCAGCTACTTTGGTCATCTGATGAGAAGAGAGGAGTCGCTGGAGAAAGATTTGATGTTGGGAAATGTTGAGGGTCGCCGGAGAAGGGGTAGGCAGCGAACGTGATGGTTAGATGGCATCCTCGAGGCACTGCAGATGAAGTTATGTGATTTTAGGAAGATAGTGAGGGACCGGAAAGCGTGGCGTGACCTGGTCCATAGGGTCACGAAGAGTCGGACACGACTGAACGACTGAACTGACTGACTGATACATAAAAAAGGGAGCCAGCAGCCGCTGACATCAAACAAACCATTGTTTTTTTTTGTTCTTTTTTTATTGTTGTTTATGAATGTGGCTATGTAATCGTGCAAATGACTAATTAGACTGAAGAAAAAAAAAACATTTGATATTGGTGGCAGATTCGGATCCCACGATTTTCACTGTTTCACTGGGTCCGACCACTTGCAGTGTTGCCATTTTCATAAGAAAGATGCCCAGCCAGTTCCATGAGATTATCTGATCCTGCAACTGCAAAGTATTCTCACAGTTCTTTTCCACTGCCACCGGGTTTCCGGTGGCCGCAGGCTTTCTTTCCTGAGAACAGCTTGCACAAATTGGTTACATCACCTTATCACATGCTGGCCAAAATCTCATTAGCCACAGTATGGTCCTCGATCAGACTGTTGTTCTTCCTCTGAAATCAGGTCTTCATCATAATTACTTTGAGATGTAATTTAATTAACTTTGAGATTTGCTGGCCTATAGGTAATTTTTCAGTCATCGCATTTGAACTCTGGGCTTTGATGTAAATAAATATGGGGATATCTAGAGTGTGAATAATGTCGGATATGCTATGACCTTGCCTTCTAGAGTACTTTCTCATGGCGTGAAACCAACATTTGCGGCTCTACACAAATATCATCATTAGGAACCGTGAACCACTGGGGAGCCACATAATTTCTCAGTGGAACACATGCAGTTGTGATGACTGTCTATTTCTTTTTCTTTCCACAGCACTATTGTCGTCTGGCATCATGTTTGTATTTCCTTCCTCTGCCCAACAGCCAAAAAACCTCTCCTCAATGACAATACTCTAAAGAAAAGCACTATTGTTGTGATCACAGTGCTTGTTTTGCTTTTGGATGAGGTGAAAATCTTAATTACCTTCTGTTTTCTTTTTAGCTCTAGTCTGTTGTGTGCATTTTGTATATTGTGTAGGGGTCTCCAAATGTTGAAATTTTCGAATTTGAATATCAGAAAGGATGCCTTCGAATATCAAATCGAATATCTGATCAGAGGAGAAAAAATGGAAAATGAAAAATAGAAAACACTGGTCAACTCATTTGTTTCAGAATTCACACGGTACTCATAAATGAAATTAAACTATAATTGCACAAAAATGTATAACCTACAGGAAAATGCAGTACCATATTTTCTGGTATATAAGACTTCTTTTTTACAAAATTTTAGTAATACACAACGTTCATAGGTGAACTTTGTCATGAAATGGTGGTGGTAGCAGCTTCTGGAACAACAGTGGCTACAGTCTCCTCACAGGCACATAAGCACATGAAATGGCACATGCACATGAAATGCCAAAAGATAGCGATGTCCGCGCTCCTTGTCCTATCCACACTGCCAAGACAAGCCGGAGAAAGACGGAGACTTTTCCAGTTGCAATTTGCAACATCTTTTAGTGGCTACTGCTTATGTGTTCCTCAATTCCTGGGTGAGCTCTGCCATATGTGTCAAAGGGCTCTAGCACAGTGATGATCAGCGCAGTGATTATGAGTGTGAAGAAGAGGCCTCTGTGCTGGCGCGAGAAATTGGCATGCTTTTTTCGATAGCGCATCTGAAGATGAAGCCTTTCAAGGATTTCAGTAGTAATAATTGTTGCTTTTTTTTTTTTTCCTGTCATTAGCACATCAGTTTCCTTTCTGGCACAGAACATTTTGTGATGGTTGTGCAAGCATGTATAGTGAAGTCCTATTGCCCTAACCCGAATAAATTGAGGTCTATATGATATACCAAATTTTTTGTTGAAAGCCTCTTAATATGAGGGGCGCTTGTTAGACACCGGAAAATATGGCATAAATTCAATGCTGAATGTGACAAGTTCTCATAAATTCGGCATTCAAGGGACCAGCAAAGATGTCTGAACTAACAGATTTCTCGAATTTTGAAATGGGGCTGAAAACAGTGTCAAGAAACCAGTTGCATCGTAATTTTGTGTGATGAACACCTGCACGAAGGGGGTCTGCATTTGGGATGAAAGCAAAGTGAAAATGTTTTTTTCCAGTTTCGTCAAATGCTTAGCTTACGCATATGCTAAGGAAGGCCCCTCTTTAAAAATGGCCTCGTCACATTTCAAGGATGTTTTGCTGCACAGTTCATGCTCAAGCATTGAGATGAACCGTGCAGTGCAGGGAAACTACTGTGAATTCGAACATTTTTGGTGCATTCGCTAATTTTCAAATATCAGTTTTTTCAAATACAAACTGTAAAGCAAACTTGTTCGTTTTGAGTATTCCCAGAACCTTAATATTGTCACAAGGAAAACATTTACAATGTAAACAATGCTCATTTCAAGTAATTATGGGTAATTACGTCTGTTTATAGCTTCCACAGTCGTAGGAGTTGAGCTTGATTACCAGTACAGACTCTTGAGCAAACATTGTAGTTATCCTTAGTTACTTATTTACTCGTTTTAGTTATTACTTCTTTTCTCTTGTTTGATTTATGACTTCTTTTCCCTTGTTTGTTTTGCTGGTTTGCCACCACTCATATATTCCTTTTTAAGAGGCATTGTTGCTCACCTTCCCTCACAACTGAAGGGCAGCTGGCTGAAGAGTTTCTCCTCATCACCTGTTGTGCCCATTGCATATTCACACACTGTGTCAACATTTGCTCTCCCTTTATTCCTTTGTGGTTTACAATATGTGTCAACAGTCTTTTGCACATATCTATATCTTCCATACTTCTACATAACTTTTCCAGCTGCAAATAGTTCTTTGCCATTTCATTTTGCCATTCTTTGGACATTCTGTCTCTTTTTTTTTTTTGTGGCCGGTATATCAACATGTTGCCTTGGATGTGCTATAAGGGGAAATGCAGGATGCTTGACTATTTTGTGATGAGAGTTATGTGTGAAATATTTGTCTCCCCTGTGCCCACAACTAATTTAAATGGTCACTGTTTGTGCAGTTGTGACTAAATATCTTTTTATATTCTTAACTGCTCTATTGCATTATAAGACTTATTGGTCAGCTGACTGTGTAGTGCAATCAGCCACGCACATCCCATGTGCAGCGTATGGAATATTAATGACCTTTAGCAGTATATTGTGGACTTGAAAAGCACTGCTTTGATAGCACTTTTAACTAGGTGAAGCTAGTTGCAGCGGATCTATTTTTATATGTATGTTTATATACAGTGGTGTCAAATGTTGTTATTTAATGGTGTTAACACAATTCTCACTTCAAGACGTTACTTCTACGGGCCTGTATTTAAACTGTGTCTTTTACTTATTCGGAGTAGTTCGCAGTTCATTATGGTGTCTGGCCATGCTTGGTGTATTTTACAATTGCACACATGCAGAAATTAAGGAGTTTCAAGCAAGGTATATATAACATGAGATCAGCATGCACTCTTAACAGCATCTGTAGCTCTGAGTAATGGTGTTTTCTTTCTCATTCTTCTCACTCTCTTCCTTCTTGTTGTACCTGTGCACATTTTTTATGCTGTGTTTTTGAGGCATGCTTACCTTGGTTGAAGCGCCAAAGGCACAGTGAATTTAGTAATGGCATCTTGTTGTGAGCGATGTTGCTGTGCTTCTTTAAACGTTGCAGCTGGTGTTAATTGAGTGAACTGCATTTACATATCGCATCTTGCTATGCTGAAATTGTCAATCGAGTGTCTATAGAATGCAGGTGGTAAAAATTCCTGAAGTCCTCCACAGCGGCATCTAGCATATATTAGCCTTGAGTCACTTCGGAACATTAAACCTCATAAACCAGATTTGTAAAAGCAATGCTCACTAATATGCTTCACAGATATTATACTTTCATGAGTTGAAGGTGCTAAAAACAGTGTAATTTACTCTTAGTGCATTTTTTTTATAACTACATTGCTTTTTTATGGGTTTTAACGTCCCAAAGAGACTTTGGCTATGAAAGATGCCGTGGTTGAGGGCATTGGCAATTTTGAAGAACCTGGAATTTTTTAACGTGCACTGACAATGCACAGTGTACAGGTGCCTTGCTTTTTACCTCCATCAAAAAGTGGCTGGTGCGTTTAAGATTCTATCCCGCATCCTTGGATACGCCATTTGAGCGCCCTAACCACCGTACCACAAAGGTGGGGCTTAACTGCATTGGGGTTCGTAGAATTTCTTAATACCTAGCCTTTTACAGCTACTGTGCATTTGAGACATGTCTGCTAGCATTACGTTTAATTATTTAATTTAAGTAAATAACTAAGCTTATTTCTAACAAACATCTCAAATGCATGATGGTTGCAAAAGACTAGGTATTAGGAAATGCTACAAACCCCAATGCAGTAGAGCAATCAGTCAGAACATTTTGTACCCTAAGGCCCAAGTCTCAGATTTCGTTTTTGTGATTTTACACTGCATGTGCCAATAACACAAGGAATTGCCCTTGGAATATCCTTATCATTCATTAGCCCTTCCTGTAAGGTGGGCCAGCTGCAAATTATGTGATAGCCATCATTTTATGCTTTTATCGTGCAGGTGCAGTGACAAATGACAGCTGGAGCAGCTCATTTCAAAAGAATCCATCTGGAGGAAAAGGGCGGTTCTTGTGCCTTCACTGTGGGTATGCCACAGACATCCACAGCAACTTCAAGTACCACCTGGCGATAATACACTCCGGAGAGCGCCTCTTTCGGTGCAGCCAGTGCATCAAGACCTTTGTAACGAAAGCTCACCTAGAACGTCACCTTCGCACTCACACAGGCGAGAGGCCATACTAGTGCCCCCATTGCACCAAGACATTTACTACAACGGGTAACTTGACTGTGCACATTCGCCACCACACTGGTGAGAAGCCCCACAAATGCAACCTTTGTCCAATGGCTTTTGTGACCAGTTCGCAGTTGAAAATTCATGTACGAAGCCACAAGCAGGAGAAACCATTTGCATGTCATTTTTGCTCTATGACATTTTCACGCAGACAAAGCCTGAATTACCATGAAAAGAAAAATCACCTGAACTAACCAACTGTCCTGTTAAGTTGCGACAGTTTTGGTAGCATTTTGGCAAGTGTGCCGGTTGCTGGACAATTTTGGAGCAATGGAGCTATGTAAAACTCTTTAAAGGACACTAATGTGTAAATATTCAACAAATGCGGCTGGCATCTTTTCACATCACTGTCTCCTAAAGTCCTTTCACTGGCATTTCAACTGATACGAGATGCTCATTGGCATTGAATTTCTATATTTATTGCAAAATGATTAGGAGCGAAATTTTTCAAGTGAAAATTTATATTCTCTGTTTTTAGTCATAGCCACTTCTGTTGGCTGGTGGCTGGATTGCTGGGCTCATGGCCATTATGCTGTCAGTTTATACTGCAGGTAGAGATGCTTCACATATTAGAGATGTCCTTAAAGAATATATTGGGTGTATTAAAAGATTGTCACGGTACCTCCTTGTAGTAGAATTGGCATTCTTGAGTGAATCACGATGTTTACAAATATCTGTTTGTGCTGTCAACACATGTTCTCTCCGGCTTCATAAAAAGCAGTTTGTGTAACCTTGGCTTCATTCGGTTCTCCTTTTATGAAAAATTTCATGGTGTGGACAGCGTGATTTCCCTAGAAGTTGGTCAACATCAGATAGGGCTGGATAAGAAGCAACGTTTTTGTTTAATGGAGCGCTTACAAAGGTATGCTATATTATTTGGGTAACAAGAACACATTTAGGATGTAGACATTTACCTCAACGTCGTAAAAATTGCTAGGCGCAACTTTTCGGTGTAGCACACTACCTTCCAACTGCGACAGGTATTAGCAGAATGCAATGCCACCTGCCATGGTTTGCAGGTGGTTGATAGAAGAAATGATCGCTCGGTGCCAACGCATCAAAATATGAGGATTGGACCAAATCGCTAATTCAAACCAAGAACTGTTTCACGCGCAAATTCCAGACCACTGAAGACATCCCGGCAGTAGACAACCACCTCCTACACTTATGGGAAGCCAGGAGATCTCTTACTAAGAGATGGAAAAAACAGATGCACAACCGTAAGCTTAAAATTAGAATTGCCCAGATAACCAAGGAAGCGGAAACATGCGCGTGGTCTCTAGCAAAAACCAACTGGATATCCAGATGCGATTCCCTCTGAGGCACCCTCAGCACGAAAAGTACATGGAGGCTTTTCAGGTACCTTATTGCACCTAATAAATCAAAAGGCGAACAGAGCAGGAACTTGAAAAGGGCACTTAATGACTTCAAAGGCACGGACGAGCAGCTCGCCGACAAACTAAATGAGAGATACTTATGTACGACTGTAGACAAAGATGAATTTAGAACATTGGCCACTATGCGGACCGCTAGCATGATCAATGTTACTTTAAAGGATTTCCGCATGACTGCCTCTACACGCTTTCCAGACGCTTTCCTTAGCTCGGCCTTCAGGCCGACCTCAATGATCAAACTCTACAAGATTTTACGACCTACTTTAATGATTACTGGGACTCGGGAATGCTACCGGATGACTGGAAAACAACCATATAGTGACGTTCATCCCTAAACCCGGCAAAAAGATAAACACGGACAATTTAAGACCAATCTCTCTCACATCCTGCGCCGGTAAGCTCATGGAGACTGTAGTGAGGCAAAGGCTGTCCGATTATTTGGAACAGCACGAGCTGCTGCCGCCCTCTATGTTCAGCTTCCTACCACATTTATCAGCGCAGAATGTACAGTTGTGAGCAGCCTTGTCTAGAGCGCGCCGACAGCGCTCTGCGGAGCAAGTCAGCGACATCTAACGTTAGGCTCCGGGTTTGAGCCATGCATCCCGTGCGCATGTGTGGCAAATCAGAAGGATGCCTGCTCATCACTTCCTCATCCAGCCCCCGCCTTACGAGTACCTTTCTTGCCGCTAGGGTCTCATTGCCTGCATTTGTGATAGGGTGCCTCGATGTGCGCCCGCTCTCCGCATCGAGCTACCCTAATTTAGGAGGTTGTGACAGTCGCCAAAGCGTCGCAGTGATGTCGTGTTTCTCGAGTGTAACGAGACAGCGAGGCAAGCAAGCACGACTGATAGCGAAATAATGTGCGTTCCTGCATACGCACCACTAACCACCCCTGTACTTTATCATGGAGGAATTCAAGTTCCTATATCTGTAGGGATGCCAAATGCTGTGTTCCTTATAGCTTACAACCCGGCCCAAAAATACGCCATCAAACGAGACACTTGCAATGCATGGTGCATGGTTGTAACATTATACAAACAGGACGAAAATAGACACCAAACAGCCAACTAGGCTCAATTCTCGCACTCTTTCTTATGGTGTTTGTTTGAAACGCGCAATCATCCGCATATCACCCGATGTCGCATTAGCCGATTCATGGTTTGCACGAAACGCATTGGTTTTCAGGCCGCTGTTACATATCATTAAGCACGTACCTGGCGGCATGAAGCGCGCACTCGCTGAATGGAAATGAGGCCGAGAACCCACGAGCAGGCACTGCTTTATTTTGGCCGCGCATGCACCCGGGACGAATAACTCAAACCCAGAGCTTAACGTTAGATGGCGCTGACTGAGGAGACAGCCAGTGGTGCAACTCCCCAACATTCAAGCCACCAGAAGTCCAATGGCCCACAGAGACAGAGGTCAGATCGCTCCGTGCAACACGTTTCAGAATCTGGCGAAACTAATGGAGCGAATGAGAATGTCGCCGTAGAACCTCCCAGGTACAGGCTGCACCCAGACGAGACGGCCTGCTCAACGGGGACGGTCAGCCAGAATGGTCGGGAGATGCAGCCACTGAAGCCAGAAGAGGCCAAAGAAGGTCAAATGACAGGACGGCAGAAACCTGGCAGGAATATTAGAGTCCGGCGGCGCCAGAAACCGAACGCGGTGAACGTTGCATTCCTTAATCTACACGGTGGCAGGCGCTTAGCGAAGTGGGAGGAATTATACCAGGAAATGGAGCAGGAAGAGATAACACTGTTTGGAGTGGCTGAAACACACCTAAGGGACATGGAGAGACCCCCGGTCAACTCACTTTGGAACTGGACGGGCTGCAACAGAGAAAGCTCGGCCCGAAAAGGAGGAGGTGTTGGGTTTTTGTGGCGGGAGGGAGGCTCCTGGACACCGTTATCGGATGACTGCGAGGAACACGCTTGGGTGTCAGGCTATATCCATGCAGTGCCAGTAATGGCACGCGTGACGTACCTAGGCGTCTCCCCTAATCAACGTGATGAAAACTCCAACATCCTGCGCTGCATAAGGCATGACATCGAACGCTGGGGTACAAATCGGGAAGTTCTGATATTGGGTGACTTTAATGGCCACATTGAAGAACTCGATGGTATACTCCGACCATAACGGAACTCTCCTGCTTGAACTGGCCCTGGAGTTATCGCTCGAAATAGTAAACCTGCGAGCCGATGTGAGGGAACAGTTACGTGGTGTGCCCGAGGCCAGAGTTCATCCATTGACTATGGGCTCGTGTCGCGGAAACTCTGCGGTGCACTCCAGAGCATTCACATCGACGAAGAAGGCCAACACAGCTTGGGGAGTGATCACAATCGTCTCATGCTGCGGTTCAAAGCGTCCCCATGGCACCGACAACCTAAACGACGTGAAGGCCCAAAACAGTTTCTCCCTGCTACAACCTATGAACAAGTGGCCCACGAATTTGAGCTTAGCCCCCACCGAGAAGAGGCAGCCTCGTATGAAGAGTACGTCAGTCAACTTCGCCGCACTATGCAGAAGCATGTGAAGATAACAAATGCGCGTCGAGGGGTCTGTAGAAAAAACTGGTGTGATGGGGAGGTTAGAGCAGCGCTGTGTGCCCGTCGTCTTGCCAACCGACAACACCGTCGGGCGGTTAGGGATCCTGACAGCAAAGATGTTCAGGGAAGTTGGCAAGAATATTTGCTTCGAAAGCGGGAAATGCAGGCCATTACGCTGCGGAAAATAGCCGAAGCCAACCATAAGACGCTCCAGGACATCAAGAGCGCTGGGAAGGGAGCAGCGTCCAAATTCTGGATGTATGTGGCACCACAGGATAGCAGGCCGGCACAGGCAGAAATCAGAGACGAGTCAAGTGGGGCAAAGACGGCTGATCTTCATCATGCATTGACCGAGCATATACGCAAGTTATACTCGGCACCACCAGCACTTGAGGAGCCTTGCATGAGTTCCCCAACTTGTGAGCAGCCAGGGAGGGCTAATAGGGAAGAAGAAACCTGGTCAGTGTCGTTGGGAGCCATCGATAGAGCAATCACCCGGATTAGCGCGCGCACAGCTCAAGGGCTAGATGGCATCCCTGCTGGGCTCGTGAAAAGCCTGGGCAATGAGGCGCGGGCACAGCTTGCCGGTATCTTCACAGATATACTGGCAGGCAGCCCTATTCCAGAAGACTGGCGCCGTGGCAGAGTGATCCTGCTGCCAAAAAAGGGCGGTGATGCCGGTCTCTTGCGCGACTATCGGCCTCTCACTATCACCAGCGTGCTGTACAGGGTCTTCGCACAAGTCCTGAAGGCTTGGATGACCGGGTGGGCGGAAGAGGGCAACCACTTAACCGAGTTGCAGAATGGGTTCCGACGTGGCCGCCGCCTAGAAGACAATCTGTATGTCTTAAGCCAATGCGTAGAGATCGCGCGTAAAGAGGCAAGAGGGCTGGTGAGCTGTTTCCTGGACGTAGCGAAGGCTTATGACAGCGTCCCCCAGGAACAACTGCTGCAACATCTGGATACAATTGGAATGCCCAAACCCTGGACAGAGATGCTCCGACGTCTCTATGCCAACAACACGGTGAAAGCCACCCTCAATGGCATATCTGGTCGGGCGAGGTGGTAGTGGGTAGGGGTCTGAAACAGGGCTGCCCACTGTCACCCTTGTTATATATGCTATATACGGCGAGTGTTGAGCGGCGGCTACTGGCGTCGGGTGTTGGCTTCATAGTGGAACGGATGAACGACATCAGGGAACGACAAGTGTTGCCAGCGTTGGTGTTTGCTGACGACATTGTGCTGCTGGCAGGGGACGCGGAAGACCTGCAAGCCCTCATCACCTATTGTGCTGAAGCACTGGCACCTCTTGGGTTGCAGTTCAATGCCAAAAAATCGGCCGTACTTGCCTTTTCTGGGCCGGAGCCCTCCTGTCCCCTGATGTTGCCAAAAGGTGTGCCGCTTCCTCAAGCTACAGAGTACCGCTACCTCGGAGTGACATTCGGGATTGAATCTGACTATACTGCTGGGCATGAGTTACATTTAAGAAGATCATCCCAGCGGGCTGGCAACATCCTTCGCAGGAGATGCTTGTGGGGCTTTAACCGTTTTCTTATTGTGCGGGATCTGTGGAAGGCGGTTCACGTCCCTGCCCTGACCTTTGCCAATGCGGTGGTATGCTCTACAGCACCTACCCGCGAATGGCTGGAACGCAGTCAACGCACTGTTGGAAGGCTGGCTCCGGGCTGCCATGGGAACGTTGCAAATGAGGCAATTCAAGGCGACCTTGGTTGGTCTAGTTTTGAGGCGCGAGAAGCGCGAAGCAAGGCGTACGGCTGAGACTCATGCATCCACACCGATTAGCGCGACAAGTGTTCGATTACGTCCACCGTAATGGGATCCGCACCAGATGGACGAAGCGACTGCAGCAACTCCACAGGAAGTACGGTTTCTATTCTCAGCCCGTACAAGAGGAGACGGAGCGAAAGTGGGCGAGAGCTGTTGAGACTCAGGTGCGAAAGGTGGAAACTGAGCGCTGGAGGAAGGCCATGGAGGGAAAGTTCACACTTAAGCTCTACAGAGAACACAAACAAGAGATTTGTGCGGAACCCCTCTATGACAACGACATCTCTAGCAGCCTCCTCGCCTCCTCTTCGAGGCACGAGCCGGAGCCCTCAGAACTCAGATCTATCGCCAGCGCTACGATGCTGGTGTGCGAAGTACGGTGTGCAGAGTGTGCGCAGTGAGTGAGGAGACAGTAGGTCGTGGAGGAGACTATCGACCACTTGGTTCTCGACTCACGGCCGGTCTCGAGGGAGAGTGCGTTTCTCTCGCTCTCCCCCTCGAGACCGGCCATTCATTCATTCATTCATTCATAAACCTTTATTCATGAGGATGACCTGAGGCCTAGAGGGGAAGGGGGTGGGTTAGGTGAGGTTGAGGGCGCCAGACTCCGACATGAAGTCTAGCAGGGCACTAAGCTTGCGCTTGGCGTTGGTATTGGGGGCTGTCCAGTCTTCGTAGCTCTGAATGTGGTGGGCAGATGTGTAGCGTGCGCGGAGGCCAGCCGTGCCAGGACAGGTCCAGACGAAGTGCTGCAGGTCAACGGAGTCAGCAGGGCAGTTGAGACCGGCCGTGCTCGACTGTGCGGGCCTCACACCAGCGCCGACAGAGGGCACTACACTCCCACAGGCGCTTGGCTTCAGTATACGCGACGCTTCTGATTGCGCAAGACAATTCAAAGAGGTGGCCAAGACCAAGTGCCGCTTGAGAGAGTGGTGGAAGATAGTGCGACCAAAATAGTAGATGAAAATGTTAATCTATAACTATGTACCTGTAAGTGTTAGTGTGCAATAGGTGAAAGTGATCCAGGCCAGGATATTGTTATAATGTAATATCCACCCGTTACAAAGGGGAAGGCCACAACATCCATCCATCCATCCATCCATCCATCCATCCATCCATCCGAACCATAGAGTTAATACAAAGACTATTAACTCTATGATCCGAACACCGTCGGCGCGCTGTAGACAAGGCTGCTCGCCACTGTACTGCTCCATCCCCCTTTCGAGAGTTCAGGAGACAGGGCTACTTTGGCCCTGGATCTGAAGAGGGCTTTTGACAACGTTAAACACAGTAGAATTCTGAAAAATTTAAACGCCACCAATTGCTGCGAGAAACATTTAGCTACATAAAAAACTTCTTAGAAAGTCGGAAATCTTGTATCAGATTGGGCAATCAATATATTGGGAACCCGAGGAACGCCTCAAGGAGCTGTTTTCTCTTCGCTGCTCTTTAACGTTGCCCTCATAGGCCTCCCAGAGATGGTCAACGCGCTGTGGATGGCATATGCCACGCCATCTATGCAGACGACATTACCATCTGGTCGTCCCGGGGCAACCTAGGGCATATATGGAGGAGGCCCTCCAAGAGGCTGGCTCGGTAATAGAAAACTACGCTCGGGGATGTGGTCTAGAGTGTGCTCCAAATAAATCAGAACTTTTGCACATTGCAAAGCATAAAGACCCAGAACAATACATACACATTTACGTAAACAGCATTCCGATACCAGAGGCGAACACACTTCAGGTATTGGGATTACAAATTGATAACCGAGGTAACAATGCCACAGCCCTGAAAAAATTAAAGTCCACCTGCGAACAAATTAGTAGGATGTACCAGCGTGCCATATGAGAGCATGGAAATATAATACTCTCATTCGTGGAATAGCACAAACCTCTTCCAAATACTCATTGATGGCTGATTGCATATGTTCAAAGAGATATGCGCATCCTTTGCTTACATACAGCTGCAAAAAGTACCAACGCTCGAGCATTGCATATTGCTACCCATCTTTCGTGGGAACAATTCCAGCTTCTCCGCGGACCTTCCACTAACCATTCACAGGTCCTCCACCTTGCGTTCATAAAGTATACGCACTAAGCATGTGTAGGACATATGAATTTGGTGCAATTTGCTGACGCTTTAATAACAGAAATGCATTTCTGCTGATTAGCATGACCATTGGTCAAGCAAACCAGTTAGCCAGCTGTGAAATCCAGCAGAGAACAGTCATGACGATAATTCGCAATTCAGTGACGGCACAATTCAGTATGGATGCTGGAGAGAAGAGCAGCAGTTTGACAGTTGCTGGCCCACTTTCTAGCCTAAAAAAAAAAAAAAAGTGTTACAGGAACTCTTAAAATTATTGGTTCTGTTTTAGGGTGGACACCTAAGCTGCCATTTTTTTTTTTTTTTTTTTTTTTGCAAATTATGCTCATTGAAGCTACTGGAAGTTGCTGCCTCATGAACTTTGTCACAGAAGCATCACAATTAAAACCGACAAAGCTTACCCAGTTTGTTCTGAATAATATCGTTTCTGCTCTATTGCGCTGCTCCACTTCCTGTCCGAATATATATTGGAGGGCAGCTCTATTAAATAACGCGCGGTTCGGTATTTGATCGTAGGGGTGGCTTCAGACAGGATGCAATGAGCGCAAGCCCAATCAGAATATTGGACGGAAGCTGCTTTGTGTCACGAAATCAGACATTAGGGCCATTTGTTTAACCTACACCAGCTGTAATCTCCGCGCGGCAGGTTGCGCAGACGACGCGGTACGAGCGCGCTAGCAGACGACTCTTTGCAAACCACTCCCTTTGCGTTCAACAGGTTCCGCGTTGCATGCGTTCATGCGTCGAATACGAAAAATGCCTGCTATTTGGGCACGTTAATTTTTTTATATAGATTTATTTTCGCCACAGCACCTTAAAGGGAAGCAGTGTGTAGCTCTTTAGTTCGTTCAGCAGCTTCAGCGCAGTAGGCATCGACAATGGCGGGGTGCCTTCCCCCATGCATGTTACAGCTTGCGTCCTTCGTGCGTGATCCTAGAAAAGTTAACTTTGTATTTTAAAGCAGAGACATCAGAAAGGGCTTGTTTTTTGTCCTTGCGTGTTTACGGCAAAGTTTAGTGAACTGACAGAGAAAGAAGACTGTCGTGAGCGCACGTGGACTGCAGCAGACTACGGAGCGCCTGCCCTTGGCCTGCCTGTCATGTTGAAGCGACAAAAGGAGCGCCCCTCTGTTATGTACCGTAACGTTGGTAGTTCACTCGTCGTTTCAAGCACCCATGCCGAGGACCACACCGAAGGCTGTAAAAAAGGGTTATCTTTATCGCAGTTAACACTGTTTATGAAACGAGTACATGCTCGAGTTCTATTAAAAGGATTATTCCTGAATTTTGAGCAGTTTAAACGCAGGCGCTTTAGCCAGATAAAATCAAGCTGTTACTTGTGCATGGGTGCGGAAAAATTTTGTTTGCGAAGGGACACAAAGGAGCCAGACAAGCGGATGTCTCAAGGGTGAAGGCAAATTCATGAAGGGACCACGGTGCATTGCACCCTTAGCATGCGCATAACATGAGCTTTTGTCACTGATGTACTTTTTTAGTTCATATTGCCTTTTTGATAGTTTGAGGTGCGAAATTTAGCGAATGATTAGGGAATAATGAAAAAAAAAAAGGTCATCTTTTTCTTTCTTTTTTTTTTTAAATCTCCAAGTGGTTGAAAGGAAGAAGGGCGAAAAAGAGCGATTTTGAGATTCAGTTATAGAAATCTTAGATTACAACATAAAATATTTTTGGTTTCTGCTTAGGCATTTCATTGTTGCATTTGACTGGGGCCTACATAAGTGCCTAGATAAATAAACTGAGCCCATTACCAGGGTTTAATACCTGCAGCTAACTTATCAGTGAAGCCTAGGAGTCCTTTCATTTTACTTCAAAAATCTGATATTCAGACAAGCAAGCACCTAGAGTGCATGCCGAGTGCACAGCTGTTTCTAACATTGGGTCATATCGAAAAGCAGTAGTCATAATTCAGGCACCTCCAAGGTTGAACAGTTCTTGTTGACCACATAGGTACACAGTCGCTAATACTTGGCTGTCTCCCTTATGTTGTTGCCGGACAAGATTGCATACCAGGCGGGGTGGACTGATGCTAACATGATCAGGCACTTTGGCCTCCACCACATGTTCTGCTTCGGATGTGCCCAGGTCAGCCTCCTCTGAGTCTCCTCTCTCCACAAAGGTACCTCCCATAGGGAGGAGGTGCACCCTGTTGCATTGTAACTCATGCTCATGTTCGGTTGTCACCAGCAAGATCGTCTTCCTGTCCCATTGTCCTTGTACCTCAGCTATACCATGTCACCAGCTTGCAGTGGCCGAAGATGCTTTCCCCTGCAGCAGTCCTGCTTGTGCTTGACCGGTTAGGCAGGGATATGCAGTGCGAAGTCTGGACCTCGGGCACTGTCCCACGAGCAGCTCTTCAGTCTTCCGGCCGTCTTCCAAGGGTGCAGACCTGTAACTCTGCAAGTCAATCCAGAAATCTTTCTTAGAAACTGATATTTTCTTGAGAATGTGTTTTACAATTTGCACCGCTTTCTCTGCTAGGCCATTAGAGCAAAGAAAGCGGAGTCTGGAGGTTACATATCGGAAATCATACTTTAATTTGCCGAGAAGCTGCTGGCTTCTGTCTGCTGGCTTCTGGCTGCTGTCTGCTGGCTTCCAGGGGTATGCCGTGCCTAGAAAACATGCTACCCAAGGCTGCTGTGACAGTGCTGTGGTATCTCAAAGTCACACTTCAGAAAAATTAGAGAATGCATCGTAGGCTATTACATATATGAATTGCAATAATACCCAAACAGATCAACTCATACCATTGCCCAGGGCAGACGTGGAATTTCATGAGCAGTGATTTCTTTAGCTGCTGGTAGGCAAATTGTTGGCAAACATGACCACACTGAATCAATATTGCAATGTCTCTAAAAGGCCTGGCAAGAAGACCAGTCTTCTAGCCCTGGCCTTGCGTTTGTTAATGGCAAAGTGGCCTTCATGGATTCTTTCTAGCATTCTTTTTCGCATGGTACGGGGAATGACAACTTACGTTCCTTTAAATAGTACACTGGCAACCTCCTTCAGCTCACCAGCAAATGGCTTGTAAGGCGCAGGCAGTGGGAGGCCTTCTTGGAGGCAACATTTCTCTTCTGCCACTTTAAGGTCTTCATCAGTTTTATGAAGCAGTTGATCTGATGGAATCGCTGACAAGGGAGAGCCGCATCTCTGCCGCATGCGCCTCGACGTCGACCAGCTCGATGCTTCCGGCCTTGCCCCTGTATTGGGCTCTAGAATGTAAGTGTGGCACTACCAAGTGCTTTCCAACAGCATACTGTAGATGAAAGTCTTATCTCATCTGCCTTAAAAAAAAAAGAAAAGAAAAATGCTGCAAACAGGGTGGTATATCTCGCACACTTTTCTACTCAAATTCAATGAGAGGCTTGTGATCAGTTCCTTCTTGAACATGCCGACCATAAACAAAGAAAGGGAAATTTTTCAAATTTATATGTAACCGCCAAAGCCTCTTTTTCAATTTATATCACGTTTCAGCTCAGGAAGGAACCCACCGCCACCCTTCACGATGCTTTTTAAAATGTGCTGCTCCTATCCTGTACTGAGAGTGCAAGCACAGGGCTTGAGCACAAGCAAGCTTTTAGCATCTCCCACTCAGCCTGACGTGCATTAGTCCACTCGAAGATTCCATTATCCCTTTTTACAGTGCACATCAGGGTAGTAGCAGCAGACAGGTTGGGCAGATATTTTTCAAAATAGTTGAAAACCTCATCTCCTCTGCACATCAGTCTTAGTAGTCAGTAGGGGAAAGTCGTAAATGCTCTCTACCAGTGATGGACTAGGAGAAATTCCTTTACTACTGAACACATCACCAAGGAGCTCTATTACATTTACTCAGGTTGATAGTGAGCCCCTGCCCCTTGGCCCTTGACATTGAAAAACAAGCTTTCCTTTATTGTAAAAAGTTTAGTGTACAACCTTTTTGTGTACATGTGTCTTATATATTTCTGTGTTACCCCTCCCTTAGTCAGCTTCATACATTGTCACAAAGGTGGCCGTATGGGCTAAAACAGAACAAACTTGTAATTTAGAGTTCAAAGAAATGGCTAGTTCATTTTGGGCTCTGGATTGTGGAACACAGATCATTTGGCTAAATTTTATTTATACAGGACCTAGTGGCCGAGTGCCCATTATTAAGACAGTGCTTTTGGCTGTTCTTTAAGAATGTTTTTGTTGCGCGTTTCTTTTGCGGGCAGGCTTCCAAACAGCATGTGGGCTGTTATTAAGGAATGCAACTTGTAGAGTCACTGAAGTCGAGAGCATTACATAGCAGGCGAAATACTGTGCGTGCTGCTGTCAGCCCGTCATGGGTCATCACGATCGCGTTGTTGAGATTGTGTGCCCAGGGGTTGTGCATAGACAATCCAGACAATATATTCTAAGGGAAAGTGCATGCTCTTGGGATAAACAGAGATAGTACGAGAACAAATCCTGTACCTGTGCTTTCACGCCTTCCCCCCTCTCTCCCCCTGCCGCGCTTGCACAAACCGCGCAATACTTGCTGGTCGAGGGGGCAAATTTTATGGAGAGATTACATGAGAAACGGCACTTGGTGGTTGCATGAGTGAAGCCAAAAACACAGACTGTGTATTGTTAGTGTAAACACCACGTTTTCCGGGCAACTGCTCCTTCTCATCTCTCTCTCTTTTTTTTTTTTTGTTACGGTTCTGTTGATGTCGTCTGATAAACAATGCGCTGAGCAGAGAAAATGTAAACCTTTGCCACTTATTGCTGTGAACTGAAAGGGTCTAAGTGGCAGCACGAAGGTTTTTTTTTGCTCTCATTAATGAATTTGAGGTTTGCCTAGCCAATGCCATTCGCGGAGAACGGCTGTCAGAGGACAATTCTATTTTTTCTTGTTTACATGGCCTTGGCCTGTATCGCCATGAGGTGATGCTTATGTGGGAGTTCGGTGGTGCTTTTCATTAGTTGTGTTTTGTAGGATTGTGCGAGGTCTGTGCGTGTACACAATTTAGTTTTTGTCTTTGCACGTGCTCAGTGCCTTCTTTTGTTTTGCTCTTGGATAATCGTGGCCAGTGGCCCAAATATTCTCTTGGGGTTGGAAATTGTAGAGTCATTGAGCTTGAGGGCATCACATAGCAGGCAAGATATGTGCGTGTTCTCGTTGACCTGAGAGCCATGTGTCGTCGCGGTCACATTGTTGAGAGCCCTTGCCAAGGGGCAGGTCGTAGACAGTCTGAGAAATATATCCTGTTCAAAAATGCATACACAGACAGCGCAGGAGCAATCTCATATCTGCATTTTAACCCCCCCACACACACACACGCACATACACACTCCTCCCGCCCCCTCTGAAAACATACATAACTTGACGATCGAAGGGGCTAATTCTATGGAGATATTGCATGGAAAACACTTTGAGGCCGTGAAAACGAGGCCAAAAGCACAGACCACATTTTCTCAGTGTAAACACGTTCTCCAGGTCGCCACTCCTTTTCGTCTTTTTTTTTTTGCTTGCGATTGCATCGGTGTCGTCCTATGAGTAATGTGCTGAGCAGAGAAGATATAAGCCTTCGCCACTTATTGGCCTGAGCTGACAGGATATGAATGGTGGCATGGATATTGTTTCGCTCTCGTTAATACACAATTGATGTTTGGCCTGCCAATGCCGTTCGCAGGAAATGGAGGCCAGAAGACCATTTTGTTTCTTTGCGTGTACTTTGGCCTGGGTTGGACCATGCCGTGACGAGGTGCAAAGGGTAAATGGTGATGTGCGAGTTTGTTTGTGCTTTTTGATTGATGTTTTATTGGATCCCATAAAGTCTGTTCAGTTCAGTTCAGGCGTTCAGTCGTGTCCGACTCTTCGTGACCCTATGGACCATGTCACGCCACGCTTTCCGGTCTCTCACTATCTTCTTAACATCACATAGCTTCATCTGCAATGCCTCGAGAATGCCATCTAACCATCGCGTTCGCTGCCTACCCCTTCTCCGGCGACCCTCAACCTTTCCCAACATCAAATCTTTCTCCAGCGACTCCTCTCTTCTCATCAGATGACCAAAGTAGCTGAGCTTTAACTTTAGAATTTGACCCTCCAATGAGCAGTCAGGGTTTATGGTCGACAATATCGACTGATTTGATCTTCTGGCAGTCCAAGGAACTCTTAAGAGTCTTCGCCAGCACCACAATTCAAACGCGTCAATTCTTCGGCGGTCAGCCTTTTTTACAGTCCAACTCTCGCATCCATACATCACAACTGGAAAGACCATAGCACGGGTTATACGGATCTTGGTTGGTAGACTAATGTCTCTGCTCTTTACTAGGCGGTCAAGGCTAACCATTGCTCTCTTTTCACATGCACAGACTTTAAAGTCTGTGCATGTGCGGAATTTAGTTTTGCTTTTCTTGGCCTGTGTTTTGCTAGGTTTTGTGTGCCAGTATGGACGCGCAGTTTGGTTTTATGTTTCTTACCTTGGTATTGTATCTTTTTATGTGATACCAGTGTCTGCATGCAATTTTGTATGCTTTTCTTGCCTTCTGCCTTATTCGGTCAGGTGGGACTCAGTGGCAGAGAAAGGTGGGCCCACTTACCTGTGCGGCTACAGGCTATCATTGCATCAGGAGAGGTTCTGCCCATGAAAGGGCCTGCCCAATCGTTGATGAACAGAGTGATAAAGAAGAGTTGTTGTCAAATGTCTAACGGTTCTTGTTCTCCAGTTCTGGCAGCTCCATATAATTCATACTTCAAAATGTCGTCTGTCTTCATTCTAGGCATGCTGTCCTGATGTACAAAGCTTTTCATTTTGCAACATCTGGGTCTTTGCCATCATTCAGTCAGAAGAAGAAACAAAGAATGTCTATTTGACTCTTGGTAGCAATCTTTTTTTAAATATCTTGGAAGGTGCACTGGTCCTCAGGTGGGGCTTCAGGAAGTGCACTTCGCATTCAGACCGGGCTAAGTGACTAGCGACATGCAACACAAAATAGGTATTCTTGCGCATTCTACATAGCATTAGGATGATTGGTCTGCTTGAGAAGAAAAGCTCTGCTGTCTATGTCCTCACAGCACACTTACATTCAGTGTAGTTTCCACGTCTTAACAGCTGGCTTAGACTGTTACTTGTGAGTCTCGTTTGCTAGACTGCATTTTAAAGAAAGAGCCAATCACAGTTGCATGTCCTGGCTCCACAATTTGAAGGAAGAAAAAATTTTTGTATTGAGGCATTGCGACAAGCGAAGTTCCTTTATTTTTGCCTTGTCGCCTGTACTGTAATGTCTACCATTGCGATATGTAGATAGAATAAAGAAAAAGCTAAGACTTTTTTAAACTATGGAGTTGCAGTCACTGTTTCTTGGGCACAATTGTGTTTACATATCTGTCATACCTGTCGTTTTGCAGTTAGAAGGTGGATGGCTTTGGAGATTATAACTGGAATTTTGCAGTTTGTGCTTTCGCTTGCAAAGTGATTTGGATATCCTTTTGGTTTTATGAGACTTTAATGCAATTCATCTTTCGAATTGATGGATTGGAAGGCACACAGTGCCACTGGATTTCTAATCTTTTACTAAACTGCAATGTCAGCTGTTTTACTGTCATGTAATCATCTTGTCTGTTGTCATACTAATGACAGATGTAAGCTTTGAATTGGGCAATCTTTTGTTTTAAGACTGATCTGTTGAAATGTCTTTGAATTTCACCTTGCATATGTTGACTAACAAATGTAGGGAAAATGTGGGGCTAATTGTCAGATATAAGGGAAAGGAATGAACAGCCAGCATTTTTTTTTTTTTTTGATGCTGTTAAATGTATAATAACATAGTAGTGGAGGTAATTGATTACAAAAAAAAAACAAAGAACAGTATGCAGCTGATGAGATCCATACCAATGGCCTTTGTTTTTCACCTTCTGTGCTTTACCAACTAAGCGACGCCCATGACTTTTCAGTATTCTATTTTCACAGGTTGTAACTAGCTTGTAACTTATCCTTGAAAGTGTTCACCAGTGCCACCCTCATCCATAGTGGCTGTTGTGGAATGTCCTATGTTATCGCGAGTATCACTTAGAATGTGATTTAAGAGAAGGATAGGAGCTCCTGGAGAATCCTCTTAAGCTCCCCGTGATATCAAAGCTGCCACATTCAGTTCCCTCATTTGGCCAAGTAGCTAACAAATGCAGGCAAAACGAGAGGCTTGTTATGAGATACGAACAGAGAAAGCCACCAGCCATTGACACCGAGCAAATTCATGGTTATTTTTTTTTTTTAACGGGATAGCACTAAAGGCCTCGTTCACCCAAAACCTTGTGTCGGCCGCCTGCATTGGTGTTGTGAGTAAAAAATCATGAGCATGGGGCAGCTGACATGGCCGTGCGCCGACTGGACATAGGGTTGTCTGATGTTACGTTTGGCAGGAGCTGCCAACTCTAGCTTCTCATTTAATATGGGAGGGGGATATCATAAACAGCCTGCCAAGACCCTTCCGCTCCCATTACTAGGCCACGCAGGCACACTCATACGGCTTGGTTAAAGCGAGGCTTGATATGTGGGGTGGTAGCCTGCGCTATCGCGTCATACCCTTAAAGGTTGAACTTAAGAGTATCTCGTAATTTTCTTTTGTGCTGATAACTTTGAAAAATTGTGGGACGTACTTAAGTTTCTCTACCTGCAGAAATGCGAAAGCATTGAGTCCCATGCCTAGCTCTATTATGCGCTCGTTCTGCGTTCTGTGGCTTTTTCGACGTCTTTGTCATTAATTTTTATTCAAATAATTTACTTCTATTTCTTTTTAATAATTTCTTATTTCTATTTTTTGTTCGCTCTTTAGTTTTATGGCTCGTTTCTATCAATATCTTGGCTGTTTTGGTTACATGGCTCGAACCACTACACGTGGTCACAATTTGCGGGCAACTTTTGGCCTCAAATATGGCGTGCAAGGTTGCCACCTTAATAATAACGATTGTGGAGACAACCGATCAGACAGTAGAAGAAAAACCACGTGCTGCTGGTAGCGGGTATGGATCCTACGATTTTCAGTTTCATAGGTTCCAACCACTTGCACTGTTGCCATTTTTATGGGAACGATGCCTAGCCGATTGCTTGTGATTATCCGATCCTGTAACTGCAAACTATTTTCACTCTTTCAGTTCCATCACGTTTGCAGCAGGCGCAGGCTTTATTTACTCTGAATGCCTCGAGGAAATGCCTTGGAGAAGATGCGTCTCTCATAGCCTGAGTCGCTTCGGGACGTTAAACCCATAAACCGAACCAACCTGGAAGAAATCTGCCTTTCACCTTGTCCTATGCCAGCCAAAGTCTCATTATTCAGAGTGTACTACTTGATCAGACTCCGCCTTTGTGCCTCTGAGATCAGGTCTCTATCATCCTAAACTCATTTCACACATAAATGCGCTGGTCTATACATAATTTTTCAGTCCTTGCATCTGAACTTCGTGCTTCGATGTAAATAAATATGGGTATACAGTCGAACCCGGGTATATCAAACTCGAAGGGGATCGTGAAATAATTTGATATATGGATAATTCGATATACAGGAATCGGCTTGAGACGCCGCTTATGATCGTGAAAAATGATATATCGTATTTGTCACGTAATCAACCCACTCGAATAATGAACCCACCCTGTACTTTTGCCCCCATAAATTAAAAACAAAAAGCGTGGTGGCGCATCCCTTCATTTCGGCCGTCATATCCACTGCTCATTTATTGGCAGCGCGCTAAGATGCTGTGTAGCAATAACATCACGATGTGTTTATCGTTTGATAGCGCCTGCGGTGGCGGAGAGCGTACTTGGCAGAGTGCCCGTGATGACTTGATTACACAAACCTGATTCGATATATTACGCCGCCCACTGCCACAAAATCATTGGAAAGCGTGATAACCGCAAATGCCATTCGGAGCAAACAATGCTAAAAGCTATGTCATGATTGCAGCTGACCACATGCTTTCGTTGATTCAAGAATGCATGACTCGCAGAAAAAAAAAAAAAAAAAAATTGTAGCTTCTTAACATCTGCAGCCGCTGTACCTTACGCTATGCCGCCTGTTTAGCATGACAAGGATGGTCGACTCTCGCAAAAAAAAAAAAAATTATAAAACATCTGCCGCTCCTTAACGTTCGCAGCCACTATAGCTTACGCACGTTCAGCACGACGACACGAGGCGCGTTGCATGTCAGCCGCCGCGCGCATAGGGTTCACAACACACGCTGGATAAAACTTCCGACGTTCTGTCTGCCACGGGCTGAGATGGCTTGGCACATGCTGCTGCGAACGAAGACCGGGAAAAAGAGAGGAAGGGGAGAGAAAGCTGAGCAGAAGAATGGGCACACCCTTGCGCTTCGCTCTATCGCGTTTTTCCTCTCTCCCGATCACCATGGCTGCATTGGCTGTGTCCGCTCTTCTGTACCGGCCGTTGCCAAACCAGTTCCTTCTCGTTCCTTCATGCACTTGGCTTGCAAACGCAAACATCGCGTGCTGGCATGCAGCAAACGATCACCGCAGATGCGCGCCTTTAGGGAAAGGACGCAGCGCTACTCTAGACCAGCCGTTGCCGAACTTGTTCCCTCTCATTCCTTCCATGCATGGCTTGAAAGCGTCTTACCAAGATACTTTGTTGTGTGAGTTGGTAAACATCTATTGTTAATTAAAACAGTGCGAACAGGAAGACACAAGACAAGATAAAAGGAAGCTACAGGAGAAGCACTGACTCGCAACTCAGCCTCAACCTTTTTAATCCAAGGCCCGGACAAAAACAAATGTAACAAAAACGAAGCTTTCGTGTGAAACATCCCTGGGTTCATCTGCTAAACAAAAAGTCACTAAAAAGAAAGCCTTTTTACTGATAGAAGCATATTTTATTTCAAGGGACATCAAGTGCGTCACCAGGACTTCTCTTACTCTTTCAAGGAAAGAGGTTTCTTTTTTGAGTGACTTTTTGTTTAGCAGATGAGTCAGCGTTTGTCCTGTAGCTTCCTTTTATCTTGTCTTGTGTCTTCCTGTTCGCGCTGTTTTTATTAACAATTGAAAACGTCACACGGCAAATGGCCAAGGGTGATGCGATCATCTTTGGGGAAGGTACACTTTCCAGTGCGTGGTGCGGAGTTCGATATATTGAACGATCGGTGAAATTGGGTTCGATGTAGCTTTCCTAATACTTTTATGTGAGGTTTTCAGGGGGATATTCTGCGATTTCATCTGGGTTCGATTATACCTAGAGTGTGAATAATGTAAGAAACACTATGACCTTGCCTTGAAAGTACTTTCTCATAGTGTCAGATAGGCATTTGCTTCTCTACATAAATATGGGCATTATGAGGTGTGCACCATTGGGAAGCCACCTAAATTTATTCACTGGAGTCTTGTATGCATTTTGTATATTGTCACAAGGAAAAACATTTGCAATGCATAGGAGGCTCCTTTCAACTGATTACATATAACTACAGCTTTATGTGCGCATCTGCAGTCACAGGAGTAGGCCAAGTAGGCCAAGTATCTGTATGTCCAGGTTAATGCCCAGTCTGAAAGCCTTAAACAAGCATTTGAGTTACTCTCATTTTTTGCTTTTGCATTTTGTAGGGGCGTGCATAAGGCCCTGTTTGTTGTCTCGTGTCTTATTCTTTTGTGTGTGAAATTAAGCATAAAGTGAAATTAGTGTATCAGCAATATTAAATGAACAGTGTGGGTAATGATTACTTGTTTTCTCTTTTTTATTTCAGCTTCTTACATTTTCCTTTTAAGGCACTGCTTGCCACCGTCTCTTGCTGCTGAAGTGGATAAAATTGAGTTTCTCTGCATTACCTCCCATGTGCCACACTGTACCTCCCATTGTCACACACTGTACCATCATTGCTGTGCTTGTATTCCTTTGCATTTTATAATATATCTTTTACAATGTGTTTACAGGCGTTTGCACATACTATATATATATATATATATATATATATATATATATATATATCTTGCATATTTCTATGTATTCTTTCCAGTTGTACTTTTCTGTTGTTTCACTCGGTCGTTCTAAAGGACATCCTGCCTCAGTTTTTGTGGCCACTACCTCAATACATTGCCGCTAGGGTGGTTGGATGTGTTATAAGGACAACTGCACAGTGACATGTTCATTCAAATGATGGAGTATATTTGGGCACTATATATTTTGGAATGCACAACATTGAGCTTTATTTTAATAACAAATAATCTGTTGCCCTGTTTTCTGCAATACCAAGGCTGTGCTTTCTGTGTCTATTTCATTCTTTTAAGGGCCTGCTTCTGAGATCATCAGTGATGTTTTAAAGACATTGGGCTCATGGCAGTGATTGGATGAGAAGTTGTCAAAAAGTGAGCTGCTGTTCAGAGGGGCATCATTGTATGCTTGGCATTCAAAATTACCATCAGGAAGGCTTTCATGCAGAAGCCCATGGATGTTTCATGTGTCCTAAAAAAGCACTAAGGATAGTTACACCTGCAGGGTGCTTAGCTTTTTGTCATGCAGTTTGTATATAATATGTCTGTCTCTCTTATGCTCACAACTAATTTAACCGGTCAGTGTTTGTGCAGTTGTGACTTATTTATATATTTGTTTTCTTAACTGTCGTAGCGCAGTAAAATATATATTGATCACTTGTTTAATGCAGTCATCCACGCACATCTTGAGTGCAGAAAGTCCTATAAATGGCCTTGTAGATCATATATTAGACCTGAAAGGTACTACATTGATAGCATTTCTAATTAGCTCAACCGAGTTTGCAACCAATTTGTCTTATATTTATAGTGATACCAAGCTTTGTAATTTGATGGTGTCAAAAAACAAATCTTGTTCCAGGACAGTATTTCTTGGGCCTGTTTTGAAATCTGTGTCTTCCTTATTCTGAGTAGTTGTCAGTTCATGATGTGTCTGCTCATGCTTGATGGATTTTGCAATTGCACAAATTCAGGTTTTTTTGATTGAACATGGGATCAGCATCCACTAATAATGGCATCTAACTTTGAGAAATGGAGTTCTCTTTCTCATTTTTCTCACTCCTTTCTAGGTATACAGTATGGTTCCCTGTTAGAGGGAACGCCATGCTGTATTGCCCGAGCACTGCACGCGCATCCACAATAAATGCGAAAGGTGGAGTCAGCCTTGCATCGTCTGCTACGACGCTGTCCAGGCACGTGGAGGTGGAATACATAAAATTCGAAAACTGAACTAAAATTATTAACTGCAGTCTACTTGCTCAAATTTGAAAGTCTGGTTTTTAAGAAATGTGTTTCTTTCATTATCTATTCTTCTGATGCAATTTTTTCACATTACAGAGGTGATGGGGACATCTACTTCTCGTCCACTTTCTGCAGCTGACATTCTCCTGTTGCTGCAGTGTGACTGTCAATCACTACCCTAATCTTTGACTATGAGTATGACGGACTATGGCAATGAATAGCCATTACTATGATTATGAATGACTATCACCGTCATCATCAGCCTGACTATACCCTCTGCAGCAAATGTCTCTCCCATATTCCTTCAATTAACTCGGTCCTGTGCTAGCTGCATACATACACTTCACCCCTGTGAACTTCTTAACCTCATCCACCCACCTAACTTCCTACAGTCCCCTGATATGCTTTCCTTCCTGTGGAATCCAGTTTGTTCCCCTAAGTGACCATTGGTTATCTCTCTTCACACTACATATCCTCCCCATGCCTATTTCTTGATTTCTACTAGGATATCAGTAACTTGAGTTATTTTTCTGACCCACTCTGCATGTTTCCTATCTCTTAAAGAGATGTGCACGTTTCCTATGTCATAAAGAGATGAATGGCTATGACTAACCATAAATATGACTTGTAAAGAATATGATTATAAGTGACTGTGACTAAACATGTCTATAGATATGATTCTGACTGACCATGACTATATAAAATACTTATGACACCGTGACATTTGCCAAATATGAATATGCCATGACTATGACTAACCGTTAGTATGACTGATTACAACTGCAATGAATTATAACTATGACTAGACATAATTTCGACCAACCATCTATATGACTATTCATGACAATGTCTAACTATGGTCATAGACAATGGCAGTTAAATTTATGGTTAGTCAGTCATGCATAATCATAGACATTTTTAGTCATCATGAGTCAGCCATTGCATCATCATAACTGGTCGCAACCATGGTTAGTCGTAAAATGGTTTGTCATAGTCAGTCAAACTGATAGTCATAGTCGTGGCTTGTTATAGTCCAAGTAACCATGACTAATATTCATAGTTGGTCCAGTAATGGTCATAGACTATGACTATCTAACTATGATAAAACATAACTCACCATTATTATGACACCATGCTATGACTAACCGTGACTATAAATATATGACGCCATAATATAGCTACCAATGACAATGGCTAGACGTTCATGGATAGTCATAGTGATGGCTGGTCATATTTTATCATAGTCAAAATGGTTAATCATTCTCACAGTCACCAAGAGAATGACAGGTGCAGAAATATAGTTCAAAAGGGTGGCTTTTTGGGCTTGTTGGTGCGTGAACATTGCGAGACTGTAGCGCTCGTGTTGTTCGTTCTTCTCGTGTGTCCTGTCTGCTTTGCGCTACAGTCTCGCTAGGTGCAGAAAGTGACGGTAAGCAGATGTCTCCTTTATCACCTTTGTAATGTGCAAAAATGCATTGGAAGTGTAGATAATGAAAGAAACATGTCTTGAAAAACACCTGTCTTCATATCAGTAGGTAGAATGCAGTTTATCATTTTAGTTCAGTATTCACATCCTAGATTCCACCTCCACAAGCCAAGCACTGAGAGAGTGTCGTAGCAGACAACGCATGGCTGACCCGAGCATTCACGCGCCCTACGCATATGCCTGTTGTTTTCAATTCTCATCGGTTATTGAAGGTGGTGCCTTGCGGAGCGCTGTGGCCATGCAGCGGGGTGTTCCCTTTAACAATGGACTACACTGTACCTCTGCACGTTATTTTGGTTATGTGTGCTTTTTAGGCATGCTTGCCTTGGTTGAAGTTCCAAGGACTGAAAGTGAATTTAGTAATGGCATCTTGTGAAGGAAGTTTCTATGTTTTTAAGTTGCAGATGGTCTTAATTGAGTGCAGCTGTATTTACATATCCACTTTGACCAAGCTGTAGCTGTCAGATGTCTTTTTAGGATGTAGACTGGTTCGTATTACTGCCATGGAGGCATTTTATCTGTATAAGTAATGCTGACTGATATCCATGGATTTCGTGCTTTTATGAAATGGAGATAGTAAAGACAGTGTAATTTACTGTTCATGCGTTATGCATTGAGGTTATGTAGTGTTTCTCAATATCTGGTCTTTTACTGAGCCGCAATGTTAACTTTTTTCTGTTACTATATCTCTGATTACTCATACTTTTGAAGGCATGCTGGCTGGCATTGAATCTGATCGTCTGTTACCTCAAGACTCAAGTCTCAAATTTTTTTTCTACATTTTACACCTTGCATGCTATTAACATAACATAAATGTTTTTAAGAATATCCTTACCATTCATTAACTCTTCCTTTGAGGTGGGCGAGCGCTAAATTATGTGATAGTTTTGTTAACGCATGCTTTGTCCTGTTGTGTAGGTTCTTCGAGCCAGGGCAGCTCACTTTCTCAAGGGAAACCACCAGGAGGAAAAGGGCAGTTCTTTTGCTGTGGGTGTGGGTATGCCACAGACAACCATGCCAACTTCAAGCACCACCAGCTGACACACTCTGGAAAGCACTCCTTCCGGTGTAGCCAGTGCGGTCAGGGCTTCCCAAGGAAGGACAGCCTGATCCGTCACTTTCACATCCACACAGGCGAGAGACCGTACCAGTGCCCACATTGCAGCAAGAAGTTTAATTCAAGGCGCTGTTTAGTAACACACATTCGTATCCACACAGGCGAGAGACCCTACGAGTGCACACAGTGTGACAAAAAGTTTATTCAAAAGGCTCACTTAGTAGTGCACCTTCGCTTCCATGCTGGTGAGAGGCGCTACAAGTGCAACCTTTGTCCCATGGCCTTTGTGACCCGTCCAGACTTGAATAAGCATGTACGATGCCACACCCAAGAGAAACCATTTACTTGTCGCTTTTGCTCTGTGGCATTTGCACGCAAATATAGCCTAAAGTCTCATGAACAGAATGTTCACCTTAGGTCACTACCATGAAGCCTTGGCATGTCATAGCAGCTTTTTGTTGAGTGTGAGAGTTGCCGACAGATTTGGAGATGTGACTTGTCCCTAATCTGCCAAAGGTAGAGGAACCCCATGTTGGTATTTTGTGCACTTTAACTATCACCACTAGCTGCTCTTTATTTGTCTATTATATCAAAATGACAGTATAGTATTCAAGGGCTGTGGCACTGGCACATGTAACAGCATACATCAGTTTTGTGAACTTGGTAACAGCCTTTTGAAAATCAAAAAGCATAACCTTGGCAAGTCCTTAATTGTACTCGCATAATAAGCTAGGTAAGTTTTTGTTCATCTTTAAAGAGGGGTATTCATTATGCTGATGACAACAGACGATAAAGGCAACACAGTAACTCATGACTTTCTTGTTATTCTCTTGTTTAAGCTTTTAATGATGTGGATAAGTTCACTTGCTTTTGGACATGCTGGTTTCATATCAGCTGAGGTTTCGGTGAGAATCTCTCCATCTTCTGCCATACTTTTCTTCAAAAAGAAAGTATCCACAATATAGCTTGTGCTAAACACTGTTGGTTTTCAATTACCAGGCAGAATAATATGCTGGTGCCGCAACTAGTCTCATAGCCTGTTAGACCTGTCCGCTTCATTCAAAGCGACTAGGGGCACTTTATAAATGGAAGGCTACCTTCCTGGACGTCTTGGCGACAGCTACATGAGAATTAGGCAGCCATTTCACATTGTATGGTTTCCAGTTTAGGTGTAATTTTAGTTCAGAGGCTTGTTTCTTGTAATAAATCATGAAAGTTTCTTGAAAAACATGTTCTAATATGTTACGCTCATGTCTCATTTGAAAAGAAACTTTTAGCACCATTAGTTTTCAGGTTGTGAACACTAGTATAAAGTACATTATCAACAAACGTAAGTTCTTGCTAATGTTATGTTTTGATTTTTAACAAATTTTCTTAGGCCTTTTGTCTGAAGTGCAACAAGTGCTTATGATATCCACATTACGAATTTTTCAAAAGTGAGTTCTTACAAAAAGGGCTTGCTTTTTTTTTTTTACTAAAAGGCATTAGTAAATTTTTTTCCTTAGCTCCCAACACTCTTTCTCGATGCTGTGAAGTTTTAGTTTTCCTTTATCTGTTTGCGCTGGTACAGTGCTAATGGGATTTGTTTTATTCCTGTCTAGCTGATATCATGCAATTCTTTTGATATTTAGGCAGTACAATGCAAATGCAATGTTTTTCTTATGTAGACAGTTCCCACTTATCTGACCTGCTTGACATTTAGCTATACAAAAGAGCAAGGTTCTTTTTTTTTTTTTTTTTTTTGTATTGCCTTGTGCTTCTTTTCATTGCTTTTGCTAAGAAAGCTATTTAAAACATTTTAGAGGACAAAAATCTCGTTCACATATTTTCACATTATTGTCTGTAAGCAGTCCTTTCCCTGCCATTCCAACTGAAGCAAGATGCTGTATGGTATCAAATTTGTAGATCTGTACCAAGACAGTGTTGTCAATTTTTAAGTGAAATCCTCTACACTCAGTTTTCACTCATGGCCACTTTTTTGGTTGGTAGCTGATTACTGTGCACATGGCCATTGGGCTGCCAGTTTTTCCTACAGGTAGAGGTGTTTCAAATATCCTACGTGTTCTGTGGAAGTATTTTGTGTGTAATAAAGGACGCTGGATATCCTTTTTGTAGTGGAATTTGCATCCTTCTGATAAATCACAAGGTTGACAAACTATCCTATCCACTTGTGCTATTAACACATGCTCCTTAATGATCATGTTTATAAACCATCAGTTTCATGCAAAGCAGTTCTTATAACCTAGTGAGCTTCATTTGGTTTTTCTTTTAAAGGGGCACTGCAGCACTTTTTACAAAAATTGGGCTTTCAGCAACAGTCTACAGTTTTTCATGCTGCAAACTCGAACTTCAGGTTGAAGTTAGGTATAAAAAAAGCAAAAATAGCATTGCTTTAGCAGAAATTTGCAGCCCATTCCACAGGGTTCACCACATGTCACGCTACCACCTGCAATTGGCCAAGACGTCGCATGATGACATTCCAAGGATCGGGGAAGCTGTCAATGCAGCTCCTTGGTTGCACTGCATGCTGATCGCAGCATTTTAAAAGTGATCATGGCACGTGGTTTTCACTCTAGTCACTATCGGGGTTTTCACCATTTGTATCCGTACCGGATGCGCCTACAAACTATGCAGCACTTCTGTTGTGGAGAGCGGAGGTCAGCTGTCACTTGTACAGGCTTTGCACGAAAACTGGCTGTGGTATAGAGTAAAGCATTTTGAAAAGTAGTGCAAGTCTGTTAGCTGAGACTACATGGCCCTCAGCAAAGCCTTGGCGCACATATTCTTGGGAAGGAAAGGCAGCGAGCAGTGCACTAGCCGACTACTACCAGCACATGCCTCCTGCCTTGCCCGAAAGACCATTGTTTTGAAGGCCCAAGGCTTGGTGTACCAGATACCTGCTTTGAGTGCCAGGTATCATATGTTGCGGTAATAAAGAATTTTATTGAGAAGATGAAGCAGTACAAAGGTGTCATCAGACAAAATTAACAGTTAGGGAAGGCCAGTTGCCAAGCTCTGCAATGCATGTGAGACATTGATGGAGCTTTGTGCTGGAGACCAAATCAAATCCATGCAAAATGCTGCTCGAGTAACTGAGCCATATAAATGTGCCTGTGTGGCCTACGGATAGACCACGGATAAGCTACGGATAACAAGAATGCAAGGTTTTTGACAGGCTGATTGTGATATCACTCTCCCATATGAAAAGGGAGACCCGAGTTGGCAGCTCCTGCCAAATGTAATGTCAGGAAGCCCTATGTCCATTTAGCACCAGCTGCCAGCTACCGCTCTCCAGGACTTCTTCTTCTTCTCTTTCTTTCACTTCTTCCATCCATTGGATGTAATGGACAGACGGTCACCGCGAGTATGAGCGCTTAACCCTTTCGCTGTTGCGTGCTGCACCCCCAGTGTCGGCTTGGTTTCAGGGAACGGGCACGGCGATTTATTTTTTATTATGATTACTATACAAATAACATACATAGTCAACGAAATATGCACATTTCAGTGTTCAGCAGGTGTTGTTAACGTCATTATCATCATCGGCCTGACTATAAATGAGGATAGTATAAGGAAAAAAAACATTGCTCGATACTTTTTGAGAGTCCGAATCCGAGCTCGGCTCGTATTCATAATCAAAGAGCATCGCTCCAGTCCATAGTAGAAGGTTCCGCGCACGCGGTCAGCCATCCGAAAGTAACCGCACGCACGGAGGATGCACTTTCGATGGCCTGCACAACAGAGAGAAATGGCACATTGTGAAATCAAGATGACAGAGGAAGATAAAAAAAGGCTGAAACAACCTCCTTTGCTGCTGCTAGCCGGTGCTAGCTGGAAGCAAGGGCGCATCGAGAGAGAGCAAAAGCAGTGGTCGCATCATGCGTCAGGAGGCAACGGCGCGCGATCCTCAACTTGATGCATCATAGCAGACACGCCAACAGAATAAAAATAAAAACCTGCAAACCTGCGGCAGATGGCTGAGCAACCCTTGAACTCGTAATCGCTCGCGCGCACCACATGACTGCTTAGCGCGAGAAAGTAGCGCATGCGGAGCGACTGCGCCCCCCAGCAAAGAAGGTGGCAGAGGTGGGCGCGGGACAAAAATACGAACTTGTCGAAAGATTTTACAGATGGCGTAGCCAGTCCAAGCGTGTCAGCTTCGCACACAGGCGCGAATTTTTGAACGCAGGACAGAGAATGTACCGGTACGTCGGTGACACTGAGGAGGGGAAGTGTGAAAGCGTACTGGTACGTTCGTGACAGTGAAAGGGTTAAAGGCTTTTGCTTTAATAAGAACCTCTACTGACACCAAGTTATCACGGGCGGCCAAAGATGGCTGAACAAATAGCTACTCGCACTTTGGGACAACACAAGCTTGCAGACTTCGGTGATTTATGATAGAGTTCTGCACAGACCGAAATTCTGGGCCCAGGCACAGTCCAGGTCCTATGCTGTAGACTCGGGGCCCGGCCCGACCTTTAATTTCAAATGTAGTGGCATTGCAAGAAGCAATAACTTCAGGATGATGAGTTTATTTCAGATCTCAAAATGTTGAGTTCTCGTGTTTAAGATGAGAAATTTTGATAACATGTACTGCACACCACATATATAGATTTATCATTCTAAGTATATGTGCAAAAACAAGCTATGCGTTGATGGTGGCTTGAGGCCCTTGCATGCACTCCTGGATCATGAATCAGGCAGTGCTGAAATTTTTTTCTGGACTTTAACTTGTGTTGGTATGCCTATTACATTAATTCTTAGCAAGAAGAACAAGTTTTGTGAACACGATTTCCTTCCTTCTTCAAAAGCACCCTCGCTCAAACTCTAAGCAAGGGGTTGATTTTCTGCCCAAGTACTCAGTGAGTTTGTCTCGCTCACCGTGTGCCCTTCAAACGGTGCCAACAAGGCATGCTTCCACTGTATTTCCTGGGCAGAGCAATGACGAGGCAACTCTCTCAATGGTTTCCACGGGTTTTCTAATCTTTTACTAAACCATAATGTCACTTTTTTGTCATGTAAGCTTCTTGTCTATGATTACGCTGATGAGAGATGGATGTAACAGGGTGTCTAGCAACCGGGAATAGTCAGGGAAATGCAGACAGGATGAACGATGATTAATGACTGGCCTAGCGCGAGGGCTCCTCTCGTGCCACTACCAATCTTCCTCACAACAATGTTGTCGGTGAAGTGCATTATCATATAAAAATATCCAATTATGCCAATGCCCCATAATTTTAAAATATAATTGGCTGACATTACCGCATCCAAAATTTGATATGCACCTAGCAACATAAAAATAGCATAACTGCACAGTTAAATTCTTCCTGAATTTGGCAGTATAACGCTTATTAAAATTATGACGCAAGGAGTTAATGAAGAGTTCTGTAAGGTTAGTCATGTTGGCAAAAATATGAAGTTGAGAAAATTAGCAATTGAAGAAAAATTTGGAGGAATTTTCAACTGCAATGTTATTTGAATGTTCCCCTGAAAAACAAAACAAAAAGTGTCATTCCATCGACAGCTTCAGTGCTTCAGTGCAATATCCTGATTGGGCCTGCGCTCATGGCATCCTGTCTGGAGACACCCTACGGTGAAATATAGAACCACGCATCATTTAATAGAATTGCCCTCCAACATATTCGGGCAGGAAATGGAGCAGAAACGATATTATTCAGAAGGATAAAGTAAATAAACTTTGTCAGCTTTAATTATACTGCTTCTGTCACAAGCCGCCTAGCCGTGAATAGTAATATATAGTGTGGACCTATTCTTGCCTTCCTTTCAGCCACGAATCAGCTAACCTTCGTTTGGTTATTTCTACCCTTTTAAAGTCTATTTTTTCTCCATTATCCTAAACCACAATGCTTTGGCTAAATCTGCCCCATTGCCTTGAACTATAAACTATAGGACGGAGCCCTTTACAGGAAAATATTAAGTGTTCAGCCATTTCCTCATCCTCCGCACACACCCTGCACCACGTGTCTATCTTTTATTGGTGCTTGACTCCTGTCCTAGCCTCGAACAACAATGAGTTGCCCCTAGAATTATCGTTTTGGCTATTTCCTGCTTGAAAGTTCTGTACATTTCCAATGCTGATTTGGTCTCCATCCCTGTTAAATTTCTACAGACCTCTCTCTGTTTCTTTAACCTTTTTCTTAATAATTGATAATTCCTGGCTGGTCCCCCTACTGCTGTTCAAATATTTGCTTGCCAATTTTCTTGTCCGCCTTCTCCATCTTGGGTCAACATTCCTCATGTAGGAGTAGCTGAAGACTTTCCTAGCCCACCACTTTTCTTCCATTTTTCTCAATCATTGCTCAAACGCTATCTTACTGCCACCTTCCCCGCTCTCAAAAGAAGACCATCCCAGGTCACCCTGCACACCCTGGTTTGGCGTATTCCCATGAGCTCCCAAAGCAAGCCTACCCACCCCGCGCTGCTTAGTTTCCAACCGTGCTCGGACCTCTGATCTCATACACAGGACTGCATTGGCAAAAGTTAGACTAAGAACCATCACCCCTTGCCAAATGCCTCGCACCACTTCATACCTATTGTAATTCCAGTGTCCTGTTTTTTCATGATTGCTGCGTTTCTGCTTTCCTTAGCTGCCAAATATTTTTCATGCTCCGTTAGATATTCAGCTCCATTATTTATCCACACCCCAAGATACTTGTAATTACCCAATACTTCTAGCATGTTCTCCTGTGTCCTATGTTCGCTGGCCTCATTATCATTAAAAATCATGACTGCCGATTTTTTCTTGCTAAACTGCAGACCTAACTTATCTCCCTCTGTACTGCAGATATTCATCAACTCCTGTAAATCTACACTGTTGTCAGCCACCAGTACTATATCATCTGCATACATTAGTCCAATGACTGTTTATCTCCTTGCTTGACTAAGGAAAGGTTGAAGCCGAGTCCACTCCCCTCTAGTTTAGCCTCTAATCCTTGCAGGTATACAGCATGAACAACAAAGGTGACAGGAAACATCCTTGTCTAAGCCCCCGCTTTACCTCTACAGGCTTCGACACCTTTTTTTCCCGTTTTATTAGCACCTGGTTATCCTTATAAATATCTGTTAAAAGATTGGCTACTCCACTTTCCACACCTAACACACCCAGAATTCTCCATAAGTCTTCTTGAAGTACACTGTCATATGCTCCTTTGATATGCAGAAAAGCTAGCCGTATATGGGTCTGTGTTCCTTTTCCGCTACCTCAATACACTGTGTCAATGAGAACAGATTGTCCTCTAACCTCCTTTCCCAAAAGGCCTTGGTCAAACGAGAAACGGCGGCAGCGGAAGCCACTGTGGTCCCGTACTATAGGGACTCTACCTAGTGTTTGTGAGGGGAAGGGCACTAAGCTTGACCCCAGAGCAACCCTTATGTAACTCTATATTTTTATTAAAGGTTTTCACCACCACCACCCTTTGTTTTGTTTCCAGAAACCATTCTGCAGCTCTCCCAGCACCCCCTGGCTCTGTATACCCATGCCTGCAGTCTGTCCTTCATAATCTGCATCACCACCCTGTAGACCACTGATGCTACTGTTATGGGACGGTAGTTGCTTATGTCAGCTTTGTCCCCCTTTCCCTTATATATCATGCTCATCCTACTTAGTCTCCATTCATCAGGAACTTTGCCATCCATTAACATTTTGCTCGCCATCTCTCTTAACGTTTCCTTAGACTTTGGCCGCTTTCCCACTCTCATTGTCCCATTGAAACAACTGCACTAACCGGTCTATCCTCCTCTATTAAGGCACCTACGACATTTCTTTGTTCTTTAAACTTTTCTGACATCATTAGTCATATATGTTCTATTGCCTTTTTCCCTTCTTCCCGGATACCTTGATCTGTAACAATAGACCTCTGCTCTAGGCTAGTCTTATTGCTAAGGGAATTCAGATGTTTCCTGAACTTCTTAGCTGCATTTTTATCCTTTTTGTTTACTTCTGAGAGCCACTGGGACCTCTGTCTTTTAATTTTTTTCATTAAATAGGATGCCTCCCTTCTACATTTTATGTATTTATCCCATTTTCTCTCAACGACTGCTTCTCGTTCTCCCTTACGCTTAGAATATCTGTGTTCCCTGGAGGCTTCCTGACGTTTCTCTATGGCCGTCTTCCCCATCCTCCCCATCCCACTAGCTCTTTGGTTTTCGTCTTGTCCTCTTTTTTATGCATTACGAGAGTGGGCACCCCACTCCATAGGGAGGAGCGCGGAGACAGAAGACTAGTAAGTTTTTCCAGGGACCATAGTTTTGTCATGAAAGATGGCTTCACGTTTTAATTTTCTGCGCAGTTACAAATACCTACGGCTGTTATGCACTGCTAGCATTGTTCTTGCTGTGGCTTGGTGCGGCTAGCACACTTTGTTCACCCGCTGATTCCAAAGTAAGTATTTCACCAAACTTTTGTTTCTTTAGTGGTGCTGCGCTTTAGGGTAAACAGCTCTGCACAGCAGCTGAACGGTTGAGTATTTTAGACGAGACTGACCAGATGGCTCCGCGCCGACTAACTATAGTGCAGCCTCATGTCTGAAGGCCATTCTTCTCAGCATTGCTGGATGCTGCGCCAGTAAACCGCGCAACTTCTCTGTATCTGATGAAGTGCTTGCCCGAGCTTTAAAGGAGTTAATTTGTTAACGACGCGCAATGTGCCGAGTTGTTAAAAGCCATACGAGAAACCTTCTGCAGCTCGAGCCTATCGTGCGACATGCCTACACTTGTGGAAATGTCGCGAGGGTTTATTTTTTTTTATTTTTTATTTTTTTTTAATGGGCAGCCGCTGATCTTTCTCTCACTATACTTGAGCAAAGGCAACTACAGTTTATAGAAGGAATGGCTGTGTGCACTGCGCAGTCTATAGCTACTAAAAATAACTAAAGGTTTAGTACTCTCCTTCAGCTTTGACAAACCAGGACAGCACCTTGGGCATGTTGATTATGCATATGTGACCGAACAGCGCAGAACAACCGGACAAGAAGAAGATAAGAGACAAAAAAAAAAAACGTCAGCACGTCATTTTTTTTTACCCGTTGTTCTGCGCTGTTCTGGCATGAATTTGACATACCGCCGCCGTGAAACAGTTGAGCTGTGAGCTCTGGTGACTGCAACGCCTTCTTTTATACAAAACAGGCATACTGGGAGGTCATGCAAGCTGACTCTAAAACATATAAAAAAAAAAAAAGAACACCCCAAGTTGAGCAAAATGAAAGCAAAATTGTTATTGCCACACAAGGCTCCTCAGAACTTCACTGCATTATTGACAGCGAGATAGGGCATTATACTGAGCTTATGTCTCGCACTGAAAGCTCTTATCATGCTCTTAGATTATCATATTGAAGTAGCTTTAAACCCATGCTTGTTAATACAGTGATAGCCATAAATTGAATCTATGGCATGCTCACATGCAAGGTTTCTGATAGCCGCTGGGCACATGATGTGGGCTACAGCAAAAACCTGTACCTAGTCATCCTAAAAAACAGCACCGCAGGGTGCTTTTAGTGTGTTGTAAAAGTATTTGTGTTCTGCTTCTGTATGGCAATGCTTTTCTCATTGAAGACTAGCATGTGGCTTCATTAAATTGTTTCAGATGTCATTTGCTGTAGCCGATATTTGGTAGGCCAACATGAAGCAGCACTTTGAGCATGGATAAACTGTCATCTGTGGGGAAAAAACAGAAACATTCCTTTGCATTCTCATTTCTTTGGTATGGCTAAGAGTGAGTATTGTATCATTGTCTATATTATTGATATTGAATCATGATTGTCAGTGTTGAAGTTGTTTGAGCGTGATGTTTTTAAACACATAGGACTTCCCATGGACAGTAATGTTTCTAGCTTGTTTACATGTGGGATGTAGAACTGGTTTAAACAACCTTTATACAGCAAATTCTTTTTACATTGTCCACCATGTTACTTTTTGTAATTGTCCATTGAAGTAAATAGCTAGTATTTTAAGTTTAAATGGTCGTCCACTCTTAGCTTCAATGGGAATGTGCGGCATGCAGTTTGCAAAATGGCATTGCATCCGTCACAGCATGCATGAAAGCTCAGTGGCTTGTGCATAGAGGGACTAGCAGCTTCAGCTTCACGTCGTCTGCCTCTTTGCTCAAGTGTGCAGACGCGCATTGAGGCAAAGTGGTTTATGTGTGAAGAAACCAGGAGCTTCTGTGTCACATCTGGCTATTTGTTATGGTGTGCAGATGCGCATCGAGGCAAAATGGCTGATGTGTAGAGGGACCAGGAGCTGCTGCTTGACGTCCTTTGCCTCTTTACTACGGTGCACAGCCATGCATTGATGCCAAGTGGCTTGTGCATGGAGGGCCCAGGAGCTGCAGCTTCACCTCTGCCTCTTCGCTTAAGTACGCAGGTGCTTATTGAGGCAAAGTGGCTTATGCATAGAGGGACCAGGAGCTGCTGTGTGACATAGTCTGTATAATTGGATGGTGCGCACCCGCACATCGAAGTACAATGGCTCATGTGTAAAGGTACCACGAGCTGCTGCTTCATGTGGTCTGCCTCTTTACTATGGTGCGCAGGCATGCATCAAGGCAAAGTGGCTTATGTGTAGAATGACCAGGAGCTGTTGCTTCACATCTGCTATGATGCGCAGCTGCGTATTGTGGGTGGTGGTGGAAAACATTTCCATCAGATACAAATACAGGAGGTTACGCACTAGCTGACCCTGAGGGGGCCTGCCCTGACAAACAGAAGGGGTCCACGGTGGAGGGACTAGAGGCTGCTACTTCACGCTGTCTGCCTCTTCGCTATGGTGTGTGGATGCAATGGACGCAGTGGCATCTCGAAAAGTGCATGCCACGCACTCGCATGTTCAGCTAAAGAGTGTACGACTGTGTACTTGCTATAGCTCTGTTATTCATAGAACAAATCTAGGCCAAGTTGTATAAAATGTAGCTCACCTCATATGGGCCAGCAATGAAAAGCCACTCCAGAAAATCAGATGCATTTACTGTCATAGGATCTTTATTCATATACATGGTACTGACAAGTCAGATTCTTCACTCTGAGAAATCCCAGACAACCAAGTGTGCGTCTGTAATAGTCTGGCTTGCTCTTTCTCTGCAGACGAGTCAGACATGTGTTCCATTGCTGTGGGTGGGACAGGTATGAATCTTTGATTTTAAGCTTGCAACACGTTTGGTATTGTAGTTTAAAAGCAAAATGGTACTAATAATCGTAGCCGCCCGTAGCCTTTAGCTCCTTTTAATAGTGTTGCCAGACACCGAATTATTAGTTTACTCTGCATTATTTCTGTCTAGTTCATGTGCAGAGATGTACAGGGTCATTCACTTCTAGCTATAACACTGTCACTGCTTTGAAAACAACATTGCGTCCGACGCAAACATATACTATTGATGCAAATCGATGCAAGAACACAGGGAGCCAGACATATATGCTCCCTCACATGACCTGCCACTTAGCTTTATTGCTTGGCCGAGCCGGAAGCAATGACGCTTTGAAAGCAGTGAGCGTGTTGCAGCTAGAAATGGACGAGGCTGTACACATATTTATATAGCTTGGAGTTGTAGACTTTCCACTTAAAAACATTGTAGCATTATCTGATGTGTTGCTTTCATTTTTTTAGGGATTTTTGTAAGGGATCGGTGGGTATGCTAGAGACCATTAGGACAGTCTACTCTTTATGGGCCACTTGTTCAATGCCCAGCTGCGGCCGTCTCCCACTTGCCCTCGGGCAGGAGTCGAGGAGACGCGCACAGAGAGGCAGCTACAGCAGGGTCCAGCTTAACGGAAACGTAGGCAGAGGGGGAAAGCAGTCCCTTCTTCCGAGGACTTTGCGGTCGCACTCGAGGATGTGGGGACAGGCAGTTTGTTCTCGTTGCTGTGTCATGCAAGGGGCTCATTTTTATTTAAGGAGCTTTACAAACAACATACACCGATAACCCCTTAGTACACTGACTAGACACATCGCCCGGAGGCAGCGCAGCTTTGAAACGAGCGCCACTTTTGGCATATTGTTCAAAGAACAAACACGGGCAGGCTGAGGAGTGTAAGGCCCTCTTCCTTGACGGGGAGCCGATAAAAGCTACAATTATTCGGCGCAGGCGCACTGAGTGGTTCTCGGTGACGATTCCAACTATGGATGCCAACAATGGTGGAAGATGGCAGCGTTAAAGCAGGGCAAGTGTGTAACAGTGACCTGCCAAGAGTGCAAGCTTTGGGCAATGGTTACGCACGTGGGACTCCGTTTTGATGTGTTCTAATTTTTCTTCCTTTCTTTCCTAGGGGAGAGTGAGTTTGTATAACACTGTGAAGGCATGGGGCATGGCATGTGACCTAGTGAGCCAATCATTTCGAGGTCCATTCTCTAAATTCCGTTTGTTGTGAAACGAATTTGTTGTCCCTTTTGAATCGTTTGTTCCAGGGAGAGGGTGAGGAACCTTATGGAAATGGAAAGACATGCCAAAATGTTTGTAAGCCAGTCATGTCTGATTTCGTTGTTACTGGGGGATGAGAAATGTGGGCCGAGTCCCGAAGTTAATGAAACTGGGCCCCGCGGCCTGGAGAACTCATTCTGAGCTAGATTTTGATCCTTTGCCTCTTCGGCATAGATCATGCTCGTCGTTTCACCTGTTGTAAATATGTACATTCCTGTATAAAGCTTTCAGTTTATTTTCCTCTCAGAGTGAAAGTTGTGTGGCCAGATGCAGTAAATTCACTATTTTCATTTCTATATAACATGCCTTTCTGAAGATGGCGAGCTCTTTTGTCCAATCCTGCAAGAAAGCAACAAAGGGCTCCCAAATCTTCCACAAAACTGTGTGATATCTTTAATGCTAACTGCGGCTTGATATCACAAAAAGCATGTAGTTGAGGTAGCTTTCTGGTAGCTGGTCTAAGGAGACGCTTTCTAGATGCTTCTAGCCTAAATGTTGATGTCAATATACCCCTGACACGCCCAGAGAGTGTCTTCGGGAAGGGTACATGGAAACCAGCGAAACGTTGTGCAGTTTACAGAATAAAAAGGTAACAATTTTAAATGATGTTATTGATCACCTCTTTTCAGAGCGGGAACAATGACTTTAAAAATTTGCCTGTTACACCACTCAAAATGCAGGTTTCTGCCACCAATGCGTACCTATGTAGTACTGAAGTGCTCTGGCTGTGCTTTATGTTAATATACAGCATCCTTTATGCTTAGTTCCTCTGCATGTGCACTCCATGTCTTGGGCATTCCTGAGGGCGCATAGCAGCATTTATAGCATGCTATGTTTGGTCAGAGTGGCATGTTCAACAAGACGACATAAAAACATTAAAATACTGAATGCCAGGTTCTGGTCAAACTAGTTTGTATCTTTTGGTATTCTGCGTGAATCTTGCTGCAGTTATATAACCTTTCTATTTAGTATGTGACCGTTCTGAATGGAGATGCATGCATACAGTGCCATCTGGAAAAAGCAATTCAGGGAAACTGGCAGTTGCCTTGGAGATGTGTAATCAAAGTTCAGCACAGATAACTTGATTTTCATTTTCCCTTCTATGGCAGGGGGAACCCAACCTGCTCTTCCCAGCTTAGGCCTTGCAAGACCAGCAACAGCTGATCAAGCGAATGCGCAGGATAGCAGCGGCTCCTGGAATCCCGGCCTGCGGAGGCCGCCCACTGAGGACTCTATCATCTCCTCGCTAATTCCCAAATATTAGGTTTCAACAAATACCTTTTCCACCTCCACCTTCCTAAGGGAAGAGCTGTCACAGCCAAGAATAATTTAAAAAATTATTCGAGTAGATTCTTAATACTTCAGTTCGCCTGCATTTTACCATGCCATTCCGTCTATTTATGCACGCAGTTCTTGCAATAAAGCCTAAAAAAAACAAAATGCTGTTTTTACTACCTCACATGCTGGGATGCTTATGCACTTCGCATGTTTTCAGAAATGGTGCATTTGTGTAAAGCTCAGCTAGCATGTGTGCCTCTTGGATGGAAATTTTAATTGTACACTGCTGTTCAGTGATTTGTAGTGGTAAAGCAGACAACAAGAAACTTGCACCTGTTGCATATTCTGTGGCCTGCTTTACTCTCACGACAAAGGCATTGAGCACTATTATGTGACTGAAACTTCCGTGGCACATGCTAGCTGAGCTTTACACGAATGTTATTGGCAAGTTCTTACACCAATAGCCGACCCTGCAAGCAAGTTCTGCGAAACATCCGAATGGCCGCCTATGGCTGTGCGTGGGACACTATCCGGATCCACGAATGATAGTCCGTCGGCCGGACGTTCGTGGGACGTCTATGGCCGTTTGGGTATGTGGCTCAGATGCAGGTTTGTTACATACCTCTCTCGGCTCCTAAATGTGATCTATTGCCATCTATGAGGGAACGCAAGCCTTGTATTTCGGGAAGATTCCCATAAGGCACGACTGTATTAAGCCGTCCGGCGAAGACCTGCATTTAAAAAAAAAGCAAACCATCCGCAGCTATGCTTCATGCCCAAAAGCTAATGCATCACTTTTCTGAGTGCCTCTGCTGCACACAGACATGTTCCGCTGTGCATGCAGTGAGAATGATTTGTGCATTTTACAAGGCGACAATGAAATGAAAGTGCGGAGATTAAAAGCACTTGGCTGCTTTCAGGATGACGTGTTTTGTTCTACTGTACTAGAAAGAGGGAAAGTAATGTGCAGCTTCTGCAAGCTTTCAAGTGAGTTCTGTTGTTGGAACTCTAATGAAGCAGCCGTGATTGACATTTGGCTATGTGCCGAGCACATAGTTCGTTAATCGTCCGCTTTCATGAGTGACATGCACACCCTTGTTTATTTGACATTGGAAAGCAAAAAGTTTGGAGATCGCCCGCACTACCATCAGGAAGTCACCTGTGGCTTCTACCAACTCTTGCAGTTGTTCTAAGACTAATACAGTATGAAACATTGTTTTGGTATGCTACGTTTTCGATAAATGACAACCATGTGGCACTTTTCAAAACAATCCTGTTTGCGTCATGCCCAGGTGGAGATTGTAGTCGCCATCTACTGCCTCTGACAGCACTCACGAGTTTTGTTTCGTTAGTTTGGTCACTTAAACAGTTTTGCTGCTCTTTGAAAAAAAAAAAAGCAAAAAAAAAAACTTCTAAAAGCAAGTTTGTTTTGTTTTTTTTTCAAAGAGGTAAATGTCTGACAATTTATTGCTACAATATATTAATGCATTTATCTCCACCACCAGCCCAAAGTGAAATGTCTGGTGAAGATATATGTCTAATACTGATCAGTTAAGCGAGGCAAAATGCATGAAACAAAGTCAATGACTGTTTCATATAGAGGAGTAGTTCATTTGTAGCCAATGTGCACGAAGCAAAAAAGTTACTAACATTGGCATGTTTTAACCTTGATAGCATATTCCCTTGCGGCATATACTTGCTGCCCATGCAGCCATAAGGGAGCTGCACTAGCTGCTACAGTTACCACATGGACAAACTGTCCCAATGAACTAGAATACTGGCAGGGGTTGCCCACAATCACTATACTATTTGGCTTCTGCTGTGCCTTAGTTGTATAGTCCTTCCCCCTAGCAATAGCAGCACACTTTCACTGCTAGTTCTGTCGTCGGAACACGTCTACAATGCTGGAGAGGTGTGCTGCGGAGCAAACGAAGTGAAATTTTTTCTGGGCTGCTATATTGGTGGTAAAGTGCAGTCGTCATTGCAACTAATATGCCTACGCACCTTCATTATAGCGCCATCATTGTTCCTACAATCGGGCCCCTGCTCAAAAATTTCACTTTATTTGTGCGACAGGTCGGTGTTCGAGCACTCCAGACAGACTTGCTTACGTCTGTACATCAAAAGTCACTGGTTTGCCTCATGCACCCTGCAGAACTGACTTTGTGCCATTGAACTTCTAGCTGCTTCCTAGAAAAAATTAAATCAACTGCAGTGCACTGATAGTTTAGACAACAGATGCACCAGTCAAAGCTAGCGTGCTGCCACAAGTGAAGACTGAATCAAAAAGTGTGAAGTAGGACTGAGCTCATTTCTAACCTTTATTTTAAATGTAAATTCTTTCAGTTCCTTCATGTAATGAGTTACAAAACAAGAAGCAAAACGTTTTTCAATGCACACTGTATTATGAACAAAGGTGTTTCTTTCGACACAAACGGCCAGTGGTTAATAAAGCCATTGGGAGCTGTCTATCTGTGTCATCGTGCCGAAGAGAAAGACTTTTTTCTATGGCTACAGTGGAGAATATGATAGGCTTTCCCGTTTTTCTTCCTCAGCTAATGTTACGGGACGACAAGCAGATGAACACAGAGAACAGAGAGATGACTGGTGACCGTGAGAGTTTAATAAATCGCGGCAGGCCTAGTGAGACCACTCCTGCTTGCACCACTGCTCACTTCTTCCTCGCCCACAACAATTTATGGCGGTGCTGAAGTACAGCCCACCGCGGACTATTTCTAGTTATATGTATACATCCCTAAGCCAGAATGATATTTCACAAGAAGCTCAAACTGCAGTAGAAAAAAAACTTTTACAAAGTAATATATTAGTCCTGCACAAACCAAAAAAAGACTAAACCTACACGTAGTCTGCCTTCTCTTCATTTACATGAGCAGTGTCACATGATCAACATGTAATCGACTGGAAGTGTCACGTGGTTAATTGCAGCATCCACAATTACTGCAGTGACAACTCATATTCCAGACGAACTTTCAAGAACTGCTAGCTTACATTCAATGCCACCCATAGATGGTGAAGTGGGCCTGGCCTATAGCTGAGCAACAGTTACACTGACTGTTGCTCAGCTCAGTCAATCCAAGAATGCGTACTCTGAAACAATGCTGGAATTCTTTTTTCTGGACAGCATCGAAATACTCTGCCAACAGGCCACTCTCTCTTGCCTCCCCTGCCACCTCCATCCCCTCTACGAGGAATGGCAAAGGAGGAGAGGAACAGGATGAATTGAGCAGTAGCTATGCAAAGAGCAGCAGTGGAGCTGATCGAAAGGGCACAGGTATACTCAACACATTCACTCACGGTTAATGCCTTTATGGACACAAGATGTCTGAGCACTGACATAAAGAGATCCTTCTAGAGGATCGCATTAGAATGCAGATCTGAAAATTTCAGGAGGCACTCAAAAATAATTGCCGGGTTTGCTTTCACGAGCTGCTGCCGATGCCAGGTGCGAAATGGCATTACTGTGCTCCTGCATAGGGATAGATAAACTTAGATGTGCAGAGCGACAGTGTTTGGACGTGAACATGCTCTTGGTCCTCAATTTCCAGTCGCCCTGTCAACAATTCTGAGCAAATCCATAAACTCACCCAAAGCATGTCAGCACACCTACGACATTAAACAAAAAGCTCCGGCACCGCTAGACGGTCACCCATCGGGACAGAGGTGCAAGCGTCCCATATTTTAAAAAAAATTACACAGATGCAAAAAATGCCCAGTGGCCTTACCCTGCTTTGACGGTGGCCACCATGCGAGTGCTTCTCGTGGCAGCAGGTAAATGAAGCCGGTTAATTCTAAACAAGATCAATCAGGAACATGTATTGACAGCACAAATACTAGATAAAAGCTTGCCAACCTCAACATTTACACAAGGATGTGAAGTCTACAATAAGGAAGCACACATTACAATCCTTGAATACACCCAATATACTCCCAGAGTACGCCTCTCATACCTCAAACATCTCTCTCTGCACAATAAATTCACTACCCAAAAACCATGTGCTGAATAATACAGCCACAAACCAACAAAAGTGGCCATGATTTAAAACAGAAAATATAAATTTTCACTTAGGAAATTTCACTCGCAATATTTTTAGTGACAAATACACAAATTCAATGCCACTCAGCATTTCGTGTCAGTTGAAATAGCAGAGAAAGGACTCTAAAAGACAATGATGTGAAAAGAGGCCAGCCACATTTATTGAATATTTGAACATTAGTGGCATTTAAAGAGTTTTACATAGCTCCCTTTACAAACAAGATGAAACAGAACACAGGAAAATATAAAAACAATGAAGCACATACTTTTGTACGGCTAAAAGGAGAGCCGGACAAGGTAAGATATGCATCACAATTCTCAAAAATTAAAAATATTGCATCATATCAACTAGATGTAAATAGGCAACACCAATTTGGAGACAACCAACACAAACCGAAAAGAAAACTGCAAATTCACATCACTCACAGTCATACAAAAAAGGTTCCTACTGATGGCAACTGAGGAACAGCAAGCCTTTTTTTGTAAGGATTAACTTCCGAGATTCAAAATGCAGATGTCCTAACCACTGCTTGCACATCAGAAAAAAAAAAAAATGGCTAAGACAGTAGAGCAAAAACAATTTGTTAATAATGTAAAACCATGGCATAAAAGCACGCACATTTGTTGTCAATATACTTCATCTGCACCACTGTTCTTGAGCAGAGAACTAATGCTCTTAACATCAATGCGGAAAGACATCTCGCATATTTTCTACAAATGAGACACGTGCATAAGGTACAAAAACACGGTCCTTTTTAAAGTAACTTCCAGGAACTATTGAAAGGAACAAAACTGAGCAAAAAACTGCAGCTAAACCAGGTAAAATACGGTGTAAAATGGCTGCCCGATTTTGATGTAGCTGACAAGCTGCCCTGCCCAAGATGCACAGGAGGGCATCTTTCAATTTATAGAGTGCCCTCTGTTGCTGCAATTAAAGTGAACAGGTATAAAGGGGCATGGAACAAGATTATGTGCCTGGGAACTGCAAACCAAAGACAAGATTCAACATAAGCTTTCTGGTGGTCGCTTGAAAAGACTTACTGAAGAAGTGATGAATAGCAGAAACTCAGGGGGAGATTCTCAATGAGACCTAAGCTGATATGACCACCATCCTTAAAAAGCTCAAACTAGAAAAAAACAAGAATAAAAACTAATCTACATTCACTGTGTTCTTTTTTTCTTCCTTTTTTCATCAGCATGATAAATACTTTTCTTTAACGATGAATAACCTTTAATGTCAGTATAATTAGGGCGTCAAGGTTACACACTTCGATTTAAAAAGCTATTGTACAGTTCACAAAGTTGATGTCTGCTAAGATATATGTACCCATCATAAGCTTTGAATACTATACTGATTTTCACATCAATAGACAAACAGAAAGTAGTTAGGAGGAAATTAGTGATAATAAACCATTAGTTAAAATGCACAAGAAAATAACACAGGTTAAAAGAAGTCTCTTTGGCTGATAGGGTACATCTCACATTGCTCCAAAATTGTCCAGCAACCTGCACACTTGCCAAAATGCTACCAAAACTGTCGCGACTTCATAGGAAAGTTCGTTAGTTCAGGTGATTTTTCTTTTCATGGTAATTCAGGCTTTTTCTGTATGCAAATGTCACAGAGCAAAAATGACATGCAAACGGTTTCTCCTTCTTGTGGCTTCGTACATGATTTTTCAACTCCGAACTGGTCACAAAAGCCATTGGACAAAGGCTGCATTTGTGGGGCTTCTCACCAGTGTGGAAGCGAATGTGCACAGCCATGTTACCTGCTGTGGCAAACCTCTTGCTGCAATGGGGGCAATGGTATGGCCTCTCGCCTGTGTGAGTGCGAAGGTGACGTTCTAGGTGATCTTTCGTTACAAAAGCCTTGATGCACTGGCTGCACTGAAAGGGGCGCTCTCCAGAGTGTGTCGCCTGGTGGCGCTTGAAGTTTGTGCGGACGTCAGTGGCATACTCACAATCAGGGCACAAGAACTGTCCTTTCCTTCCTGATGGTTTTTCTTGAAATGAGCTGCTCTGGCTGTCATTTGTCACTGCGCCTGCACGATAAAAGCATAAAATTATGACTAGCACACAATTACAGCTGGCCCACCTTACAGAAGGACTAATGAATGATAAGGATTTTCCAAGGGTAATTCCTTATCTTATTAGCACATGTGGTGAAGAACTAAGAAAAACAAAATTCGAGACATGGGCCTTGAGTTAAAAGATGATCAGACTTATTGTTAACATATTTGAAATGCACGATAGCTGCAAAAGAACAGGTATTAAGAAACGCTGCAAACCTCAATGCCGTTTAAAAAAATAGCACTCACCGTGAAGTACACAAGGTCTTTAGCACATTCAACTCGTAGAAGTATAATACCCATAATGGATATCAGTGAACATTACATATAGAAGTGAAAGGGCCCTATGGCAGTCCAGGAACCAATCTAGAATCTACAAAGACAGCTGACGGACAATCCCAGCATAGCAAGACGGGATATGTAAATGCAGTTTCACTCAACACCAGCTGCAATGTTAAAAAAAAGCACAGCAACCATAGCTCACAACAAAACTACTAAATTTACTTTGGCTTTAGCTCTTTAGCTAAGGTAAGCATACCTAAAAAACACAGCATAACAAATAATGTGCACATGTACACCAAGAAGGAAGGGCATGAGAAGAATGAAAGGAAAAACTCTATTGAGCTACAAATGCTGTTAAGAGTGCATGCTGATCTTATGTTATATGTACCTTGCATTTAAGTCCTTAATTTCTGTATGTGTGTAATCGTAAAACACACCAACCATGGGCAGACACCTAATGAACTGAGAATTGCCCAGAATAAGGAAAAAAACACAGATTTTAAAGCACCGCAGCAGATGTACTGTCTGCAAGAATTGTGTTAGCACCATTACATAACAACAGCACTAGGTACTGCTATATATATAGAGAGGAAAATTCGTTGCAACAAGCTTGATTTAGTTAGTAGAGCTATCAATGTAGTGATCTTCAAGCCCACACTATGCTGCATTTGAGATGTGTGTGGACGACTGCACTACACAGCCAACTGATCACTAAATCTTATAATGCAATACAGCAGTTGTTAAGAAAAGAAATGATATATTAGTGACAACTGCACGAACAGTGCCAAGTAACATCAGTTGTAGGCACAGGCAAGACAGACATCACTGCAACACAGAACACTCAAGCATCCTACCTTACCCATTACAACCCTTCCAACCACTTTAGTGGCAAAGTACTGAGGTACCAGCCACAAAAACTGGGGCAGAACGACCAAGGAATGGCAGTATAAAATGGCAGAGAACTATATACAGCTGGAAAAGTTACATAGAAGAATGCAAGATATAGATATGCTCAAGAGACTGGCGACAGTTATTGTAAAGTGCAAAGGAATAAAGGGAGGGCAAATGTTGACAAAGTAAGTGAATATGCCATGGGCATAACAGGTGATGCGGAGAAACTCTTCAACCAGCTGCCCTTCAGCTATGAGGGAAGGTGAGCAGCAATGCCTCTTTAAAAGAAAAACGTGAGTAGTGATGAACCTGTAAAAAAGAAAAAAAAAACATATTAGTAAGTAAGATACGTAACCAAGGGTAACTCCAATGCTTGCTCAGGAGCCTAAACACGATTTTAGAAAAAGGTGAAGGGTGCTGCCATATTGGGGAGCTGGGCTGCTCTCGTAGCACAGGAAAGTGTTGATGACTTCCTTCCTTAACAACCTAGTCAAACTAGTTTCTCCAAGAGTTGTAAAACGGTGTATACTGGGAATCAAACTGGACAACCCGTATGACTGCAGAAGCATATATACAAATGCAATTACTTGTAATTGCTTGAAATGGGCCTTTTTTGCATTGCAAATGTTTTTCTTAAGACAATATTAGGATTTGAGGAATATTCAAAACAAATGTTTGTTATACATTTTGTATTTAAAAATTACCGAATACACCAAAAATTTTTGAATTCACAATAGTTTTCCTGCGCTGTACGCTTCACCGTAATATCTGACCATGAGGAGTGTGCTGTGAAACATCTTTGAAATGTGAGGAGGCCGTTTTTAAAGAGGGGCCTTCCTTAGTATGCGCGCAAATGAAGCAAAATTCGAGAAATCGGTTAGTTCAGACATTTTTGCTGCTCCCTTGAATGCCGAAATAATGAGAATTGATCACATTCAGCATTAAAGTTATGGCTCATTTCTCGGTGCATTAAAAGCACCCACCATATTTAGAAGCTTTCAACAAAAAATTCGGTATATCAGATACACTTCAATTTATCTAGGTTAGGGCAATAGCACTTGAGTACACATGCTTCCGCGACCATGGCAAAACGCTCTGTGCCAGAAAGAAAACTTATGCTAATAACAGTAAAAAAAGAAGCAACACTCAGACCTGAAAGTACTGCCACATAGTGAGAGCAGTGACACTTTATTATTACTCAAATCCTAGAAAGGCTTCATATTCAGACCTGCCATTAAAAAAAGCATGCAAATTTCTCGCGTCAGCACAGAGGCATCTTCATCGTACTCATAATCACTGCGCTAATCATCTCTGGGCTAGAGCGCTCTGACACATGCGGCAAAGCTCACCCAGGAAGTGGGGAGGACATAAGCAGTAGCCACCAATCAATGTTGCAAATTGCAACTGGAAAAGTTGGTCGTCTTCCCCCGGTTTGTCTTGGCAGTGTGGAAAAAAGAACGAGCAAAGATGTCGCCATGTTTTGGCATCTAGTATTAATTATGCTCTATGTGCCTGTGAAGCGACCATAGCTATTGAAATTCATGAATGAAGCAATTATGAAGAATGCCTGATTTCAGAGGCACAAGAACAGTCTGATCAAGGACCATACTGTGGCTAATGAGATTTTGGCCACAAAATGATAAGGTGTAATAACCAATTTCTGCAAGCCATTCTCAGGAAAGAAAGCCTGCGGCCACTGGAAACATGATGGCAGTGGAAAAAAACTGAGAATACTTGGCCGTTGCAGGATTAGATAATCAGTAGCTGGGAATCTTTCTTATGAAAATGGCAACAGTGCAAGCGGTCGGATCTGGTGAAACAGTGAAATTTATGGAATCCAGGTCTGCTACCAGCAGCAAGTGTTTTGTACTGTTTAATTTGTTATTTGCATAATCACATAGTCACATTCATAAACACACATACACAAATAGAAAAAAAAAAAAACCACAATGATACTTTGTTTGACATCCGAGGCCGCTGGCTCCCTTTGTACGTATTTCATTACGAGCCCCTCAAATTCCTTACATTTGTTAGTAAATTATCCAAATGAGGGCCTTGAAATTGGTAAAAGTGATGTCAAAGGTAGATTAAGAGAATTTCCACACAGCTCCCACTTTATTACTCATGGTAACATAGGACGTTCCACATTGTGTGCCATGGATGAGTGCGGCACAGACAAACTCTCCGAAGGATGGGTTACACACAAAATAAATACCCAAGAAAAAGGATACTCAGTAGCTGTTGGCATATAAGGATTCATCAGATGAGAAAAAGAAGCAAAATTCAAAGGTTGTGAGTTCAGATCCCACCAGCTGCATGTTTTCTTCAATTTGCTAGTCACTTTTAGCCACAATTATGTTTTTTCACTTTTGTAAACACCAAAAAAGCATCCTACTTTCCTTGGTATCATGGCTGTTGGTTCCATTTGCTTGCATCTCATACTGAGTCCCTCATTCTCCCTACATTTGTTAATATGTAGGGTGAGGCTTACAGAGATCTCGACAGATGAGCCTTGAAATAAAGTATCACCCAATTCAAAGCTTATATTCATTGCTCATCAACATGGCAACTAAGAAGAAGCTTACATGACAAAAAAAATCAGCTGACAGTGTAGCTTAGCAAAAGGTTAGAAATCCTGTGGAAATGCGTGCCTTCTAATCTATCCAACTGGAAGAGATAAAGTGCAATAACATCGCATAAGATCATAAGGATATTTGAAATATTCACTTTACAGGTGAAATCACCAACTCATCAACTGCATAGCTCCAATCATAATCTCCAAACCCATCCACTCCAGAACTGCACCACTGATAGATATGACAAATACGTAAACACAATTGTGCACAAGAAACAGCAACTGCGACTCCACATCTTAAAAGAAGCCTGCCCACATCATTGGCAACCATGCTTCAACACAAATTTTCTTGTTCCTTCAGACTATGGAACCAAGATATGCAATTATGATTGCTTCTTCCTCTAATACACAGTTCAGCAAACATGACTCACAAGTAACAATGGAAGCCAGTTGAAAAGACTCTGTGGATGTGAGGAGACACAGAACAGGGTTTTATCCTCAAGCAGACCAACCTCGCTAGTGTATCTTAGACGCATGCAAATACTCATGAGCAGGGTGCATGGCAGTGAGGCGAGCAGGCAAGTCACAATGACTTGGTAGTCAGGAATCCATTGAATGGCACACGGGGCACTTGGGCTGCATCGAAAACGAAAACCTGAACAAAATTACAATCACCTCTAGAAAAATTTCTCTACTACACACATTTTTTCACATGCATTAGGCACAAATTCCAGAAAATTGTGGAGAATGCATAGTGAAAATTTAAGTAAAATCAGAAAAGGTTGGAAAATCCTCAAGGTTTGCTTTTAGAAGTGGAGCTTGAGTGGCTGCCAAAAGTTTTGTGAAATATCCTTTGCTGTATTTTCTAGATGGGAGTAAAAGAGCAAGCTTTTCTAAATTCGAAGAATGTGCTGAATCTTTGCAAAAACAAATAAATCACTGCCAGCTACAGCCACAAACATCAAGAAGCATCTGCGAGAGCGCACTGCAGTGGATTTTGCACACAATGACAGAAAGGGTTACTAATAGCTCTCTGCATTCCACACGCACATCTTAGACAGTTGCAACTCCTTTATACGGTACATACACGAACCAGATTGCATTTTTTTAGCTGAGGCAGCTGAATTATTACACAGAAGCCCTACACTTTTGAAGGAAGGCCTATTTTTCGAGAACATTGGTGTTAAAAGCCAGAGCTCAAGCTCATTATCCCATTTTGCCAATGATAACAGTTAGGTCATGCTTAGGATAAGTGCCCTCCTTTCTTGAGTCATCAGTGCACGCTGAATGATTTTTCGATCCTGGCACAATGGCCTCTCTTGTGGCATTTCGCAAAACACTTTGTAAAATATATTGCTTATATGTTAGTATAAGGAAGAATGTCTATCGCTGCACAACTTCCAATCATGTTCATGATAGTAGCACAATAGACCACGAATTTTTAAAAAGAACTCACAGATGGCTGGGCACACAACCTGGAACACTTACGTGCAATGACCGACTACTTTTCTATAGGTCAACTGTGTTTGTCATTGAAGAGAGGTATTTTGTTGTTGGTGTTGTGACCGGGATGACTCCCTTGGCTGTCAATAAGGCGGTCGGAGCGGCCACAAGGGGCGGGAGGGACCGTGCAGACAAGACGCTGAGGATCCGTGTTGCGCTGGAGAAAAAGAGGGAGCACAAAGAATTATGTTTCTGATGGCCGAGCAGAGATGACCGCCTGGAGGGCTGCGTGTTCTCTGCGGCCCTTTTGAAGCTTTCGGCGGGACCACTGTGTTTCCTGCGAACTGCTGTGTGCCTGTGTCGGCGTTACTGTGACAGTTCGGTGACTATGTCAGACCTTTGGAAGGAGCCGTGCCTATGTGTTTTATACTTTTTTTGTTAATGTATTTCTCTCTCACTCTCCAAATGGGCTACGCACCCACAATATTGTACAGTTGTTTGCAGCAGTCTTTTTCCAGAAATAAACAAATATAGTTGGGCATTGAGTCTCTTCCTCGAAGCCTCGGGCAGCATACGGAAGGCCCAGCTCCTTGTAGCTTCAATCCCGAACTACCGCACGAGCACAAAATTGATCACAGGATGGAAACATAAGCATGACACCAGACCACAGCAAAGGCACTGGAGAAGAAAAACAAGAGGGTTATCACAACAGCCTGTTATTGAGAAATACCTCCAACTCAGAAAATTAAGCAATTTCCGAATGTTTTATGGTTCCCACTGTCAATAAATATGTCAAGTTGCAAATACCAGTTTCGCATTCTAAGGAAGTATTGTACAATGGAAGCTCCTAGCGTTTCTCACATTATTCATACTCTAGGCATCCCTGCATTCATTGGCTTTAAAAAGCACAGAGCACAGTAAAATGATGGCTCAAAAATTATGTATAGAATGGTGCATCTCAAAGTGAAATGCGTTTACGATAACGATTTCAGAGGCACAAAGACAGAGTCTGAACAACGATCACACATGAGAGGACAAGAAGTTTACATGACAAAAAGAAAGCTGACATTTTAACTTAAATCTTGTGGCACTATGTGCCCTTCAATCTGTTTAGTCGACAAAAAATGAAGTGCATTAATATTTCATAAAAGTAAAACAACCATGAGGATATCTGAAAGAATCACTTTACACATGAAAGTACAAGCTTTTTAAAACCATAATCTCCAAAGCCAATCATTTCACAATTTCAATATTGATAGATATCACAGATATGTGCACAAGTGTGCCCAACGAGTAGTAATTGCGACTCGTTTTAAAAATGTCTAACCACGTTGTTGGGAATAACACCTATGTCTTTTTTTTTTTTTTGATTTTTTTTCCCTTTAAATTACTGAACCAGGAAGCAACTCTTGAGAGGTACTTTGTGCAAAACGTAGTCTAGTAAAGGAGACTCACAAGTAACAAACATGAGCCAGTTGGTAAGACAAGCTGCACTGAATATAAGTGGGCTGTGAGGACACACAGAACAGGGCCTTTTTCTAGTACTATATTAAATGCACAAAAATACTGATTTACCAGTCATTTCCCGCGACTTGGATGCGAAATACGCCCTGAAGTCACCTTTCAGAAGCAGAGTGCTTTTTAATGCATTTAAAACCAAGTGCTACCTTGAGTTCCATCTGTTAATGGCAGCACAGATGCTGCTGGAAGCCCACCATGCAAGAATCACACAGGCATGAGAAAAGCACGGCAGTAATACTGGGACACTGAGTCATCAAACCATTCATGAATAAGGATTATCCAAATACTGTGTTCCACAATCTGGTACCCAAAAAGAATCAGTCACTTCTCTGAAATAGTAGCCTTTTCTGTCATAGCATATGTGCCCCCTTCGGTGGCATAGTATGCAGCGGCAAGTAACAAACATTCGAAGTCATAGTTAGAATGCCATGAATAATCTGGAAGAACAGCACTTATTGAGGCATGAATAACACAGAATTATAATAGATAAATGTGCATCATAAAAGAGGCTGGCAAGAGAGCACCATGCACAAAAGTAAGCTTTTTCCTTAAGTTGAGAGGAATGCTTTTTAATGAACTCAAAGCTTATCTCTTGAAAGAGACTTAATTCACAGCGTGGATGCTCTCACTTAGGGATTATATTCATTGCATCTGTGCTGGCTGATACACTAAGCTAGGATCAAAGACAACTCAGCTGTGAAACAAGAAATTTCTACTATGAGCGTGGGACCATCTATCAAGATAGCAAGCTGCAGAATAATTATAGTAAAAAAAAAGGCACAGTTGGAATCGTAACCAGCAAAATGCCTAGGGATTTTTCGAGCCATTGCATGACCTTTCGTCGCATTTGCTGCCCAAAAATGTACAAACACCAGCACATCATGGACTGTCTATCACACCAGAAAATTCCCAGTAAACTGCTGAAGAATGCACCGTGAAAACTTCAGAATGACGTGAAGAGGTAGACAAAGCCCCACAGCCTGCCTTTAAAGGTGGCGATAAAGTGTCTGCCATATTTCTTTGTGGGATATTTCTTTTGTTGCCTTCGTTAGTTGGCATAAAAAAAGATTTTTTTCCAAAGCACAGAATGCTGAATGTGCCCAAAGCAATTAAATCACTGCTGGCTAGCACCCACACATTTCGAGAAGCAGCTGCTAGATGGCCGTGTACAGAATTGTGTACAAAATGGCAGAATGGGTTATAAGCCCTCTGCGTTCTGCACATATATCTTGCACACTTGCAAGCCACATGGATTGCTTCTTTTCTAAGTTGAGGCAGCTGAATTCTTTAATAGGAGCACTGTATCCTTGAGCTAAGCCCTATTTCTTGATAAGAATGGTTTTTGTAAAAAGCCAAGGTTAAAGCTCGTTCCCCGTTTTTGCCGGTGCTCAAACTGGATGATGCTTAGGATTAGCGGTCTCCTCTCCCAGTGCCTTCTTTTATACACTGAGGTACCCTGAATAATTTCACACCTGCTTCTGACAGCCCCTCCTTTAGCATTAGCAAGTTGCATCAAAAAAAAAAAAATTGGCTCGATAACCACGGACAATGAATGCAGCAAATGAAAACAGGGTGCTCTCGCTGGCAATCAACAGTCAACACTGACAGTAGCAATTGGAAAACAAGCAATGCTCTGCTGCTTTTGCATGATCAATGGTGGAACTAGCTATGTACGCAAAATAGTTCACTTTCTTCTAGGCAGCTGCCACAACTAAATATATGTCAGTTATGTCTGCCTATGGCAGCATGCACTGAACTAGTGCTTCAAATAATGCTCTAGTTGAAATCTTTTAAAGACGAAAACTTAGTCATGGCAAAAATAAATCTTTAGAAGAAAGTTAAGCTGTATTCCATTAAAAAAAGCATATTTTACTGTAGTAATTTTCAAGTCTAGAGATACATGGGAACCAAAGGTTTCTCCACTGCTCATGGATTTCTATACAAACCAGCTAATACTCCCTTCAGTCTGGCGAGCATGTCATTGCTGCTGCCTCAGACTAACAATGGTAGCACTAAACTAGCAAGGTCATCCGAGTAACCCCTACTGCACCTGAGCAGCCGTGTATGTAGCGCTTGCAATGGGTGGTTGCACGTACAGAACAGGCCTTTGACATCATGGGTGGTTCTTACTAACTTACGGATTACGGACAAGCTTGAATACAGACCATCACCCAGAACTAGTGTACAATGTGCACATCAACAAGCGTGAAATCCTATCTCGTTAAACACAGGAATGTGTGCGCGCATTAGAAGAGCTTATGCAAGAAGCGTAGTATGGACACAGACTGATCCAAGAATTTTTTTGTGCCAGTAAAGATGTACCAAACGTTCCGAAGAAAAACACAATAACCCAAAGAAGCGTGCCCCATAGTTTAGGGCATTGTGATGAAGTCCTCTGAACTCGCTTCTGTTCTACAGAAGGCCTTGCACATGCTGTGCAATGAGTGGCAGGCTCTTAGTAAAACAGCGGGATTTAGAATAGTATGACCCTATCACTATGGAGGGGGCCAGTGCACATGCCCAGAATGAAAGCTGCACCCCTTACCATTTCAGCCCAGCATTCCTTGCATATGCACTGTTGCCTCACATTTACCTTATCTCTCTCAGGGATAAGGTATCCCATTTCTAAAGCTCGGCAATTCCAAAAGAAGAGTAGTGCTAGTGCCCCTAAACAAAGCAACAACCGAAGAAGTGTCCATTGTGGAGACTGACACAGCCTGCTCCTATCCCCAGGAATATTTATGGATTTCAATTTACATATTAACACTAATTTTACAGATAATGATTTCCAAGCTATAGCCAGCCTATGGGAGGGTGGTTATTTAAAGCCATGTTTTCAATAGGAATTTTAACAAAACACCACTGTAAATCTACATAAAAAAAAAGATTTGTCCGTAGGTGCTAACATCAACGGCAAACATATCAAGCCTGACAGCATCGACATCGACTGTGTGAAGCCTTCCATTTTGAAAAATGACATGCGTGCTTTCGGGAGGTGGCACGATATGTCCACTTCTACAACCGCAAAACTATGGTGATCAACTGACCCTGAAACTTTCACCTGAAAAAAATTTCAGAAGGTACTGGCTATCACATGCGGTAAAGGTAACCCAGAAGAAAATTGCCAGTGTGGAATAAATTATTTCAGAAACGAGCATTAATGTCTCCCTTATATCTTTAAATAGGAGATAACATAATCATGCAGCATAATCTATAAAACTAATGCAGTTGCATATATGCTGCAGGAATGCCGTTATCTTCTGCGACATTTTTTCCACCTCTGCACGACAAAAGCTATAATACCTGTGGAAACAAAACAATACGAGATGTTTATAGCAATGAGCCATATTAGAGGCAGCTCTGGGTAATTTAACTACCAGGGAGTTCTTTAAAACCCACCAATAGAAGGGCTGATTCGGAGGGGTCAAGCAAAAACATGACCAGACCGGTCAAACTAGGTACCTATCTTTTTATACAGAAACATTAGACTAGACAAATAACAAGAAATAACCATCTTCAAACAAGATGAAGATGAACACAAACTAGTAACAGTCATCGGGCCGTAGCAAAGTGAAGTCGATGTGGATGCTTCCGGTCGAGTGGGTTCAGAGTGCAAGGAACACCAGGTGTCCACAGGCGCTCGCGTCAGGCCAGCAGGCAGCTAGGCAGCGGGAAAGGCTCCTGAGGCGAGAGGTCTCGGATTCCCATCAAGTGGAAGAAAAGCCATATTTCGAGGTGCGTCTATCCAGCGCACCCAGCACGATGCCCAACGTACGTTCTGGCTGTGTGCTCCAGTCAAGGAGCCCAACAGGAATTGGCCACTTCCAGGTCTGGTCACCCGGGTAGGTCAGGCGGGACGCGATCAGCTGCAGCTCCGTGGCCACCCGTCCTACAGCAATGTTGCTCCACTCTTCTCTCGCTTGCATGTCACTCAGTTCTCTCCTGCACGCACCCCATACTTCCATCGTCTTCTTCCTCGCTTCTCCCTCGTACTCAGAGTTGCAGACTGCGTGTGGCGCTAGCTCTTCACAATAACCTTTGTGCCCTTTACATGCACCCACAGTGCATGTTGTTCCCCTGAATGGCAGATTGGCAAACTTGTGAGGTAGAAAGAAAGGGTTTCAGGCTTCACTGTGTGGTGGCGCCGCAGTGTCGGTGCCCAGGAGAAAAATGATAAGATTTCGAGGACGCGTACCACCAAATGTTGCAAGTAATAAACCCTGGCAATGACCTCAGCTTTTAACCAGGCACCAGCAGGAATCCCAGTGGAAAAAGTCCAAAGAAAAAACCAAATGTGTTTTAAATGCTGTAGTCTAAAATTCCCGTAACTGGGTCTCAAAATCGCTCTTTATCACCATTCTTCCTTTCAAGAGCCTGGAAATTGAAGAAATAAAAAGGAAATTGGACAAGAATGGAATTTTTGTTTTACTCTGCCCCCTAACTATAGAAAGATTTCCTATCGCTGAATTTCACTCAAACTATCAACAGTGGAAATATGAACCAAAAGGAACATCAGTGGTAAAAATGCATGCATTATGTTATGCAAACCGCTAGTTCATGATCAGGGTGCAATGAACCATCACCGCCGTCCTTTATCTTGCCTCTTTCTTAGCAGCGTCCGAACGGAGCGAGACGCATTGACGGCGATCAGTCCTTGAGACAATCGAGCGCCATACCGATACATCAGCATTTTGGCACTAGCATATAAGTTAAGGATATATCTGAGCAGGTGCAGGCGGTTGACTAGGAAGTAAACATTTTGAAACAATGATGACTGCCCCCCAACAAAGTCCGGTGGCTCGAGCCATCAGACAGCAAAAAGGAAATGCGAACTGGTACCTATAATGTGTCCCCAAATAATACGAATATGAATTTGATGAGCTGATGGTATTGCCTTCAATTTTATGAAGTGACGCTAACACATAAATAATATTTGCAAGTATGACTCCCTTAGTGGCCTGTGCAATGTGATTTGAGTGACGACCTGTGCAAACAATGAAGATTCTGTCTACTCCCCTTTACCCCCATCCATGGCCATGAGCATTCCTATTTAATATAGGAAGTTCAAATCAAATCAATCCTGCAATCAGCTAGGCGCGAGCAGATGACACGTGCTGTTGCGAGCGATTATGTCAGCACAGCTCCCTCCGCTGTTGTCACTTCATTCGCGACACAATGTTCGTGCGCTTTCGTGCACGGACACGACAAAGCCGGTACACGAAAAAGTCTGACTTCTCAATAAAGCGCCTATCTTGCAACTGTTCAAAACGATCCGTTCACTTATGCGTGCATCGGGACTTGAATTCGAATGGCTACTCATTTTGTAAACACCACGACAAAGATAACCTCTTTTACAGCTGACCGTTTTTAGAGCCCTCGGCGCTGTCCTGACGAGTGCACAACAATAATTAAAGGGGACGCTCCTTGTGTCGCGTCAAAATGACAGGTGCCGAGCCGTCCACAGCAGTCCACGTGCGCATGACTGACTCAGTCAGTGCAAAAAACGAGCACTTCCCGACGTTGCTATCCTGGCTAAGGTTGCTGCTTGAACCGTGCATAACCGTGCCCGTGTACTCATGTTGATGTTTACCCATGCCCATGCTTGAATTGACGAGATCTAATACACAAACTATGAATTGCTGTACTCAAATCAATCAAGATTGTCGCCTTTGTCGATGCCTACTGCGCTGGTGCTGCATTGGCTGGCTGGAGCTGAAGAGGCTGAATGTTAAGCTAAAGTAAAAGCACGACCTACGTGAGTAAAAGCAACAGAGCTGTGCGCCTCTCCCGTCAGAGCTTGATGAAAAATCAAACGCGCCCAAATTAACAACTGAGCAGGTATTTCTGTAGTGTACGATGTAAGGATACACCTAAAACTCCTCTGATGTACACTGCCGCTGGCGCCGACTAACGACTGCCAGGTAAAACTTGCGCGGAAACGTGTTGAGGGCGAACACGGCGTGGTTTGCAACGTCGTCTGCTAGCGCGCTGAAGCTGCGTCGTCTGCTTCACCTGACTACGGTCGGTCTAGAGGCACGCGCGCTGCTGCATTAAGTCTGACTGTGACCTGACGCACCTTAATGGTGGGAGAATGTCTCCTGTTGTGACACAAAGCAGCTCCTATGCAATATTCTGATTGGGCCTGCGCTCATGGCATCCTCTCTGGAGCCTCCCCGATACCGAAACAGAAGGCTTTCCCAAGATCAATACCGAACCACGCTCTCAACTTCCTGCCCGCCATAGGGCACGAAGTTGGGCAGAGCGCTGATAAATATACCGTAGCAACTGAGCAGAAATGATATTAGTCATAAAGGTAAACTTCTTCGGTATTCTGCTGCTTCTAGTACAATGTCCATTAACCGGCAACACAGCATTACATACATGCACTGGAAACACTTTAAGGAGCAATTAAAAAAAAAATCGCTAACTATAGGAAGAATAATTTTTGTAGTTCTTCTGATGCAATTGTTTTTCTTTTATGTGATCAAGTGGGCCAGTATATCCGTCCTACTGCCGCTGTCCAAACCAGCATCAATATTGAACTGTGCAATATATATCCCACCGTTAATTCCCTGCTGGTATTTCCCCCGGCTTGGTAGGCCAATTGCTTGACCATATGGTTATACTAATTTGCAGGAAACATTTCGGTTACTACAGTGTCAGTAGCTGCACCAAAACTGCCCAAATTATACCTTTTTTTTTTTTTATTTACTTCATGTACAGAATTGGTGGAGGAGCTGTGGAAACTCCTCGGAGAAGATGGAAAATGTTCCTGCGAGAGCTGCGTCGCATTTCAACCTTCGAGCGTTTTGTTTTTGCTATTGTATTCAAAGCAAAATAAGGATGCACTCGCCTCTTTGAACATGCGATCGCCATCAGTGAGCATATATGTAAGAAATTCATGCTTGTTTATTCCACGAACGAGCGCATTAAAATTCCGCGTTGTTCTATGTTTGAAGTTGACTCCATCGGCTCTCTTTATTTTTCATATAATGTTCCTTTACTTCATACTCCCTTTATGAACCGTTCCCGCCGTACGCGTTTACATTTAAGGCTAAAGGCTTATAATGCCTCATACTCATGGCCTTCGGTCCAACTATAGGTGTCAGTCCAGAAAGCCACGCCGGGCACGTGAGAAACATCCTACTTGTCAAGAGCGTCATGCCAACGCTGTTGCCATGGAGACCAGCACCGCTAGATAGTGGTAGATAACGATCGATAATGATATAGTTCATAATAGGGATGATAATCAGAGATGACTGGCTATGATGTCATGGCCGGGTATGACATCATCGTGACGTCTCATACAGCCATGTATAATAACCGGAACTGCCGTCGTAAGACGTCATATCCGGTCATATGACGTCACCAGACGATTCGCAGTTACGTGACACAGTCAGCTGGAAGCTTTCAAATTCAACCTACGATTATTTACTCCACAGGATTCCACTAACTCGCTCATCTTCCTATAAATATCTCAGCGTTCATCTTACCGCAAACTTTTCATGGGCGGCGCATATTGAAAATATAACTGCCGAAGCATCTTTATTATCTCGGCTATCTAAAGCGAAATCTACATGGCGCACCCATTTCTACTGGCGAGCTCGGATACTTAACTTTCATTCGCCCTCAACTATAGTATGCATCTGCAATCTGTTCACCACATCAGGGCTATATAATGAAATCCCTAAGCTATTCAACCCCTTGCAACACGTTGTATTTCCCATGACTACAGCCGTCATTCCAACGTGACTACGTTTTCTGCACGTATCGCTCACAATCACGTAGGAATATAGTGCTTATTTGCTTAATGCACAAGCTAACCTCAGTTATCATGCGTCAACAGTGCACATACAAGATCGACTCACACATCGCATAGCCTGGTTGCCATTTTTTGACCACCACTTGCTAATGCCAAAAGAGATGCTGTTAATTGTGCGTGGCAGCTTGCGTAAAATCATTGAGGGTGCCATATGACTCGGCACTGGAAAGAAGCCCGCCTTCTTTGAGCATGATCCAGCTGTTATAACCGGCAAAATGGAATAACGATCGAGCTTTCGACTTGGCAATTTTTTACAGAGGCGTTCTTCTAAAGAAACTAAAGCCCACCTGAAGGGTGCAGCGCTCCTGTTAAAGAATGTACGTGCATCAGCGAAGGTAGCGCTTCCTTGGCGCCTGTGTTGTTGAGTGCCTATAGGTCCAAGGCAGCGTGAGATACGCATTGTTGCGTGGATGTGTGTGCGTGGTCTTGTGCCGCGAGTCTTCTCCAAAGACCGCATAAGGCTAGTCGTCTTGTATTGCCCCGGATGAACTAAATGCGATTTAAGCATTGATTCAATGGCTGGTGCATGGCCGCGCCACGAAGCCCTTCGTACGTTGCTCACATGCAGATTTGTTACATACCGCGCGCTTACATGTAAATCGGCTTCGAAATGCGATTTATTCCCGTCTATGAGGGAATGCAAGCCTTGTAATTCGGCAAGATCCCGTCTTAGGTACGACTGTATTACTTAAGCCGTCCGGTAAAGAAAAGACCTGCACCTAAAAAAAAAAAAAAAAATGCGAACCGTCTGCAGCTGTGCTTCAAATCCAAAAGCTAATGCATTACTTTTCTGAGCTCCTCAACTGTGTGCAGACCCTTTCCGCTGTGCATACAGTGAAAATGATTTGTGCATTTTGCAAAAGTGCGGAGACTAAGAGCAGTTGGCTGCTTTCAGGACGACGTGTTCTGTTCTACAGTACTAGAAAGTAGGAAGTTTATGTGCGGCTTCTGCAAACTTTGAAGTGAGTTCTGTTGTTGGAACTCTAATGAAGCAGCTGTGATTGACGTTTGGTTATGTGCAAAGCACAAAGTTCTTTACTCGTTCGCTTTCATGAGTGACATGCACGCCCTTTTTTATTTGATCTTGGAAAGCAATTCCAAAGTTTGGAGATCGCCCACACTACCATCAAAGGAAGTGACCTGCGGCTTTTAGCTTTTGCAGCTGTTCTAAGATTAATACAGTATGAAACATTGTTTTGGTATGCTACTTTTTCGTTAAATGACAGCCATGTGGCACTTTTCAAAACAATTCTGTTTGCGTCATGCCCAGGTGGAGATTGTAGTCGCCATCTGCTGCCTCTGGCAGCATTCACAAGTTTTTTTTCGTTAGTTTGGTCACTAAACAAAGCTTTGCTGCTCTTTGGGGTTCAACTTCAATATGCAAGTTTTTTCTTTTTTTTTTTTTTCAAACAAAGCAAGTGGTAAAAGATTGATAATTTATTGCTACAATATATTAATGCGTTTATCTCCACCACCAGCCCAAAGTGCAATGTCTGGTGAAGGTATATGTCTAATACTGATCAGTTAAGCGAGGCAAAATGCATAAAACAAAGTCAATGACTGTTTCACATAGAGGAATAGAGGAGAGGTAATTCATTTGTAGCCAATGTGCACGAAGCAAGAAAGTTACTAACATTGGCATGTTTTAACCTTGATAGCATATTCTTTTGCGGCATACTTGCTGCCCATGCAGCCATAAGGGAGCTGCACGAGTTGCTACTGTTACCACATGGACAAACTGTCCCGATGAACTAGAATACTGGCAGGGGTTGTTCACAATCACTATACTATTTGGCTTTGCTGTGCCTTAGTTGTATAGTCTTTCCCCCTAGCAATAGCAGCACACGTTCACTGCTAGTGCAGTCGTCAGCACACGTTTACAATGCTGGAGAGGTGTGCTGCGGAGCAAACGAAGTGAAATTTTTTCTGGGCTGCTATATTGGTGGTAAAGTGCAGTCGTCATTGCAACTAATATGCCTACGCACCTTCATTATAGCACCATCATTGTTCCTACAATCGGGCCCCTGCTCAAAAATTTCACTTTCTTTGTGCGACAGGTCGGTGTACGAGCACTCCAGACAGACTTGCTTACGTCTGTACATCAAAAGTCACTGGTTTGCCTCATGCACCTTGCAGCACCGACTTTGTGCCATTGAACTTCTAGCTACTTCCTAGAATAAATTAAATCATCAACTGCAGTGCACTGATAGTTTAGTCAACAGATGCACTAGTCAATGCTAGCATGCTGCCACCAGTGAAGACTGAATCAAAAAGTGTGAAGTAGGACTGAGCTCATTTCAAACCTTTATTTTAAATGTAAATTCTTTCAGTTCCATCATGTAATCAGTTAAAGGACAAGAAGCAAAACGTTTTTCAATGCACACTGTATTATGAACAAAAGTGTTTCTTTGACACAAACCGCCAGTGGTTAATAAAGCCATTGGGAGTTGTCTAGCTGTGTCAGCGTGGGGAAGAGCTAGACTTTTTTCTATGGCTACAGTGGAGTATATGATAGGCTTTCCCGTTTTTGCTCCTCAACTAATGTTACGGGGCGGCAAGCAGATGAACACAGAGAACAGAGTGATGATGAATGATGACCGTGAGAGTTTAATGAATCGCGGCAGGCCTAGTGCGACCACTCTTGCTTGCACCACTACTCACTTCTTCCTCGCCCGTAGCAATTTATGGCGGTGCTGAAGTAAAGCTTACAGTGGCCTATTTCTGGTTATATGTATACATCCCTAAGTCAGAATAAAATTTCAGAAGAAGCTCAAACTGCAGTAGAAAAAACTTTTATAAAGAAACATATTATTCCTGCACAAACCAAAAAAGACTAAACCTACACGCAGTCTGCCTTCTCTTCATTTACATGTGCAGCTTCACATGATCAACATGTAATCGACTGGAAGTGTCACATGGTTAATTGCAGCATCCACAATTACTGCAGTGACAACTCGTATCCCGGAAGGACTTTCAAGAACTGCTGACGTGCTTTCAATACCGTTTCTAGATGAACCACTGGGCCTATAGCTGCCCAACAGTTACACTGACGGTGACATAGCTCAATCCAAGAATGTGTGCTCTGAAACAATGTTGGAATTCTTTCCCCCGGACAGCATCGAAATCCTCTGCCAACAGGCCACTCTCTCTTGCCTCCACTGCCACCTCCATCCCCTCTACGAGGAATGGCTAAGGAAGTGAGGAACAGGATGAATTGAGCAGTAGCTATGCAATGAGCAGCAGCAGAGCTGATCGAAAGGGCAAAGGTATACTCAACACATAGAGTCACAGTTAATGCCTTTATGGACGCAAGATGTCTCAGCACTGACATAAAGAGATCCTTCTTGAGGATCGAATTAGAATGCAGATCTGGAAATTTCAGGAGTCACTCAAAAATAATTACTGAGGTTGCTTTCACGAGCTGCTGCCGATGCCATGTTTGAAATAGCATCACTGTGCTCCTGCATAGGGATAGATAAACTTAGATGTGCAGAGCGACAGTGTTTGGAAGTGAACATGCTCTTGGTCCTCAATGTCTAGTCGCCCTGTCAACCATTCTGAGCAAATCCATAAACTCACCCGAAGCATGTCAGCACACCTACGACATCAAACAAAAAGCTCTGGCACCGCTAGACGGTCACCCATCAGGACAGAGGTGCAAGCGTCCCATATTTAAAAAAAAATTACACAGATGCAAAAAATGCCCAGTGGCCTTACTCTGCTTTTACGGTGGCCACCATGCGGGTGCTTCTCGTGGCAGCCGGTACATGAAGCCGGTTATTTCTAAACAAGATCAATTAGGAACATGTATTGACAGCATAAATACTAGATAAAAGCTTGCCAACCTCATGATTTACACAAGGATGTGAATTCTACAATAAGGAAGTACACATTACAATCCTTGAATACACCCAATATACTCCCAGAGTACGCTGTACGCCTCTCATACCTCAAACACCTCTCTCTGCAGAACAAATTCACTAACCAATAACCATGTGCTGAATAATACAGCCACAAACAAACAAATGTGGCCATGATTAAAAACAGAAAATATAAATTTTTACTTAGGAAAATTCACTCGCAATAATTTTAGTGATAAATATACAAATTCAATGCCACTGAGCATTTCATGTCAGTTGAAATGGCAGAGAAAGGACCCTAGACGACAATGATGTAAAATGAGACCAGCCACATTTATTGAATATTTATACATTAGTGGCATTTCAATAGCTTTACATAGCTCCCTTTACGAAAAGAATGAAACTGATCCCAGGGGAATACAAAAACAATGAAGCACATACTTTTCTACGGCTAAAAGGTCAGCCGGACAAGGTAAGACATGCATCACAATTCTCAAGAATTAAACATACTGCATCATATCAACTAGATGGAAATAGGCAACACTAATTTGGAGACCACCAACACAAACAGAAAAAAAAAGCTGTAAATTCACATCACTCACTGTAATACGAAAAAGCACATACTGATGGCAACTGAGGAACAGCAAGCCTTTTTTTGTAAGGATTAACTTCCGAGATTCAACATGCAGATGTCATAACCACTGCTTGCACTTCAGAAAAAAAAAAAAAAAATGGCTAAGACAGTACAGCAAAAACAATTTGTGAATAATGTAAAACCATGGCATAAAAGCACGCACATTTGTGGTCAATATACTTCATCTGCACCACTGTTCTTGAGCAGAGAACTAATGCTCTTAACATCAATGCAGAAAGACATCTCGCATATTTTCTACAAATGAGACACGTGCATATGGTACAAAAACACGGTCCTTTTTAAAGTAACTTCCAAGAACTATTGAAAGGAACAAAACTGAACAAAAAACTGCAGCTAAACCAGGTAAAATACAGTGTAAAATGGTTGCCCGATTTTGATGTAGCCGACAAGCTGCCCTGCCCAAGATGCACAGGAGGGCATCTCTCGATTTATAGAGTGCCCTCTGTTGCTGCAAATAAAGTGAACAGGTATAAAGGGGCATGGAACAAGATTATGTGCCTGGAAACTGCAAACCAAAGACAAGATTCAACATAATCTTTGTGGTGGTCGCTTGCAAAGACTTACTGAAGAAGTGATGCATAGCAGAAACTTACGGGGACATTCTTAAAGAGACCTAAGCTGATATGACCACCCCCATCCTTAAAAAGCTTTAACTAGAAAAGAACAATAATAAAAACTAATCTACATTCACTGTGTTCTTTCCTTCTTCCTTTTTGTCATCAGCATGATAAATACTTTTCTTTAACGATGAATACCAACTTAGCCAACCTTTCATGTCAGTATAAATAGGGTCTTGTTTAAAAAGCTATTGTACAGTTCACAAAGTTGATGTCTGCTATGACATGTGTAACCATCATAAGCTTTGAATACTATATACTGATTTTCACATCAATGGACAGACAGAAAGCAGTTAGAGGAAGTTAGTGATAATAAAATATTAGTTAAAATGCACAAGATATGAACACAGGTTAAAAGAAGTCTCTTTGGCTGATAGGGGACATCTCACATTGCTCCAAAATTGTCCAGCAACCTGCACACTTGCCAATATGCTACCAAAACTGTCGCGACTTCATAGGAAAGTTCGTTAGTTCAGGTGATTCTTCTTTTCATGGTAATTCAGGCTTTTTCTGTATGCAAATGTCACAGAGCAAAAATGACATGCAAACGGTTTCTCCTTCTTGTGGCTTCGTACATGATTTTTCAACTCCCAACTGGTCACAAAAGCCATTGGACAAAGGTTGCAGTTGTGGGGCTTCTCACCAGTGTGGTAGCGAATGTGCACAGACAAGTAACCCGCGGTAGAAAACCTCTTGCTGCAATGGGGGCACTGGTATGGCCTCTCGCCTGTGTGAGTGCGAAGGTGACGTTCTAGCTGAACTTTCGTTACAAAAGCCTTGATGCACTGGCTGCACCGAAAGGGGAGCTCTCCAGAGTGTGTCGCCTGGTGGCGCTTGATGTTTGTGAGGATGTCTGTGGCATACTCACACTCAGGGCACAAGAACCGCCCTTTTCCTCCTGATGGTTTCTCTTGAAGCGAGCTGCTTTGGCTGTCATTTGTCACTGCGCCTGCGCGATAAAAGCATAAAATTATGAATAGCACATAATTACAGCTGACCCACCTCACAGAAGGACTAATGAATGATAAGGATTTTCCAAGGGTAATTTCCTATGTTATTGGCACATATGGTGAAGAACTCAGAAAAACAAAATTCGAGACATGGGCCTTGAGGTAAAAGATGATCCGACTTATTGTTAACATGTTTCAAATGCACGATAGTTGCAAAAGAACAGGTATTAAGAAACGCTACAAACCTCAATGCAGTTTAAAAAAATAGCAATCACCATGAACTACACAAGGTCTTTAGCACCTTCTACTCGTAGAAGTATAATACCCACGAAGCATATCAGTGAGCATTACTTTTAGAGGTCAAAAGGCCCCATGGCAGTCCAGGAACTAATCTACGTTCTACAAAGACATCTGACTGACAATTTCAGGATATTCAAGACGGGATATGTAAATACAGTTTCACTCAACACCAGCTGCAATGTTAAAAAAAGCAGAGCAACATTGCTCACGACAAAATTACTAATTTACTTTGGCTTTAACACTTCAACAAAGGTAAGCATACCTAAAACACACAGCATAACAAATAATGTGCACATGCACGCCAAGAAGGAAGGGTGTCAGAAGAATGAAAACGAAATCTACTGAGCTACAGATGCTGTGCATGCTGATCTCAAGTTATATATACCTTGCATGTAACTCCTTAATTACTGCATGTGTGTAATCGTAAAATACACCAAGCATGGGCAGATAAGGATAAAAAAAGCCACGATTTCAAAGCACACCAGCAGATGTACTGTCTGTGAGAATTCTGTTAGCACCATTAAATAACAACAGCACTTGGTACCGCTATACATATAGAGAGAGAAATTCAATGCAACAAGCTTGATTTAGTTAGTAGAGCTATCAATGTAGTGATCTTCAAGCCCACACTATGCTGCATTTGAGATGTGTGTGGACGACTGCACTACACAGCCAACTGATCACTAAATCTTATAATGCAATACAGCAGTTGTTAAGAAAAGAAATGATATATTAGTGACAACTGCACGAACAGTGCCAAGTAACATCAGTTGTAGGCACAGGCAAGACAGACATCACTGCAACACAGAACACTCAAGCATCCTACCTTACCCATTACAACCCTTCCAACCACTTTAGTGGCAAAGTACTGAGGTACCAGCCACAAAAACTGGGGCAGAACGACCAAGGAATGGCAGTATAAAATGGCAGAGAACTATATACAGCTGGAAAAGTTACACAGAAGAATGCAAGATATAGATATGCTCAAGAGACTGGCGACAATTATTGTAAACTGCAAAGGAATAAAGGGAGGGCAAATGTTGACAAAGTAAGTGAATATGCCATGGGCATAACAGGTGATGCGGAGAAACTCTTCAACCAGCTGCCCTTCAGCTATGAGGGAAGGTGAGCAGCAATGCCGCTTTAAAAGAAAAACGTGAGTAGTGATGAACCTGCAAAAAAGAAAAACAAAACAAAAAAAAACATATTAGTAAGCAAAATACGTAACCAAGGGTAACTCCAATGCTTGCTCAGGAGCCTAAACACGATTTTAGAAAAGGGTGAAGGGTGCTGCCATATTGGGGAGCTGGCCTGCTCTCGTAGCACAGGAAAGTGTTGATGACTTCCTTCCTTAACAGCCTAGTCAAACGGTGTATACTGGGAATCAAATCGGACAACCCGTATGACTGCAGAAGCATATATACAAACGCAATTACTTGTAATTGCTTGAAATGGGCCTTTTTTGCATTGCAAATGTTTTTCTTAAGACAATACTAGGATTTGAGGAATATTCAAAGCAAATGTTTGTTATACATTTTGTATTTAAAAATTACCGAATACACCAAAAATCTTTGAATTTTCAATAGTTTTCCTGCACTGTACGCTTCACCGTAATATTTGACGATGAGGAGTGTGCTGTGAAACATCTTTGAAATGTGAGGAGGCCGTTTTTAAAGAGGGGCCTTCCTTAGTACGTGCGCAAATGAAGCAAAATTTGAGAAATCGGTTAGTTCAGACATTTTTGCTGCTCCCTTGAATGCCGAAATAATGTGAATTGATCACATTCAGCATTAAAGTTATGGCTCATTTCTCGGTGCATTAAAAGCACCCACCATATTTAGAAGCTTTCAACAAAAAATTCGGTATATCAGATACACTTCAATTTATCTAGGTTAGGGCAATACCACTCGAGTACACATGCTTCTGCGACCATCGCAAAACGCTCTGTGCCAGAAAGAAAACTTATGCTAATAACAGTAAAAAAAGAAGCAACACTCAGACCTGACAGTACTGCCACATAGTGAGAGCAGTGACACTTTATTATTACTCAAATCCTAGAAAGGGTTCATATTCAGACCTGCCATTAAAAAAAGCATGCAAATTTCTCGCGTCAGCACAGAGGCATCTTCATCGCACTCATAATCACTGCGCTGATCATCTCTGAGCTAGAGCGCTCTGACACATGCGGCAAAGCTCACCCAGGAAGTGGGGAGGACATAAGCAGTAGCCACCAATCAATGTTGCAAATTGCAACTGGAAAAGTTGGTCGTCTTCCCCCGGTTTGTCTTGGCAGTGTGGAAAAAAGAACGAGCAAAGATGTCGCCATGTTTTGGCATCTAGTATTAATTATGCTCTATGTGCCTGTGAAGCGACCATAGCTATTGAAATTCCAGAATGAAGCAATTTGAAGAATACCTGATTTCAGAGGCACAAGAACAGTCTGATCAAGGACCATACTGTGGCTAATGAGATTTTGGCCACAAAATGATAAGGTGTAATAACCAATTTCTGCAAGCCATTCTCAGGAAAGAAAGCCTGCGGCCACTGGAAACATGATGGCAGTGGAAAAAAATTTGAATACTTTGCCGTTGCACGATCAGATAATCAGATAATCATACGCAACTAGCTGGGAATCTTTCTTATGAAAATGGCAACAGTGCAAGCGGTCGGATCTGGTGAAACAGTGAAATTTATGGAATCCAGGTCTGCTACCAGCAGCAAGTGTTTTGTACTGTTTAATTTGTTATTTGCATAATCACATAGTCACATTCATAAACACACACACACACAAATAGAAAAAAAAAAAAAAAAAACCACAATGATACTTTGTTTGACATCCGAGGCCGCTGGCTCCCTTTGTACGTATTTCATTACGAGCCCCTCATATTCCCTACATTTGTTAGTAAATTATCCAAATGAGGGCCTTGAAATTGGTAAAAGTGATGTCAAAGGTAGATTAAGAGAATTTCCACACAGCTCCGACTTTATTACTCACGGTAACATAGGACGTTCCACATTGTGTGCCATGGATGAGTGCAGCACAGACAAACTCTCCGAAGGATGGGTTACACACAAAATAAATACCCAAGAAAAAGGATACTCAGTAGCTGTTGGCATATAAGGATTCGTCAGATGAGAAAAAGAAGCGAAATTCAAAGGTTGTGGTTTCAGATCCCACCAGCTGCATGTTTTCTTCAATTTGATAATCACTTTTAGTGGCGATTATGTTATTTCACTTTTGTCAACACCAAAAAAGCATCCTACTTTCCTTGGCATCATGGACGTTGGTTCCCTTTGCTTGCATCTCATACTGAGTCTCTCATTCTCCCTACATTTGTTAATATGTGGGGTAAGGCTTATAGAGATCTCGACAGATGGGCCTTGAAATAATGTATCACCCAATTCAAAGCTTATCTCATCAGCCTGACAATAGACAAGACGCTTACATGACAAAAAAAATCAGCTGACAGTGTAGCTTAGTAAAAAGTTAGAAATCCTGTGGAAATGCGTGCCTTCTAATCTATCCAACTGGAAGAGATAAAGTGCAGTAACATCGCATAAGATCATAAGGATATTTGAAATATTCACTTTACAGGTGAAATCGCCAACTCATCAACTGCATAGCTCCAATCATAATCTCCAAACCCGTCCACTTCAGAACTGCACCACTGATAGATATGACAGATACGTAAACACAATTGTGCACAAGAAACAGCAACTGCGACTCCACATCTTAAAAGAAGCCTGCCCACATCATTGGCAACCATGCTTCAACACAAATTTTCTTGTTCCTTCAGGCTATGGAACCAAGATATGCAATTATGATTGCTTCTTCCTCTAATACACAGTTCAGCAAACATGACTCACAAGTAACAATGGAAGCCAGTTGAAAAGACTCTGTGGATGTGAGGAGACACAGAACAGGGTTTTATCCTCAAGCAGACCAACCTCGCTAGTGTATCTTAGACGCATGCAAATACTCATGAGCAGGGTGCATGGCAGTGAGGCGAGCAGGCAAGTTACAATGACTTGGTAGTCAGGAATCCATTGAATGGCACACGGGGCACTTGGGCTGCATCGAAAACGCAAACCTGAACAAAATTACAATCACCTCTAGAAAATTTCTCTACTCAGCCACTATTTTTCACATGCATTAGGCACAAATTCCAGAAAATTGTGGAGAATGCATAGTGAAAATTTAAGTAAAATCAGAAAAGGTAGGAAAATCCTCAAGGTTTGCTTTTAAAAGTGGAGCTTGAGTGGCTGCCAAAGGTTTTGTGAAATATCCTTTGCTGTATTTGCTAGGTAGGAGTAAAAGAGCAAGCTTTTCTAAATTCGAAGAATGTGCTGAATCTTTGCAAAAACAAATAAATCACTGCCAGCTACAGCCACAAACTTCAAGAAGCATCTGCGAGAGCGCACTGCAGTAGATTTTGCACACAATGACAGAACGGGTTACTAATAGCTCTCTGCATTCCACAAGCACATCTTAGACAGTTGCAACTCCTTTCTACGGTACATACACGAACCAGATTGCATTTTTTTAGCTGAGGCAGTTGAATTATTACACAGAAGCCCTACACTTTTCAAGGAAGGCCTATTTATCGAGAACATTGGTGCAAAAAGCCAGAGCTCAAGCTCGTTATCCCATTTTGCCCATGATAACAGTTAGGTCATGCTTAAGATAAGTGCCCTTTTTTCTTGAGTCATTAGTGCACACTGAATGATTTTTCGATCCTACCACAATGGCCTCTCTTCTGGTATTTCGGAAAATACTTTGCAAAATATATTGCTTACATGTTAGTATAAGGAAGCATGCACACATCTATTGCTACACAACTTCCAATCATGTTTGTGATAATAGCACAATAGACCACAAATGTTTAAAAAGAATTCACAGATGGCTGGGCACACAACCTGTAACACTTACGTGCAATGACCGACTACTTTTCTATAGGTCAACTGTGTTTGTCATTGAAGAGAGGTATTTTGTTGGTGTTGTGACCGGGATGACTCCCTTGGCTTTTAATAAGGTGCTCGAAGCGGCCACAAGAGGAGGGAGGGACCGCGCAGAGGCCGCGATGCGTGCGGACAAGACGCCCGGGATCCGCGTTGCGCTGGAAGAAAAGAGGGAGCACAAAGAATTATGTTTTTGATGGCCGAGCAGAGATGACCGCCTGGAGGGCTGCGTGTTCTCCAAGGCACCTCTGAAGCCTTCGGCGGGACCGCTCTGTTTCCTGCGAACTGCTGTGTGCCTGTGTCGGCGTTACAGTGACAGTTCGACGACTATGTCAGACCTTTGGAAGCAGCCGTACCTATGTGTTTTGTACATTTTTGTTAATGTATTTCTCTCTCACTCTCTAAATGGGCTACGCACCCACGATATTGTACAGCTGTTTGCAGCAGTCTCTCTCCAGAAATAAACGGAGATAGTTACGAATTGAGTCTCTTCCTCGAAGCCCCGGGCAGCATACGGAAGGCCCAGCTCCTTGTAGTTTCAATCCCGAACTACCGCTCGAGCACAAAATTGATCACAGGATGGAAACATAAGCATGACGCCAGACCACAGCAAAGGCACTGGAGAAGAAAAACAAGAGGGTTATCACAGTAGCCTGTTACTGAGAAATGCCTCCAATTCAGAAAATTAAGCAATTTCCAAATATTGCATGGTTCCTACAGTCAATAAATATGTCAAGTTGCAAATACCAGTTTCGCATTCTAGGGAAGTATTGCACAATGGAAGCTCCTAGTGTTTCTCACATTATTCATACTCTTGGCATATCTGCATTCATTTGCTTTAAAGCACAGAGCACAGTAAAACGATGGCTCAAAAATTATGTATAGAATGGTGCACCTCAAAGTGAAATGAGTTTACGATAACGATTTCAGAGACACAAAGACAGAGTCTGAGCAACGATCACACATAAGAATTGACAAGAAGTTTACATGACAAAAAAAGCTCACATTTTAGCTTAAATCTTGTGGCACTCTGTGCCCTTCAATCTGTTTAGTCGACAAAAATGAAGTGCATTAATATTTCATAAAAGTATAACAACCATGAGGATATCTGAAAGAATCACTTTACAGGTGAAAGTACCAGCTTTTTAACACCATAATCGCCAAAGCCAATCATTTCACAATTGCAATATTGATAGATATCACAGATATGTAGTAACTGCAACTCGTTTTAAAAGCGTCTATCCACGTTGTTGGGAATAACACCTATGTGTTTTTTTGTTTTGCTGTTTTTATTAATACTGAACCAGGAAGCAACTCTTGAGGTACTTTGTGCAAAACGTAGTCTAGTAAAGGAGACTCACAAGTAACAAACATGAGCCAGTTGGTAAGACAAGCTGCACTGAATATGAGTGGGCTGTGAGGACACACAGACAGGGCCTTCTTCTAGTGCTATATTAAATGCACAAAAATACTGATTTAGCAGTCATTTCACTCGACTTGAATGCGAAATACACCCTGAAGCCACCTCTCAGAAACAGTGCGCTTTTTAATGCATTTAGAACCAAGTGCTACCTTGAGTTCCATCCGTTAATGGCAGCACAGATGCTGTTGGAAACCCACCATGCAAGAACCACACAGGCGTGAAAAAAGCACGGCAGTAATACTGGGACACTGAGTCATCAAACCATTCATGAATAACAATTATCCAAATACTGTGTTCCACAGTCTGGTACCCAAAAAGAATCAGTCACTTCAATGAAATAGTAGCCTTTTCTGTCATAGCATATGTGACCCCTTCGGTGGCAAAGTAAGCAGCTGCAAGTAACAAAAATTCGAAGTCATACTTAGAATGCCATGAACAGGGTAAAGAATAATCTGGAAGAACAGCACTTATTGAGGTATGAATAACACAGAATTATAATAGATAAATGTGCATCGTAAAAGAGGCTGGCAAGAGAGCACCATGCACAAAAGTAAGCTTTTTCCTTAAGTTGAGAGGAATGCCTTTTAATGAACTCACGGCTTATCCCTTGAAAAAAAGTTAATTCACAGCGAGGATGTTCTCACTTAGGGATTATATTCATTACATCTGTGCTGGCTAATACACTAAGCTAGGATCAAAGAAAACTCAGCTGTGAAACAGGAAATTTCTACTAAGAGCGTGGGACCACCTATTAAGATAGCAAGCTGCAGACAGATTATAGTAAAAAAAAGGCACAGTTGGAATCGTAACCAGCAAAATGCCGAGGGATTTTTCGAGCCATTGCATGACCTTTCGTCACATTTGCTGCCCAAAAATGTACAAACACCAGCACATCATGGACTGTCTATCATACCAGAAAATTCCCAGTAAACTGCTGGGGAATGCACCGTGAAAACTTCAGAATGACGTGAAGAGGCAGACAAAGCCCCACAGTCTGCCTTTAAAGGTGGCGATAAGGTGTCTGCCATAATTCTTTGTGAGATATTTCTTTTGTTGCCTTCGTTAGTTGGCATAAATAAAGATTTTTTCCAAAGCACAGAATGCTGAATGTGCCCAAAACAATTAAATCACTGCTGGCTAGCGCCCACACATTTCGAGAAGCAGCTGCTAGATGGAAGTGTACAGAATTGTGTACTAAATGGCAGAATGGGTTATAAGCCCTCTGCGTTCTGCACATATATCTTGCACACTTGCAAGGCACATGAACGGCTTCTTTTCTAAGTTGAGGCAGCTGAATTCTTTAATAGGAGCATCGTATCCTTGAGCTAAGCCCTATTTCTTGATAAGAATGCTTTTTGTAAAAAGCCAAGGTTAAAGCTCGTTACCCCATTTTGCCAGTGCTAAAACTGGATAATGCTTAGGATTAGCGGTCTCCTCTCCCAGTGCCTTCTTTTAGTGACTGAGGTACCCTGAATAATTTCACACCTGCTTCTATGACAGCCCCTGCTTTAGCAAGTTGCATAAAAAAAAAAAAAAAAAAAAAAAAAAAGGCTCAACAACCTCAGGCAACGAATGCAGCAAATGAAAACAGGGTGCTCTCACTGGCAATCAACTGTCAACATTGGCAGCAGCAATTGCAAAACAAGCAATGCTCTACTGCTTTTGCATGATCAATGGTGGAACTACCTATGTACACAAAATAGTTCACTTTCTTCTAGGCAGCTGCCACAACTAAAAATATGTAAGTTATGTCTGCCTATGACAGCATGGACGGAACTAGTGCTTCAAATACTGCTCTAGTTGAAATCCTTTGAAGACGAAAACTTAGTTATGCCAAAAATAAACCTTTACAAGAAAATTAAGCTGTAGTCCTTTAAAAAAGCATATTTTACTGTAGTAATTTTCAAGTCTAGAGATACATGGGAAACAAAGGTTTTTCCACTGCTCATGGATTTCTAAACGAAGCAGCTAACACTCCCTTCAGTCTGGCGAGCATGTCATTGCTGCTGCCTCGGAATAACAATTGTAGCACAAAACTAGCGACGTCATCCGAGTAACCCCTACTGCACCTGAGCAGCCGTGTATGTAGCACTCGCAATGGGTGGTTGCACGTACAGAACAGGCCTTTGACATCATGGGTGGTTCTTACTAACTTACGGACAAGCTTGACCATCACCCAGACAAACTGTACAATGCGCACATCAACAAGCGTGAAATCCTATCACGTAAGACACAGGAATGCGTGCGCGCATTAGCAGAGCTTATGCATGAAGCGTAGTATGGACACAGACTGATCCAAGAATTTTTTTGTGCCAGTAAAGATGTACCAAACATTCCGAAGAAAAACATAACACAAAGGAGAGTGCCCCATAGTTGAGGACATTGTGATGAAAATGAAGTCCTCTGAACTCGCTTCTGTTCTACAGAAGGCCTTGCACACGCTGTGCAATGAGTGGTAGGCTCTTAGTAAAACAGCGAGATTTAGAATAGTGGGACCCTATCACTATGGAAGGGGCAAGTGCACATGCCCAGAATGAAAGCTGCACCCCTTACCCTTTCAGCCCAGCATTCCTTGCATATGCATTGTTGCCTCACATTTACCTTATCTCCCTCAGGGATAGGGTCTCCCATTTCTAATTCTCCTAAGGGTCTCCCAATTCCAAAACAAGAGTAGTGCTAGTGCCCCTAAAAAAAAAGCAACAACCGAAGAAGTGTCCATTGTGGAGAACGACACAGCCTGCTCCTATCCCCAGGAATATTTATGGATTTCAATTTACGTATTACAACTAATTTTACAGATAATGATTTCCAAGCTATAGCCAGCTAATGGGAGGGAGTTCATTTAAAGCCATGTTTTCCACAGGTATTTTAACAAAACACCGCTGTAAATCCACATAAAAAAAAAAAAGATTTGTCCGTAGATGCTAACATCAACGGCAAATATATCAAGCCTGACGGCATCGACATCGACTGTGTGAAGCGTTCTATCTGGAAAAATGACAAGCATGCTTTTGGGAGGTAGCATAATATGTCCACTTCTACAACCGCAAAACTATGGTGATCATACTGAACCCCCCACCCCATTGTAACCTTCACCTGAAAAAAAATTTCAAAAGGTAATGGCTATCACATGCGGTAAAGGTCACCCAGAAGGAAATTGCCACAGCAGAATAAATTATTTCAGAAACGAGCATTAATGTCTCCCTTATATCTTTCAATTGGAGATATCATAATCATGCAGCATAATCTATAAAACTAATGCAGTTGCGTATATGCTGCACGAATGTCGTTATCTTCTGCAAAATTTTTTCTTCCTCTGCTCGACAAAAGCTATAATACCTGTGGAAACAAAACAATACGAGATGTTTATAGCAATGAGCCATGTTAGAGGCAGCTGCGGTTAATTGAACTATCAGGAAGTTCTTTAAAACCCACCAATCGAAGGGCTGATTCGGAGGGCTCAAGCAAAAACATGACCAGACCGGTCAAACTAGGTACCTATCTTCTTATACAGAAACATTAGACTAGACAAATAACAAGAAATAGCTATCTTAACAAACAAGACGAAGATAAACGCAAACTAGTAACAGTCACCGGGCCCTAGCAAAGTGAACTCGATGTGGATGCTTCGGTCGCGTGGGTTCAGAGTGCAAGGAACACCAGGTGTCCACAGGCGCTCGCGTCAGGCCAGCAGGCAGCTAGGCAGCAAGAGAGGCTCCTAAGGCGAGAGGTCTCGGATTGCCATCAAGTGGAAGAAAAGCCATATTTCGGCGTCCGTCTATCCAGCGCACCCAGCACGATGCCCAACGAACGTGCTGGCTGCGTGCTCCAGTCAAGGAGCCCAGCAGGAATTGGCCACTCCCAGGTCTAGTCACCCGGGTAGGTCAGGCGGGACGCGATCAGCTGCAGCTCCATGACGTCCTACAGCAACGTTGCTCTACTCTTCTCCCGCTTGCGTGTCACACAGTTCTCTCCTGCACGCACCCCATACTTCCGTCGTCTTCTTCCTCGCTTCCCCCTCGTACTCAGAGTTGGAGACCGCGTGTGGCGCTAACTCTTCACAATAACCTTAGTGCCCTTTACATGCACTGTGGGTGCACGTTGTTCCCCTGAATGGCAGATTGGCAGACTTGTGAGGTAGAATGAAAGGATTTCAGGCTTCACTGTGTGGTGGCGCCGCAGTGTCGGTGCACCCAGAAGAAAAATGACGATAAGATTTCGGGGTCGCGTGCCATCAAATGTTGGAAGTAATAAACCCTGGCAATGAGCTCAGCTTTTATCCAGGCACCAGCGGAAAAAGTCCAAAGCAAAAACCAAATGTGTTTTAAATGCTGTAGTCTAAAATTTCCATAACTGGGTCTCAAAATCACTCTTTATCGCCCTTCTTCCTTTCAAGGGCTTGGAAATTGAAGAAATAAAAAGGAAATCAGACAAGGATGTATTTTTGTTTTACTGCCCCATAACAATCGACCAATTTCCTATCGCTAAATTTCACTCAAACTATCAAAAGATGGGAATGTGAACCAACGGGAACATCAGTGATAAAAATGCACTTTGTTGTGCAAACAGCTAGCTCATGACCAGAGTGCAATGCATCATCACCGCTGTCCTTTATCTTGCCTCTGTCTTAGCGGCGTCCGAACGGAGCGAGACGCATTGATAGCCTCAGCGCTTGAGACAATGGCGTGCCATACCAATACATCCGCACTTTGGCACTACCATATCAGTTATGGCTACGAAGAGGTACAGGCTGTAAATAGGAAGTAAAGATTTCGAAATATTGATAACTGCCCCCTAACAACGTCCGATGGCTCCAGCCATCACACAGCAAAAAGGAGATGCGAACCGGTACCTATAATGTATCCCCAAATAATACGAATATGAATTTGATGAGCTGATGGTGTTGCCTCAACTGACGCTAACACACAAATAATATTTGCAAGTATGACACCCTAGATTCTGTCTACTCCCCTTTACCCTCAACCATGGCCATGATCCTTCCTATTTAATAAAGGACGTTCAAATCAAATCAATCCTGCAATCAGCTAGGCGCGAACAGATGACACGTGCTGTTGCGAGCGATTATGTCAGCACAGCTCCCTCCGCTGTTCTAGCTGTTCTCACTTCATTCGCGACACAATGTTCGTGCGCCTTCGTGCACGGACACGACAAAGCCTGCACACGAAAAAGTCTGATATTTCAATAAAGCGCCTATGTTGCAACTGTTCAAAACGATCCGTTCACTTATGCGTGCGTCGGGACTTGAAATCGAAAGGCTACTCATTTTGTAAACACCACGACAAAGATGACCTCTTTTACAGCTGACCGTTTTTAGAGCCCTCGGCGTTGTGCTGACGAGTGCACAACAATAATTAAAGGGGACGCTCCTTGTGTCGCGTCAAAATGACAGGTGCCGAGCCGTCCACAGCAGTCCACGTGCGCATGACTGACTCAGTGAGTGCAGAACACACACACTGACAAAAACGAGCGCTTCCCGACGTTGCTATGGTGGCTAACGTTGCTGCTTGAACCGTGCATAACCGTGCATAACCGTGCATAACCGTGCATAATTGCCGTACTCAAATCAATCAAGATTGTCGCCTTTGTCGATGCCTACTGCACTGGTGCTGCATTGGCTGGCTGGAGCTGAAGCAACAGAGCTGTGCGCCTCTCCCGTCAGAGCTTGATGAAAAATCAAACGCGCCCAAATTAACAACTGAGCAGGTATTTCTGTCGTGTACGATGCAAGGATATACCTGAAGCACGGCCGCTCAATGGAGGCGCACTTGGTGCGGCCCGTCGCGTCGCGCCTCAATGGCTGGGGAAGCGCGTATTGGGAGAAGTTACAGTTTCCGCCGTCATTCTCCGCGGGGGCGCCACCACTCCGGGACAAGGCGCCGCCGGCACGGACGAGCAGACGACGCGGAAGGAGCGCGCTGGCTGGGTTGGCGGGTGTTATCGTTTTGACTACTCAGCATAACAGCGTCCTAAGCGTATGCAGCACCATGCCAGGCAACTGCTGTGTGCCGCTGTGCATCACTAAAGCAAGAAACGATCGGTTACCATGAGTTCCCGTGCGATTCATAACGTCGAGCAGCATGGCTGGAAAACATATCTCGGGAGGGCTAGGATGGAAAAGGAAGCCGGTGGGAGCCGAGTGACAAGTCACTGGTATACTCACTGCACTTCACAGATGACGATTACAGGAAGAACATAAAGCTGAAGATCCTGCTTCCTTCAGCTGTCCCCTCCGTGTTCCCGAACTGCCCACATTACAAGTTAAGTTACTCACGCGGGCTCATGTTGAGCTAAACAACCTTGAAAAAATTAATGTGCGCAGGTTAATAGCTTTATTTTCCCCACTTGTTATAGCTACACTTCATTTCCTCCTGGACAACCCCACGTGTCATCCTGAAGCATGTGTGTTTCAAGATAGCTGCGCCACGATCACTTTTATGACGATGATATCAAAATGGTATGCCTTGCCCGACATCGCATAAGTGAAGCCATGGAGACACCAAGAGGAGCCGCTCTATTTGTCAGATGACGAGCGACTCTCTTGGTTAGAGTTGGACTTTGCCATATCGAAGACATTCAGGTCCGAGGAGGCACGTCGAAGCAAAGGCTAGCCAAACAAACGTACGAAGCAACAATCATGACAACCAGATCCACAGTGGCGCAAATTAAGTACCTTCTTGATCACATCAAGTATCTTACAACAATGTCTTCTGTGTGCCTTACTAGTGCATTGCATTTAACCGAATCTTATTTTCAGCTTCCGATACGCCCTAAAGCAGGCTCTGAAAGCGGGTCTATAGTATCGCTTTTTAGGCGCCTAAGGCAATTCAAAGGCGGGAACGACAAAGTTGACGCAAGGGCTGCAGTTTTCACCTCGGAGAAAATACTGAAGGTACCACTAGCGAAAAAAAATATATCGACTGATGTTATACACATTTTGCCATGCTTTGTGCAGGTTGGCATCTTGCAAGCATCGGTCTGCAAATGCACCTATCAACAATAGGCAGCTGTAAAACATGGCATTCGTGATTATAAAAGTCGTACCTTGCCAACTGCCATATCACGTCTGCTGCGAGAGAGTTTTCGAGTCAGCTTGGATTCATTCATGTGTGGTGTGAACCAGCAGCTGAGATAGAGTTAGCACCGATTGCATTCTTGGCTGGTTACCTTGCACGTCCATTTGAAGAGAAAGTATGAATAGTTTTAGAGAATCTCATGAAACATTTTTATTTATTCTGTTTTCAGTGCCTGCCCTTGTTTTCATTATTTATATATTACCAAAGTTTTGAATAACTTCTAGGGCTTACTTTAGAGTGTCAATAATTTTATTTTATTAGTCCCCATCTATTTATTAACTTTGTGCCTTGTGATTCCTGCAAAACCCTGGACTTATCAAAATTCTTGATGATGGACGCCTAAGGTATCTGAAAATCCCCATGCACCTTTGTTAGCAAGGTGATGAAGTGCCCGCAGGTCATAAGAAGTAGCAAGCTATGCAACATGTTAATTTCATCCCTTCTTCCCTATTTTGTGCAATTTCCGGAGTTGATTTGCGAGAGAGAAGACCGCCGTCACACTAAGGACCTAACCAGACTAATGCGACCACTGCTGACCAACTGGACAGGCAACATCAATCAGACAGTGGAAAAAATCACGCTTGCACATAAACCTTTTTCGAGAAAAGTTCTTCGCTTGTAAAACAAGCTTGCGTGTCTTCTGTGCATCACGCGGCTTCATAATCAAACGAGAAAAAAATTGCCTGAGCCTGCGGGCGTATCGTTAAACTGACTGTCTTGTGTTGTTTCTTTTGCAACAGTTTGTGTTAGCTTGTATGTTTTGGTGGTGGTACCCACTTGAATATTATTTCCAGTGAAAACGGAGGAACAGGCTGAACAATAATGTTGAACGCTACGTCCTGAATTGTAAGTTTCCAGAAAAGTGCACGCTGAATAAATGACCCCAAACCATGTCTCGATTTCAAGATTGCAATATCTAATACGTTATTACAGTGGTTGAAACGCAACTAAATGGGTGCGCACTCAGCGAAGCACACGACTGCCTCGTTCTCGTTGTAAACGGAAGACCACGAATGACTTGGAAAAGCCTAGTGATGATGACTTGCCGCTATCAGCTTATCAATAGCAAACATGCACATAGCATCACATACTGTGTGAAACGCCGCTCATAATCCTAAATTGAGCAAGCGCCGACCACGCGGACGCCGAAACGAAAGCACAGCCACGGCCGCTGCGCGCAGCTCTCCGCCCGGACTCGTCCCGGAGCGGTGGCGCCGCAGCGGTGGCGATGAGAACTAGGCGCAATACGGCTCTTCTGGGCGACGCGACGGGCCGCACCCAAGTGCGCCTCCATTGAGCGGCCGTGCCTGAAGCTCCTCTGATTTACCCTGCCGCTGGCGCCGACTAACGACTGCCAGGTAAAACTTGCGCGGAAACGTGTTGATGGCGAAGGGCGTGGTTTGCAGCGTCGTCTGCTAGCGCGCTGAAGCTGCGTCGTCTGCTTCATCTGACTACGGTCGGTCTAGAGGCACGCGCGCTGCTGCATTAAGTCTGACTGTGACCTGACGCACCTTAATGGTGGGAGAATGTCTCCTGTTGTGACACAAAGCAGCTCCTATGCGATATTCTGATTGGGCCTGCGCTCATGGCATCCTCTCTGGAGCCTCCCCGATACCGAAACAGAAGGCTTTCCCAAGATCAATACCGAACCACGCTCTCAACTTCCTGCCCGCCATAGGGCACGAAGTTGGGCAGAGCGCTGATAAATATACCGTAGCAACTGAGCAGAAATGATATTAGTCAGAAAGGTTAACTTCTTCGGTTTTCTGCTGCTTCTAGTACGACAATGTCCATTAACCGGCAACACAGCATTAACATACATGCACTGGAAACACTTTAAGGAGCAATTAAAAAAAATCGCTAACTATAGGAAGAATAATTTTTGCAGTTCTTGTGATGCAATCGTTTTTCTTTTATATGATCAAGTGGGCCAGTATATCCGTCCTACTGCCACTGTCCAAACCAGCATCAATATTGAACTGTGCAATATATATCCCACCGTTAATTCCCTGCTGGTATTTTCCCCGGCTTGATAGGCCAATTGCTTGACCATATGGTTATACTAATTTGCAGGAAACATTTCTGTTACTACAGTGTCAGTAAGCTGTACCAAAACTGCCCAAATTATACTTTTTTTTTGTTTACTTTATGTACAGAATTGGTGGAGGAGCTGTGGGAATTCCTCGGAGAAGATGGAAAATGTTCCTGCGAGAGCTGCGTCGCATTTCAACCTTCGAGCGTGTTTGTTTTTGCTATTGTATTCAAAGCAAATTGAGGATGCACTCGCCTCTTTGAACATGCGATCGCCATCAGTGAGCATATGTAAGAAATTCATGCTTGTTTATTCCACGAACGAGCGCATTAAAATTCCGCGTTGTTCTATGTTTGAAGTTGACTCCATCGGCTCTCTTTATTTTTCATATAATGTTCCTTTACCTTTATGAACCGTTCCCGCCGTACTCGTTTACATTTAAGGCTAAAGCCTTATAATACCTCATACTCATGGCCTCCGGTCCAACTATAGGTGTCAGTCCAGAAAGCCACGCCGGGCACGTGAGAAACGTCCTCCTTGTCAAGAGCGTCATGCCAACGCTGTTGCCATGGAAACCAGCACCGCTAGATAGTGGTAGAGAACGATCGATAATGATATAGTTCATAATAGGGATTATAATCAGAGATGACTGGCTATGATGTCATGGCCGGATATGACATCATCGTGACGTCTCATACAGCCATGTATAATAACCGGAACTGCCGTCGTAAGACGTCATATCCGGTCATATGACGTCACCAGGCGATTCGCAGTTACGTGACACAGTCAGCTGGAAGCTTTCAAATTCAACCTACGATTTACTCAACAGGATTCCACTAACTCGCTCATCTTCCTATAAATATCTCAGCGTTCATCTTACCGCAAACTTTTCATGGGCGGCGCATATTGAAAATATAACTGCCGAAGCGAATTTATGTTCTCGGCTATCTAAAGCGAAATCTAGATGGCGCACCCATTTCTACTGGCGAGCTCGGATACTTAACTTTCATTCGCCCTTAACTATAGGATGCATCTGCAATCTGTTCACCGCATCAGGACTATATAATGAAATCCCTAAGCTATTCAAAACCGTGCAACACGTTGTATTTCCCATGACTACAGCCGTCATTCCAGCGTAACTAAGTTTTCCGCACGTATCGCTCACAATCACGTAGGAATATAGTGTTTATTTGCTTAATGCACAAGCTAACCTCAATTATCATATGCGTCAACAGTGCACATACAAAATCGACTCACACATCGCATAGCCTGGTTGCCATTTTCCGACCGCCACTTGCTAATGCCAAAAGAGATGCTGTTAATTGTGCGTCATTGTGCGTGGAAGCTTGTGTAAAATCATTCAGGGTGCCATATAAACTCGGCACTGGAAAGAAGCCCGCCTTTTTTGAGCATGATCCAGCTGTTATTATCACCGGCAAAATGGAATAACGATCGAGCTTTAGACTTGGCATTTTTTTACAGAGGCATTCTTCTGAAGAAACTAAAACCCACCTGAAGGGTGCAGCGCTCCTGTTAAAAGAATGTACGTGCGTCAGCGAAGGCAGCGCTCCCTTGGCGCCTCGCATTGTTGCGTGGATGTGTGTGCGTGGTCTTGTGCCGCGAGTCTTCTCCAAAGACCGCATAAGGCTAGTCGTCTTGTATTGCCCCGGATGAACTAAATGCGATTTAAGCATTGATTCAATGGCTGGAGCACGGCCGCGCCACGAAACCCATCGTACGTTGCTCACATGCAGATTTGTTACATACCGCGCGCTTACATGTAAATCGGCTCCGAAATGCGATTTATTGCCATCTATGAGGGAACGCAAGCCTTGAAATTCGGCAACATCCCCTCTTAGGTACGACTGTATTACTTAAGCCGTCCGGTAAAGAAAAGACCTGCACTTAAAAATAAAAAAAAAGCAAACCGTCTGCAGCTGTGCTTCAAATCCAAAAGCTAATGCATTACTTTTCTGAGCTCCTCTACTGTGTGCAGACCCTTTCCGCTGTGCATACAGTGAAAATGATTTGTGCATTTCGCAAGGTGACAATGAAATGAAAGTGCGGAGACTAAGAGCAGTTGGCTGCTTTCAGGATGACGTGTTCTGTTCTACAGTACTAGAAAGTAGGAAGTTTATGTGCGGCTTCTGCAAACTTTGAAGTGAGTTCTGTTGTTGGAACTCTAATGAAGCAGCTGTGATTGACGTTTGGTTATGTGCAAAGCACAAAGTTCTTTACTCGTTCGCTTTCATGAGTGACATGCACGCCCTTTTTTATTTGATCTTGGAAAGCAATTCCAAAGTTTGGAGATCGCCCACACTACCATCAAAGGAAGTGACCTGCGGCTTTTAGCTTTTGCAGCTGTTCAAAGATTAATACAGTATGAAACATTGTTTTCGTATGCTACTTTCTCGTTAAATGACAGCCATGTGGCACTTTTCAAAACAATTCTGTTTGCATCATGCCCAGGTGGAGATTGTAGTCGCCATCTGCTGCCTCTGGCAGCATTCACAAGGTTTTTTTTGTTAGTTTGGTCACTAAACAAAGCTTTGCTGCTCTTTGGGGTTCAACTTCAATAAGCAAGTTTTTTCAATTTTTTTGTTGCAAACAAAGTAAGTGCTAAAAGTTTGATGATAATTTATTGCTACAATATATTAATGCATTTATCTCCACCACCAGCCCAAAGTGCAATGTCTGGTGAAGGTATATGTCTAATACTGATCAGTTAAGCCAGGCAAAATGCATAAAACAAAGTCAATGACTGTTTCACATAGAGGAATAAAGGAGAGGTAATTCATTTGTAGCCAATGTGCATGAAGCAAGAAAGTTACTAACATTGGCATGTTTTAACCTCGATAGCATATTCCCTTGCGGCATACTTGCTGCCCATGCAGCCATAAGGGAGCTGCACGAGTTGCTACAGTTACCACATGGACAAACTGTCCCGATGAACTAGAATACTGGCAGGGGTTGTCCACAATCACTATACTATTTGGCTTCTGCTGTGCCTTAGTTGTATAGTCCTTCGCCCTAGCAATAGCAGCACACGTTCACTGCTAGTGCAGTCGTCAGCACATGTTTACAATGCTGGAGAGGTGTGCTGCGGAGCAAACGAAGTGAAATTTTTTCTGGGCTGCTATATTGGTGGTAAAGTGCAGTCGTCATTGCAACTAGTATGCCTACGCACCTTCATTATAGAGCCATCATTGTTCCTACAATTGGGCCCCTGCTCAAAACTTTCACTTTCTTTGTGCGACAGGTCGGTGTTCGAGCACTCGAGACAGACTTGCTTACGTGTGTACATCAAAAGTCACTGGTTTGCCTCATGCACCTTGCAGCACCGACTTTGTGCCATTGAACTTCTAGCTACTTCCTAGAATAAATTAAATCATCAACTGCAGTGCACTGATAGTTTAGTCAATAGATGCACTAGTCAACGCTAGCATGCTGCCACCAGTGAAGACTGAATCAAAAGGTGCGAAGTAGGACTGAGCTCATTTCTAACCTTTATTTTAAATATAAATTCTTTCAGTTCCATCATGTAATCAGTTACAGGACAAGAAGCAAAACGTTTTTCAATGCACACTGTATTATGAACAAAGGTGTTTCTTTGACACAAACAGCCAGTGGTTAATAAAGCCATTGGGAGTTGTCTAGCTGTATCAGCGTGGGGAAGAGCTAGACTTTTTTCTATGGCTACAGTGGAGAATATGATAGGCTTTCCCGTTTTTCCTCCTCAGCTAATGTTACGGGGCGGCAAGCAGATGAACACAGAGAACAGAGAGATAATGACTGATGACCGTGAGAGTTTAATGAATCGCGGCAAGCCTAGTGCGACCACTCCTGCTTGCACCACTGTGACCTATTTCTGGTTACATGTATACATCCCTAAGCCAGAATGAAATTTCACAAGAAGCTCAAACTGAAATAGAAAAAAATTTTTTATAGAATAACATAATAGTCCCGCAAAAACCAAAAAAGACTAAATCTACACGCAGTCTGCCTTCTCTTCATTTACATGCTCAGCGTCACATCATCAACATTGCAACATTGCAGAGGTGCAAGCGTCCCATATTTAAAAGAAATTACACAGATGCACAAAATGCCCAAAATGCTCTGCTTTTACGGTGGCCACCATGTGGGTGCTTCTCGTGGCAGCTGGTACATGAAGCCGGTTAATTCTAAACAAGATCAATCAGGAACATGTATTGACAGCACAAATACTAGATAAAAGCTTGCCAACCTCATGACTTACACAAGGATGTGAATTCTACAATAAGGAAGTACACACTACAATCCTTGAATACACCCAATATATTCCCAGAGTACGCCATACGCCTCTCATACCTCAAACATCTCTCTCTGCAGAACAAATTCACTAACCAATGTGCTGAATAATACAGCCACAAACAAACAAATGTGGCCATGATTAAAAACAGAAAATATAAATTTTCACTTAGGAAATTTCACTCGCAATAATTTTAGTGATAAATATACAAATTCAATGCCACTGAGCATTTCATGTCAGTTGAAATGGCAGAGAAAGGACCCTAGACGACAATGATGTAAAATAAGACCAGCCACATTTATTGAATATTTATACTTTAGTGGCATTTCAATAGTTTTACATAGCTCCCTTTACGCAAAGAATGAAACCGAACACAGGGGAATACAAAAACAATGAAACACATACTTTTCTATGGCTAAAAGGTCAGCCGGACAAGGTAAGACATGCATCACAATTCTCAAGAATTAAAAGTACTGCATCATATCAACTAGATGGAAATAGGCAACACCAATTTGGAGACCACCAATACAAACAGAAAAAAAAAGCTGTAAATTCACATCACTCACTGTCATACGAAAAAGCACCTACTGATGGCACCTGAAGAACAGCAAGCCTTTTTTTGTAAGGATTAACTTCCAAGATTCAAAATGCAGATGTCATAACCACTCCTTGCACTTCAGAAAAAAAAAACAAAAAAAATGGCTAAGACAGTAGAGCAAAAACAATTTGTTAATAATGTAAAAGCATGGCATAAAAAAAGCACACACATTTGTGGTCAATATAAACTACACTGCAGCACTGTTCTTGAGCAGAGAACTAATGCTCTTAAAAACAACACAGAAAGACATCGCACATATTTTTTACAAATGAGACACGAGCATAAGGTACAAAAACATGGTCCTTTTTAAAGTAACTTTCAGAAACTATTGAAAGGAACAAAACTGAACAAAAAACTGCAGCTAAACCAGGTACAATACAGTGTAAAATGGCTGCCCGATTCTGATGCACCTGACAAGCTGCCCTGCCCAAGATGCACAGGAGGGCATCTCTCGATTTATAGAGTGCCCTCTGTTGCTGCAAATAAAGTGAACAGGTATAAAGGGGCATGGAACAAGATTATGTGCCTGGAAACTGCAAACCAAAGACAAGATTCAACGTAAGCTTTGTGGTGGTCGCTTGCAAAGACTTACTGAAGAAGTGATGCATAGCAGAAACTTAGGGGGACATTCTTAAAGAGACCTAAGCTGATATGACCACCCCCATCCTTAAAAAGCTCTAACTAGAAAAGAACAAGAATAAAAACTAATCTACATTCACTGTGTTCTTTCCTTCTTCCTTTTTGTCATCAGCATGATAAATACTTTTCTTTAACGATGAATACCAACTTAGCCAACCTTTCATGTCAGTATAAATAGGATCTTGTTTAAAAAGCTATTGTACAGTTCACAAAGTTGATGTCTGCGATGACCAGTGTAACCATCATAAGCTTTGAATACTATACTAATTTTGACATCAATAGACAGTGAAAAAGCAGTCAGGAGGAAGTTAGTGATAATAAAATATTAGTTAAAATGCACAAGATATGAACACAGGTTAAAAGAAGTCTCTTTGGCTGATAGGGTACATCTCACATTGCTCCAAAATTGTCCAGCAACCTGCACACTTGCCAAAATGCTACCAAAACTGTCGCGACTTCATAGGACAGTTGGTTAGTTCAGGTGATTTTTCTTTTCATGGTAATTCAGGCTTTGTCTGCGTGAAAATGTCATAGAGCAAAAATGGCATGCAAATGGCTTCTCCTGCTTGTGGCTTCGTACATGAGTTTTCAACTGCGAACTGGTCACAAAAGCCATTGGACAAAGGTTGCATTTGTGGGGCTTCTCACCAGTGTGGTAGCGAATGTGCACAGGCAAGTACTCTGCTGTGGCAAACCTCTTGCTGCAATGGGGGCAATGGTATGGCCTCTCGCCTGTGTGAGTGCGAAGATGACGTTCTAGCTGAACTTTCGTTACAAAAGCCTTGATGCACTGGCTGCACCGAAAGGGGAGCTCTCCAGAGTGTGTCGCCTGGTGGCGCTTGATGTTTGTGTGGATGTCTGTGGCATACTCACACTCAGGGCACAAGAACCGCCCTTTTCCTCCTGATGGTTTCTCTTGAAGTGAGCTGCTCTGGCTGTCATTTGTCACTGCGCCTGCATGATAAAAGCATAAAATTATGACTAGCACATATTACAGCTGGCCCACCTTACAGAAGGACTAATGAATGATAACGATTTTCCAAGGGTAATTTCTTATGTTATTGGCACATGTGGTGAAGAACTCAGAAAAACAAAATTTGAGACATGGGCCTTGAGGTAAAAGATGATCCAACTTATTGTTAACATGTTTCAAATGCACGATAGTTGCAAAAGAACAGGTATTAAGAAACGCTACAAACCTCAATGCAGTTTAAAAAAATAGCAATCAACATGAACTACACAAGGTCTTTAGCACCTTCAACTCGTAGAAGTATAATACCCATGATGGATATCAGTGAACATTACATATAGAGGTGAAAGGGCGCTATGGCAATCCAGGAACCAATCTAGAATCTACAAATAATGCTGACTGATAATCCCAGCATAGCAAGACGGGATATGTAAATGCAGTTTCACTCAACAACAGCTGCAATGTTAAAAAAAGCCCAGCAGTATAGCTCACAACAAAATTACTAAATTTACTTTGGCTTTAACACTTCAACCAAGGTAAGCATACCTAAAAAACACAGCATAATGAATAATGTGCACATGTACACCAAGAAAGAAGGGCATGAGAAGAATGAAAGAGAAAACTGTATTGAGCTGCAGGTGCTGTTAAGGGTGCATGCTGAACGAACGACCAAGGAATGCCAGAATAAAATGGCAGAAAACTATATACAGCTGGAAAAGTTACATAGAAGTATGCAAGATATAGATATGCTCAACAGACTGTCGACAATTATTGTAAACTGCAAAGGAATAAAGGGAGAGCAAATGTTGAAAAAGTGTGTGACTATGCAATGGGCATAACAGGTGATGCGGAGAACCTCTTCAACCAGCTGCCCTTCAGTTATGAGGGAAGGTGAGCAGCAACGCCTCTTTAAAAGGAAGACGTGGGTAGTATTAAACCTGCAAAAAAAAAAAAAAAAAACATAAGTAAGATACGTAACTAAGGGTAACTCCAATGCTTGCTCAGGAGCCTATACACTATTTTAGAAAGGGGTGAAGGATGCTGCCATATTGGGGAGCTTGGCTGCTCTCGTAGCATAGGAAAGTGTTGACGACTTCCCACCTTAACAGCCCAGTCAAACCAGTTTCTCCAAGGGTCGTAAAATGGTCTATACTGGGAATCAAACTGGACAACCCGTATGACTGCAGAAGCATATATACAGACACATTTACTTGTAATTACTTGAAATGGGCCTTTTTTGCATTGCAAATGTTTTTCTTATGTCAATATTAGGGTTGCAAGAATATTCAAAACAAACGTTTTACCGAATACACCTAAAAATTTTTTAATTCACAATAGTTTTCCTGCACTGTACTTTTCACCGTAATATTTGACCATGATGAGTGTGCTGTGAAACATCTTTGAAACGTGATGAGGCCGTTTTTAAAAAGGGGCCTTCCTTGGTATGTGCGCAAGTGAAGCATTTAACGAAACTGGGAAAAAACACTTCTACGTTGTTTTCATCCCAAATGCAGACCCCCTTCGTTCAGCTGTTTATCAGACAAAAGTACTGCGATGCAACTGATTTTCTGGCACTGTTTTCAGGCCTATTCGAAAATTCGAGAAATCGGTTAGTTCAGACATTTTTGCTGCTCTCTTGAATGCCGAGATAATGAGAACTTATCACATTCAGCATTAAATTTATGCCACATTTTTCAGTGCATTAAAAGCACCCATCATATTTAGAGGCTTTCAACAAAAAATTCGGTATATCAGATACATCATCATCATCATCATCATCAGCCTGACTATACCCACTGCAGGGCGAAGGCCTCTCCCATATTTCTCCACTTAACCTCTCATGATAAGCTCCACATATCAGATACACTTCAATTTATCTGGGTTAGGGCAGAAGCACTTGAGTATACATGCTTCTGCGACCATCGCAAAACGCTCTGTGCCAGAAAAAAAACTTATGCTAATAACAGTAAAAAAAGAAGCAACACTCAGACCTGAAAGTACTGTCAATAGTGAGAGCAGTGACACTTTATCATTACTCAAATCCTTGAAAGGCTTCATATTCAGACCTGCCATTAAAAAAAGCATGCAAATTTCTCGCGTCAGCACAGAGGCATCTTGTTCGCTCTCATAATCACTGCGCAGATCATCGCTGTGCTAGAGCACTCCGACACATGAGGCAAAGCTCACTCATGACGGGGGACCAATAAAGAAGTAGCCACCAATCGATGTTGCAAATCGCAACTGGAAAAGTCGGTTACCTTTCCCCGGCTTGTCTTGGCAGTGTGGAAAAGGGAAGGGAGCAAAGATGGCACTATTTTTTGGCATTTAGTATTAATTATGCGCTATGCGCCTGTGATGCGACCGTAGCTATTGTAATTCCAGAAGTCGCTACCGCCATCCTTTTATGATAAAGGTCACCTATGAACACTGTGCGAAAACAAAAAAATGCACATAAGATGCATTGTTTTATAGGATGCACTACTAAGAATTTTGTGAAAAACAAAAAAAGCGCATTATACCCCCGAAAATATGCTATTGCATCTTCCTGTAGGTCAAACACTTTTGTGCAATTGTAGTTTAACTTCCTTTAAAAATACCATGCGAATTCTGAAATAAACGAGTCCACCAGTGCTTGCCGTTTCTAATTTATCTTTTTTTTTTCCCTCTCATCAGATGTTCGAAATTCGATTTCATATTCAAAGGCATTCCTTCTGATATTCGTATTAGAACATTTTAACATTCACACATCCCTAGACAATAAGCAAAATGCACACTACAGACTGCAGCTAAACAGAACACAGAAGGTCATCAAGATTTTCACCTTATTCAAAAGCAGAACAAGAACTGCGACCAAAACACTACTTTTCTTTGAGTAACTTATGCTTGTCACTGAGCAGAAGTGTTTTGGCTGTTGGGAAAAGCAAGGAAGCACAGATACGCCACCAGACAACAACATAAGTATTCAGGAAAAAACAAATCGATGGCCATCACAATTGCATGACACTGAGAAATGCTCCCCACGGAGAAAATCAAGCGGCTCCTCTATGCTGCACAGTTCCTAATACTGACATTTATATCAACCCACAAGTGGTGGTTTTACCCTACGAGAAAGTACTGTAGAATTCAAGGTCATAGTATTTCTCACACTCACACTCCAGGCATTAACATATTCATTTACATCAAAGCACACAGCTCAAATGTGATGACATAAATATTATGTATGGGCCAGTGCATCTCAAAGTTAAATAAAGCAATTATGACGAATATCTGTATTCAGAGGCACAAGAACAGTCTGATCAAGGACCATACTGTGGCTAATGAGATTTTGGCCACAATATGATAAGGTGTAATAACCAATATCTGCAAGCCATTTTCAGGAAAGAAAGCCTGTGGCCACTGGAAACCTGGCGACAGCGGAAAAGAACTGTGAGCATACTTTGCATATGCAGGATCAGATAATCGGATAATCATACGCAACTAGCTGGAGATCTTTCATATGAAAATGGCAACAGTGAAAGCGGTCGGATCTGGTGAAACAGTGAAAATTATGAGATCCAGATCTGCCACCAGCAGCAAGTGTTTTGTACTGTTTAATTTGTTATTTGCACAATAACATAGTCACATTCATAAACAACACACACACACACACACAAAAAAAAAAACAATGATAGCTTGTTTGACATCTGCAGCTGCTGGCTCCCTTCGTACGTATTTCATTTACGAGCCGCTCATATTCCCTACATTTGTTAGTAAATTATCCAAATGAGGGCCTTGAAATTGGTAAAAGTGATGTCGTAGGTAGATTAAGAGAATTTCCACACAGCTCCCACCCTCTTACTCACGGTAACATAGGACGTTCCACATTTTGTGCCATGGATGAGTGTGGCACAGACAAACTCTCTGAAGGATGGGTTACACACAAAATAAATACCCAAGAAAAGGGATACTCAGTAGCTGTCGGCATATAAGGATTCATCAGATGAGCAAAAGAGGTGAAATTCAAAGGTTGTGGTTTCAGATCCCACCAGCTGCATGTTTTCTTCAATTTGATAATCACTTTTAGCAGCGATTATGTTATTTCACTTTTGTCAACACCAAAAAAGCATCCTACTTTCCTTGGCATCATGGATGTTGGTTCCCTTTGCTTGCATCTCATACTGAGTCTCTCATTCTCCCTACATTTGTTAATATGTGGGGTAAGGCTTATAGAGATCTCGACAGATGGGCCTTGAAATAATGTATCACCCAACTCAAAGCTTATCTCATCAGCCTGACAATAAACAAGACGCTTACATGACAAAAAAAATCAGCTGACAGTGTAGCTTAGTAAAAGGTTAGAAATCCTGTGGAAATGCGTGCCTTCTGATCTATCCAACTGGAAGAGATAAAGTGCAGTAACATCGCATAATATCATAAGGATATTCAAAATATTCACTTTACAGGTGAAATCGCAAACTCATCACCTGCATACCTCCAATCATAATCTCCAAACCCATCTACTTCACAACTGCACCACTGATAGATATGACAGATACGTAAACACAATTGTGCACAAGAAACAGCAACTGCGACTCCACATCTTAAAAGAAGCCTGCCCACATCATTGGCAACCATGCTTCAACACAAATTTTCTTGTTCCTTCAGGCTATGGAACCAAGATATGCAATTATGATTGCTTCTTCCTCTAATACACAGTACAGCAAACATGACTCACAAGTAACAATGGAAGCCAGTTGAAAAGACTCAGTGGATGTGAGGAGACACAGAACAGGGTTTTATCCTCGAGCAGACCAACCACGCTAATGTATCTTAGACGCATGCAAATACTCATGAGCAGGGTGCATGGCAGTGAGGCGAGCAGGCAAGTCACAATGCCTTGGTATTCAGGAATCCATTGAATGGCACACGGGGCACTTGAGCTGCATCGAAAACGCAAACCTGAACAAAATTAAAATCACCTCTAGAAAAATTTCCGTACTCAGCCACATTTTTTCACATGCATTCCAGAAAATTGCGGAGAATGCATAGTGAAAATTTCAATAAAATCTGAAAAGGCAGGAAAATCCCCGAGGTTTGCTTTTAAAAGTGGAGCTTGAGTGGCTGCCAAAAGTTTTTGTGAAATATCCTTTGCTGTATTTGCTTTATGGGAGTAAAAGAGCATGCTTTTCTAAATTCGGAAAATGTGCTGAATCTTTGCAAAAACAAATAAATGCCTGCCAGCTACAGCCACAAACTTCAAGAAGCATCTGCTAGAGCGCACTGCAGAGGATTTTGCACACAATGACAGAACCGGTTACTAATAGCTCTCTGCATTCCACATGCACATCTTAGACAGTTGCAACTCCTTTCCACGGTACATACGCGAACCAGATTGCATTTTTTTAGCTGAAGCAGCTGAATTATTACACAGAAGCCCTACACTTTTGAAGGAAGGCCTATTTTTCGAGAATATTGGTGTAAAAAGCCAGAGCTCAAGCTCGTTATCCCATTTTGCCCATGATAACAGTTAGGTCATGCTTAGGATAACTGCTCTTCTTTCTTGAGTCATCAGTGCACGCTGAACAATTTATCGATCCTGTCACAATGGCCTCTCTTGTGGCATTTCGCAAAACGCTTTGCAAAATATATTGCTTATATGTTAGTATGAGGAAGCATGTACCTATCTATTGCTGCACAACTTCCAATCATGTTCATGATAGTAGCACAATGGACCACGAATTTTTAAAAAGAACTCACAGATGGCTGGGCACACAACCTGGAACACTTACGTGCAATGACCGACTACTTTTCTATAGGTCAACTGTGTTTGTCATTGAAGAGAGGTATTTTGTTGTTGCTGTTGTGACCGGGACGACTCCCTTGGCTTTTAATAAGGCACTCGGAGCCACCACAAGGGGAGGGAGGGACCGTGTAGACGTCCGTGATGCGTGCGGACAAGACACTGAGGATCCGTGTTGGGCTGGAGGAAAAAAGAGAGCACAAAGAATTATGTTTCTGATGGCCGAGCAGGGATGACCGCCTGCAGGGCTGTGTGTTCTCCGCGACCCCTTCGAAGCATTCGGCGGGACCGCTGTGTTTCCTGAGAACTGCTGTGTGCTTGTGTCAGCGTTACAGTGAAAGTTCGGCGACTATGTCAGACCTTTGGAAGCAGCCGTGCCTATGTGTTTTGTACTTTTTTGTTAATGTATTTCTTTCTCACTCTCTAAATGGGCTACACACCCACAATATTGAACAGTTGTTTGCAGCAGTCTCTCTCCAGAAATAAACGGAGATAGTTACGCATTGAGTCTCTTCCTCGAAGCCTCGGGCAGCATACGGAAGGCCCAGCTCCTTGTAGCTTCAATCCCGAACTACCGCACGAGCACAAAATTGATCACAGGATGGAAACATAAGCATGACATCAGACCACAGCAATGGCACTGGAGAAGAAAAACAAGAGGGTTATCACAACAGCCTGGCATTGAGAAAATCCTCCAACTCAGAAAATTAAGCAATTTCCAAATGTTTTATGGTTCCTACTGTCAATAAATATGTCAAGTTGCAAATACCAGTTTCACATTCTAAGGAAGTATTGCACAATGAAAGCTCCTAGTGTTTCTCACATTATTCATACTCTAGACATCCCTGCATTCATTTGCTTTAAAGCACAGAGCACAGTAAAATGACGGCTCAAAAATTATGTATAGAATGGTGCATCTCAAAGTGAAATGAGTTTACGATAACGATTTCAGAGACACACAGGCAGAGTCTGATCAATGAGCACACATGAGAATTGACAAGTAGCTTTCATGACAAAAAAAGCTGACATTTTAGCTTAAATCTTGTGGCACTCTGTGCAATTTAATCCGTTTAGTCAACAAAAATGACATGCATTAATATTTCATAAAAGTATAACAAACATGAGAATATCTGAAAGAATCACTTTACAGGTGAAAGTACCAGCTTTTTAACACCATAATCGCCAAAGCCAATCGTTTCACAATTGCAATATTGATAGATATCACAGATATGTACACAATTGTGCCCGACGAGTAGCAACTGCAACTCCTTTTTAAAATGTCTATCCGCGTTGTTGAGAATAACGCCTATGTTTTGCTTGTTTTTTGTTTTCTTTTTTTCCTTTAGATTACTGAACCAGGAAGCAACTCTTGAGGTACTTTGTGCAAAATGCAGTCTAGTAAAGGAGACTCACAAGTAACAGACATGAGCCGGTTGGTAAGACAAGCTGCACTGAATATAAGTGGGCTGAGAGGACACACAGAACAGGGCCTTTTCCTAGTGCTATATTAAATGCACAAAAATACTGATTTACCAGTCATTTCCCTCGACTTGGATGCGAAATACACCCTGAAGTCACCTCTCAGAAGCAGTGTGCTTTTTAATGCATTTAGAACCAAGTGCTACCTTGAGTTCCATCTGTTAATGGCAGCACAGATGCTGTTGGAAGCCCACCATGCAAGAATCACACAGGCATGAGAAAAGCACGGCAGTAATACTGGGACACTGAGTCATCAAACCATTCATGAATAAGGATTATCCAAATGCTGTGTTCCACAATCTGGTACCCAAAAAGAATCAGTCACTTCTCTGAAATAGTAGCCTTTTCTGTCATAGCATATATGCCCCCTTCGGTGGCAAAGTAAGCAGCTGCAAGCAACAAAAATTCGAAGTCACAGTTAGAATGTCATGAATAAGGTAAAGAATAATCTGGAAGAACAGCACTTATTGAGGCATGAATAACACAGAATTATAATAGATAAATGTGCATCATAAAAGAGGCTGGCAAGAGAGCACCATGCACAAAAGTAAGCTTTTTCCTTAAGTTGAGAGGAATGCTTTTTAATGAACTCACGGCTTATCCCTTGAAAAAAAGTTAATTCACAGCGAGGATGCTCTCACTTAGGGATTATATTCATTACATCTGTGCTGGCTAATACACTAAGCTAGGATCAAGGACAACTCAGCTGTGAAACAGGAAATTTCTACTAAGAGCGTGGGACCATCTATCAAGATAGCAAGCTGCAGACAGATTATAGTAAAAAAAGGCACAGTTGGAATCGTAACCAGCAAAATGCCTAGGGATTTTTCGAGCCATTGCATGACCTTTCATCGCATTTGCTGCCCAAAAATGTACAAACACCAGCACATCATGGACCAGAAAACTGCCAGTAAACTGCTGGGGAATGCACTATGAAAACTTCAGAATGACGTGAAGAGGTAGACAAAGCCCCACAGTGTGCCTTTAAAGGTGGCGATAAAGTGTCTGCCATATTTCTTTGTGGGATATTTCTTTTGTTGCCTTCGTTAGTTGGCATAAAAAGGTTTTTTTTTAAAGCACAGAATGCTGAATGTGCCCAAAGCAATTAAATCACTGCTGGCTAGTGCCCACATATTTCGAGAAGCAGCTGCTAGATGGCAGTGTACAGCAGTGGCAGCCCTCTGCGTTCTGCACATATACCCTGGACACTTGCAAGCCACATGGATTGCTTCTTTTCTAAGTTGAGGCAGCTGAATTCTTTAATAGGAGCACTGCATCCTTAAACTAAGCCCTATTTTTTGAGAAGAATGCTTTTTTAAAAAGCCAAGGTTAAAGCTTGTTACCCCATTTTGCCAGTGCTAAAACTGGATGATGCTTAGGATTAGCGGTCTCCTCTCAATCATTGAGGTACCTTGATTGATTACACATCTGCTTCTATGACAGCCCCTCCTTTAGCATTAGCAAGTGGCACCAAAAAAAAAAAATGGCTCAACAACCGCGGGCAATGAATGCAGCAGATGAAAACAGGGTGCTCTCACTGGCAATCAACTGGCAACATTGGCAGCAGCAATTGGAAAACAAGCAATGCTCTGCTGCTTTTGCATGATCAATGGTGGAACTACCTATGTACACAAAATAGTTCACTTTCTTCTAGGCAGCTGCCACAACTAAAAATATGTAAGTTATGTCTGCCTATGAACTAGTGCTTCAAATAATGCTTTAGATGAAATCCTTTAAAGACGAAAACTTAGTCATGGCAAAAATAAACCATTAAAGAAAATTAAGCTGTATTCCTTTAAAAAAGCATATTTTACTGTAGTAATTTTCAAGTCTAGAGAAACATGGGAACCAAAGGTGTTTTCCACTGCTCATGGATTTCTATACGAAGCAGCTATCACTCCCTTCAGTCTGGCGAGCATGTCATTGCTGCTGCCTCAGACTAACAATTGTAGCACTAAACTAGCGACGTCATCTGTGTAACCCTTGTGCACCTGAGCAGCCGTGTATTTAGCGCTCGCAATGGGTGGCTGCACGTACAGAACAGGCTTATGACATCATGTGTATTTCTTACTAATTTACGGACAAGCATGAACACAGACTATCACCGAGATAAACTGTACAATGCGCACATCAACAAGCGCAAAATCCTGTCACGTGAAACAGAGGAATGCGTGCGCGCATTAGCCGAGCATATGCATGAAGCGTAAACTGGACACAGACTGATCCAAGAATTTTTTTGTGCCAGTAAAGATGTACCAAACATTCCGAAGAAAAAAATAACACAAAGAAGCGTGCCCCATAGTTTAGGGCATTGTGATGAAGATGAAGTCCTCTGAACTCGCTTCTGTTCTACCGAAGGCTTTGCACAAGCTGTGCAATGAGTGGCAGGCTCTTAGTAAAACAGCGGGATTTAGAATAGTGGGACCTTATTATTATGGAGGGGGCAGGTGCACATGCCCAGAATGAAAGCTGCACCCCCTACCCTTTCAGCACAGCATTCCTTGCATATGCACTGTTGCCTCACATTTACCTTATCTCCCTCAGGGATAGGGTCTCCCATTTCTAAAGCTCGCCAATTCCAAAACAAGAGTAGTGCTAGTGCCCCTAAACAAAGCAACAACCGAAGAAGTGTCCATTGTGGAGACCGACACAGCCTGTTCCTATCCCCAGGAATACTTATGGACTTCAATTTAATTATTACAACTAATTTTATGGATAATGATTTCCAAGCTATAGCCAGCCAATGGGAGGGAGTTCATTTAAAGCCATGTTTTCCACAGGTATTTTAACAAAACACCACTGTAAATCCACATAAAAAATAAAATATTTGTCCGTAGGTGCTAACATCAACGGCAAACATATCAAGCCTAACGGCATTGACATCGACTGTGTGAAGCCTTCCATTTTGAAAAATGACATGCATGCTTTCGGGAGGTGGCATGATATGTCCACTTCTACAACCGCAAAACTATGGTGATCATACTGACCTTGAAACCTTCACCTGAAAAAAATTTCAAAAGGTACTGGCTATCACTTGCGGTAAAGGTCACCCAGAAGGAAATTGCCAGGGTAGAATAAATTATTTCAGAAACGAGCATTATAGCCTCCCTTATATCTTTAAATAGGAGATAACAGAATCATGCAGCATAATCTACAAAAATAATTCAATTGCGTACATGCTGCACGAATGTCGTTATCTTCTGCGAAATGTTTTCTACCTCTGCTCGACAAAAGCTATTGTACCTGTGGAAACAAAACAATACGAGATGTTTATAGCAATGAGCCATGTTAGAGGCAGCTGTGGGTAATTTAACTACCAGGGAGTTCTTTAAAACCCACCAATAGAAGGGCTGTTTCGGAGGGGTCAAGCAAAAACATGACCAGACCGGTCAAACTAGGTACCTATCTTTTTATACATAAACATTAGACTAGACAAATAACAAGAAATAACTATCTTAACAAACAAGATGAACATGAACACAAACTAGTAACAGTCACCGGGCCCTAGCAAAGTGAAGTCGATGTGGATGGTTCCGGTCACATAGGTTCACAGTGCAAGGAACACCAAGTGTCCACAGGCGCTCGCGTCAGGCCAGCAGGCAGCTAGGCAGCAGGAGATGCTCCTGAGGCGAGAGGTCTCGGATTGCCATCAAGTGGAAGAAAAGCCATATTTCGAGGTGCGTCTATCCAGCGCACCCAGCACGATGCCCAACGTACGTGCTGGCTGCGTGCTCCAGTCAAGAAGCCCAACAGGAATTGGCCACTTCCAGGTCTGGTCACCCAGGTAGGTCAGGCGGGACGCGATCAGCTGCAGCTCCGTGGCCACCCGTCCTACAGCAATGTTGCTCCACTCTTCTCTCGCTTGCATGTCACTCAGTTCTCTCCTGCACGCACCCCATACTTCCGTCGTCTTCTTCCTCGCTTCTCCCTCGTACTCAGAGTTGCAGACCGTGTGTGGCGCTAGCTCTTCACAATAACCTTAGTGCCCTTTACATGCACTGTGGGTGCATATTTTTCCCCTGAATGGCAGATTGGCAGATTTGTGGGGTAGAATGAAAGGATTTCAGGCTTCACTGTGTGGTGGCACCGCAGTGTCGGTGCCCAGGAGAAAATGACGATAAGATTTCGGGGACGCGTGCCACCAAATGCTGCAAGTAATAAACCCTGGCAATGGCAATCCAGACACCAGCGGAAAAAGTCCAAAGCAAAAACCAAATGTGTTTTAGATGCTGTAGTCTAAAATTCCCATAACTGGGTCTCAATATCACTCTTTATCGCCATTCTTCTTTTCAAGTGCTTGGAAATTGAAGAAATAAAAAGGAAATCGGACAAAGATGTAAGTTTTGTTTTACTGCCCCATAACAAACGAATGATTTCCTATCGCTAAATTTCACTCAAACTATCAAAAGATGGGAATGTGAACCAAAGGGAACATCAGTGATAAAAACGCATTTTGTTGTGCAAACAGCTAGCTCTTGACCAGGCTGCAATGCACCATCATTGCTGTCCTTTATCTTGCCTGTGTCTTAGCGGCGTCCGAACAGAGCGAGACGCATTGATAGCCTCAGCGCTTGAGACAATGGCGTGCCATACCAATACATCCGCACTTTGGCACTACCATATCAGTTATGGCTACGAGAAGGTACAGGCTGTTAAATCGGAAGTAAAGATTTCGAAATATTGATGACTGCCCCCCAACAACGTCCGATGGCTCCAGCCATCACACAGAAAAAAGGTAATGCGAACCGGTACCTATAATGTATCCCCAAATACTATGAATATGAATTTGATGAGCGTATCCCAAAATAATATGAATATAAATTTGATGAGCTAATGATGTTGCCTCTAATTCTATGAACTGATGCTAAGACACAATATTTCAAGTATGACTCCCTTAGTGGCAGCTGGTCAGTGCAATGTGATTTGAGTGACGACCTGTGCAAATTATGATTCTGTCTCCTCCCGGCCCTTTACCCCCATCCATGGCTATGAGCCTTCCTATTTAATAAAGGACGTTCAAATCAAATCAATCCTGCAATCAGCCAGGCGCGAGCAGATGACACGTGCTGTTGCGAGCGATTATGTCAGCACAGCTCCCTCCGCTGTTCTCACTTCATTCGCGACACAATGTTCGTGCGCTTTCGTGCACGGACACGACAAAGCCCGTACACGAAAAAGTCTGAAATATCAATAAAGCGCCTATGTTGCAACTGTTCAAAACGATCCGTTCACTTATGCGTGCGTCGGGACTTGAATTCGAATGGCTACTCATTTTGTAAACACCACGACAAAGATAACCTCTTTTACCGCTGACCGTTTTTAGAGCCCTCGGCGTTGTCCTGACGAGTGCACAACAATAATTAAAGGGGACGCACAGGTGCCGAGCCGTCCACAGCAGTCCACGTGCGCATGACTGACTCAGTGAGTGCAGAACACACACACTGACAAAAACGAGCACTTCTCGACGTAGCTATGGTGGCTAACGTTGCTGCTTGAACCGTGCATAACCGTGCCCGTGTACTCATGTTGAAGTTTACCCATGCCCATGCTTGAATTGACGAGAGCTAATACACAAACTATGAATTGCCGAACTCAAATCAATCAAGATTGGATGGATGATAGTGGCTCTGCCCTTTGAATCGGGCGGCAGCTTGCGCCGCCTAGCCAAAAAAATTAAAAGAAATATAATTATCTCTTTTCCATTTTTAGCTTCTAATTCGCCCGTATCTGCCCCCCTCCCTTTTTTTCCTCTCTTTATTCTCTTGACTTTTTCCACCAATCCTCTAACCTCTCTTTTGTTATCAGAACGCGTTCCTCATCCATTCGTCCATCTTCCCCAGCAAATCCCAGCTCTCAGATCTGCCGCTTTTTCCGCGGGAAGGGCAGGACGAAGTTTTTGGCACCTTAGAACAACATGTTCCGTTGTTTCCTCCTCAGTTCCGCACGCCGCGCATAATATATCTACTTCCTGAAATTTTTTCCTGTACGTTTTTGTTCTGAGGGCCCCTGTCCTAGCCTCAAACAGCAATGAGCTCCCTCGTGAGTTGTCGAATAAACTTTCTTTCTTTATATCCTGTTTTCGAGTTCTATACATACCCAATGCTGATTTTCCTTGCATTCTTTCCTCCCACATTTTCCTTTCTGCCTCCTTTACCTGCTTTTCAATGCTGCTGTTTTGCTGCGGTGTATCTCCAAACTCTAGGTACTTAAATCTGAGCTTTCGGGTTCTGTTAGTCCATTTCGTATTCAGGCTTTTCATGAAGAGGTGCTTGTACATTTTTCGTGCCCACCTTGATTCCTCCATTTCGGTTAGTCTCTGATCATATTTTAGTTTGCTAATTGCCTCTCTAACCTCAAATGATGCCCAGCCCATATCTCCCTGGACTCCTTCATTAGGTGTGTTGCCATGTGCTCCCAATGCCAATCTACCTACCTTTCTCTGTCTGATTTCAAGGCCTGACTGTACTTCTGATTTCATGCACAGGACTGCATTTCCAAAAGTGAGTCCTGGTACCATAACATCCTTCCATACCCCTCTAACAACCTCATAAACCTCATACCTGTTATAATTCCAGAGGGCCCTGTGTTTCATAATAGGCTGTGGCTAAAGGTACGTCGGACGGACCCGATCAATGGTCTTAAAGGTACGTCCGACGGATCCTGTGCGTTTTTCTTCGGGATCCGTCCGACGGATCCGGGAAATATTTTTCAGAGGTACGGCGGACGGACCCGATCGGTAGGGTTCTTCCGACGGACCCAACGCATTTTTCTCCGATATGGGCCTTGGGATCCGTCGGGAAAGCCGGACGGATCCGAGATCCCGGTTGTAGGTGGGTTGTAGCAACAACATGGTAGCCATATGTAGCCAAATCGAAGTTGGTATGAGGTGTACGTGCGAGGTGCAAGAAGTATGTACTACATACTGCATGCGTGAAATGTGAAATTACAAAGAATAGTACAGTGGCAAGAATAGTGCCTAGAATGGGTGATATACTACGTGATGGCATGATGATAGGTTTACGTGAGTTGGACCGCGGCAGGGTGGCAAGCAGGACCAGAGCGCAAGCGCATGTAATCGCGGTGTTGACGGCCAGCCCGCGGCCCGCACGCCCGCTCATTTGGTCCTCGTTATTATGTGGATTAACGTCTACGATGGTCGTTATGTAATTATGTAGTTTTGATTCTTCAAAGTTTCCTCACTTCCATCTGTGATGAGATGCGTCACGTAACGCATCGCTTTCTGCTCGCATTGAGGTTTGGTGCTGCAAGTTCCACGTAGTACAAGCGGCGCTGAAAATGCTGGGCACCGCCGGCGTGTCTCTAGCCCAAGCATCGCGTCATTCGTGTTTGTTGTACAACTGGAGGTGTGGTTTGTGCTTACCATGAGATGCTGTGATGTACGGATTACGTCCTACTAGAGTGCTGTGATGAGTGCGCCGATGTCCGGACGGACATCATTGTGTCCGTTTATGATCGGCGATGTTGCACGTGCATGTCAGTGTTTATTAGGTGCAGTGGTAATTTATTTACACGCGCTGTGCAACAATCAGACGAAAATAAGTCATCGACAATTTGTTAGCCTGTACTACAGAGCTCAAAACTCGGAAAATGGGAATGCACATGATGCAGTTTTCGCATGTTGGAGTGGACCGAAAAATAAGTGCCCAGCCCACACCGCCGGGATGCGCATTACTACAGGTGAAATGGTTCAGGTTTCTGTAAAATAGCTGCCTGGCACAGCACCTTTTTAAATGTTCAGGCTTTGTACTATTGTTGAAGGCCACTTTATCATTAATAAAGGAACGAATATGCTTTATGTGTTAATGACTAGTGCTTTTTCAACTTATTATCTTCATTTTTTTTTTCGTTTTTCCTTAGTTTCCTTTGTTTTTCATGCTAGACAAACACAAATAGTACACTTTTAAACTTGTCAGTCCAAAGCTGAACATGAATATCTGCCATGCATGTGACAGCTTTAATGCTAGAAAGGTTGACATGTATAGCATGTACGTACACGCTGTGACATCTTAGTGGCACGTTAGGCTACTTGCCCCAAGGTCGTGATGTTTAATACCAGTGATGGCAGTCGCACTTTGGTGCAGGTGAAATGCAAATGCTTCTGTTTTCTGCAAGATGTCAATGCAAAGTACAAAGCCCGGGCAGTCAAATTAGTCTGGAGCTCTCCACTACGGTATTCTTCATAGCTACATATGTCACTTTAGGATGTGAAACCCTACATGCCACAGGTAGGCTGCATTGTTTTTTAGATTTTGTAACCTCTCATCTATGTTTTGCAACATTTGGCTAATTTTAGTTCCCAAACAGTTGCTAAAGATGAAACCGAAGCAGTTCTTGGCATGGTTTGCTGCTTAGATTAATTTGCTAATTGCAGTTCTTTGAAACTTGCATCAATGCTGGACAGTTCAAATAGCAAGCAGTTGAATTACAGAAATGATGTGGATCATGCATTTCAGTTCTGACAAGTGGAAAGTAACGGTCCCCTCCTTGCATGCATAGGTGCCTTTAGACAAATACATACTCGGGTGTGTGATTGTGACGCATATCAAGGGTCAACAGAAGGCCATGTGGAGCCAGTGTGATATTCTTCATGAAGGCTAAAGTAAAATTGTACAACAGCTGCTGTACCATGCAGAAAAAAATTGATCATTTAGTGTATGATTAACTGACCATGAATAGCATCTTACTCAGAGTATGATGTGATATATATCTGGTTTAGCATCCCAAAATAACTACGGCTATGAGGAACACAATAGTTGAGGGCTGCGGTATAATTTCGACCATCTGGGGTTCTTTCACATGCACTGACACCGCACGGTGCATGACGGCCTATTGTTTCGCCTCTATTGAAATGCTCCTGCTCTGGCTGGAACCAAATCTGCATCTTTGGGTTCAGCAGCCAAGCACTCTAACTACTGAGCCAGCACAACGGGGCCAAGTATCAAAATGCATGCCATTACATTTCCTTCTAGCCTGTGGTTTTCTTCACAGAACTAATGTATACAAGGAAAAGTAAATAGCAAGAAAACACTAGTTTTATTGCACATTATATTCACATTTCAGCAAATATTCTCTAGGAAAAAAATTCTCATAATGTTTGCATGGAAACCATGAACATCTTACAAAAACAAAACAATGCACTTACTCCACTCCAACTATTAATGGGCAAGGTTGCATCTATGCTACTACACTGCACTTATCACAAAACCACAAGCCCCATCTGCTTCGGCCAATCACTTGATGAAACTAACGGAGACAGATGTCGCACACCACAGACTGGTCGTCTCGCAACATATGTCTGCATATGTTGCATTTCAATTTCATGCCTTTCCACTTAGCTTCAACTGTTGCCAGCATTACTAGTCACCCATCTTTTCTGAAATTCCTTTTTACGCTGTTGGGATCAGCATCCTTGTTAACGATGGTCTCTGGAATTTTCGATGCTATCATTTTCACATCTTCCTCATCTGGAAGAATGAAGGAAATGACAAGCTTTGAGCAGAAAAAAAATTAGGGAGACTCCTAATCTCCACCTGTAAGGGTATGGACCTGTAAGGGTATGGTGTGCCAGCGTTAATGGTTTTTGTCTGCAGATCCCACTGTGGATTCCCGTTAATTTACATGCCCTTTGCTACAAACATAATTACTAATTCCTTAATTCATGTCTCTGTTGTCTCAGATATACTCATTAGCATACGGTCGTAGGCTGCCTTGTAAGGTGATAGACAACCTGGCATAGACCTCTGTAAGCCTCAACCTTTCTTAATTGGAGCTGAAACATCCCAGAACATATTTCAAATATAACTTTGTAAGCTTGACTTAACAGCTCCTGCCATGTCGTGTGGCCTCGTGAGATTTGGCTCGTGGCACTTTTGGCTTGTGCACAGGGGTCATCTGTTAAATACTGGTTAACATGCATGAAAAATACATTTTCACACAAACTGGTGGCAAATGGTCAAGTGGTGCACTGCAGATTCTGAAATGTATACCCATATGCATGCAAGGATCGCATCATCACATAACATGATCAAGAGTTTTATCAGTACCTGTAGTTACATAGCATTTCAATGCCCATTAAAGGACCACCTCAGACAATGGTTGTTGTTACCACAAGACCTGTTCTGAGAGCGTACTGACACCATTCCACTGAGCGATGGACATATGCATACCCTAGATAGCTCATGATTGTGGATCTCATTTATTTCTATGACTTCCAAGGATTAAAAGGTGATGAAAAGAAATAACCAGGTTACCTTGACACAATGCTAAATTACAGAGGGTGAATATGCTGCATGAAGATACCAAGAAGCTTGTACAAAAAAAGTTAAAGTGAAATGGCAGGATTTTTGAAACATTGAAATAAACTACAAACTATACTTGTCAAACCTGTCATTAAGGAATGGAAATCATGCAGTAATCAGAAACACAACATGGAGGCCATTTTAGGCCATCTTCAAAAAACACATACCAACACCTCACACACAGCTTCATACTTATGAAAGAGGACAAACCAATATGCAAGGAGTGTGGAGATGAACTAACAATAAACCATATCTTACACGTGCGCCAGAGTCGAGAAAATAAGAGGAAACATTTTGTACAATTTTGCAACAGATCCCTTTCCATCCCAGCATGATCCTAGGAGAGACGTGCAAATTTCCTGCATTTTTGGTTTCCTAAAATGTTCCTAAACAAGCTACATCCTAAAAAACATTTTAGTCATTACACACAAAATAAATACATTAAACCTTGTTCTTGGTGCATGGCAGCATTAGTCGCTTATGCACCATAAAAATCAACACAATGCTGTAAGGTATACCTTAGTTAGCTATGTTATATGAGACAAGCTTTTGGTCTGGTGTGGTCCTTATTCACGTGAAAGCGCTGTCATGAGGGTCTATGTCCCAGCGATCGGAAAGTGACCTATTCCAATACTTTTACAAACTGAAGGCGATTCTACAGATTTCTAAAGACTGGAGTGCTCAACTGTTTTATCAACGTCCGCCTGCTTTGACAGCCTGGAGTGAAACTGTTGAAGAGAATACATTTTTGAGCATTTAACGCATTTCTGAAGGCGTTGCTTTCATTTACGGGGCCCACAAAAAGCAGCTGAATGTCAAACGCCGCCTAGGTAGGCTTTCTAGCAAGACAGCGGTGTAGCGTGGAAAATCGCTCCGCCGGTCCATCGCTGGCGCCGCTGACTTGACAGGCGAACTGTTCAAACTTATAGCTACTGACCAAACCTGAAACACTGAATTGCGCATGATCAAGGCAGAATTTCTCTAACACTGAGCACTGGTAGCTATCGATTTTGCGCCCAATATTGTGAAAATCTGTCCTCTCTTCGATCATTGATACGTCCACGGTTGAACATTTATGCGCCTCGGGGTAGGCCAGCCTTTGGAATATGGATGCGTGGTTGTAGCAACGATCACTTGCATGGCCCACTCTGCAAAATTCCAAGAGTCAGCTTCTGCAACGAAATGTGCAGCGCACATTTTCTACCGCGTACCTAAGTCCGGCGATGCATGCATATCGATCCCGATCGTTTCAGCTGCGCGGCCGTTCAGTCGGGTCAGGCTAACTTCGAGCATGCGGGGGTTTAAACTACATGTACGCAAAATTCAACGACAAGAAAAAGATGCAGGCTAAGCACTTTAGTCTAGTCTTCCCCTAAATACCAAAGAACATTGCTGTTCACAGGGAATTCGGATCATTCGTGCTTCCGGCTTTCCGGTTGTGCACTCTTGCGGTGCGGTGCAGTAGGTCTTCGCCTCGACGAGTCGATGTGCAGCTCGCCGCAGTAGCAGCGCAGGCCTCTAGTAGATTCGGCATGTCTTCTTCCACGGCTCTGAGGTAGAATTTAAACGAATAATTTAGCTAGAAACATCCTTTTCCCTCGGTCTGCTAAGAGGAACGAGCATAATGCCATTTCATATACATACTTTGGACTGCCGAATGTTCTGCACGGCGAGGTGTGTGTGTGTTGTGCCGGCGCTAGACCTTCGGAGGTCGATGCAGGACCTAAGACAGCGTAAATGCTAGGAATAGCTCGCTCGCATTACGGGCAGATCGAGGTGATAGTTTAGTGCGAAGCGAAAGCTGCTCGTGAATGTGCGTATCTCGATGCCAGCTGGTAGAGCTGGTGCAGTACGTAGCATCGCCTGCAGCTATGTGCGTGACAGCGATGCTTGCCGTACACAATCCTGAGTGAAGACCGTGATCTATGTTAGAACGGATGCACTCTTCGTAACACCTCATCGAGAGTCGCGGATAGCTGATATGGCTGATATCCATTCACGCGTAGCACGGAATGTGGCCGCGCTCGACGTGCATACAGCCATGAGCCTGTATATCGACGTCCGCCGTATCTTTACGAGAATCGAATGGATACGTCGGACGTACCTTTAGACACTTCGTTCATAATATCCGAACTCCTTTTCCCTTTGTCTATCGTAATTCCTTCATGCTTTTCTAGGTAATTTTTTCCTTCGTTGATCCATATGCCCAGGTATTTATAGCTCTCCACATGTTCAACCTTGGTGCCTTGTATTTCCAGCACGTCCCCCCTTTCATCATTAAATACCATTATTCCTGATTTTTTGATTGTCTCCTTTGTCGATGCCTACTGCGCTGGTGCTGCATTGGCTGGCTGGAGCTGAAGCGGCTGAATGTTAAGCTAAAGTAAAAGCAACAGAGCTGTGCGCCTCTCCCGTCAGAGCTTGATGAAAAATCAAACGCGCCCAAATTAACAACTGAGCAGGTATTTCTGTCGTGTACGATGCAAGAATACACCTGAAGCTCCTCTGATGCACCTAAAGCAAAGTCCTTATAGTCCTTATAGATCAAGGAGGTTATATAATAAAAACTGCAGTTTCTATATAACCTCCTTGGTATAGATGCACCTGATGCACCCTGCCGCTGGCGCCGACTAACGACTGCCAGGTAAAACTTGCGCGGAAACGTGTTGAGGGCGAAGGGCGTGGTTTGCAACGTCGTCTGCCAGCGCGCTGAAGCTGCGTCGTATGCTTCACCTGACTACGGTCGGTCTCGATCGACGCACGCGCGCTGCTGCATTAGACCTGACGCGCCTTCATTGCGGGAGGATGTCTCCTGTTGTGACACAAAGCAGCTCCTATGCGATATTCTGATTGGGCCTACAGATGTGGCATCCTCTCTGGAGCCTCCCCGATATCACGGAGATAGAATGCTTTCCCGAGATCAATACCGAGCCACGCGCTGAACTTCCTGCCCGCCATAGGGCACGAAGTTGGGCTGAGTGCTGATAAATATACCGCAGCAACTGAGCAGAAATGATATGAGTCAGAAAGGTAAACTTCGGTTTTCTGCTGCTTCTAGTACGACAATGTCCAATTACCGGCAACACAGCATTGCATACATGCACTATAAACACAGCAATTAAAAAAATCGCTAATTATAGGAAGAATAATTTTAGCAGTGCTTGTGACGCAATTGTTTTTTTTTTAATATGATAAAGTGGGCCAGCATCCGTCCCACTGCCACTGTCCAAACCAGCCAGCATCAATACTGAATTGTGCAATATAGCCCATCAATTCCCTGTGTATTTCCCTCGGCTTGGTAGGCCAATTGCTTGACCATATGGTTATACTAATGCGCAGGAAAGATTTCTGTTACTACATTGTCAGTAAGCTGCACCAAAACTGCCCAAGTTATACACGTTTTTGTTTTTACTTTATGTACACAATTGGTGGGGAAGCTGTCAATAAATTTTTTGGAAACTCCTCGGAGAAGATGGAAAATACTCCTGCGAGAGCTGCGTCGCAATTCAACCTTCGAGCGTGTTTGTTTTTGGCAGTTGTATTCAAAGCAAATTGAGGATGCATGCACTCACCTTTTTGAACTTGCGATCGCCCATCAGCAAGCTTGCATATTCATGCTTGTTTATTCCACGAACGAGCGCATTAAAATTTCGCGTTGTTCTATGATCGCAGTAGACCCCTTCGGCTCTCTATTTTTCATATTGATGTTCCTTTACCTCATACTCCCTTTATGGACCATTCCCGCCGTACTCGTTTACATTTAAGGCGAAAGCCTTTAATGCCTCATACTCATGGCCTCCGGTCCAAATATAGCTGCCAATCCAGAAAGGCACGCACCGTTAGCTAAATCTCTCTAGTCATGCATAACCGGATGTGGCGTCATCGTGACTTCACATCCTAATGACGTCATATCCGATCATATGACGTCACCAGACGACGCCTTTTGCGGGAGGATGTGGCGCCATCATGCGGGAGCGGGCGAGAAACACATTGGACGGCAGTGTAGCAGGCGACGCGAAAGCGCACCATACGAAAAGTCCACGCCAATGCCGGTAGAAAGCGAAAGCTTCCCCCCTTTTTTGGCCTCGGGGCAGAAAGTAGTGAAAGTAATTGAAGTATATCATGTTCACGTAGTATGGGGGAAGGTGCAGCGTTTTCACAATCGACTCATAGCGCACGCATATACTATCTTCGTGTAGCGCGGCCGTGTTCGACGTGACAGAATGAGACGCTCTCAGCGTGCAGGTTTTCGACAGACAGGAGAGCGCGGAGGCAGAGACAGAGAGAGGGATCTCAAAGGGCAAAGCAACCGGGGTTTGTTGATGCAGAGCTAGGTGGAATCGTCTCCTGTGACTTCGAGCGGCGCATATGCGCGGGGTGTCTTGAGTTACCGAGCACAATGCGGTCACCGCGGGAGCCGACATGGTGCAATGGGCGTCGCTTCCTCCTCGCGTCATCTACAATCGTGCAGCTATAGGATTTCATCTACGAAGCTCGGCAGAGAGACACTTATACACACCCCCGGAAAAGGTCATTGTCCCGGCCGGAATGCACACCTGCAGGAAACGCGCGGCATTTTTCTGGCAACGGATGAGTCAGCGCTGTAGCCGGTTTCTGCCCTCAGGAGTCAGAACGGATGTGGTCGCAGTGGTGAAAAGGTTCTCAGTGCACAGCGAATGGTCATTCTGTTGTGAAAGGATCCACAACCTTTCTGCCTCCGCCGCGATTTCTGCGGAATTGACAATTGGTGACACATGTGCATCAACCTATATATCGGATGCGCATCGCGGTTAGGAACCAACCCTGTTCTACGTCCAGAGCGATCCACTCTGCAAGTGAACGAGCATGAACCCTCCAGGAGACTCATTTGTGCCGGGCATGCAGTTTCCTTGCCGTTGCAAACGGTTGGAAGAAGACGACGATAGTTTCCTAACGAAGTGCATCTGATTGCGTACACCAAAGGAACAAAATTCGAATGCTTTGGCGTGCACGAACGCGAGCCTTTAACGTAAAAAAAAAATACTGTGCTTCGTGCAAGAGTGTCAAGTGCATCATATGCTCCGAGCGGCAAAAACACAGATACTATAGATATGTATGCATCTAAAGGAAATATGCATGATGAAAAGTACCTACTGGAGTTTGCACCCAGCCTGTAACGCACCAGTGATAGCTGCAATGAGGATTTCTTCGGTGCGTGATTGCTTTAGTTGCGCCGAGGCCTGAAGGCGATGTATTTTGTAGTTTCTTTTCTTTATGTGCGAAAGGGCTAGGTAGCTTAGATAAGGCGACTGTGTGCGCTAGGCCGTAATATTTAGCATGTTTTATCGTGACTGCCACCAGACTAACAAAAAAAAAAAATACGGCGTTTTAATGCACTGCCGTTCGCGAGCCTCATGACCAGCTCAACCAATCGGCTCACGAACGGCGGTGCATCACAACAAACGCCCATTTTTTTTCTTTTTAGTCAGGCGGCAGTCGTGATAAAACATGCTAAATATTACGGTGTGGCGTACACAGCCACCTGTGATATCTGCGCTACCCGGCCCCTTCGCACATAAAGAAAACAAACGACAAAATACATCGCCATCAGACGCGCCGAACAAATGCTCATTGCGGCTATCACTGGTGGGTTACAGGCTTGGTGCAAACTCCGGTAGATTCATCATGCACATTTCCTTTATACGCATACATACCTGTAACGAAGTGTTTTTCGCACAGTCGAGCGTACGCAGTTGGTTGCTGAGGTCGGCCACTCAAATATTGACGCTCGGTGGCCCTAATTCAAGCTTCACGTCGTTGTTGGTCGCGGCTCGCCGAAAGAAACCTGAAAAACCGCGTCTTGCATCTCGGCACGCTTAAGAGAGTGGCAACCGTACGCGGCAGGTGTGGTTGGCATCGCTTTGCCAAGCCTGTGACGGTCACCGTGCCGCCCAGCGCCGCCAGCCCCGGTGCACTGGCGGCGCCGAAAAACGCCGTCGACGCCGTCCAATGTGTTTCCATCGGTCGCCGCTACGACTTCGCGCATGCGCAGAAAACTCGCTTAAAAGGCGGGTTACGTGGCAGTCAATTGGAAGCTTTCAAATTCAACCTACGATTATTTACTCAACAGGATTCCACTAACTTGCATACCTTCCTATAAATATTTAAGCGTTCCTCTTACCGCAAATTTTTCATGGGCGACGCATCACGCATGCTCGGCTATCTAAGCGAAATCTACATGGCGCACCCATTTCTACTCACAAGCTCGCATATTTAACTTTCATTCGCCCTCAACTAAAATATATGCATCTACCATCTGTTCACCGGCCATATATCAGGAGTATATAATGAAATCCCTGGAAGCTATTCAAAACCGTGCAACACGTTTTATTTCCCATGACTACAGCCGTCATTCCAGCGGTTGACGCCGAGATGCTGCTGACACGGCTCCACCGCGCAAGTATCATGGAAGATGGAAATCTATGTCGAAATGGACTGGGCTGGAATCTTCCAGATGTGCCCTGGCAGCCAGCTGTTGCCACTAATCACGACTGTTCTTCACGCACTCGCAAGTCACATTCCCGGTAAAAGAGCAGTGCGGCAATATGTGACAACATATTCATCACCGTTTCCAGTGCATGCAGCGCGCCGCCAACACCTCCTTGTCGTGTTTTGCGGCACTCCGAGGGCTCGACAAACTCTGTGTTTGCCGTCTTGCCCCATTCGATCAGAAGTCGGATGTTCGCATCGTCCGTGTTGGCTGTGAAAAAAAGCAGGCCGCTGTCTCAGCGATGGACATGCAGATTCAGCGAAGTTTCGCATGACGTCATCGCACCACATGACGTCATGGCATGAGCGCCATTCGCTATTTTTTTTTTTTTTTGGTCACGTGCGTGACGCTGCCCGGTCGTCGCATACCAAAGTTGACGTGTGGTGGAGGCACACGACAGACAAAATCGTGAAGCAGTATCGCGATCTGGGGGGGAATTCTATAACGCTCTCAATTTCGCTCTCAAGTTGTAGAGCGTGACGTCAAATTGACGCGGCTTTCACGTGACCTTAAGACGTCAATCGTGACGGATTACGGAATCGACCAATTGCCAGCGACTCGTAGCATGACTCCGCCCCTGAGGTCCCCGTTCCGCGGTCGCGCCTACTGCTACCCATTTGTCGCAACGCTAGCCGAGGCCGACGAGGGACCGTCTCCTAAGTTTTTATGAAACGGCGCAGTTAATACGCAGTTAATAAAATTAATAAATATTTATTCTGCTGAGGAACTGTATTTACAACTAACTAACATGAAGCATAAGGAGATACGTTTTAGGCTTCGCAATTAAATTTGCTCTTTAGTAACTTTTTGTCTCCGCGAGGGCACGCTGACGGTGTCAAAGAGGCTGACGGTGTCAAAGTCATGATTTTTAATGATAATGAGGCCGGCGAACATAGGATACAGGAGGACATGCTGGAAGTAGTGGATAAGTACAAGTATCTTGGGGTGTGGATAAATACTGGAGCTGAATACCTAACGGAGCATGAAAAATATGTGGCAGCTAAGGGAAGTAGAAATGCAGCCGTCATGAAAAACAGGGCGCTTTGGAATTACAATAGGTATGAAGTGGTGCGAGGGATTTGGAAAGGGGTGATGGTTCCTAGTCTGACTTTTGCCAACGCAGTCCTGTGTATGAGATCAGAGGTCCGAGCACGGTTGGAAATTAAACAGCGCGGGGTGGGTAGGCTTGCTTTGGGAGCTCATGGGAATACGCCAAACCAAGGTGTGCAGGGTGACCTGGGATGGTCTTCTTTTGAGAGCAGGGAAGCTGGCAGCAAGATAGCGTTTGAGCAACGATTGAGAAAAATGGGAGAAAAGCGGTGGGCTAGGAAAGTCTTCAGCTACCTCTACATGAGGAATGTTGACACAAGATGGAGAAGGCGGACAAGAAAATTGGCAAGCAAATATTTGGACAGCAGTAGGGGGACCAGCCAGGAATCATCAATTAAGAAAAAGGTTAAGGAAACAGAGAGGGGTCTGTGGAAAACAGGGATGGAGACTAAATCAGCATTAGAAATGTACCGAACGTTCAAGCAGGAAATAGCCAAAGAAAACATTTACGATAATTCTAGGGGCAGCCCATTGTTGTTCGAGGCTAGGACAGGAGTATTGCGGACTAAGACGTACCGAGTCAAGTACCAAGAGATAGACACGCTGTGCAGGGTGTGTGGGGAGGATGAGGAAACGCCTGAACACTTAATAATTTCCTGTAAAGGGCTCCGCCCTATAGTTCAAGGCAACGGGCCAGATTTAGCCAAAGCATTGGGGTTTAAGGATAATGAAGGGAAAATAGACTTTAAAAGGGTAGAAATAACCAAACGAAGGTTAGCTGATTGGTGGCTGAAAGGAAGGCAAGAATAGGTCCACACTATATATTACTATTCACGGCTAGGCGGCCTGTGGCGCTGCCGCCCGATTCAAAGGGTTCAGCCTTATCCATCCATCCATCCATCCATCCAGGGCACATGGCGGCTTGCCAGAAAACAGCTGATTCCTCGGCTAGTTGCTATTTTCCGTGCGTCGCCTGAAATCGAGGTCCTGTGCGGATGTCGTGAGCAGCTGGAAAAATTCGATTGAAAACAATGAAGGCTACGAACCTGCAGTGATCAGCGTGGTGAAAGCGTTGGGCATGAAAACCGACTAAGTCATCAGCTTACTGAAGAGTGTCAGCGTTGTCAAACAGTGTTTACTATCGATGGCAAGAGCGACGAGTGGGAGGTATGTGGTCTGCTGTTCTGTTTGTTTAAAAGAAAATACAACAAAGATCATGAAGGCTACATTACTGTGTTTGCCGACAGAGGAACGTTTGCACTTGCAGTAAGGCAGGTGGCAGCTACTATGCAAGAGTTAGCAATTGCAGTGCGGGAAACGGGATCCGACACACGACCCTCCACCACGGACTCCTCATGCAAGCCACGGTGACAGTCACTCCTGTGCTTCGCAGCCAGTTGACTTCGGCCACATCGGGCTCCGTTCCCGATATTCCTTTGATGTTTTGATGTTGATTGTTTAGTCTCTATAAGGTACACAAACTGTGATGTTAATGCTTCCTTTGGTGTGTTCAGAGAAAGAAAATACTTTATTCAGAAATTTGTTGTAGTGACCGAGGAGAGGACGAGCTTGTTCAGCCAGGTCTGGACAGGGATGTGTAGTATGTTGTATTTCGCGCAGCAGGCTGTGTTTGTTAGTGGCACATTGTTGAAACGTTGTCAGTGTCTGTTCATGTTGAACGGTATCCCCCCCCCCCCCTTTTCGACGGGAAAGGCAAACACATCACGCAAGCTTGGTGCGCGATGCCGGAGGCGAGCTGGTGAATCTGCTAAATTTCCCCAGTCTTATAAACAAGGGGCCCACCAGTGAGGTGTGCAGATTACCTTGAAGGCGAAGAATGTGTGCTAGTTTTGAAGTGTCATCATGGAGTCTGTGCAGTGTTTCAAAAAGATGTTCATTTTACACACATTCCTCATTCTATTACCTTTCCATGTTGTGTGCATTATGTACAAACCATTTCAATTGAAAAGCCAGTTTGCACAAAAGATGCTTTTTCTGATTATTTGGTGAAAACAACTTGGAAAATAAATTCCAAGGTCAAAAGTAGGTGACAATTAAGTAAAGAGGTGCTTATCACATGGTTATGGTGTATGAAAGAGCGCTGAACACGGGTTGAGGGGAGCCTCAGTTTGAAAGCCGAGCCCACATTTCGATTTTGGTTGGTTGGTTGGTTTGTGGGCTTTAACGTCCCAAAGCAACTCAGGCTATGAGAGACGCCGTAGTGAGGACTCCGGAAATTTCGACCACCTGGGGTTCTTTAACGTGCACTGACATCGCACAGCACACGGGCGTCTTGCTTTTCGCCTCCACCGAAAAGCTGCCGCCGAGGCATTTTGGCTAGCAAACCAAGGTTCCCCCTCAACCCTTGTTTAGTGCTGTTTTGCATTGAGTAGCCATCTTATTTCCCTCGTTCTACCGTGTTTATGGTGTAAAATATTTTTGAACGCTCATGTCTTAGCTGCTTCTACTGTCTTCAAGCTGCTCAGCAGTCCCCTTGCAGTTTTACACGTTTTATTAGTGTACATAACATCTGCTCACACATTGCCTTAACAATGTATGTGTGATGCTTTTTTGTAATCATTTTGTAACTACAATTTTGTAATCATTCAGCAATCATTGTGGGCACTGCAGCCTAGTATTTGTACACCATTCTCCTAACAGCTGTTACAGCATTTAGCACTGCGAGCAAGATCTCTAGTAGTATACCACCCAGCTGGCATTTTTACCTCTGATATGTAAGCGTTTTGCACACTGCATCATGCATACAGTACCTATTTGTATAGGTAGCTTCAATATGTTGAAAGGGAGCGGCTTCTTTGAGCCCAATAATTATTCTGCAATATACATGTCAATGTTGTATGGTCATTGTACATCAATGTACCTAAGTGTGTTGGTATGTATGATGTCTCTTTCTCAATAAAAACACTCGAGTGAAATACAGCGGCCAAGAAATAAGTGCTTCTACTGGGATATATGTGGCAGTAAAACATCTTGGTGCCATTTTCTGATTCCAATAAGCGTCATGGTTATTTATTACCTTGCTGTAACGCTACGCTTTTCGGTTTAAGCATGTTTACCACACAGCTAGTGACCACAGCCAACTGTGCCAGGCTGCAAGGTGATAGCAGAGAAGGGACAGCAAGTTGAGTCTGGGATGACTTGGCATTGGTGTAAGCAGCCATGACTCCAGTGGGTAGTCACTGTCTCCTGCATAACCAAACAATGACATCCACTTAAGTCCGCCTTTTGCATGTTCTAGTATACAATCAAAGATCCATACCAACTAGCCCATAGTGAGGTGGTAAATATTCACAGGAATGTTGGCAACGTGTCACAGGGCTGTCCAAGCAAGCATCATTGTAAGGATAGCCTTGTAGCTTCACAGTGATATAAACAAAAATGTGTTAAGATTACCTGCACAACACAAGCGCTACGGTTTCTTAGGCAGTAAAGAGATTTCAAACATTGAATGTTTGGTTGCTGGTGCCATAACACTAAATTTGTACATTAACAAGCATTCATATGCATAACTAGTCCGTCCTATGCATGCAGCTTCAGCGAATTCAGACAATCGATCACTCGCCGAAATACAAATCAGCTTCTCTGTAAGGCTCGTAATCCAACCAAAAGGTCTCGTTATCACACAACACTCTTCTAGTTCTTGCTGAAACGAAAAGAAGCAGGCGCTTTTTGCAGCGTACTCACACTTTCAAGTAGCGAACGTGTCGTAGGGAGGGAGCGTAACGAATGGGGGCAAGGCACTACAATCCCTAGTCCCTTCGTCCTGTATTTTGAGGTATATACAGGTATTGAACTTTCGTCAGGTGTCGCTGGGTAATCTCGAAGACAACAGCTGGAAAGAAAAGAGATCTTTCCTCTGTTCGTTTTTTAACATTGCGAGGGGGAACGAGTCCTTTCGGTTAGAAAACAAGACTTGCAGAGAAGCCAACTTACAGCAAGTGGTCGATTGCACATATTAATGCATATAATCAATATCGTTCGATAACCGACGCGGGTTTTTTACAGCTTACCCAAGAAAAAGTCGCAGGCGTTTAGCAGGCCTTCGTTCACCTTTCGGCGTGCAGGAGTACCGCTAGACGAACGCGTTGTTTGGAGTCCTTGGTCCCACGGGGCAACGAGGGTCAAAAGTGCGTATGTTCGCGTCGCAGATCTGTAATAAAATAGGCACAATACAAGTTTACAATGACGTTTCGAAGTCGTAGCCAAACACACACAGTCAAAACCAACATTTACTCACTACTGTGATGTTCACAACGTAGAACCCCTTGCCTAGCGACTTCTTTCCATATCGCACCGCGGCGCCTTGACGACAATCAGCGTTCCGCCCGATGGCTTCCGCTAACAGCGCACGCACCTGCTGATCGATGCCTATGCGATGCAAACGATGTTACGTTCCCGACGCAAGCTGGTAGCCCCCGATAGCAAACAAACGCGGTGCGCATGCAGCCGCAGTGGCTGCGCACTCGTCCGTGAGCTGCGTGAGCCCCCGTTCATCGATGTTCGTCGGCAATCGCCGCACAGTCACTCCACTTTCTGCTGGTTTCCGAGTTGAACACAGTCGGAACAACTAGACCGGTACGTCAAACGCGTCTTCGTGCTCCCTTCTACGCCGTGGATCGCACCGACACAACTGTCACACAGCCAGCGCAACGCTATAGCAACGCAAGGAACACAGCCGCCATTTTCGCTCTACTCAGTTGACTGGTTTTGGGGTTACCTCGTTTCGCTCACAATAGAGGGTTTACAAAAGTACGTCTGGCAACCGTGAGCGGCACGCTGATCCCGTCCTGGCCGCCATATTTTGTTCGCTCCATCTGTTCGCTTCGTGTCCGTCCGTCAGCGCTCGCCGTTCTGTTCGCGCTTTTCACGTTTTAACTTAATGCGCTGTGCTTGGACCTCTCTTCGGTCCCTGGCGGTTTCTGTTAGCGGCGCCTAGAAGCGTATTTTGACAGCCGAGACATGGCGGGGCCTACCAGCCGCACTGCCGAGCGCAGTTACAAATTGCTCTGCGAGTCGTGCATGGGCCCCCCCCTCGGCAATCCGCAGCGTCATCCCTATCCAGGTACAGTATCCAGAGTTCTGTAATGTGGATTTTTTTTTGTCTGTGCGCCTTTGCTGTTTACTTAAACGCCTATGAGAGATCATCGCGAGTTTGTTTGCTTGGTTTGGGCAATAACCGTCGCTCATCCCACTGGAAGATACTTGGTTGGTGAAATGAGCCAGGATGCATTTTATTTTATGATAAAAGGATCGTGCGTAATTTGACGTAAGTTGGACTGGCGCTTAGTACTTTCCTTCTCATGCCGTCAATGCAGTAGTTGGCATTAGTCTCGGAAATAATCGAGGGCTGCGTAAAAAAAAAAGTGCCATGCTAATTTGTGCTTCCAGTGATTGAATATTGATTGGTGTGCGATAGGCGATGACGAGTTAATAAAATATTTGTAAATTATTGATCAATTAATAAAATAAAAAAACGAAAAAAAAAGGAAAGATCGGAAAGTAAGGGTTAAAAGGTGTCAGAATGAAAAACCAGTGCTTGGTGATGCTAAGGAAGAAAATTGATTAATTGATTGAAGTGATGCTAAGGAAGAATGTGTAATTGATTAATTGAAATAATTGAAGAATGTGTTCAAGTGTAAAATTGCTCAGACTGGAAAGCCTATTGTTGCTGACGCATGCGTATTGGTGTATAAAACTATAAAACGTCAAATAAAATAAAAATAAATAAAGAAATGATAGAAATATAACATAACATACATAACAACATATAACATACTACACTTGCGTGTAGTATGTTACTTTTGATGAATTCATATTTCACTGCATTGCATTCTTTTCGCCCCTCCTGCTAGGGCCCAGCTAGGGCCTGCAGTATTTGGTAAATAAAATAAATAAATAAATAAAAGAGCTAAACTATAACACGTTTAGAAAGAAAACATCGTGTGTGTGTATATATGAGAGAGAGACACTATCGCGTTATACCTTTAACGGCCGTGCTTAAGTGACCCCCTAATTTTTTTATAACGATATGATATAATATAAATCTGATTTTATGAACACAGCCAGTTACACAAAGCACAAACACTTCGCAGTAATGTGAGTTGACTTTTTCAAATTTCTTTTCGTTTCAGCCGAGTTCCTCCTCCTCCGAGTTCCTCGAAGCTTCCGATGTCAGCGCTTTCATATGAGATTACGCTTCAAATGTTTACTTTCTGACAGAGGGAATAAACAAGAAATCGACATATTTAAAAATTCCAGTGAATTTCAGGTAGCTGTTAATTAGCGAACCATCGGGTGACTCGAAAAAACACACAAAAGTGAAGCGCACAATTCGTTATTTTATCGGCCGCGCTGGCAGGTATAAAACCTGAGCTGCGCGCTCTGGATGTGGACCGGTCGAAACGGACTGTACGTGAGCATGTTGCAACACACTATTGGGATGTCACCTTTTTCTGCTTTTCTAGGCGCCGCGGGTTTGGCAGCCGCTTGCTTTTACAGCGTGAAACACGCACCTCGGGCGCACTAAACAACCGTATTGCTCTCTGCACCAGCACTACCATTTCGTACGACTGTGAAAAGTAGTTTCGGTAATCATGCCCGTGTCTTAAATCAAATACACAATGGCAAATGGAACCTACGCACAAAATGTTTCAAAGAATGTATTTGCACAATAGCGTTCGTTATACATGCATTGCTCCTTCTCCCGTGTCCTCCATCGCAGCATAAGCTTATCCTTCAAGTTCACAAGGCTCCATAGCGCGCAAATCAATCTTGCTCTTTTAGGTGATAGCACATTCTGTGAGCTAGCTCCCAGTCAGAAGGACGTGCAGTAATGCTTTACATGATGCAAGTGACCCTTGTAAAGCCGATTAGAACTGCAAACGAACGGTCGCATACACGCGTATACCTTGATTACGTGCGCGTCTATGACGGTGCGCTGGCTGCAGAAGGGCACGCAACAACATGCTGGCATTATTCCGAATAGAGCTTGGAGCTAACAGCGACTGCTGTGATGTTAAAATATGAAACAATCGCTTGTGAGCATTCCAATGCACCTTTCGGTGCATGCACGGGTTCTACGAAGGCGCACGTTGACAACGTACTCGATGGGAGGCGCGGGCGGACTGAGCAAAACATGGCCGCCGCGCACAGTTTCTGTTTCTTTCACTAGATGGCGCTAACTTTTGTAAAGCCTCTATTTCAGTCAATATTCAGCTCATGGGCAACGTCACCACTTTAGTCTTGTTGATGGCGTAAGCGCAGTCACAGGTGAGATCAGTGATGACGCAAAATTTCAATATGGCCGCCGACCAATAGGAGCAGGGCAAGTTGAGCGGTTTGAGACTGGTTTTGTATTGAGAGCGTTACAGAATTCCCCCCCTGGCATTGCGTGACTGTAGTGAGCTAGAATATACTATCATACCGTAGACGTGACCCTTAAGTCAGCGATTTCCACCGCTTTGCTTCCGTCCGCGAGCAGTGTTTTCGCAGTTCGGATTCATGCACGAACGACACTTTCCTTTTGCTTTTATTTTTTGTAGCGGAAAGCATTCCAGCCACATTTTGGTGCCCAAGCATGCACAGCGTAACATGTATTCTACTAAAACGCCGGAGGAAAAGCGGGCTTTGAGGGACGGACTATATAGTACAGCCGCAAAGCAGGCACGAACGGGCGTCGCACTGTTCTGTATCCCGATCATCTTAGCCCGACGCTTGTAGTGCGCGCAGCGGTATCTCTGGTCAGCGCCTGGTCTGGTACCCACAGTCGCAGGGAAAAGCTAGCAAGAGCTAATTAGTAACGTGCAACGGCTTGAAGGTATTCCTCGCTTCCTCTAATACACGGCCGGGAGCACGAGGACAGCAGTCGGAATGGTTCTCCTCCAAGAGTTAAAAGTAGCATGTTTATAAAGTTGTCATTGAGCGATCACTTGCATATACACAACTGCGTTTATACCACATCGAGCGGAACAGTCAGCACGGCAATGCTTTAGCAAATTAAACGACGCAGCAGAAGCAACATCGCAAGACCCGCCACAGCAGGCGTCTACCCCAAAAGGTTGACAGCTGTGCTGTTCTCGGGGTTTTTACGCCTACAGGACCTATTGCCGTATCCGTAGACAGCGCAATTGACCATAATTGTAGCAAATTACATAATTCACAGCACATTGGATCTTCCGAACTGCCTAAACTATCGCGGCGAAAGATGGCGCCCGATGCGGACGCATATGTGCGCGCTGCTCCCAGCCCATTCGTGGTAGGCAGCAATTTTTGCCGTGCGCGTCTTGCAAACAGCGTTTTCACTGCAAATGCATCAACATAAAGGCCGAGGAATACAACATTCTAATGGAATCCGGGGCCAGCAAGTACAAATGTGTTCATTGCGTGAAGCGGCGTGATCCTTCGGCGGAGGGGCTTATCTGCGGAACTAGCAACACGGAAGCGCCCCCCCCCCCCCCCCCCCCCCCCCGAAGCGCAACGCTCTTCCCTGGATTTTCAAGACTCGGATTCCGTCAGTGCTTCCTCGAGTGTTATTTTAATGCTACGGGAAATGGCTAGTCGAATGGATGCGTTGACGGATGAGGTGCGACGGCTTCGTGCGGAAAACGCGCTCCTGCGTGAATCTTTGAGTGGCCTGAGTGCATCTGTTCGTACCGCCAGCCAGTGTGAGTGTTCGAATTCTGACTGCTCGGAATCTCGCAACTACGCTTCAGCTGTGGCGCTAAATCTTCCCGCTGGAATGTCGGCCCCTCCTCCGAAGCCTCCTGCTCAGGACCGGAGTACTCATCTGCCACGCTCGTTGAAAGCGGTGAACCAACCCTCTCGGCCTCGAGCAACGTTTGTTACATCTAAGCAATCCATGCTTAAAGTAGCGCCCAAACTACCGGCGAAGAAAAGCTTATTTGTTTTTCGCCTGGACCCGACAACAACGGCGTCGGACATACAGGAACTTTTGGCGAATACAATAGGTGACAAAGTTGTTACTTGCACGAAACTCAAAACGAAGTACGATACATATTGCTCATTTCATGTTTCTCTGGATGAGCATTTATTTGAGCTTGTGAACAATCCGGAAGTGTGGCCTGATAGTTGTGTATTTCGCCCTTTCTATGGAAAGCTGTGTCCTCACGGCGCTTCGATATGACCCTAACGGTGCTCTAGCTACATCTGAAAATGGCACAGGAAATTAAGCTGTATTACCAAAACACGAGAGGGCTGCGAACTAAAACGGAAGCTCTCTTCGCGAATGCATACGAATGTGAGTATGACATTATATGCCTGACAGAAACTTGGCTAAATTCATCATGTTCAAGTGCGTCTTATTTCACAGATGAGTATGCTGTCTTCAGGGCCGACAGGGTCTATTCTGACAAGATTAAATACGGGGGCGGAGTTCTGATAGCCTGCCGTTCTTTGCTAAATGCATTTAGGAGACCAGACCTGGAGACATACGAAGAATGCGTGTGGTTGGAAATTCCAACGTGTGACAAATCGCACTATCTAGTTGGCTGTTACTACTTTCCACCAAATCCTGCTCCTAACGTTTTTACCTATCATTTCTTAGATATTGGGGAAAAAATCGATTTTTCGAAATACAAGGTTCACATTTACGGAGACTTTAATCTTCCTAAGGTCGATTGGTCCACTGGTTTGGTCACTATAGTGACCAAACCAAACTGCACAGCAACTCGAGAAAAAGCCGAATGTTTAATTGATTTTAGTAATTTCCATGGTTTACATCAATGCAATGCAATGAAGAACTGTGCTGGAAACATTTTAGACCTAATTCTATCTAATGTGCCTCTTTTCGGCGTGCAAGCGGTGCGCGATCCTCTTGTTCTGATAGACAAATATCATTACCCGTTTACCTTGTCGTTCTTTTTGTCTTTTCGTCCAGTGCGTGAGATGATGCCAGAAAAATTTAGACACGCGTATGGCAATTACCTGAAGCTGCACAATGATCTTAAGGCCTACGACTGGTCTGAATTGCTTGAGATTGATGATGTAAACACAGGCGTCGAGCTACTTACATCAGTTGTACAGGGTATAATGAAAACATGTATACCACGCCGTAAATCGAAGAAGTGTAGATTTCCTTGCTGGTTCTCGCTCGATTTGAGACATTACTTGAAGAAAAAACAGAAGTATCATAAACTCTACGTGAAATCAGAAAGTGAGTATTGGTACCAAAGATATTCATTGTGCAGAAAAATTGTGAAAAACTGATTGCACGTGATGAAGCCGAGTACCACAAACTTCTTGAACAGAACTTGAAAAAGGAACCAAACAGTTTTGGGGATTTTGTGCGCAAGCAACTAAATGATAAGGTTAGTGCTGCTGTGATAAAGACGCGCGATGGTATCTGTTTTAAACCTCAAGATGTGTGCCAAGATTTTGCTGATCACTTCAGCTCTTGTTTTGTGCGCCATGATAACGCGCCAGCTCTTATCACTTCTGAAGACAGCGCTGACTGTTTAGCTTATGATAATATTACCGAGCATGAGGTTCTTTTGGCGATTCAGAAACTTAAGCCAAAACTTTCAACAGGAGTTGATGAAATTCCCAGCTTCATAATCAAAGGATGCGCTGACATTTTTGGCCCTGTTTTAGCACATTTGTTCAACTTATCATTGCGAACTGGTGTTTTTTCTTGTCATTGGAAATTGTCAGTAGTTGTTCCTGTATTCAAGTCTGGCGATGCTTGCGATGTGAACAACTTTCGACCTGTGTCACTGATTTGTTCTTTTGCGAAAGTTTTTGAAATGGTTATGTACGAACGCATGGGCTCATACTTCAAGCAGAAGATCTCAATTCTGCAGCACGGGTTTTTAAAAGGTCGGTCTGTGGAAACGAATTTATGCAGCTTTCTTGATTATACTGGCCCACATGTATTTAATCGCGGTCAGGTAGACGCAGTCTACTTTGACATGACTAAAGCTTTCGATACGGTTTCCCATGAGGTACTTCTGATGAAGATGGAAAGATACGGACTTTGCCCCATGTACTGTAGGTGGCTCAAAAGCTACCTTGGCAGCCGCAGTAACATGGTCCGATTTTCCGGCTGTGTGTCCAACGAATTTCTATCATCTTTGGGGGTGCCTCAAGGCTCCAACTTAGGACCGTTGTTGTTTTTAGTGTTTGTTAATGATTTGCCGTTACATGTCAAGGACTCGAGAATTTTGCTCTTCGCAGATGATTTCAAATTATTCCGTAATATTGAAGGGACTGCCGCCAATTGCAAGCTGACATTAACAACGTCGAGAAATTGTGTTTGTTGAATCGCTTAAAGTTGAATATTAAGAAGACTTCCGTCTTGTCTTTAACTAGGAAACGCGACGCAGTTGTGTTTGATTATACACTTTTGGCGGATCATATTTCTCGTGTGGCCCATGTACGAGACCTTGGTGTTGTTGTTGATTCAAAGAATTGATTTTAGATTGCATGTAAATTCAATTGTGTTAAGCGCATTGAGACATATCGGTCTTATCTCTAGACTAACAAAAAAATTTCAACGGCACCAATGTCTACGCACTCTATACTGTGCCCTTGTGAGACCGCGTCTTGAGTTCGGTCAGTGGCCTGGAATAACTTATCTGCCACCTATTGCGCAAAAATTGAAAATGTCCAGCGTAAGTTCATACGCATCTTTTATGACAGATATATTGGACGCCGCCGTTTCTACGACTACGATTCTCTTGGCAGACCTCAAAATGTGTACTCTTGGCGACAGGCGACTCATACGTCACATGCAGTTTTTGCAAAAAATTGTGCGTGGTTTCATTAACTGTGAGACCTTACTGATGTCACTGAATTTTCGTGTGCCGCATGCAAAGGCTGCAAAATGTTCTGACACATTTTATCCAGATTTGCACGCCAACTGTCCAATGATTCGCATACAAAGCTTGTATAACAAAACGTTTATTGACACGGACATATTTGCCTAATTGTTGTTTTCATGCCTGGTTTTAAATGTTATTAAGTGTTCTGATGTATCTGACCTAGTGTGCGCTCCTTTAGGCCACTTGGCTGTTGAGGCACACTCAAATCTATCTATCTATCTATCTATCTATCTATCTATCTATCTATCTATCTATCTATCTATCTATCTATCTATCTATCTATCTATCTATCTATCTATCTATCTATCTATCTATCTATCTATCTATCTATCTATCTATCTATCTATCTATCTATCTATCTATCTATCTATCTATCTATCTATCTATCTATCTATCTATCTATCTATCTATCTATCTATCTATCTATCTATCTATCTATCTATCTATCTATCTATCTATCTATCTATCTATCTATCTATCTATCTATCTATCTATCTATCTATCTATCTATCTATCTATCTATCTATCTATCTATCTATCTATCTATCTATCTATCTATCTATCTATCTATCTATCTATCTATCTATCTATCTATCTATCTATCTATCTATCTATCTATCTATCTATCTATCTATCTATCTATCTATCTATCTATCTATCTATCTATCTATCTATCTATCTATCTATCTATCTATCTATCTATCTATCTATCTATCTATCTATCTATCTATCTATCTATCTATCTATCTATCTATCTATCTATCTATCTATCTATCTATCTATCTATCTATCTATCTATCTATCTATCTATCTATCTATCTATCTATCTATCTATCTATCTATCTATCTATCTATCTATCTATCTATCTATCTATCTATCTATCTATCTATCTATCTATCTATCTATCTATCTATCTATCTATCTATCTATCTATCTATCTATCTATCTATCTATCTATCTATCTATCTATCTATCTATCTATCTATCTATCTATCTATCTATCTATCTATCTATCTATCTATCTATCTATCTATCTAAACGAAACCTCAGCAGACGACGACGATGACCAATTCTATGACGGACCAGAAGCGGAAATGCTTCATTTTTCATGGCCAAAAATGTGCTGTATTTGAAGAGTAAATTTATTGCAAAAAAATTATTTCGAGCCCGCAGTGCGAGGAGGTGGCGCCGCCGGTGTCATCGCTGCCGCAGCGATTTCTTCTACTTCGTTACCGTCACAGGCAATGCAAAAATATCCGCGACTTCTGATCGAATGAACACCAAGCAAGTTCCGTACAAAAAATGCCGACTACGAAATGTCATTTCTGTTCAAAAATATAAGCTATAGGAACCCGGTTTAGCTGGGATAAACATATTGCACTGCAAGCATGTAATTACGCAGAGCGATGTTCGTCTGCTGCAACCGCGGATATTTAATACAGCCGCTTGCAACGTAGTTGTCTCCTTCGAATGGTCTGTAGTCCTGCAGTTGGTTTCTTGTGACGAAGCTCGCCCGTAGCGCAAGGAAATCATGAATGTCGCACATATTTATGCGCGGCCACAGGTCGACGCTTACCGTGCAGTTGCTCACATCGACTGCAAACGACTCGGTGCCGAAGGTTTTTTTTTTTATTATTATTTTTACAGATCTCTGTCTGCATCGCGCCCCAATTGAACTCAATGGGTTCCTGCTGGAATTTTCTTGCCAAATGGGCAGACCAATTGGACTGTCCAGTGGGTTCAAACTGAATTCCCATTCCATCTGGAACCCATTTTAAAGTCCATCTGTAAGTCACAATCCAAATCGATAGTTCAGTTGGTACCATTTGGAATTCTAGAATTCCATTTGGTTCCAATTGGATAGGCCAATTGTATCTGCTACTTGTGCAAACTCTATAGAGCATCATTTGTACATAACTATCATAGTACTAATAAGTTCATTTTCTAAATAAAAACTCAGTTCGACGAATCTTTGCCAACTGCATAGCCCAATTGGTCAAAGCCATTGCATCCAATGGGTCTTCCCAAATGAGTCCAATTGGTCTTTCCTACTGCACTGAGTGCATTCATTGGAACATTTGCATATTTCACAAAGAAAGTAAACACATATTCTGTTCATAATAATAACTACCAGCAGCTTAACCTGTTAAACTAAATTCATCATCTGCACTACTGCTGCAAACAAAATTAAATAAAATAACTGCACTCAAATGGCAAGAGTCACTGACCCCAGTACATAGAGTTCCTTACACTACCTAGAGGGAAAGCTGAGGGCGCTGCACTTCAGCCACCATGGGCGCGCTAAGAATCATGGGCCGGTGTGCTACTTGTTGCGGGACAGTCGGTTTTTCTCGGGTACGTGGAGTGGCGTTACTGCAATGTTTCTTTTTTGTCATCATCATCATCTGAATGTGCGTACATAGACCGCGAAAGCCATAGTAGCGAAGGCGCTAAAGCAGACGTCGTCAATAAATGGTTTCTGTTTCCCGAAATTCCACTAAAAACTTTCTTAAGTGATTGTACAGCCATAAATATTTTCATATGTTTTTTTATTTCAAAGTTTGCCTATTAAGTGCGAAATATTGGTATTTGTGCTGCTCAAAACTAAGCCAATAGGAGAAAGAGTCATCGCTTATATTGGATAAATCTCACACTGGCATTCTGTTTCTCTCTCTTCTTGTAATTTATAGTCACAATATTCAATCTTAGGACATTATTTACGGTAGAACAACGTTTATCTTTGCATTAGTTTTGGCCAAAAGTTGTAGTTCTGCACTCGGTAGCTCTCCGGCCCATGATGCTTTGAGCTCCCATGGTGGCTGAACTGGCGTCTGAAAACTCCATGTAAACTCCCATAGACGGCAGCACAGCTTTCCCTCTAGGTAAGAGTAAGAAACTCTATGCCCCAGTATGAGAGTAGGATGAGTGGTGTATATAAGCAGGAGCAGAAGTGTGCTTGCTGGGTGTGTGTAGTGATCTCGTATCATGTTACTGTGCAACTGTGTATTAATCTGAGATATATACTTACCTGTACTCCCTTCATTTCCGCCAAGCTTGTAATTATCAGTCTCCACATGTGACATGCCTAATAAACATGCAAATCGTCAGTCAGTCTTCCTTTTGTCCCAAATAGTATGTTTAATTGGACCCATTGTATGCAATGGATGTGGCCCATTGGATCCAATTGTGTGCAGTTGGTCTCACCCATTGGCTGCTATGGATTGTGTCCGAAAACACAATTGGTTCCAGTTGGAAAACCAAATGATTCCAATTGGTTCCAATGGTATTTTTTGACTGGGGCAGGCTGCAGATAATTCCAACTGTCACTCATGATGCCAACTGTTTTTTCATTACAACGGGGCTGACATAAGGTAGAGTGGCAGAGCAAACGGACGCACACCAGCTAAGCTAATCTGCCGAACAAAACAGAATTAAATTGTTCACACGCAGTGCTTTGAACTTGGGCGATGGTTAGGCTGATCTTAAGGTCGGCTTTTTGTGCATGCTGGAAACTTGCATTTTCTAATTTAACTTTCCGCTTCACGAAATTGTTTAGCTAAACTTCTGGTGTGAGTAACATATTTCTGCTGGTTTTATATTTCAGCCACGCACCACCGAAGGGCTGTTTGAAAGATGTGGACGGAGTGGCGATGCTGTTTATGATTCCAAAGCTTCGAAGAAAATACGGGACAGAAGAAGCGCCACTGTTCTTGAAAGCTTGAAAGCTAAACATTTCGACAGATTTTCCTGTCTAGTTGGTTTGATAACTAAATAAAACTTAAAATTTCTCCTACTAAAACTTTTTTTGCTTTACAAAACCCGACGTTTAGGAGCCGGTTCGGCTCCTTCGTCAAGGGTGCATGACGCAGTAAATAGTCGAGGGGGAGAAGAAGTGGGGAGGAGAAAGGAGAGGGGGTGAGATGGGTGGGAAAGAAATGAGAAGAAAGGAGGGGGGGGGGGGGTTAAGACGAGTCACGGTGCCGCAGGTGCAGGGGTGCTCGCTGGCAACTTTTTTCTATTCTTCTGTGAACTGGTTAGGTGGGAGCGAAGACCTTGCAAGTACACATCAGGAAGGTTGAATCGACTGTATGTGCCATGACTCGAGGAGGCGTCTTTTCCGGTAATATTGGTCTCGGTCTCCACGATGAACGTTTCTTCAAAATTTATTCTGTGGTCGGAATCTTCTGAATGTTCAGCTACGGGGTTGCGTTCTCTTGAAAAAATTCGTACATCGTTTCTGTGTTGCCGAATTCTTTCTTTTAGGTTTTTTTGTTTCGCCAATGTAGCTAGCATCACAGTCGGCGCAGGGAATTTTGTAGACAATGCCTTGGGCTCTTTCTCTTGGTGGTAGATATTTGGGGAAGGGTAGCACGCTACCCAAAGTGTTTGAAGGCTTGTGCGCCACTCGAATTCCTTCTTTTCCTGTAGCTGTAGCTGGGACCAGTTACAACTTGTAACTGGTCCCAGTTGCAGCTGGTCCCAGCAAAGTCCCTGCATTGGAATTTTTCGAAAAAAAAAAAAAGACAGTCGAGTTGGGACCAGCTGATTCCCAACTGGAAACTTTCATCTGGAAGATTCGTTTCTGCTCCGTTGCTGCGGTATATTTATGACCGCTCTGCTCAACTTCGTGCTCGGTGGCGGGCAGGAAGTTGAGCACGTGCGATCCCGCGGAAAGCCTTCTACCTCCGTGATCTCGGGGTAACCTCCAGAGAGGATGCCACGAGCGCAGGCCCAATCAGAATACCGCATAGGAACTGCTTTGCGTCACAAAATGAGACATTCTCCCACCATAAAGGCGCGTCAGGTCACGGCGCGCGTACCTCGAGACGTACCATAGTCAGGTGAAGCAGACGACGCGGCTTCAGCGCGCTCATCGCACAGCACACGGGCACCTTGCTTTTCGATGGAGGCGAAAAGCAAGGTACCCGTGTGCGATGTCAGTGCGGTCGAAATTTCCGGAGTCCACTACGGCGTCTCTCATAGCCTGAGTCACTTTGGGACGTTAAACCCCACGAACCAACCAACCAATTCTTCCACTCCCAACTTCCACTCCCACCTTCCTCCCTTCCCCTACGGCGCGGTTGAGGTGTCCACAGAAAACACGTTAGACAGTTACCGCGCCTTTCCCTTCCTATAAATCAATCAATCAATCACTTGCCTTCTCGCCCTCATGGTGACTTATTGTTGGAATCGTGAAGAACCCGCAGTCGGCCTGTCCGATCGCGCCAGCATCGTCTGCGCGCACTACGCGACTGTGTGGCAGTAGCGGCAGTGCCGTACGTGCTTCGTCGTCTGCTGCCGACGACATCATCATGGCGGATTACCCAGCATGCATCACTTCATGCAAGTTTTTTTTTATTATTTTTGTTCATTAAAGTATTTGCAGTTCATGTATGCAATGCTCTGTGTGGCCGGTTAATGGACGTTGTCGTACCAGAAGCAGCACAAAACCGAAAAAGTTTACCTTTCTGACTAATATAATTTCTGCTCCGTTGCTACGGTATATTTATCAGCGCTCTGCCCAACTTCGTGCCCTATGGCGGACTGGAAGTTGAGCGCGTGGCTTGGTGTTGATCTCGGGGGAAAGCCTTCTATCTCCGTGATATCGGGGGAGGCTCCCAAGAGGATGCCACGAGCGCAGGCCCAATCAGAATATAGCATTGAAACTGCTTTGTGTCACAAAAGGAGACATATCTCCCGCCATGAAGGTGCGTCAGGTCGCGGCCGGACTTATTGTAGCTTCCCGCGTGCCTCGAGACCGACCGTATTATTATTATTATTATTATTATTATTATTATTATTATTATTATTATTATTATTATTATTATTATTATTATTATTATTATTATTATTATTATTATTATTATTATTATTATTATATGAAACTTTATTGCCATCGATACAGGAGGTTCCCCTACTCCCCCACCCAGGTACGCAGACCCGAATAGGGGGCTGGGACGCTGGGACTCCGCGACTGGAAGCGCGCAAGGATACATTGATTCTTCGCGGCCTCAGCCGCCAGGCGGACGACTTCTTTTTGGGTCGCAAGGGTTTCGCTTTGGAGAAGGGATTCCCAAGCTTCCGTGTCATGAATGTTGGCCCCTGCCCCAGGCGAAAAGGGGCATTGCCAGATTATGTGATCTAGTGTACCTCTAGCTCTGTCCGCAGTGTTTACAGTTTTCGTGTTGTCTGTCATCTACTTTTAAATGGTGCAGCCATACCGGGTTGGGGTAATTTCCGGCCTGTAGTCTGCGAAGCCTTTTGGCCTCTTCGTTGTTTAGCTCTTTATGTGGAGTGGAGAATATTTTTCTGTTTAGTTTGTAGTCATCGCTGAAGAGGTAGCAATTGCGCTAGCCTGCGTCGGCACAAAAGCTAAAGCGATTATAAGCGACAGCAAAACAGCCATTTGGAACTTGAAAAAAAAGAAGAGTGTCATCCGCGGCTAAGGAGATCTCACGGAGGATCACAATAAAATGGACGCCAGGCCACTGATCGGTGTCTAGAAACGAAGCCGCTCACGCGCTCGCCCGAGATATCTGCCGACGGATGAACGTCGAGCAGATCGACAGCCCAGAATCCGAGGATCGGTGAAACAACTACCACGAGATCTGAGACCGACCGTAGGCAGGTGAAGAAGCAGACGACGCGGCTTCAGCGCGCTAGCAGACGACGTTGCAAACCACGCCCTTCGCGCTCTACACGTTTCCACGCAAGTCGGCGCCAGCGGCAGCGTGTATCCTTGCACCAAGCCTTGCACCGAACTTGACAGAAATATACCTGCTTACTTGTTAATTTGGGTGCGTTTTATTATTGATATAGATTTATTTCCTCCAAATCAGCTCTGAGGGAAGAAGCGCACAGCTATGGTGCTATTACTTTCTTTAGCTCTATGTTCAGCCGCTTCAGCACTCCAGTCAGCCTATGTAGCACCAGCGCCATCGACAAAAGCGACGCTGATCATTCTTCTATTATACTTCTATCATAGAGTTTCTTACTCTTACCTAGAGGGAAAGCTGTGCTGCCGTCTATGGGCGTTTACATGGAGTTTCCAGACGGCCAGTTCAGCCACCATGGGCGCTCAAAGCATCATGGGCCGGTGAGCTACCGAGTGCAGAACTACAACTTTTGGCCAAAACTAATGCAAAGATAAACGTTGTTTTACCATAAATAATGTCCTAAGATTGAATATTGTGACTATAAATGGCAAAAAGAGAGAGAAACAGAATGCCAGTGTGAGATTTATCAAATATAAGCGATGGCTCTTTCTCCTATTGGCTTAGTTTTGAGCAGCACAAATACCAATATTTCGCACTTAATATGCAAACTTTGAAATAAAAAAAACGTTATAAAAATATTTATGGTTGCGCAATCACTTCAGGAAGTTTTTAGTGGCATTTCGGGAAACAGAAACCATTTATTGGCGACGTCTGCTTTTGAGCCTTCGCTACTATGGCTTTCGCGGTCTATGTACGCACCTTCAAATGATGATGATGACGAAAAAGAAACATCGCAGTAACGCCACTCCACGTACCCGAGAAAAACCGACTGTCCCGCAACAAGTAGCACACCGGCCCATGATTCTTAGCGCGCCCATGGTGGCTGAAGTGCAGCGCCCTCAGCTTTCCCTCTAGTTAGTGTAAGGAACTCTATGACTTCTATAGTGCCTAGAAATATAAGCTGCGTTCGATTCAGCCGTGGTTCTCTGCACCGCCGGAACCGGTTCACGGTGCGCTGCACCAAAGCGCTCGATTCACAGCGGTCCCTGCACCTTCGTCCGCGATTGATTTTGGTGCACTCGTGGTGCCGCTCTGGTGCAAAGAACCGCGGCACCCTCCGAGGAGGAGGTGCAGATAAGTGGTGCACGTGTTGACGGCGCTAGCAGACGACGCGCGCTGCCGATGAGATGTTTGTAAACATCTATGATCTAATTAGGGACATTTTTTTCTCGTCGTCGACGGATCAGGCGTCATTATATATCCGGGAAAATGGCGAGTTCCTCTAAGGTTTTTTGTGGCAACCTGAATAGCCTCTTGAGTTCGAAGCTGAAATATCTAGCAAAAGCGCTTCAGTTGTACGGGAACTTGGTGAATTGCGGTCTGTCGATCGGTTTCGGTCTGAACCACGATGTAATAACTGTGTTGCCGTGAAGGAAAGCACGGCGCCGTGTTCCCCGTCCTCACTGTCGGAGGACTCCAGAAATTCCTTAAAAATGACTTCGACGATGTTGTCGTCCATGGCCTCGCGAGGCACAAAAATAACCGCACAGAGCGAACTAACAGCTCGCGGCCAACGGAAACAAGCGAGCAGACGACAAGGCTCGATTGAAAATGCCGCACCATGTAATGTGTGGCGCTGCTGACGCGCTGCACCTGAACCACAGAACTGGAACTGCACCTCGTCGGCACCTGACTGGCACCAGCGGAACTTTTTCAGAATTGGTGCCGAGAACCAGTTCTGAATCGAACAGACCTATATACTGGTACCAAGGTCAATGTACAACTGGTCGCGCAACTCGGAAGAAAACGCGTGCAGCTGCCTACTGCCAGCGGCATCAACTCGATGATGAGGGCTCCTGCGAACTGTGAGGTAAATTACTAACGCACAGAAAATAAGATCTGCCAGAACTCCAAAGAACTAGAAAGTAAACATAATATTCGCGCTCAGGAATGAATGCCGTTTTTGTTTCTTGCGTAAGAAAAAACGTGTCACGTTTTTAATAATATTTTAACTTGTTTCTAACGGCCTCTCTCGGCCACTTTGCGTAGTTGCCCAAAGCTCAGATATGGTTCAGACTGTTCAGACCAAAGCTTTTTTCATCCGCGGAATGGGTGCGTCGTCGGCTCCGGTTCAACGTTTATCGTTGCGTGCTGCGTACAGAGTGGGTTATCTGTAACAAACAGTCAGTATTTCATTCTGCTGGTTTTGGTAGAGCTTTACTGCAAGGCGACGACTGTCTGTGCTCGATGAGAAACTGATTGCCGCTGCATGTGCGCATTTCCGGACGATGGGACAATGCTGCGTCACAGCTCGGCGGCTCGGCTCGGCCTCCCAGGCACGTCGCAAAAGTGGTGGCTTGTTTTACGGATACACGTCTGCATGAGCGGCGTATCGCTGCATGTTTTAATTGAGCGGTGAAGGTGAGATTTTATTGCCCCCAAGAAGCGTGTCGCATTGCTCAAAGCCTTCCGTTCCGCTCCCCTTGCTGCGTGTTTTGCTTACTGCGTTGTATTACCGCACCAACGTTCGCTGAACGTGCTTTAGCTGTTATTACAGTGATGTTCCTATTGTCAATGGGATCTTTCTCATGAACATGTTAAATGCTTAAGTTGTAAATTTGTAACCTCACATTGACTCCTTTCAGTGGCAAATGAAGCGCGAGTAAAATATGAGAATCATGAACAGGGCAAGATTTATTGGAGCGAAGCTATATCGTAGATATTTTCACTTCTCAGACGCATTAACTTCTAAATACTAGCAATCCCAATTTAAATTGCTTACCTAAGCTCTTACAGGTTGGCGTTCTAGCGCTAGCGTTAGTTATTCCGTTCGTTTGTTTTTGTTGTTCTTTGACGCTGATCTGTATACTTTGTTTGTTAGCAAGATCTTTTACCCTAATCTCACCGCGTCTCGTTTGGAGACCTACGCTCAGGTCATTTTGTTATCACGAGGAGTTTATGAAGACCGTGACGAATGAGCGGTGGTCGCTCTCCTACACTTAGATTTCATTGTCGTGAAGCGTCTATGTAAGTAATCGTGAATTAATAAAGCCTGGCTTTCTGTGCAGCGCAGCTTCACTCATTTATGCCCTTAGTGAAATGCCTCAAGCCATGTGGTTGAAGGCCCTTCACTTGAAGGCCCTTGTTCACAAACGTGCCCGAAGAAATAAGCCCCAGAATGCGTTTACATGACGCGCGACGAAAGACTAGGCTAACGACGACGGAGGCAGAACGATGCTATGATAAGGTGGTTAAAGATGCCGTAACATTTCAGTTAACGTAAAACTTGACAGTAGAAATTCATGTCAAGTAAAGTTGGCTGAACAGTTACGGTGTCCATTTTTCTGCATTATCCGAGCATCGTTCTGCCTCCGTCGTTGTTGGCCTTGTTTTTCGTTCATAAGTAAAAAGGCAAATTCCCCGCCAAAAGTACGTCACTGTGACGTCACAAGCAACGTCACGTGTTTGTTGTGCCTCACAGTTCGCAGGGGGCGCTGGGAAACTAAAGCCTCGCTCAGAGTCGACACGCAGGCTTCTATGGGAGTTACGCTACCGTTTGTTCTTCTACCATGCTGGTACAGTGTACTAGAATTATTCTAGTACACTGGCCAGTATATTTCTAGGCACTATAATTCTTCTTTCCTTCCTCCATGCTTGTGAACAGGGTTGCCAGATTTGGCTACTTTACGCCAAATTGGCTACTTTCTGAGCCGCCTGGCGACAAAAAATTTAGGTTGGCTACTTGGCTACTTTCTGGCTACTTTTGAAAAATTTTCGCCTATTCCAACAAGCCCGTTTGCGCGCTGTTCAGGGTGCTCGTTTTTATAGATAGACAGATAGCAAATCTATCAACGGTAGCGCTGCAATACAACCAACTGTGCATGGTGACGACTGTCTCCACCCTGTTTCAAAGGGGACGCTCTTAACATCTATCCACTAAAACCCCTTGATAATTTGAAAGGAGCGACCACGGTGGTAGCGACACTCTCCTCCGCGTCGCGCTTTCCTCCTCAATTCTCCTCGCGCGGCTAAGGTGGTGCGGCGGCTGCGAGCTCTGCACACGACACGCTTTTTCTCCCTGGCGCCCGCCGGCCGGCCACAGCAGTCAGTGAAGCGCGTGTTTTTGGGCCAGGTTTGCGCTACAGGATCTAGTACTGCCTCTTACTTTGTCTGTGTTTTTTTTAGCGTGAACTCCATCACCGCGGTAAAACTTCGCAAAACGAGAAACCGACCCAGACTGGTGCTTTGAACGTTAAGATGAGAGAAAGTCAAAGCGGCCGCTTAGTCTATTTCGCTACTTTCAAGCTAGCTTGGCTAAGCATAGTATATGTCACGTGATAAACCTTAAGTTTGGGTCATTGGTTAATTATACACTTATTTTGACCAACTACGGGCCAAATTAAATGATATTTAGTAAATCGCACTTGAAACCCAAATTTGCGCTGCAGCATCGAGTCATATACCGTTGGGAAGCTTAGGCCAAGTGTAAGGGCACTGTGGTAGTTAGCGATCATCATTAATCTGCGTTAATTAGTTAATTTTGTATAAAACCAAACTTCGAGCTAGACGATCAAGTCATATACCATTGAAAAGCTTAGGATGAATCCAAATGCTCTGAATTAGCGATCCATATTTGCGTTAGTGAGCTATATGCAATCAAAACCACCCTTTGCATTATAGCATCGAGTCATATACCTTTCGAAAGCTTAGGTTGAATGCAAATGAGTTGTGCTAGTTATCGAACCGAATTAATTAGTGCTAATTATTTAACTGCTCTTAAAGCCAAACTTTGCATTACAGATGGCCAAATAAGGGCAAGTGTAAACGCATTAAGCTAGCTGGCCAAACTTAGATAAACATCACAACAACAGAGCTAACACACTAGCTAGGCTTACCACGAACTGCTTCGAAATGTTTTTCTTTGCCCGTGCATATTTGCGTGCAGTAGGTCTTATTTAGCGTGCACCCGCTGACAATAAATTAGTCATGAGTACATCTTCCGTCCATAGGTTTGTCTCATCAGTGTGAAAGTGGCTTTTGCACTCTAGTTTGTTCACTGAATAAAACAGTTGCGCACTTTCAATGCGATCAAGGAGCGCGGACAACCATTTATTGACCGCAATTCGCCGAACATTATTAGGCACTGGTGTCAAGGAAGCTTACGAAGATACTCGGTATACCTATGAAAGAATGATTTCTATATCGCTAGGCAAGGTAAACGCCTCTCGATAATGTAATATTATACTTGAGAAACCGAAGGTTCCCGTCTAACGCCTAGTAGTTATGATCAAAAAGGAAAGAAGTGTGAGTGATCATGTGAACACCCCTTGCACATTAGCCGTATCCTTGATAAACCCAAACCATGATTGAGAAGGTCAACTCAACTATTTACCGCAGACCTGAACATCGTACATGAGTGGTTGCAGTTTCGTTTCGTCGTATTCTCCTTTTGTAGCCATTGTTTGAGACGTCCAACTCCACTAACATTTTATACTTACATTTTCATGGACATAATTTTATGCATTTTATACTGTTTCTAATCATCACAGAGAAGTTACGGATAACACTTCAGTTTATCTGGTCAGTTTAGTTTTATGTCTGTTTGTATAATATCGCAGTGTTACGCAGCCAGTTTTTTTTTCAGAAAACATTTCTACGTGATTTAGTTGCTATAAGACGCAACTGGCATTTGTTTCTTCACGAGCGTTGGAATAAAACGACTATAAACGAATTTTTTTGGTTGTCTTTTTGCAGTGAGTGCTCTATTTACTGCCCAATGCATGGCCCCATGGCTCCTTTTTGGCTACTTTTTATTGCTCTTCCTCTGGTTGGCTACTTTCTGGCTACTTTTCCCATTTTTGTGGCGACTTTTCGTTTTTTGGACCTGGCAACCCTGCTTGTGAATGTTTTGTAACATTAGTAACATCGAGAAGTGCTCGTTTTTTTCAGTGCGCAAAGTGTTTTGCGCTGACAGTCATGAGCGCACGTGGACTGCAGTGGGCGGCTAGGCGCTTATCATTTTGAAGCAACAAAAGAAGCACCCTTTTATTGTGAAGTCTGTAAAAGGTTAGCTGTAATGGAGGTAATCTTTGTCACGGTCTTTACAAAATGAGTAGACTTTCGAGTTCAGTTCTCGATGCAGAAGTGAACAGATCGTTTTGAACAGTTGCAACATAGGCGCTTTATATAGATATCGGACTGTTTCTCGTGCACGGGCACGTCGTGTCCGTGCACTAAAGCGCACGAACATTATGTCGCGAATGAATTAAGGGAGAACAGCGATGGGAGCTGTGCTGACATTCGCTCGCAACACCAAGTGTCATCTGCTCGCTCCTAGCTGATTGCAGGATTCATATTCGTGTTATCTGGGGGTACATTATTAGGCACCTGTTCGCATGTCCTGTCTGATGGCTTGAGCCATCGGACGTTGCTGGAGTACAGTCATCAATATTTCGAAATGTTTACTTCCTATGGAACCTCCTGTTCCTTCTCAAATGTAGCCATAACTGATATGGTAGTGCCAAAATGCGGATGTATTGGTACGGCACGCCATTGTCTCAAGCGCTGAGACTGTCAATGCGTCTCGCTCCGTTCGGACGCCGCTAAGACAGAGGCAAGATAAAGGACAGCGGTGATGGTGCATTGCACCCTGGTCATGAGCTAGCTGTTTGCACAACAAAATGCGTTTTTATCACTGATGTTCCTTTTGGTTCACATTCCCATCTTTTGATAGTTTGAGTGAAATTTAGCGATAGGAAATCATTCGATTGTTATGGGGCAGTAAAACAAAAATTACATCCTTGTCTGATTCCATTTTTATTTCTTCAATGTCCAAGCACTTGAAAAGAAGAATGGCGATAAAGAGTGATTTTGAGACCCAGTTATAGAAATTTTAGACTACAGCATAAAACACCTTTGGTTCTGTTTTGGAGTTTCGTTGGTGCATTCCACTGGCATCCCAGCTTGTGAATGGTTAAAAGCTGAGCTCATTGCCAGGGTTTAATACTTGCAGCTTCCTTACCAGTGAAACCTAGGAGTCTTTCATTCCACCTCACAAATCTGCCATTGAGAGGAACAACATGCAACCCCAGTGCGTGCCAAGGGCACAGAGGTTATTGTAAGGAGGTAGCGCCATACGATGTCTGCAACTATGAGCACGAGGCAGAAATGAGGAAGAAGACGACCGAAGTCTGGGGAGCATGCAGAATGGAGCAGCATTGCTGGAGGACAGGTTGCCATAGAGCTGCAACTGATCAACCGATCGCTTCCCGCCTGACCTACCCGGGTGACCAGACCTGGGATTGGCCGACTCCTGTTGGGCTCCTTGACTGGGGCACGTAGCCAGCACGTACATTCGGCGTCGTGCTGGGTGCGCTGGACAGACGTACCACGAAATCTGTTTTTTTTTTTTTTTTTTTTCCTTTCTTTTTTTTTTTTTTTGCCACTTGACAGCAATCCAAGGCCTCTCCCGCTGCCTAACTGCCTGCTGGCCTGACCCAGGCACCTGTGGACACTTGGTGTTCTTTGCACTCTGTGCTCACATGACCGGGAGTGTCCGCATCGACTTCACTCTGCTAACGCACGGTGACTGTTACTAGTTTGTGTTCGTCTTTGCCTTGAGATAGTTACTTGTTACTATTTGTCTAGTTTAATGTTTCTGTATAAAAAGGTATGTTCCCTGTTTGACTGGTCTGGTCGTGTTTTTGCTTGACCCCACACAGTCAGCCCTTCGATTGGTGGGTTTTAAAGAACTTCCTCATAATTAAATTAACCACAGCTGCCTCTAACGTGGCTCATTGCTGGAAACATGTCATAGTGTTTTGTTTCCACTGGTATTATAGCTTTTGTCGAGCAGAGGTAGAAAACATTTTGCAGAAGATAACGACATTCGTGCAGCATATACACAACTACATTACTTTTATAAATTATGCTGCATGATTATGTTATTTTCCATTTAAATATATAAGGGAGACATTAATGCTTGTTTCTGAAATAATCTATGGTACACTGGCAATATCCTTCTGGTTGACCTTTGCCGCATGTGAGGCAACAGTGCACATGCAAAGAACACTGGGCTGAAAGGGTGCAACTTTCATTCTGGGCATTTGCACCTGCCCCCACCATAGTCCCACTATTCTAAATCTCGCTGTTCCACTAAGAGCCGGCCACTCATTGCACAGCTCGTGCAAGGCCTTCTGTAGAACAGAAGCGAGTTCAGAGGACTTCATCTTCATCACAATGCCCTGAATTATGGGGCACGCTTCTTTGTGTTACTTTTTTTTTTTTCTTCGGAATGTTTTTTACATCTTTACTAGCACGAAAAAATATTTGGATCACTCTGTGTTCATACTGTGTTTCATGCAAGCATTCTTGCGTTTTATGTGACAGGATTTTATGCTCGTTGATGTACGCATTGTACAGTTTGTCTGGGTGATAGTCTGTGTACAAGCTCATCTGTAAAAAAGCGAGAACCACCCACAACGTCAAAGGCTTGTTCTGTACGTGCAAGCACTCATTGCGAGCACTGCATACACGGCTGCTCAGGTGCGGTAAGGGTTACTCGGATGACCTCGCTAGTTTAGTGCTGCAATTGTTAGTCTGAGGCAGCAGCAATGAAATGCTCGCCAGACTGCAAGGAGTGATTGCTGCATCATGTAAAAGTCCATGAGCAGGAGGAAACTTCTGATTCCCATGTATCCCTAGACTTGAAAATTACCGCAGTAAAATATGCTTTTTTAAATGGAATACAGCTTAATTTTCTTCTAAAGGTTTCTTTTCGCAATGAATAAATTTTCCTCCTCCAAGGATTTCTACCGGAGCGGTATTTGAAGCACTAATTTGGTGCATATTTCCTTATGCAGACATAATGAAAAATATTTCAGGAGTTGTGGCAGCTGGCTAGAAGAAAGTGAACTATATTTTGCATACATAGGCCGATTTCACCATTGTGCTTGCAAATGCAGTGGAGCATTGCTAGTTTTCCAATTGCTGCTGAGAATTTTGACAGTTGATTGCAAGTGAGAGCACCCCGTTTTCATTTGCTATATTCATCGCCTGCGGTTGTTGAGCCATTTTTTTTTTTTTTATGCAACTTGCTAATGCTAAAGGAGGGGCTGTTATAGAAGCAGGTGTGAAATTATTCAGGGTACCTTAGTCACTAAAAGCAGGCACTGGGAGTGGAGACCGCTAATCCTAAGCATCATCCAGTTTTAGCACTGGCAAAATGGGGTAACGAGCTTTAACCTTGGCTTTTTACAAAAAGCATTCTTATCAAGAAATAGGGCTTAGCTCAAGGATACGGTGCTCCTATTAGAGAATTCAGCTGCCTCACCTTAGAAAAGAAGCCATCCATGTGCCTTGCAAGTGTGCAAGATATATGTGCAGAACGCAGAGAGCTTATAACCCATTCTGCCATTTTGTACACAATTCTGCACACAGCCATCTAGCAGCTGCTTCTCGAAATGTGTGGGCGCTAGCCAGCAGTGATTTAACTTTCAGCATTCTGTGTTTTATAAAAAACCTTTTTTTTTTTTTTTCAAAACACAGAATGCTGAAAGAAAAAAAAGAAATATCCCACAATGAAATATGGCAGACACTTTATTGCCACCTTTAAAGACAGACTT